>NC_080761.1:30539827-31189827 GCF_020826845.1 Diceros bicornis minor
TTGAGCATCTTTCATGCATCAGTCTCTTTACATAGGCATACTCTACTTCAGGTCTCCTCATAACTGTCTGAGTTAATACTGCTGTCCCCATTTTAAAGATAAAAAAATAGAGGCCTAGATAGTTTTGTTTTGCCTTGTTTTCTGAAGCTAGTTGAGAAAAGAATTAGGATTTGTACCCATGTCTATCAATTTCAAACTCTATGCTTTTTCCTCTATACCCCAAGTGCCTGTTAAACTTTTGGAAATCCTAGAATCAGCCCATAAACTCTGGTTAATATCCTCATAGATTTTTATGGTGTCCTTGCATGAGAACCACTGCACTGAAGAAACACAAAACCCTCTGCATATTAATATCCTTGAAATAAACATTACTACTGAGACCTGAACCAAGACTTTCAAATATCTAAGTTAGAAACAACAGTGCTTAGGCCACAAAACAAGTCTCCATAAATTTAAGAAGATTGAAATAATACCAAGCATCTTTTCTGACCACAACGGTATGAAACTAGAAATCAACTATAGGAAGAAAATCAGAAAAGCCACAAATACGTGGAGATTAAACAAAATGCTACTGAACAACGACTGGGTTAACGAAGAAATCAAAGAATAAATCAAAAAATACCTGGAGACAAATGAAAATGAAAATGCGACATGCCAGAATTTATGGGATACAGCAAAAGCGGTTCTAAGAGGGAAGTTTATAGCGATACAGGCCTATCTCAACAAACAAGAAAAATCTCAAATAAACAATCTAACAATGCACCTAAAGGAACTGGAAAAAGAAGAACAAACAAAGCCCAAAATCAGTAGAAGAAGGGAAATCATAAAAATCAGAGCAGAAATAAATGAAAGAGAGACCAAAAAAAATAGAAAAAATTAATAAAACCAAGAGCTGGTTCTTTGAAAAGATCAACAAAATTGACAAACCTTTAGCTAGACTCACCAAGAAAAAAAGAGAGACGGCACAAATAAGTAAAATCAGAAATGAAAGAGGAGAGGTTACAACAGACACCTCAGAAATACAAAAGATTATAAGAGAATACTATGAAAAGCTATATGCCAACCAATTCGACAATCTGGAAGAAATGGATAAATTCTTAGAATCATACAACCTTCCAAAACTGGATCAAGAAGAAGTAGAGAATTTGAATAGACCAATCACCAGTAAGGAGATCGAAACAGTAATCACAAACCTCCCCAAAAATAAAAGTCCAAGACCAGACGGCTTCCCTGGTGAATTCTACCAAACATTCAAAGAAGACTTAATACCTATCCTTCTCAAACGCTTCCAAAAAATTGACGAGGGGGGGAAGCTCCCTAACTCATTCTACGAAGCTGACATTACCCTGATACCAAAACCAGACAAGGACAACACAAAAAAAGAAAATTACAGGCCAATATCACTGATGAACATCCATGCAAAAATCCTCAACAAAATACTAGTAAATCGCATACAACAATACGTTAAAAAGATTATACACAATGATCAAGTGGGATTTATTCCAGGGATGCAGGGATGGTTTAACATTCGCAAATCAATCAACGTAATACACCACATTAATAAAATGAAGAATAAAAATCACATGATCATCTCAATAGATGCAGAGAAAGCATTTGACAAGATACAGCATCCATTTATGATAAAAACTCTGAATAAAATGGGGATAGAAGGAAAGTACCTCAACATAATAAAGACCATATATGAGAAACCCACAGCTAATATCATCCTCAATGGTGAAAAACTGAAAGCTATCCCTCTAAGAACAGGAACCAGACAAGGATGCCCACTGTCACCACTCCTATTTAACATAGTATTGGAAGTCCTAGCCAGAGCAATCAGGCAAGAGAAAGAAATAAAAGGGATCCAAATTGGAAAGGAAGAAGTGAAACTGTCACTATTTGCAGATGACATGATTTTATATATAGAACACCCTAAAGAATCCACCAGAAAACTTTTAGAAGTAATAAACGAATATGGAAAAGTTGCAGGATACAAAATCAACATACAAAAATCAGTTGCATTTCTGTACACTAACAATGAAGTAGCAGAAAGAGAAATTAAGAATACCATCCCATTTACAATTGCAACAAAAAGAATAAAATACCTAGGAATAAACTTAACCAAAGAGGTGAAAGATCTGTACACTGAAAACTATAAAACATTTCTGAAAGAAATTGAAGAAGACACAAAGAAATGGAAAGATATTCCGTGCTCTTGGATTGGAAGAATTAACATAGTTAAGATGTCCATACTTCCTAAAGCCATCTATAGATTCAATGCAATCCCTATCAAAGTTCCAACAACATTTTTCACAGAAATAGAACAAAGAATCCTAAAATTTATATGGAACAACAAAAGACCCCAAATAGCTTAAGGAATCCTGAGAAAAAAGAACAAAGCTGGAGGTATCACACTCCCTGATTTCAAAATATACTACAAAGCTATAGTAACCAAAACAGCATGGTACTGGCACCAAAACAGGCACACAGATCAATGGAATAGAATCGAAAGCCCAGAAATAAACCCACACATCTATGGACAGCTAATCTTTGACAAAGGAGCCAAGAACATACAATGGGGAAAAGAAAGTCTCTTCAACAAATGGTGTTGGGAAAACTGGATAGCCATATGCAAAAAAATGAAAGTAGACCCTTATCTTACACCATACACAAAAATTAACTCCAAATGGATTAAAGACTTGAATGTAAGACCTGAAACTGTGAAACTTCTAGAAGAAAACATAGGCAGTACGCTCTTCCACATCGGTCTTGGCAACATCTTTTCAAACACCACGTCTGACCAGGCAAGAGAAACAATAGAAAAAATAAACAAATGGGACTACATCAAACTAAAAAGCTTCTGCACAGCACAGGAAACCATCAACAAAACAAAAAGACAACCTAACAATTGGGAGAAGATATTTGCAAACCATACTTCTGATAAGGGGTTAATCTCCAAAATATATAAAGAACTCATGCATCTCAACAACAAAAAAACTACCAACCCAATTAAAAAATGGGCAAAAGGCCTGAACAGACATTTCTCCAAAGAAGATATACAGATGGCCAACAGACACATGAAAAGATGTTCAAAATCACTAACTATCAGGGAAATGCAAATCAAAACTACAATGAGATATCACCTCACGCCCGTCAGAATGGCTATAATTAACAAGACAGGAAACAACATGTGTTGGAGAGGATGTGGAGAGAAGGGAACTCTCATACACTGCTGGTGGGAGTGTAAACTGGTGCAGCCACTATGGAAAACAGTATGGAGATTCCTCAAAAAATCAAGGATAGAACTACCATATGATCCAGCTATTCCACTGTTGGGTATTTATCCAAAGAACTTGAAAACACCAATTTGTAAAGGTACGTGCACCCCTGTGTTCATTGCAGCATTATTCACAATAGCCAAGACTTGGAAGCAACCTAAGTGCCCATCAAGGGATGAATGGATAAAGAAGCTGTGGTATATATACACAATGGAATACTACTCAGCCATAAGAAACGATGAAATCCAGCCATTTGTGACAACATGGATGGACATTGAGGGTATAATGCAAAGTGAAATAAGTCAGAGGCAGAAGGTCAAATACCGTATGATTTCCTTCATTAAGTAGTAGATAATAACAACAACAAACAAACACATAGGGACAGAGATTGGATTGGTGGTTACCAGAGGGGAAGGGGGGAGGGAGGAGGGTGAAAGGGATAATTCGGTACATGTGTGTGGTGATGGGTTGTAATTAGTATTTTGGTGGTGAACATGATGTAATCTATGCAGAAATAGAAGTACAATGATGTACACCTGAAATTTTTACAATGTTATAAACCAATGTTACTGCAATAAACAAAAAAAAAAAAAAAAGAAAGAAACAACAGTGCTAAGTACATATCAACTTTTTTTTTTTTTTGGTGAGGAAGATCAGCCCTGAGCTAACATCAGATGCCAATCCTACTCCCTTTTGCTGAAGAAAACTGGCCCTGGGCTAACATCCATGCCCATCTTCCTCCACTTTATATGGGACACTGCCACAGCATGGCTTGACAAGCGGTGCGCCGGAACCTGCGAACCCCGGGCCGCTGCAGCGGAGTGCGCGCACTTAACCGCTGCGCCACTGGGCCAGCCCCAGTACATATCAACTTGATTCAACTTTGTAAGAACTGAACCAGATGATAGTGATTTAAAGGGAAAATGATCAATAAATAATAAAATACTAACCCTCCCAAAAGCACCTTACATCCTTATCTTTAGGAGAACTGAAACCAAATAATATGCTGCATTGTTGCAGAACTCATGGAGATATTATGCTATTTTTAATGATTTTTAATTAAAATATTAGCTTGAGCTCAATGTTAAAGTTTTTTAAAAGAGGAAAGAAAACAAAATTCAAAGCAGTAATAATCTCTAAAGTCCAATCACTTAAGCTCTCAATATTTTGATGTATATCTTAAGTTTTAAATGTGTATTTGAAAATGTGTGTGTGAATGTGTATAATTTTTAAAGTAGCAACATGCTAAGCATGCAGTTTGGTTGCCTTTTTTTTTAACTAAGATATATCGGTAACAGTTTTCCATGACAGAATTATTATTCTATAATTTTTGATGACTGCACTGAGTTCCATTTTATGGAAAATCATATTTTATTTAACCAGACTCAGTATGGATGTTTAATCTGTTTCAGATTTTTACCAATACAAGATAATGCAGGGATAAACAACTGCATTCCTGAACCTAACATATATCTCTGTGTTAACACTCAAAGAAGATAAGCACCAAAAATGATTTTCATCAAGAGTCTTGAAGAAAGCAAGGGGTGCAGCCAAAGAGTTCACAGGAAAATAACAAATGATCACTTAGACTAAGCACCAAAGCTTCCCGAGAATTAATCCTCTTGTCCTCAATGTTCCAAATGAAATTAAGCTGACAGAAATTGCTTTCTCAGAGGCGGGGCTCTGGCCCTTCCTGTGTGCCATTATGGCAAAGTTAGAAGGAATCAGTGTGCCGTCTAGGGTTAAGAATGACAAACCAAATGCTTACACAAAGGAAACCATTAGAAAACCAAGTAATATTTCTAGACTGGGCTCGTAAAGACAGGCAGAGGTAAGAATCTGAAGTGAAGCAGAGAGACTAAACCAGAGACAGCACCCTGTGAAGCCAGCATTCTGGAGTGGGGCGGACCAGTGTTGGAACCCCAGATCTGCTAATTACAGGAACTGTGAAAGCGGGCTAAGCACTTAAACTCCTTGACCCTCACTTTCCACATTTTCCTCATCTTTAAGATGGAAAAAGTGATAATACTTCTCCCTCAAAGTTGTTAGGATTAAATGAAATAATGTAGCTTCCATGCAGAGTCAGGTGGTTGGCATGAAGTGGATGCTCAGTAACTGGTAGCTATTATCCAGGAAACAAAGTCTTGTCTAATCAGGGTAGAGGAGGCATGGTGCTTTAGCCTCAGAGACTGGAACTAGACAGAGGTTAATCCAAAGGGAGGAGAGTGGGTCACAAAAGGGATGCTAGGGACAGTGGTGAAGGCCAGATCACGGTAGGCTAGATCCCAGAAACCAGGATGACACTTGGGGCAAGGGCAAGGCACGTGGAGGGCAAGGGAAGGCATGTAGGAGCACAGCCAGGGACTGAGTCCTGAAAGTACATCCCCAACCGGAACTCCTCCAACTCCTCTGATTTCCTCAAGAGCCCCCAAAGCTGTGCAGCTTTGACTTAGCTCCTTTTACAGGGATTTCCCTCTCTCTCTCTCTCTCTGACTCTCTGTGATTGCCTCTGCTAAGTTACATATTGACTAAACCGTCAATGTTTACCAATTCCTGAAGAGTAAAGCCTTACTCCAGAACCAGAAATATAAAGCTTTGTTTTTCTGCGAGAAGTGAGAGGAATCTTGGATTCCTTCAGAAAAGCTTGACAGCTCTCTCAATCATCTCATCACATGTAATCTAACCCACACCCCAAGGATCCTACTTTCTAAATGTTTTGTGAATATATACACTTCTTTAGATCTTTACTATCACCATTATAGTTCAAAATGCCTTCATCTTTTGGACTCCTACAATCATCTCCTAACTGGAGTCTTCATTCCTACTTGTGCCCATACCCATCCTTCATTTGCAGCTATAGTGATACTGTATTATAAAAACAAAAATATGATCCAATCTCTGTCTAGCTTAAAAAACCTCTAATAATTCTCCTTACTATCAGGATGAAGTCACAATTCTTTAACGTTGCCCACAAAGCCTGTATGACCTGGGCTTTGTCTGTCTCTCCAGACTCATCTTGGCAGCTCTCCTCTTTGCTCATAATGCTGCAGTAGCACTGACTTTTTATCAGTTCCTGCAAGTCACTGAGCTTTGTTCAACCTCAGGACCTTTGCACATGTCCCTCCTGCCCACAAGGCTTACTCCAGAATTTTTCACCTGACCAATTCCTCCCCATCCTTTAGGTCTCTAATTAATATGTGACTTATTCACTGAAACCTACCCAAATCTTCCAAACTAGGTTAGGTCTGTTTTATGCTTTCATAACACCCTGTACTTTGTCATGGCTGCACTTAAACCACAACTCTAATTAAATAATACTTGTTTGGTTGTTCTTGAATATCTACCTCTTTGGGTTGACTGTGAGCACCATGGATTAAGAACTTATATCTTTTTGTGTGTGTGTGAGGAAGATCAGCACTGAGCTAACATCCAATGCCAATCCTCCTCTTTTTGCTGAGGAAGATTGGCCCTGGGCTAACATCCGTGCCCATCTTCCCCTCCTTTATATGGGACGCCGCCACAGCACGGCTTGAGAAGCAGTGCGTTGGTGTGCGCCCAGAATCCGAACCAGCGAACCCCAGGCCGCCGAAGCAGAGCACGAGCACTTAACTGCTGCGCCACCAGGCCGGCCCCAAGAACTTATATCTTATGTTCAAAGCCATAAATCAAGCACATAGCACAGTTAATAGAACATAGTAGGCCCTCAATAATTAATGAATGTCCATGATTATCCATATTTGCATCTTTGGTCATATATCTATGTATGTGAACACTAAATATATAAAACTACGAAAGAAATTTAGCTATTTCCTATATTCTCTTTGGTAGCTGAAGATTGTTCTTTGCCTACTTATCTTGTAGGAGGGAGACTCAATAGCTAAGAGACTAATTACAGTAAATTTTCTCCAAGTCTGACCCTGAAAAAGTGGTGTATCCATACAAAAAGAACAAGTCAATTATAAAGGATAGGGGAAATCAGGCTGGCTTTAGCAAAATTTAATGCTAGAAGATGGAGCAGTGGCCCACAAAGCACACAGGTAGGAACAATCAAGTGTGATGCAAGAATGTAACACTCAGCAATGTGTCTTGAGATATAAAAGGAAGAGATTGAAGAAAACGAATGAAAGCTCACATTTCTATTTCCAGTTATGATGTTATTCAGACCAATATGCCCATTGATAACGAATAAAGATGCTGGACAAACTATAAAAAAAATCTGCCCCAGAGCATCAAATTGCCGCCACGACAGTAAGGAACTACTAGGCCAAAAGCTGAGAGAACGTGGGAACCCAGAAAAGCAAATGGGACACAGAAGCACAAAAGCTGCTCTGGCCCTGAGGACATTTTCCAGTCAGGGAACATCCAGCTTTGTTTTCAGTAGCTGCTTCACTGGGCTTGGAAAGAGCAGTCAAGATCCAGAGCTACCCAAGGTACACATGCTATTAGGTGACATCCCATATTAAGTTGGGACTCCATAGGCCATACCCTAAGGGTAAGGATGAGCCAGTACCCCAGAATTTTAGGAAAGGTTTCTTTCACATCGACTATAATAGGAAAAAAACAAACAAAAATCCCATCTTTGACTAGATGTGGCTACTGGGCAGATTTTGCTCAGATTTGTAGCCTGGTTAGCAATGACCCAAGGAACCTCAACCCATGAGCACTGGTCTCAGACTGAGAAAGCCTCAAGGCACCTAGCAGGAGCAAACAAAAATCCTCTTTGGAGGAAGTCACAAATATTTTTTCTCACAAATAGTTTTTCAAGGATAAGGAGTGAACACAAGGGAAGTAGACACCATGCACCATACACAGCGGATATCAGGCAGCAGAAAAGAACCCGAAAATAATCCAGACATTAGAATTATCATGATACAGATTACAAAGCAACTATGATTACTATGTTTAAAGAAATAAAATAATCCAACCACCAATTAGCAGGACATAGGAGAGAGAAACATGTTGAAATGCTCCATGTATATGGAATCAGCAAAATCCAGACTTGGGGAAACTGTAGAGCCGAAGGCCCAGGTTCCTCCACAGAACACTGTAAAGAAGGGAAAGCTCTCAGTGTTCTACCATTAAGTAGGATGTTCGGTGTATATGGTATTTTGCAGATACTCTTTATCAGAATAATTTCCCATCCATTTCTGGTTTTCCATGAGCATTTATCTTGAATAAGTGTTTGATCATTTCTTTTACATTTACTGAGATGATCATATTTTCTCCATTAATCAACTAGTAACTTGAATTCTGATGTTAAAACCACCTAACTTGCTCATAATGTATCATTCTTTTTGGCTAATATTTTGCTTAGGGGTTTTTGCATCTACATTCATGACCAAAACTGGCACATCCTTTTCCTTCAATTTGCTGTTCTTAGGTTTTCCTAGCAAGGTTATACTAAATCTCATAAAAAGCTGAAGTGTACCTTGTTTTCGTCACCCCTTCCCCATTCTTCTGCAAGTGATTAAAATGGGCACTAAATTTTCCTCATAATACGTTTAGTTTAACTTGTCAAGGAAGCCAGAGTGGCCGGGAGTCCTCTCTGTGCAGACTTTGGACTACACTTTCAATTTGTTTTTAAACTACTTTGGTTTTCTATTTCCCTGCACGTGGACAAAGAAGTACCTCCCCGGGCCTTCTCCATTCCGGGAAGCAGACTGCAGAGGCCTCGAGCCACAGAACTGAGGGAAAAGCGCACAAGACACGGTCACCGCGGGCTAAGGAACAAGGGCGCAAGCACGCGGGGCGCAGCCGGCCTCCAACGCCCCAGCCCTGGTAAGCCGTGTTCTGACGTCACCACGTGGCAGAGTCCCCGTAGGACCGCAACGGAGCCTATTGCATTGTGGGACACGCGTGGATACCCTAAGGTCCGCGCGCTTCCGCACAGTGCCCTGTGCACCTGTCCTCCCGCCTGCTCGAACATCTCTGAGGCAGGGGGGCGTTCCCATCTCCGGGGAACGAGAAGATGTGGGAGGATGGCGCCCGCTTAGGCTCAGCTAAACGTAATGGAACCTGACCAGAGGGCGGACGCCTATCAGAAGCTCACGTGACTCGCTAAGTGCTACTACTGTTTCCCAAAGGTCCCCACCACCGAGGGGTGTCACGTGACTACCGCGTCGCGCGCGATTTTGCGCTTGAGAGTACCAGCCTCTGGGATGAGTGTGCTTTTACCGCCGCTCTCTCTCCCCAGCTGCCTTGGTCGCCGTCCCTTGGCGCATGCGCAGCACATGACTGCCTCCCGTATTGTCTTTTAAACCCCACTCCCACAATTTCTTCCTCGGGGGTCCAGAGACGTTCTTCCTGCTCTCCGCCCCTCTTGGGCTCCGGGGGAAAAGGTGGTCCAGGAACTGGCGGTCATCTGCTGAGACTATCGCGATCGCCACCCCAAGGGTGGGAGGAAGGGTGCCACAGGCAGGGCGGCGCTCCTGGGGTTTCGGTCCTGCGTTCGGTGCTCTCGAGAGAGCCGGAGCTAGAGTGTGGAGCGCGCGTGCTAGTGACGCGTGCTGCGGCTACGTCGCCGTCGCCTCCATTCTCTCTTGTGCCGTCCTGGGAGGGAGCCTGCGTCCCACGAGCGTATTCTCACCTTTAGGAGAACCACAGCCTCCCTCTCCTCCGCTAAGGGGTTTCGGAGCCTTACACCACTTCTTTCCGGGCTTCTGACTGGTAGCCTCTACATCATCCTTCCCCCACCCCGGCTTAAGTCAAAGCTGACCCTCCACCGGTACCAGACCTGCCCCATGGTCTTTATGGGCGTATAAATATAAACTGTCCTCAGTGTTTTAGATTTTTAGCTATCCAATTCAAGAAGTGCCTTCCTTCTTGTCCCTGATTTCCATCCCTACCCCATGGTAATGGGACTAATCCACTGCTACCGTCTCTAGACGCTTGCTACTGTATCTGGCATCCCTCATCTGTACCTCTCATGATATTTGACATAATTTTCTCTGGCTACTCTGTTGAAACACATGCTCTAAAATCTCAAAAATATTTTTCTCTGGTTATTAGGTTTGCTGTCTTGGAACATATTTTTCTCCTTGTGCTACCTTGATATTCCCAACCAAACAATTCAAACCTGATCCTTACAAGAACAAGAGTATTTATTAGCAGCAAGACCATTTCAAAGTGAAGTTGTCTCTGCTCCAGACATGCAACAGTGAAATTCCTGTTTTGGCAAATACAGATGAGGCTGTTTGATCTTTTCAAATGTCGTGAAAAAGTAATGCTTTTAAGAAAATGCTGAAAACAGCTGCCTATTTGTCTTTTATCTAAGTTTAGCTTGTTGAAAACACTTTTATGAACCTGATTAGCATATTGTGGAATATGTTTTTGTTGAACGAAAGAGTGGCTCCTCTAGATGAGGTTTAAAGATCAAATACGTGGTCTGCCTGACTACTGCAGATGTTGGTAGCCCTGTGCAAATGATGTTCGCAGGCCTGTAGTTCAAAACCGTGTTCTTTCACCCTGAACCGTGGAATAAAGGATTCAGTGCACTTTATCACATTATCAGGAGTTGTTATAAATGTACCACCTGCTTTTCCTTCATAGTTAAGCAAACTTAATTCTAAGGAATTGCTCTCTAAACTTCTGCTACTAAGGGTAAGAGTTTTAGTGATTTTTAAAAATCCAATCTATTTTTAATCTAAGTTTGGTGAATGGATTTATATTCATCTGATTCAAAAATTCAAATGTAAAATGTATATAGTGAAAAATCTGTTTCACATCCTTGCAGCCTGTTTGCACAGTTCCCAATGCACCTCATCCCAAAGACAACTAGTTAGGAGTTTATGCATAACCAAGGAAATACAAATAAACTTACTCTCCGACTTTCTGTTTTTACACCAACAGTAACGTAATATACACAATGCTATGCATCTTGCTTTTTTCTTTTTTTTTCCTCCCCAAAACCCCAGTGCATGGTTGTATATATCTAGTTGTAGGTCCTTCTAGTTGTATATGAGCTCCTGCCACTGCATGGCAACTGACAGATGGTTGGTGTGGTTCCACGACTGGGAAACGAATCTGGACCACTGAAGCGGTGAGAGCGCCAAACTTTAACCACTAGACCATCAAGGCTGGCTCTTGCTTTTTTCATTTAAAAACATGTTTGAGATCCATATGAGTATACTGTGTCATCATTCTTTTTATATAGCTGTATAGTATTCCATGATATGGATATACTATAATGTTTTTACCAGTCCCCTATTGATAGGCATTTAGGATCTTTCCAGTCTTTTGCCTATTATGAACAATGCTGTAATGAAAAAAACTTTTGTAATTCTGCAAATTTATGATGATATAAATTCCCAGAAAGCAGTTTCTTTTTTTAAAATTTATTTTTTTTTGAGGAAGATTGGCCCTGAGCTAACATCTGTTGCCAATCTTCCTCCTTTTTTCCTTTTTTCTCCCCAAAGCCCCAGTAGATAGTTGTATGTCATAGTTGTGCATCCTTTTAGTTGCTCTATGTGGGATGCCACCTCAGCATGGCTTCATGAGTGGTACATAGGTCCACGCCCAGGATCTAAACCGGGAACCCTGAGCCGCGGAAGCGGAGCTCGAGAACTTAACCGATACGCCACCTGGCTGGCCCCAGAAGGCAGTTTCTGTATCAAAAATTATGTGCATTTGAAATTTTGATAGATAAGTGCCAAACTGCTTTCTGTAAGAGTTGTACTAATTTAACTTTCACCAGCAATATATATATATCTACCTATAGCCTTCTCAACAAAATATTAGCGTATTCTTTTCTCTCTGACGATTTGATGTTTGTCATTATATCACATAATAGCTTTAATTTTCATTTCTCTTGGAAGATGAAATCTTGTATTTAAAAGCCATTTATATTTTCTTTTCTGGGAACTCAAGGCAAATCCTTGCCCGATTTTCTATTGATTTGTTTTATTCATTAGTTTTTAATATACGTTCTGCCTCTTATTAAAAGGACTTGCCGCAGGGATAACGTATTCAATATGTTTGGGAAAATTGAAAGGAAATTTTTCTGCCAGGGTTAATTCACTTGCATGTGATGGAGCGTATTTCACTCTGAGCTTCTGTCAGCCATGGAAGAAAAGGAGGGGAAATATTTGGCAAAAGGAAACAAACAAATGAGAGAGAGAAAACAAAACTTAGTGGGTTCTAAAAATTCTAAAAGAACTGTGTCCGCAAATAATCAATAACCAATCTATAGATAAGAGAGATATTTAATGAGCTAGTGTTGAGGACTAGCCTGGAAGTATTCCCTTCCCCGGGGAAGAAACCACTCTGGGGAAGCGTGGTTTACAGCATAGTTATATACCATTTCAGAACAAAGAACGTACATCAAGCATGACAGGAATACAGTTGTTTTCCCCAAAGTTACAAGATATTTTGCCACAGTTTAGCACACACACAGCAGGTCAACTTGACCTTGGTTCTCTGGGGAGAAAAGCTTATCTTCAAAGAAATACTGGTATTGACGTCAGAGAAAGGGAGACATTCATCGCTATCTTTGAAGAGTGCGTTCTTTGCTTTGGGAAAATGTTTGAAGCAGATGTACATTGCATGTTCAGTGGGCGATAAGTCAGGCTGCTCTGGGAAAAACAAGTTTTAGGCTGAATCAGATTTAAACCAGAATGGCTTTCCCATACACCGCAATATGTGAAAACATTATTATTGTTATTTTCATCAGGTATAAAGCTATAAGGGGGAAAAAAGGAATCCATTACCCTGACTTCGTTTCATTTTGTTTGCCTTAGAACAAGAGAAGTTTGTAGGGAAATGGAAAGGCAAAAGTTTTGCCTTTGATTTCACTAAATTAAGCCAACTCCAAGAAGTCCTCTTGTCAGAAAGATAAGAAATTTATCTCAGAAACCAACACAACATACTTAAAAGAGTCATTCTCGCTTAGACTGCTAAAAAGCATCTGTAACAAGTCAGCCAAAGTAAGAATGCTTACCTATATAGTATTTAATTCTACTGAAAATGGACACCAGAAAGGCTCTTTCTTTTTAACAAATTAAATAAAGATAAATAAAATAATAAAGATTGAGTACCTTTGAAAGCATTACTATTATAAAAGTTCCAAAAATAAAGCTAAATTTCTCCAGTAACAAGCAGGTGGTTAACTTAATTACATAGTTTGATACTTGATCAGTTAGAAGGCTCAAGAAGAAAAAATACTTGGAAATTTACATGATGGTGTAGGGACCCATTTGGATCCCCAGAGTTGGTCTTAAGATTATTTTAAGCTGAAGACATTTGAGAATCAACAGGTACAGAAAGAAGCCTTCTCCGAGCCTCCCTTATCTGACTAAAAGCAGAAACTTCTGAAAAATCATGCTGCCAAAAATTTCCTCTTGAGGGCGGGTCTACTCCCAGGAGAGAGACCGAGAGTAAACCTACCATAAATCCCCCTCTCAGGGGCCGGCCAGGTAGCACAGGGAGTTAAGTGCTGCGCTCCACTGCAGCGGCCCGGGGTTCACAGGTTTGGATCCCGGGCGCGCACCGATGCACTGCTTGTCAAGCCGTGCTGTGGTGGCGTCCCATATAAAGTGGAGGAAGATGGGCACGGATGTTAGCCCAGGGCCAGTCTTCCTCAGCAAAAAAAAGAAAAAACAAAGAGGAGGCTTGGCATTGGATGTTAGCTCAGGGCTGATCTTCCTCACAAAAAAAAAAGAAAAGAAAAGAAACAAATCCCCTTCTCAGGGGAGTTTCATAGCTTTGAAGAAGGAAAGACCACTTGCACCAGCATAAACCAACGTTATCACAAACCTTCTTCCTGGTTTGTTCTTCTAAAAGCCCGTTTGTCTTTCCTAAAGAAACCCATTTGTTCTTCCCATAGAAGCTGTTTCTCCCCCCTCTTTTCCCTACTGAGTTAGGTGTACAAGTTGTTAACTTTAACCAGTCAGTGGGCTAGCTGCTTCCTTTGTTAGCTCCATATGCATATGAATAAATCTTTTTTCTCCTGTTAAAGGTCTTTTGTCAGTTTAATACTCATGCCCGCAGTGACTGAACTTAAGAGGGTAGAGAAGAATTTCCTCCTAACAGTGGTCAAAGGGACAGCAGTTTTTTCAATGAGAAAAAGACAGACAAAATGGGTGGTGGGGGGAACCTCAAACATTTTCCAAATAGAGGAAATCCAAGTGGATAATAAATGCATAAAAAACCTTTTAGTCTCATAAATATCCAGAAAAATGCAAATTTAAATCACTCTTCTATTGACAAATTTAAGAATCTGACAGTAAGCAATGTTGGCAAGAATGACAAGCAATAGGAACACTCACACACTGCTGGGGAGAGTGTAAATAGATGAAACAGCTTTCCAAACAGTTTGACATTGTCTAGAAAACTGAAGATACAGATACCCTATGACCCAGCACTTTCACTCCCAGCTAGACACTGAGCCTTGTTACTCAACTGGGGACTCTAGACCAGAAACATCAGCATCTCCCAGCAGTTTGTTAGAAATGTAAATTTATGGGCCCCACTGCAGACCTTATGAATCAGACTCTGCATCTTACCAAGACCCCTAAGTGATACATAAGCACCTGTGCCCGAGGATACATGGACAGGAATGTTCCTGATAACCCCAAACAGAAACAGTCCTGTTATTTATGAATATGAGAAGAGAAAGTGTATTACATTCCTACAATAGAAAACTCCATGTCAATGAAAAGGAACAAATTACCGTTAAATCCAAATAGATAAATTTCATAATGTTGAGGGAAAGAGGCAAGACACAAAGAAAATATGTAGAGTATAAATCTATACACATAATCTTCACTAACAGTCAAAATCAAACTGCACTGTTTAGGCATGCACATTAAGGTAATGATACTAAAAAAGGGAGGAAAGTAAAGAAAGTGATTCCTAAGAAAATCAGGGTGGAATTTATCTCCACAGGAAAGAGACAGGGTTGTGATTCTGGAGGGCGGGGGGCTGTTGGGGGGGGCTTATGTTGCGGTATATGTGTAGATAGTGTTTAAAGGGTTTCTGTTTTATAATTAAATAGTATATATTGTTCTATGGAGTTTTCAGCATGTGTTATATTTCACATTAGATAAATAAATGCTATAGACATTTCCAAATAGGAAGAAGTCAGCTATCCTAACACACACAGACACACACACAAAACTACAGATTGAACTTCTGACACATGGATGACTGACAATGAGAAAAGCAAGAAGCGGAAAATAACAGCAAAGTAAATTGGCCCTGGATAGACCAGAAAGAGAAAAACCAAGGTCTCCCAGCTTCTAGTCTACTGAAAATAAGATCTTTTTTTCCCCCAGGTAAGGCTATCTCTGTTGTCTGTGAGGGAAGTTTGGGCACACAGACCAGAGGGGCAAGGAGCGGGTGTGCTCTAGGAGAATGGGTGGAGGGGAGCAGGAGAGTCGTAGGAACCGTGGGAAGAGGCTGCAGACCATGCTAGGGTGAAGGAGACGTGGGGGTAGTGGGTGCAGGGCAGACACTCAGAGATCAAAGGGCAGCCGCACCCTCAGAGCACTGCTTGCCCCTCTTCCTCCCTCTGGTTCTGCCCCCTGCCCATCCCTTCACCTTTGACCCCAGACCCTTCCAGGAATAGCAGTTCTGGAACGCTTTTTCTGGATCAAACACTGTATAGAAAGGGCATCCCATGTTGGGACTGACTGTCAAAGGAACATCCCCAAATTGAGAGTTAAGGATGATTTGGCCACTAGGGCACCTACACAGGAAGTTAGGTCAGATGAAGAATTCCCAAGAATAAAACAATGAACTCAGACTGTGCTTCCTGTAGCTCTTAACCTTAGACCTGATGTTCATGGAGTGGCCTTGAAGCCTCATTATTATGGCCTTGTTGAGGGTTGGTGCATATATTACTTTGGTCTGGAGAAAGTTCCTTTCTGTAAAAAGAATATACAAGATAACTAAACCTCAAATTGTTGAAAATAAACCTCACTTGAAAGAAAAGCCCCAGAAACTCCTAAGAATGTATCCAAACATCAACAGAAGATAACAGAAGCTAAGAAATATTTTGATTCATGCTCACTTCAGATTACAACTCACTATTAAGAAGGCTGAGCTTAAAATTACAATCAGGGCTCTAAGAAAACGGCAAAAGGGGCCGGGCTGGTGGCACAAGCAGTTGGGTGCGTGAGCTCCGCTGCGGCAGCCCGGGTTCGCCGGTTGGGATCCCGGGCATGCACCCACGCACCGCTTGTAAAGCCATGCTGTGGCAGCGTCCCATATAAAGTGGAGGAAGATGGGCATGGATGTTAGCCCAAGGCCAGTCTTCGTCAGCAAAAAGAGGAGGATTGGCAGATGTTAGCTCAGGGCCAATCTTCCTCACACAAAAAAAATAATAATAAAACAATAAAATGGCAAAAGGCAGAGACAAATGAATTTAAGATGGACATTGTGGGGCCAGCCCTGTGGCTTAGCAGTTAAGTATGTGCGCTCCGATACTGGCGGCCAGGGTTCAGATCCTGGGCACGCACCAACGCACCACTTGTCCCGCCATGCTGAGGCTGCGTCCCACATACAGCAACTAGAAGGATGTGCAACTATGACATACAACTATCTACTGGGGCTTTGGGGGTAAAAAGGAGGAGGATTGGCAATAGATGTTAGCTCAGGGCCAGTCTTCCTCAGCAAAAAGAGGAGGATTGACATGGATGTTAGCTCAGGGCTGATCTTCCTCACAAAAAAAAAAAAAAGATGGACATTGAGAAAGAAGTGAAGGTAAAGAAATCTGAAAAGTCTTGGAGTGATGCTGCCACATGCCAGGGACTGCCAAAGATTGCCAGCAGCTACCAGAAGCTGGAAGAGGCAAGGAAGGATTCTTCCCTAGAGCCTTCAGAAGTGGCGTGGCCCTGCTGATGCCTTGATTTTGGACTTCTAGCCTCCCGAAATGTGATAGAATAAACTTCTATTGTTTTAAGCCACCCAGTTTTTGGTAATTTATTACAACAGCCCTAGAACACTAATACACCCTAAGATCCAGTAGGAGAATTGGAGCAGACTCAGAAAGGCCAGGAACAATCAGTTGAGGAGGAAGTGAAACAGTACAGGTAGAGAATTCAACAATTGGAAAATTAATTACAAAACAAGAAGAAGTCATAGAAAGAGAAAATTGCCATTCTACAGCACAAAGTCCACCATAATTGGACCCTTGCCTATGATCCTGAAAAGAACTGTTGCTGAAGAGAAGGAAAACACCTTCCTAAGGCAGAAATTAATTCAAGTTACCAACATTAACATCTCACTCACAGTGCCTTCTTTAGGAGGCAGTTAGACCTACTTTGAGTTCCTGATTCTGCCATGCTCTATCTGTGTGACTTTGCACCTTTAGTTAATCTTCCTAAAATACAGACTCCTCATCTCAAAAATGAGTAAAAAGTATTAACTACCTAATATGGGACAGGCTTTGTAAAGCACCCATCAGCTGCCTGTCACACAGTAAGCACTCAAATAAATTAGCTTGCGTCCTTTTCCCTGCTTACCCCCAATATAAGATGATGAAATGCCACTTAATATGACTTCACTTGTGCTGTGCTACCAAAAATGTGGATGCCAAAAATTGTACCTTACTCTATGACATTTACGTCGCTGTCTTATTTCCGCTACGAGACTGCAGTGGTCTGAAAGATAGAAGGTTGATCTTATACAAATAAATTTTCTTCTTCTTTTTTTTTTTTTGGCGTGGAAGATTGGCCCTGAGCTAACATCTGTTGCCAATCTTCCTCTCTTTTTGCTGAGGAAGATTAGACCTGAGCTAACATCTGTGCCCATCTTCCTCTATTTTGTATGTGGGATGCTGCCACAGCATGGCTTGATGAGTGGTGCATAGGTCCATGCCCAGGATCTGAACCCGTGAACCCTGGGCCACCAAAACACACAAACTTAACCACTACGCCACTGAGCCAGCCCCTATACAAATACATTTTCTAATTTCACACCCTCAGCAACAGATTGATACGTGCATCGAGTTGTATACTTTAAATACTTGATAAATACTTGTTGAAGGCATGAATGAAAGAAAAATAGGCAGAGAGTAGAGAGATTTTTAAAAAGAAGAAAAAGAGAACAAGCTGAAAAAACTTACTGTTAAAATGAACAACATAATGAGGTCTTTAGAATTGATTCAGGAAGATTCCCTTCTCCTCCTGCTCTGCCCTTTCCATCACCATAAAGATGAAATCACTTTGTGTTTACTCTTTTAAAAGAAAAGTAAAATATAATGGAGGGAGAGGCTTACAGGTTAGCTTTTTGCTGTTTCTCTGTTTTTTATTTAATCTTCTCTCCCCAGAAGCCTCTACAGGTGCTTCATTTTCTGCAGTAACTGCTGTCCTGATGGAGGCAAGTGGGAGGGTCCCTGGGGAAGTGAGACCCCTTGGGGAAGAAAGATTCCACATTCAGAAGAGACTTGGCATTTGTCCAGAAGGAAAAAAATGGTCAGTGACCCAGACAATCCTGTCTAAAAGCTGCCATCTACTGTTCATTTCTGAGAATACGTCCTGACATACTAATCCTGTGGTTCTGTATCCCAACGAACGTTTTTAGTGATGTTTTATTGTTATGCACCAGATTTTAAGACAATTTGGTTACCAAAAGAAACACAATTTTAGAAAAGAACTGTTTTTAGGGGCTGGCCCCATGGCTTAGCGGTTAAGTGCGCATGCTCTGCTCCTGGCGGCCCCCATTCGGATCCCAGGCACGCACCAACTCACTGCTTGTCCGGCCATGCTGAGGCCGCATCCCACACAAGCAACTAGAAGGATGTGCAACTATGACATACAACTATCTACTGGGGCTTTGGGGAGAAAAAGGGGGAAAAAAAGGAGGAGGATTGGCAATAGATGTTAGCTCAGGGCTGGTCTTCCTCAGCAAAAAGAGGAGGATTGGCATGGATGTTAGCTCAGGGCTGATCTTCCTCACAAAAAAAAAAAAAGGAAGAAAAGCACTGTTTTTCGGGCTGTCCCCGTGGCTTAGTGGTTAAGTGCGCGCGCTCCGCCGCTGGCGGCCTGGTTCGGATCCCGGTCGCGCACCCACGCACTGCTTCTCCGGCCATGCTGAGGCCGTGTCCCACATACAGCACCTAGAAGGATGTGCAACTATGACATACAGCTATCTAGTGGGGCTTTGGGGGAAAAAATAAATAAATAAAATTATTTAAAAAAAAGAACTTTTTCATTTGTTTTGATCACAGACATATAATACTGTCAAAACAGGACTTTGAATCAGCAGGTTAATATGTCTGAAAGAAATGATCTCACACTGAACTGATGTAATAGCAATTAAAAATAAATTATGATACTCAGGTTATCTTGCCCATCCTTATTGTTAGTAAATGTTACCTGCAGCTTTTGCTGGAGAGGGCAAGGAGAGAAGAACCATTTATTATGTATCATTAATGTGCTGGACTCCACCAACATTATCTCACTTAAGCCTTACTTTTAAGCAATCCTTGGAGTTAATTTTTTTCTTCAACTTTATTGAGGTATAACTGACAAATAGAATTTGAGTTAAGTATTCCTAAGAGCATTTTAAAGATGAGAAATTGAAGTGAAGTAACTGGCCTTTATATCAAAGAGTAAGTTGGCTGAAGAACCCACATCTGTCCTACTCGCAATCCATGCACTTTCATCTGTAGCGTAACGCCTAGTAAATGTTTTGAAATTCAGGGGGAAGCTTGCAAACCACTGCATTAAAAGGAACCTCCAGACCCCCACAATGATCTGTGGGACCATTTCCTTAAAACAAATTGTGCTCTTGAGACCTGAACCAGCATATTCAAAATTCTAAGTTAAGAACACCAGGGTGGCTTTATTCTTGAGTTTTACTAGAATAAATTCATAAAATATGATATTTTTTAGTTATAACATACTTCAGTTGTAATAATTGTTTTACAATTACATTCCGTATTACTTCAGGAATCCAAACTCTTGTATGGAATTGATCCAGTATGCTAGGCCCCAAATCCCAGTTTTGCCTTGTGTACCAACTGTATTCATCACGATAGAGAAAAAACACAGGTTTTTTTTTTTAATTAAAGCAAAACATTAAATTTCCTAGGTTCATTATGTAATATATTTAATCACCTTTTGAAATTTGACAGGTATTTAACACAAAATTCCCTAGTTTGGAATAGATATTTAGAGAACCAACAGGATTCACTAATGAATTGTTTACAAAGAAAAGAGGAGGGCCGGCCCCGTGGCTTAGCGGTTAAGAGCGTGTGCGCTTCGCTACTGGCAACCCAGGTTCAGATCCCGGGCGTGCCCCGATGCACCACTTCTCCGGCCATGCTGAGGCCGCGACCCACATACAGCAACTAGAAGGATGTGCAGCTATGACATACAACTATCTACTGGGGCTTTGGGGGAAAAAAAAAAAGGAGGAGGATTGGCAATAGATGTTAGCTCAGAGCCAGTCTTCCTCAGCAAAAAGAGGAGGATTAGCACGGATGTTAGCTCAGGGCTGATTTTCCTCACCAAAAAAAAAAAAAGAAAGAAAAGAAAAGAGGAATCATTGCTTTGATGCCCATCTTTCTAGAAGCTGATCTTCTGATCTTAGGCAAGATTATTTTTCTTTAATCCTGACAACAATTCTGTAAGACTTGTAATAATTGTGTGATATTCAGGCAAACTGTTGCAAATAACACCAAATTTTAGGGTGCTCAATACAATAAAGGTTTATTTATTGTTCGTGTCACAGTTTAACATGGATTGGTGGAGGCTCTGCTCCATATGTTCATTCAAGGAGCCAGGCTTCTTCCATTTAGTAGCTCTGTTACCATCCAAAAAGGGGGCTTATCTGCCCACTGCAAGACATGCCAATAGTCAAGAGACAAAGTGGTAGGAAAGAAAGGACTTTGTATTACAGCTGCTAGCAAGAGGGAAGATGGCCGACTAATGTCCGAAGAAACCATCTTGCAGAGCAAAGATTATAGGCCAGTTAGATGGAGGTGGGGAAGGCATCTGGTCTCTGGGTGGGGACATCCATCTGATCTCCAGGTGGGGGCAGACATCTGGTCTTAGTTCCTGATAGACTTTTGTTTTACTGGACATGCATCAGAGACCAGAGCAAGGCCCTATACCCTGATCTTTCAGTTGTCTTTTTTTTTTTTTTTTGACATTGAAAAGTTTAATATTTTACTCAAAAATTTTCAGACATCTTACAAATACCCAAGAACTCTTCCTTTGGATGTGCCCTGAAATTGGTGTAAGTTAAAATGGATACTCTTTTATTTAAAGAAGTTTCTTTCTCTTCTCCCCTTGACCTGGTCTGCTCAAAGTATGGATTGCAAGCAAATTTCAGTAAAAAAAATCAAAGCTTGCAATTAATTAATGCTTAAAATTAGGTATAATTACAAGTGAAATTAGAAAGCAACCAACTTTTATTAATTTTCTCAGTATGCAGATCTTATGCTGAGAAATTCACCAATACTAGACTGGTGGTATTTACTAAGTGTTGTTTAGAATCACAAAATGTTCTTTTATTTTAAAACTAAGCTGCATTTTAACAAGAAGAGAAGCTCAGAAGGAAATGCAGACCTACAAATAAAAAAAGAAGTATACTCAATGAAGTTTACAAATATACAGATTAATTTTTCGTATTATTTTGGTTTTAAGTGGAAATTTCTGATGTCAAATATATACAGCCTGTTTTTCATAAATTTCCCCCAAAAAAACTTTTAAATTCAACAATTTAAGAAAAATGTTTTTACTTTTGTCTGAACACAGACAATCTATTGCCATACACATAGTGCATATGAACATATGTATTTAGAGAGACTGCATAACTATGAATTATGTGCAAATGGGCCCATCTCATGTTTTTGCATGCATAATTTTTGATACTCTATCCTAGTGGATGGTAACACAGAGTATAATTTTATAATTTTATTTTGGACTTGAAGTCAAGAAACCATCCCAAGAATTATTTATAATTTAATAACTGAATGATTATCAGATCATGGTACAATGCAAAACTATTCTTACATCATGAATGCTGATGCTGTGCATTTTGGGTGTTAAACTGGTAACTTCTTTAAGTCTGAGGTTTAAATTGGCATATACAAAAGTAACAAAAGCCTAAAGAATGTGAAAGAAGGGGCTTCTACCACAGAGCATTTATAGTTTCATAATGGACACGGGAGCACAGGGAATTAAGGGATTTTTGGGAAAAAATGCTTAAAAAAACGGAGTGTACATATAGCCTATAAGGCAAAATCTAAGTTACAAGTGTTTTCAACACTGGCAACTCTGTTATGAGAGGTAACACTGAATTTATATACACATGCGCTGTCGGTGAACTGGTTCATCAGATTCCTACCGCAGTGCCTTTCACTGCACAGTAGACGGCACACCTGGAGTGGCTCCCAAGGCTCAGGTTTGAAAAGAATTTCATATTTTTCCCATGACTCAAAGTCCAGTCAATATCATTCGTAACAGAAATCAGAACTATGCTTTTGTTTTTTTTTAAGGAAGTGAAAAATATAATCTGTAACCATTACAGTTCCACCCACTATAACAATGACAATCTATAAACCTGGATTTTTTTAAACTAACAACCCAATTAAAAAATGGGCAAAAGACCTGAACAGACATTTCTCCAAAGAAGATATACAGATGGCCAACAGACACATGAAAAGATGTTCAAAATCACTAACTATCAGGGAAATGCAAATCAAAACTACAATGAGATATCACCTCACGCCCGTCAGAATGGCTATAATTAACAAGACAGGAAACAACATGTGTTGGAGAGGATGTGGAGAGAAGGGAACTCGCATACACTGCTGGTGGGAGTGCAAACTGGTGCAGCCACTATGGAAAACAGTATGGAGATTCCTCAAAAAATCAAGGATAGAACTACCATATGATCCAGCTATTCCACTGTTGGGTATTTATCCAAAGAACTTGAAAACACCAATTTGCAAAGGTACATGCACCCCTGTGTTCATTGCAGCATTATTCACAATAGCCAAGACTTGGAAGCAACCTAAGTGCCCATCAAGGGACGAATGGATAAAGAAGATGTGGTATATATACACAATGGAATACTACTCAGCCATAAGAAACGATGAAATCCAGCCATTTGTGACAACATGGATGGACATTGAGGGTATAATGCAAAGTGAAATAAGTCAGAGGGAGAAGGTCAAATACAGTATGATTTCCTTCATTAAGTAGTAGATAATAACAACAATAAACAAACACATAGGGACAGAGATTGGATTGGTGGTTAGCAGAGGGGAAGGGGGGAGGGAGGAGGGTGAAAGGGATAATTCGGTACATGTGTGTGGTGATGGGTTGTAATTAGTATTTTGGTGGTGAACATGATGTAATCTATGCAGAAATAGAAGTACAATGATGTACACCTGAAATTTTTACAATGTTATAAACCAACGTTAGTGCAATAAACAAAAAATTTAAAAAAAAAAAAAAAAACCTGGATTTTTTTGCAGAACTTTCACTCACATCCAAGCATCGAGGATGCCCTTCACATAGGCTTCTACATTTTGAATAAAATATATAATGGGATTTAAGTGAATCCTTAGAAAGCTCCAAAGTCTGCCTTTTCTAACATTCTCAAATGGGTGATTGTATCGACAGATGCAAGCAAATGTGTCCACAGAAGAATGTGCTGCCCTAAGGAATCTGCATTTGGCTAGAAACTACAGGGTCCACCACAAAGTTAAATTAAGAGAAGACCTGTGACAGCCAAGTGCTTAGTAGACTATGAAAAAAATGACCCTGACAGGCTCAAGCCCTAACTGTGAACCACAGTCAGTGTGAAGCACTCCTGACTGATGGGAATGTTGTGCATCTGGGGTTCTCAGGTCTCTTGATTGCAGAGTGGTGCTGTGTGTCTCACAATGCTTTCTGATGCCCATTTGCAGAAGGCTTTGTTGTTTCTGTATCCCTTGAAGTATTTGATAAGTGAAGTTTATGAAGGCCTAGGGCCTTGAAAAGTTCTTCTCGTACAGCAGAGGTGAATTTTCTGACCAGACACAATGTTGTCACAATAGCAAAAAGCAAATTGTAGGATAATATAATATAGAAATTTCCCAGTCAATTTAACCTTCCAAAGTCTCCAAGTAGATCAAATCTAGTGATTCCCAGTGTTCTTGACATCACAGGCAGTGCAGAGCTCAAGACCAAGATTGACACACAATTCCCAATGATCTTTGTCATAGTTGTGTCATCCTTCTTGGGAATAAAGTTTCCAAAAAATCGAAGGCTATGGAAACCAACAACAGAGGACACCATAAGATAGAAAATCAAAATGATTTCAAGTGCAGCTCCCACAAAACCAAAAGCAGAAAGAGAAGCATTTCCTGTTCCAGGTCCCCTTGTTCCCTTTGGCATTGCTGTTTTATCAACCAACAGGCAAAGAATATTACAAGCCACCAAGAGAACCAAGATGGATGTCTCAATAAGAAGGAGAACCATAACAGCAGGATACACCAAATTTCTTTCCTATGCTGAAGCCTTTTTTCGCCTCTCTAATTTTGTCTTAAGAGTCTTTACATTTTCAAGTTCTTGTTCCAACTCCATTACATTGTATTCCACTGATGAAGACAGTCCATTTAGTCGTCTCTGGAGTGCTTCTTCCTCAAGAGTAATAATATAAATTTGTTCATCCAGGTCTTTAAGAATTGTTGGCTTCACCAACAACTGACCCATCACTGTGAACATGCGGGAAAGGCCAACCGGGGTACACAAGAGAAGTAACAAACATCCCATCAATGATATACAAGAATATAAATAGGGTAGGTAGAACTCCCAGAGATCATGTAAAGATTCCATGCTTGCAGCGTCATTGTCAATGAGCGCCGAGGCTACCCACACTATCCCAAGAATAAGTAAAGCAAGAAGAATAAGCATGACCAGAGTTTCTAAAATTCGGGCTCGGATTCCCTTCTTCAGGCCAGCAAAACCTTCTGATTCCAGAAAGAAAAAGGCAAAGGGCATCAATACAAACAAAGATTGGAAAAGAGAGAAGCAAGGTTCCACAAACCACGAATCAGGGAGCCATTCAGCCACTGAATGTAGTAGTTCTGAGGAAAAGAAAGCAGGATTTCTTCGCTGATTATCGAGAAGGGTAGGAGTAACACAGCGCCGGCAGAAACCGCTAGAGTGAAGGTGCTCAGAGATAGCGAAATCCTGTTGACTATGGCATCTTCATCTTCTTGTTCATCTGATTTTCTCTTGTATCTTGTGATGATGAAGTAGGAAACTACCTAGAGAATGGCAAAAAGAAGGAAACATGTCGACTCCCGCACTTGGCTGTGGAAGTGCTGCTCCCGCGCCGACACCTCGTCCTGCCCTTCCATCCTCCCTCATGCCCGCCGCCCGCGTCTGCGCGCTGCGCCGCACCGTCGCCCGCCGCCCAGGACGGGAGCCGGCCTACCGCGGCTGCCGCAGGCACAGCCACCACGACCGGCCGCCGCCTCAGGCGAAGCGGCTGGGCTGCGGAGGGCGGGCGCCGCGGGGGCTGGGGTGGGGCGAGGGCGAGGGCGGGGCCTGACCTCAGTTGTCCTTGACGATGGCCACCAGCATAGACTCTCTGCCCCGGGGTCACCACATTGCTAAGGAACTCAAGAGAACAAAGTTATCAACTTATAGTAGCTGGGAAGGGCCATAAAATCCACAGAGGATGTCTGGGTTAGTTAGCGATCATTCAAAGTTACAATAGAGTTTCTTTTCTACAATATGGCTTCCCTTATGTCAACCTTGTGTTGAGCCGTTATCAGCTCCACCATCTTCAAGGCAGAATCTTTAAATCCCAGTTTTTCCCCTTTTAGAAGCCTGGCTTCAGGGCCAAGCTTCTTACCCATTTCTCGCATGTGGCTTGTTCTTATCAACCCAGAGTAAGGTTTCTCTTTTTGATCTGAAGATGTGCTTTTATAAAGTTGATTTTAAAATAATTTAATTCATAGAACATTCAGCATCAGTCACAGTCATTCACATTCAAGTTATCTTTCTGGCTAATACTCCACAAATAGTACATTCAGGCAAAATATTCAGAAACAAATTCTTCACACTTCATATATTTTTATAAATTGAAGTTTTGTGAGGTCACTTTTGAAAATGTATCTGTATATATGTATTTTAATTGATTGGAAAACAGGCAATTGTTCTCGAGACCTTAAAAAAAATACATGATACACACACACACACGCATTTTTTATTTTATTTTATTTATTTATTTATTTTTCCCCACCAAAGCCCCAGTAGATAGTTGTATGTCATAGCTGCACATCCTTCTAGTTGCTGTATGTGGGACGCAGCCTCAGCATGGCCGGAGAAGCGGTGCGTCGGTGCACGCCCAGGATCCGAACCCGGGCTGCCAGCAGCGGAGTGCATGCACTTAACCGCTAAGCCACGGGGCCGGCCCACACACATGCATTTTTTAATTTAACAAACTATAATATATTTGTTGTATTCCAAGCTCTTTTCAGAGGGGAAAGTTATTTCATGTGTAAAACAGACTACTGGGGCCTGCCTCGTGGCCTCGTGGTTAAGTTCGGCACGCTCCACTTTGGCAGCCCAGGTTCCGTTCCTGGGCACAGACCTACACCACTCATCAGTGGCCATGCTGTGCAGTGACCCACATACAAAATAGAGGAAGATTGGCACAGATGTTAACTTAGGGAGAATCTTCCTCAAGAAAAAGAGGAAGATTGGCAGAGCCGGCCCAATGGCACGGTGGTTAAGTTTGCACGCTCTGCTTCAGTGGCCTGGGGTTCACGGGTTTGGAGCCCAGGTTCAGACCCATGCACCACTCATCAAGCCATGCTGCAGCATCATCCCATATATAAAGTAGAGGAAGATTGGCACAGATGTTAGCTCAGCAACAATCTGGGGGGGATCAGAATTGACCAACTCAAAATATGTCTCTTTACCTTGATTATTTCCAAGAACAAAAGACTCTGAAAGAAACTTTGACCTACCCCCCAAACTGCCTAAAAGAATTTAACATAGGGGCTGGCCTGCTAGCGCAGTGGTTAAGTACACACACTCTGCTTCAGCAGCCTGAGTGTTCACAGGTTCGGATCCCGGGGGCACACCGACGCACCACTTGTCAAGCCATGCTGTGGTGGCATCCCATATAAAGTAGAGGAAGATGGGCACGGATGTTAGCCCAGGGCCAATCTTCCTTGGCAAAAAGAGGAGGACTGGCATTGGATGTTAGCTCAGGGCCGATCTTCCTCACACACACAAAAATTTAACATAGAAGGCCTGTTCCAGGAAGGGAGCCACTCCCATACGATAGCTGTAGTGTAATGTAAAATAATCGTGATAAGAAAGTCACCAATAAGCCCATCTTGTCTAAATTCTCTATCGGGCCACATTCTCTATAGGTGGCCCAGTAGAGTCATCTGACAAACATTTGCATTTCCATCTCCATGTAAATGGTCTTTCTCCCTTCTGAAATCCTAAACCACTACCCCCAAGATCCTCCTTGTGTTTAGCTGAATATACTCAAGTGAGCAGCTTAGAATAGCCGAGTTGCTCAGTTCTCTTTCTGAGTTTCTTCCATATATACATGTTATTAAACTGTTTTATTTTCTCCTGCTAACCTGTCTTTTTAATTATTTGGCCAGCCATAAGAACCTTAAGGGAAAGGGTGGGGGGGGTTCTCCCTCTTCCCCAACACTTCCTCAAGCAAAAAGAGGAGGATTGGCAACAGATGTTAACTCAGGGTTAATCTTCCTCACCAAAAAAATAAATAAAAAATTACATGTTAAAATAGAGCTGCTTTCAGTTACACATATTTAAATTTTAGGATTTACTAATGCCTTCTGCTTGACTAAGATTCTTTCTTTCAAATGCAAACAAATTCTGTACACCTTGGCCTTTAGTTTAGGCTTCCTTTGAATAGAGTGAAGTTAACCCTTTTTTTTTACTTCCAATTACTGAAAAGTTAGGTTTGGGACAGTAAGGAGTTAAATTCATTAAAACAGACATCTGAGCAGTCTTAGGTCCATTTAACATGAGGAGCCAGCATCCACTGGAGCTCAGATCTTCTTTTGGTAAGTAGCTGGGTATTCTAAATGCAGCCTTCCTATGGTTGCCCTTCTAAAGGCTATAGGCTTTTGGTGATAATGAAGCAAGTAATTAGTCACATGTGGAGGCAATTTAGTAAAAGATTCCTGCTGGGGCCGTCCCCTGGCTTAGTGATTAAGTGCTCTCGCTCCGCTACTGGCGGCTCGGGTTTGGATCCTGGGCGTGCACTGACACACTGCTTGTCAGGCCATGCTGTGGCGGCGTCCCACATACAGCAACTAGAAGGATGTGCAACTATGACATACAACTATCTAATGGGGCTTTGGGGAGAAGGGGGGAAAAAGGGGAGGAGGATTGGCAATAGATGTTAGCTCAGGGCCAGTCTTCGTCAGCAAAAAAAAGAGGAGGATTGGCATGGATGTTAGCTCAGGGCTGATCTTCCTCACGAAAAAAAAAAAAAAGATTCCTGCCATCAAATAGGTCCTGGCATCCCCAGAGGAAGGAAATCTGGAAGCTTGTGAGTCAGTACAGGGTGGTTTTAAATTAACAGCAACATAAGGGAGTTCCTGAGGTTTCCTCGGGCATTTATTTTCCAATGGCCCTGTTTTTACCACGGTTACATTCATACTACATGGTCCATTGGAAGGATTTGGCCTGTACTGGGGGCTTATCACAGGTATCCAACAAGGCAGTGTTTACTCTTAGACCTGGGCAAGAGGGCCCTGCATTTTAGTGGCCCCCACATGTCACAAACATACTAAACTGCTAAGGCCTGTAGGGGAGGGAAGAAATTCTTTTCCTTCTACCCATCTTAGGTTCTCTAGCTGGGGCTCTGTAAATTAGACTGAAAAAAGACAGACTAACAAGAGAAAAACAAACAAGTTTATTAACATGTGCATCCTGCATATACATGGGAGCACTCAGACATGAGTAACTCAAAGGGATGGTTAGAACTTGGGCTTATATAGCATCTTAACAAAAGAACAATAAATTCTTAGAGAAGTGACAAGACAAATAAATGACTTTGAGTTTCTAGGGCAGCTAATTGTGGGAGGGCAAATATATGGGAGAACTAACGGGAGATAAGGGCTAGTTAGTAAAATTTGTCATGGAGATTCCTCTGGTGCTGTCTCTGGGCTGATAAGGGTCTAGAATTGTCTTTGGTAATTAACTTCTGTCCTTCCTGATAGAGAAGAGAGGGGGAACACCTTTAGGAATTTGCGTCCTGCTTTTAGGCAAATAGGAAGGCAGAAAGCTTTTTTCATATCTGCTGCTTCTCAATTGCCTTCAGCTCAAAATAATTCTGATGCCAAAGTCGCATATTTTGAGGTGATATATTCTGCTATCCTCAGGCCTCAGGGAGATAAGCACTTCAGCACATCTCTTGCTCTGTGTCCAGATGCTATGAAGGCTCCTCAGTTGTGTGTGGCCAACGTCAGAAATGGATACTGCTTCAGAGAGAGGAGAGGTTTTGAGAAGTGGAAGCACTTAAGTAGGACAACAGAACAAATTACTTTGTCAAATCCTTTCAGATAGCATGAATGCAAGGGATTCTTGCATAACAATTATTTCCTAGTTGTGTGGAGCATCTGTTTCTTGCTTCTCTTCATAGCTCAATGAGTGGTTACAGAATTACTCATGAATTAGCTTAGCACAGTATTTACAACAGCTGTGGCCAAGAAATATTTAGGAATATTAAACAATTCATATTATCTTTCAAGTCCTATATATATATAGGAAGCCCACATCCTTCCAATGGACCATGTAGTATGAATGTAACCGTGGTAAAAACAGGGCCATTGGAAAAATAAATGCCTGAATAAACCTCAGGAACTCCCTTATGTTGCTGTTAACTTAAAACCACCCTGTGGGCCGGCCCTGTGGCTTAGTGGTTAGATGCGCGCGCTCCGCTGCTGGCAGCCCAGGTTCGGATCCCAGGCACGCACCAACGCACCGCTTCTCCAGCCATGCTGAGGCCCCATCCCACATAGAGCAACTAGAAGGATGTGCAACCATCACATACAAATATCTACTGGGGCTTTGGGGGAAAAAAAGGAGGAGGATTGGCAATAGATGTTAGCTCAGAGCCGGTCTTCCTCAGCAAAAACAGGATTAGCATGGATGTTAGCTCAGGGCTGATCTTCCTCACAAAAAAAATAAAATAAAATAAAACCACCCTGTACTGACTCACAAGCTTCCAGATTTCCTTCCTCTGGGGATGCCAGGACCTATTTGATGGCAGGAATCTTCTACTAAATTGCCTCCATATACGACTAATTACTTGATTCATTATCACCAAAAGCCTGTAGCCTTTAGAAGGGCAACCATAGGAAGGCTGCATTTAGAATACCCAGCTACTTACCAAAAGAAGATCTGAGCTCCAGTGGATGCTGGCTCCTCATGTTAAATGGACCTAAGACTGCTCAGATGTCTGTTTTAATGAATTTAACTCCTTACTGTCCCAAACCTAACTTTTCAGTAATTGGAAGTATAAAGTACGTATATACACATCAAGACCTAATATACATGAAATATGATCCTGACTGCTAACACTGGTAACCAGATGGACATTGTACACTGAAATCATGTTTTATTTTTATAACAATATTGGTAAGATTTAATTACATTTTCCAAAAATTAAGATCGTTCAACTTTAAATACGTTGACTGAAAATATTTATATTCTTTAATTATAACTTATTTTGCCTTTTGGTTTTGGAAGATAATTCTGAAAACTTTAGAAAAATAACTTCAAAAATGTGTGAACGTAATTTTAATTTTAAAATTTTATACAGTAATTTAATTTACATTTCTTGAGAAAATATATTAAAATTTATATACGTGGACTACAATTACATCTTATATTTTTAGTCATTTAGGTCAGGGTTGGCAAGCTTTTTCTGTCAAGGACTAGATAGTAAATATTTTAAACTTTGTGAGCCAGTCTCTAACACGACTGCTTAATCCTGCTGTTGTAGCTCAAAAACAGCCACAAACTATACATCAATGAATGAGCATGGCTGTGTTCCAGTGAAACTTTACTTACAAAAACAGTTGGCAGACCAGATTTGGCCCACAGCTGTAGTTAGCTGACCCCTGATTTAGATTATTACTGTCAATAGAACCTAAATAATATTAAAATCTTAATTGTAACAACATAATTAGTAATTTTGCTTAAAAGAGGCAAGAAAAATTAATATTATGGAATAAAAATAATTTATGAATTATGTGTCTTAATTTTATGATTCCTCCAAAGATCAGCAGTCGATCAACAGACCACCTGAACAGGTGCAATTTTAATTAGAATCAGCAAAAAAAAGACAGAAGGAGCAGCAAGTGAAGTGAAGGGGAAAACCAAGAGAATGAATGTCTTGGAAGACAGGTAAAGAAAGCATGTCAGGGAGGAGAAAGTGATCTTATGGATGGATGGAGGGGAAAATCTAGAGAATTGGCTTTGAGCGAGAATGGGAGATGAGACATTGAGACAGTAATTATAGACAATTTACCCATGCTAACATCATTGTTTATTACTCATTGCTCTTATTATAATCACTCACGTCATCTGGCCTCCTAAGTAGAGTTAGAAGCCTGATATTGTACACCTTATTAGGAACATACCCAATTTGCGCTAGTGTCCGGAAAATTCAAAAGTTTTATGATTGTGTAAACATTTTTGCCTTACAACCGTGAATATCATTCATTTTCCGTTTATCCTCACTGTGCCCTCAAAACCAAGAGAACACCTAGGACTAGAGACCACAGAGGTTTTCAAATAAGCTGATACGAGAGTTTTGTAGCATTGAAATGGAGTCTTTTCACCAATGGATGTATAACATAACTTGAAATAGGAAACAGCAATAGACTTCTGCCCAAACATTGACTAATCCATTGGGCTAATCTTTCTTAGTTTGGAACACTATAGAAGAAAGTCCCAGGGCGCCTGACAGTTGAGACACTTTCAGGCAGTTAAGAAAATTCATTTGGGGCCAGGCCGGTGGTGCAAGTGGTTAAGTGCGCGTTCTCCGCTGCAGGAGCCCGGGGGTTCGCCGGTTTGGATCCCTGGCACACACCAACGCACCGCTTGTCAAGCCATGCTGTGGCAGCGGCCCATATAAAGTGGAGAAAGATGGGCATGGATGTTAGCCCAGGGCCAGTCTTCCTCAGAAAAAAAGAGGAGGATTGGCAGATGTTAGCTCAGGGCTGATCTCCTCACACACACACAAAAAAGAAAATTCATTTTACCTTTGTTCACCTTTGCACATTGTGCCACCTGCCTCTGGCAGCACAAAAGACCTAAATTTGATACCTTGAAGGCTGCAACAACCTGACTCTGATACAGTGAATGGAACCAGGGTGCACCTGCACTGCCAATTTTCTCTATCTCAGCCCCAAATGGGCTCCAAGCGTCCCTGGCCAAGTTCCCGTTCAGGTTCCCCCATCTGAAGGCTCACACCTCGGGGACTGAACATGCTCCACACAGGTGCCTCCAACACAAGGCACTTGGCCTCCCTGAAGCTTACAATACGGCCATTGCTTAAGTGTCCCCTTGTAAGGGGTCCAAACAAGGATACTTAAGTACACCCACGACATTCCCACTTCGCAGAGGCTGCAGAGGCTCCGGGTCTGCGGGAGATCCAGCACACGAGGCAATCCCTCCGATCCAGGCCAGCCCCCAGGCTGGCGAGACCTGCAGCGGGTTGGTCGGAGCCGGCGCCTCTGACACCGCCACTCCCGGAAGGCTCCACGGACGGGCATGGAAACCTATTACCACGTAAGGAGACTTGACTCCAGCAGGTCCTGTCCTAAAAGAAATGCCGCGAGTGACTGAGCATCACGTCCTCCTTCCTGCCCAAGTATCTCTCCGCTCTGTGACGACTGCGTCAGTCTCGCTCCAAACGAGCAGGAAGCTCCGAAGCTGCGGCTGTAGCTCAGAGGCTGCGCGGAGGTGCCCTGAACAACCTGGGCCCGACAGCCAGTCAGCTCACACACGTGACTCTCTAGGGCCCCGCCCAACCGTGCTCGTTTCGTCGTGCGGATGCGGGGTCACATGACGCACCGCGAACCCAATAAGTCACGTGAGAGCCTAAGTACTAGGAGCGTTGGCATCCAGCTCTTTCTGCGCGTGCGCAGGCAGTTGACTGCCACCTAGCTGGAAAAATCTTTCAAATGGCATCCTCGGTACTGGGCCACCTTCGTCCTCCTACCTTGCCCCTCCGAGGTCAGGAAACACAAGCCGAAGTAACCGTCCTTCTCAGCGTCTAGTGCTGGTGGAGGGTCTAGGACGAAGCAGCCGAGAAGTGCGGAGACCACTGAGACAAGGACGTCTGCTCTTGACTTGGCGGGGATATGCCCGCTGTCACCTTGAATGAAGTGCGGACTCTCACCAGCCAGCCCGGCCCTGCTGGGTTTTCCATCCCCAAGCTCGCAGCTCTCTGGAAGACTTAAGTTGGCAACCACCATCACCCCCCCCCGCCCCCCCGCGGAGCGTTGGTGCGTGCGGACGTTACTAGGCGCCAGACCCAGCCCTGTCCCTCGCCCCTCTGGCCCTTCTTTTTCTGAAACCACCATCCCCAGTTAGTTTCCCCAGGATATTCCCCAGACACTGTGGCCAGCTTTTCCATTTTTTCCTCCTGGGGCCAATAGTTTCTACAGTGTCTACAGCCAAAATATCTCACCACCAGAGGACTTGCACCACAAACTGGTCGTTTAGGACTCTTCCTCACTTGTGGAAATCCACCGGCCTTTTTTCACCTCTCCTTTCTGGTAGGCTCTCTCTCAAGCTTAAGGTAGTACATGCTTCCTGCCTGTAAAGATGGATCATCCCTTTGGCCCTTTAGACTATATACATTAAAGTGACCCCCATCTTTTTTAGACCCTTAGCCCTCCAGCTCAGATGGTCCTTTCCTCATGGTCCTTGATTGCCAACCCATCTTAGGACAGAGGAACTAACCCATCTTCTCCTTTTCAAGGTGGAGGTTTGTTGGCATTCTTTCTTCAGGCTGCTTTGTTAAAACACATGATTCAAAATCAGGTATAAATTTTCCTTTGGTGTGTAGGCTTAGCAATTTTATCAAACTATTTTTCTCTTTGAGCTGCACTGGCATCATGCACTTCTGAATCAAACAATTCATATCTGATCCTCATCTCAAAAGAATAGGTTTGACATTAGCTACAATGGAAGACTACCTCAAAGCCTGTCCTCTTTGAACGTTCCTGCTTGGACTTCAGCTTATGCTGCGAGGAGGCCCAAATAAGCCCATATGGAAGAGCACTAAGGCCGCTGGCCAAAAGCCCCAGTGGAGCTTCCAATTGGCATCTACCAACAACTGTCAGCCTTGGGAGTGAGGTCATTTGGACTTTCTTTCTTCTACATGTCAGAGAATGGAGTTCTTTTCAAGATGTAGCCCCGAGTGAGGTTTGGGAAAAACGAATATTAGTTGGTATGTTGCAGTGGGGTGGGAATGAATGGCAAGCAAAAGCTGGCAGGAAGGGAAGAATGTCAATGGGATCCCCCTGACAGGCATTCCAGACAGGGAGGGGGTAGGTGTTCCAAGAGTGGGCAGGCTTATGGGGAGCAAAGAGAACACCTATTATGATGAAGTGACAGTAAGCACAAATATTGAGCTGGGAAGTACCAAGAAGCAATAAAAAGCAGGTAGCTAGGTCCAAAGACTAAACAGAGAGATATCTTGTGACAGCAAGATGAATGAATACCCATCACCTGTTGTAGCTGATTGGTTTAGAAAGGCTTTTGCCCTGTGTAGATATTTGAAGAGCCATCATACCAGAGTAAACAAAAGAATGCTTAACGCTATTATTAAATTATACTTAAATTTAAATACAAAGGCTGTTTTATTCTTACCCGAGAAAGTACACATTTCAAAGGTTAACATCATTCACCAAACAAACTCATTCACTTATGAGTAATTTTTGTATAGCTATTATAAAGGCCCTGATAAATAATTCTAAATTTCCCCAGTAAGAATCATGGGCTTTCTTTATGTATACAGCTTGATATGTCATCACTTAGAAACCACAAAGAAGAACACATGGAAGTCTACAACGTAGCAGCAGGTTTTAAGGGATAATTTGGATCATGCTGAAACAGAGCTCTACAAATTTCTTATTAGATGTTTCTTATTACACCTCTCTGAGAAAGAAACTAGTTATATGAACATGAAACAAACCAAAAATCTTGAGCTTCATAGAGCTTCCATAGACCCAAATAAATGCATTTATTTAAGAGATTATTCTTAGCACTTAACCTTATTACTAAGTTTTGGTTTATACAAAAATACTCTTCTGAATATCTACAGTGTAGCAGTTATTTCTGAGCATTTACTTCTGGAAACTCACTGGGATGAAGAAGCTTTTTTTTTTGGTGAGGAAGATTGGCCCTGAGCAAACATCTGTTGCCAGTCCTCCTCTTTTTGCTTGAGGAAGATTGTCGCTGAGCTAACATCTGTGCCAATCTTCCTCTATTTTTGTATGTGGGATGCTGCAACAGCATGGCTTGATGAGCAGTGTATAGGGATCTGTACCTGCAAACCCTGGGCTGCTGAAGTGGAGTGCACAAACTTAATGACTACACCACCGGGCTGGCCCCTGAACAAGCATATTTTACATGCTGTGATTACTGAAAAATATCTTGCCAAAAATAAAATAACAGAAAAATAAATGAGGGCTTTGGAGTATAGTTGGGAAATACCATAAAGATCCTCGAACTAAAAGTCACAGAATTTTCCCAGCTGAGTGTTTAGTCTGTCTTGGCATAACTACAATGAAAATATTATAATATTAACCTCAATGAATCATATCCCAAGAATATGGGAGCTAATGGTAAATGGGGCTGGAAGAAGTTTCCTCCTAGGCAGAGATTTTTACCAAACCAATAACAGAGTGTCAAGGAGTTCCGTTTTTCTGGAAACATCAAAACTATCATGATGTGTTGAATTTCAACAGTGATTCTTTTTTTTTTTTTTTTGTGAGGAAGATCAGTCCTGAGCTAATATCCATGCTAATCTTCCTCTCTTTTGCTGAGGAAGACCGGCTCTGAGCTAACATCTATTGCCAATCCTCCTCCTTTTTTTTCCCCCCAAGCCCCAGTAGATAGTTATATGTCATAGTTGCACATCCTTCTAGTTGCTGTATGTGGGACGCGGCCTCAGCATGGCCAGAGAAGCGGTGCGTCAGTGCGCGCCCGGGATCCGAACCTGGGCCGCCAGTAGCAGAGCGCACACACTTAACCGCTAAGCCACGAGGCCAGCCCAACAGTGATTCTTGATGGCATTTAAAAGTTAAATGCACTGGTTCTTTAAAGTATTTTATGTATAATTTTGTGGAGTTAATGAAGACAATCTCCCCACATCAAAAGCCGATTTTCCCCAAATCTATCTTAGTTTCTTAATCACCCTAACATCCCAATTAAAAGCAGGGTCCACTCTGCTCTTGATCATCAAAGGAAGACACAGAGAAAATCAAAACCATAATACAGGGGCCAGCCTAGTGTTTAAGTGGCGTAGTGGTTAAGTTCTCGTGCTCCACTTTGGCAACCTGGTGTTCTTGGGTTCGTATCCCTGGTGCAGACTGAGACACTGCTCATCAAGCCACATACAAAATGGAGGAAGATGGGCACAGTTGTTAGCGCAGAGCCAATCTTCTTCACCAAAGAAATAAAATTAAATAAATAAATAAATAAATAATAAATGTTACGTCAGATAATTAAAAAAAAAAACCATAATACAAAGGAAGACAGTGATGTTTCACACCATGCATCTTACCGTTCTTCCAGGGATCATTTGAACCACTTTTTTGCTGACAAAATATGAAGCACACAGTCTCATGGAGATAGTAAGTCAGCCCAAATTGCTGTAACCCACCATGGTAGTACCTACTCAATTCATCAGGAGACCACAAGAAATACAGAGCTACGTGCTCAGAAACACAAGAGCCAGCCTCTAAGAAAGAAGCAAAAGAGAAAATATACAGGGTCAATTCTTCTCCAGAGAATCAAGATTAAAATATGTCAACTGAAGGCAGAATGTGAGAATTTGCTACTTTTCTGTAAAATTTAGACAAGTATTTACATGCTAAGAAGACACCTTTCAGAGTTGGCAAACTGCTGTCATTTAATGAGCACCTACTAGATACAGAGCCCTTTCCATGTCAGCCGGGGTTAGCATTCAGAATTCTAAGCTAGGCAGGAGCAGAGAGTGTGGTCATAGGCATAATTCAGTACAACTGTTACAACTCTTTTGGATGCAACTCATAGAAAACTCAATGCAAACTGGCTTAAGAAAAAGAGAATTTATTGGCTCTTTTTGTGTGTGTGTGTGAAGAAGATTAGCCCTGAGCTAACATCTGTTGCCAATCCTCCTCTTTTTGCTGAGGAAGATTGGCCCTGGGCTAACATCCATGCCCATCTTCCTCTACTTTATATGGGACACCGCCACAGCGGTGGTTTCACAAGTGGTGCATCAGTCCCGGCCTGGGATCCGAACCCGTGAACCCTGGGCCACGGAAGTGGAGCACATGAACTTAACTGCTACGCCACTGGGCTGGCCCCGGCTCTTTTTTGTTGTTGTTGTTGTGAGGAAGGATTCGCCCTGAGCTAACATCTGTTGCCAATCTTCCTCTTTTTTTTTTTTTTCCTCCCCAAAGCTGCAGTGCATGGTTGTATATCCTAGTTCTATCTTACTAGAAGTAAGTCCTTCTAGTTCTTCCACGTGAGCCGCTGCTACAGCATGGCAACTGACAGAAAGGTGGTGTGGTTCCATGACCAGGAAATGAACCTGGGCCAGCGAAGTGGTGAGAGCGCCGAACTTTAACCACTAGACCATCAGGGGTGGCTCTTATTGGCTCATTTAAATGCCAAATTAGGGCTAACCCTGGTGGCCTAGTGGTTAAGCTCAGTGCACTCTGCTTTGGCAGCCCAGGCCTGGTTCCTGGGTGTAGGCCTACACCACTCATCTCTCAATGCCCATGCTGTGGTGGCAGCTCACATAAAAAGAAAAAAAAGAGGAAGATTGGCAATGGATGTTAGGTCAGGGCGAATCTTCCTCAACAACAACAAAAAAATAAAATAAATGCAAATTTATTGTTAATAAAGAATAGTTAAAAATCAGTGATTAGGGGCCGGCCCCATGGCTTAGTGGTTAAGTGCGCGTGCTCCGCTACTGGCGGCCCAGATTCGGATCCCGGGCGCACACCGATGCACCACTTCTCCGGCCGTGCTGAGGCTGCATCCCACATACAGCAACTAGAAGGATGTGCAACTATGACATACAACTATCTACTGAGGCTTTGGGGAAAAAAAAAGGAGGAGGATTGGCAATAGATGTTAGCTCAGAGCTGGTCTTCCTCAGCAAAAAGAGGAGGACTAGCATGAATGTTAGCTCAGGGCTGATCTTCCTCACACACACACACACAAAAATCAGTGATTATTACTGTTACCCATTGCCTATATTTTCCAGAGTCCAATGGACTTCAAAACAATAAAATTTGACTCTGCCATTTGCTATATTATTATGAGTAAACGAAAAACTCATTTTTACAAGTAGTTAGTGCCTCTCAGGTGATTTCAAAGGTAATTCATCTACATAATAGGTTTTAAAAGGATCACAGCAATTCTGCAACTGTAGTTCATTATCAGCACTAAATGAATTATTCCATCTGGCAATGATATTGTTAATTTTATTTACAATTCATGTTTAATGATAATTCTACTTTAGGGACATAATTCAGTCATCTGGGTCATATTAGTCAATTTCCTAACTGGCACACTTAGTCATATTAGTCAATTTCCTAACTGGCCTACTTCAATAGCCAAGACTGTGAAAAAAGTACAATATAACATCTGTTATATTTCTTATAGTATTTTATAGCTTTGAAAATGCTCCCTTTAAAAAATGTCATTGTATTTGATGTGTATAACAACTCAGGGAGGTCAACAGGACTGGTGTAGCTGTCTCATTTTTCAGGTAAAGAAACTGAGACTCAGCTACACTGCTTTGGACAGTTTTATTTTTATTTTTTTTTTTAGTTTTCTTTCTTTTTTTTTTTTTGTGAGGGAGATCAGCCCTGAGCTAACATCCATGCTAATCCTCCTCTTTTTGCTGAGGAAGACCGGCTCTGAGCTAATATCTATTGCCAACCTTCCTCCTTTTTTTTCTTCCCCAAAGCCCCAGTAGATAGTTGTATGTCATAGTTGCACATCCTTCTAGTTGCTGTATGTGGGACACAGCCTCAGCATGGCCGGACAAGCGGCGCATCAGTGCACGCCCAGGATCCGAACCCGGGCGGCCAGTAGCGGAGCGCGCACACTTAACCGCTAAGCCACCAGGCTGGCCCTGGACAGTTTTAACTTATAAACATAACACTACTGGAACATAGTGGAGATGGGTTTGGACTATAGGCCTCCAGACTTCCAGTCCAGTCTCCCATTACACTAAGATTACAGAATACTGAATAAGAGGGCAGACTTTGGCCTGTGTGACTTTGAGCAAATTAATCTCCCAGTGCTACAGTTTATCTGTAAAATGAGAATAATAGCAGCACCTATTTCACTGGTTAACACTCCACTGAGGATAAAAGGTACTAATACCTGCAAAGCACCTAGAACAATGCTTGGCAAATAATAAGCCCTGTATAAATGTTAGCAATTCTATCATATTACCTAATGAGATGGAAGCCTCATATTGTACAACTTATTAGTTATACATCCCAATTAAGCACACAAGTAGGGCACATCTCAGAAGTTTTGTGGGTGTGGAAGAGTAGAAAGCAAACTATATATATGTACATATTTTTTGTGTGTGAGGAGATCAGCCCTGTGCTAACATCTGCCGATCCTCGTTTTTTTTGCTGAGGATAGACTGGCCCTGGGCTAACATCCGTGCCCATCTTCCTCTATTTTACATGGGATGCCACCACAGCATGGCTTGCCAAGCATTGCGTGGTGCGCACCTGGGATCTGAACTGGCAAACCCCAGGCTGCCGCAGCGGAGTGCGCGCACTTAACTGCTTGTGCCACCGGGCTGGCCCCGCAAACTATATTTTTTTTACTCCTAATAGTCCCACTATCTTTTGCTTACTTATATTCCCACGATGTCCTTCCAACCAGGTTAACATGTCAAAACTGTGTTAAGAACACTCCCCTGGGATTGGAGACCACCAAGACCTTCAGTTACTAAACAAGCTGAAATCAAGAGTATCGAAGCATTGAAAAAGAGCACACTAATCAATATGTAACATAATTTTAAACAAAACCTAAGCAATTAGTTTAAGCCGCAATCCACTGATTAGTATATGCAGTCACCTAATATTCTTAGCATGAAAGATGTTAGACCAAAGCCCCAGGGAGACCCAGCCGCAAAACTGCAAATTGCTTAAAGAAGTGTTTCAGTCCTGCTGAACTCAGCCATCCGTCTCTGCCAGCACAAAAGCTTAAGGTCTTCCTGGGTCTTACAGACACCTCGGGAGGGCAGAGCTTCCAAGGTGTCTGAAATGCTCAGCGACAACAGGTTGCTGCAAGTTGGCTTTGGTAAATTGGTTGGGACCAGGAAGCACCCACAGTTCCAGTAACGCCAATTCTGGCCTTAGTGCGTCCAGCCTCCGTGTTCCTGACAAACTTCCAGCCCGCGTTTCCATCGGGGCCTCGTCCAGGGTTCCTCATCTACAGGCTCCACCAGCGCGGAGCGGGACGCTCTCCGTGCTACCGCGTAGGTGTCACAAAATCAGGGCAATTTCGCATACAAACGCAGCAGGTGCTGCAAAAGCCTGGGTAAGAGGCTGGCACAACCTAGGTCTCCCCATTTGGGGAATGAGACCAGATAGGTAACATAGCCATGACACACCCTGAACCCCAGCACCGACCGCGCAGCACCGCCCCCTACAGCTCCGCTCACTGGGCGCGCTCTGACATCGCCGCCTCTGACGTCACCGCTCTGCCGGACTCCCATAGGCCCGGGTCGCCGCGTGGACTCCGTCAGGTCCCGCCCAAGCGGAGACAGCCCTGGTACCCTCCTTCAGGTCCATTCCTCCCTCCGCCCTACCGGTCTTACCTCATTTTGCTAGAGCCAGGACTTCCCGGGCCTTAGGGAGCCGGAAGTTGCGAGAAGGTGGCGCCTGATTAAGTGAAGCGCGGAGGATGCAGTTGGAGGGAGGAACGTGACTGGAACCCTCTTGGTCATGGCGGTTCACGTGGCTCCAAGTGTCCACAGTCGGCGCTCACCGCGGCGGTTTACAGTCAAGTGATGCGCCCTTATGTACCTTTCCTTGCCCTCCAGCGAGTCACGTGACACATGGAGCCCGCTGACTCCCAAGGGAATGTCTCTGTAACTGACAGCAGTCGGCGGTTGACACCTTCATTTCCTGTACAGTACTCAGTCTTTTTCGCTGGGGTCCTGACCTGCCCGCCCAGAAAATAGCCATCGGGGTGGAGGCATAGGGAAGGGCCTCAGGACGGTTTCTGAACACTGCTTCTTCCACATCGCATTCTGGAGGCATCAGCAGTTAGGGAAGGCAGGGGCCAGCAGGACAGGTTCCACCAGTGCCCTCCATTCCTGTTGCAGCTGTCAGTCTGGTGGAGTGAGCTGGCAGCTGACCTTTACCCTTCCTGCTATCTAAGACTTTTTCTGCAAAGCTTCCTGGCACGTGGTCTTACCCACTACCGTCATCTGGTCAGTTTGGCCCACCTTCTCAACTATGAGAGCTTCCTGGGACTAAACCCTTCTTCCACTACCTTTTCTACTAGGCAACCTTCAGGCTGATAAAAACACATGGTCCTTGAAGTCGGGTGGAGAAGCTGAGTTCAAAATTAAATTTGGAATATTTCAAGTGGATTAAAAAATATTTCAGCAACACAGACTATTGTGATGTGAGTGATGGCACTGTTGGTAAGATATGTCTTGATGTCCTATACAGCAAACAAATTAATGTCTGAATATGTTCAATGGTTTTTGACAACTACACAGTCACAGTTATGATTGGTGACAGCCCTACATTCTTGGACTTGTTGATCCTGCAGGGCAAGAAAAATTTGACAGAACCCCTCAGTTATCCACAAACAGATATATTTCTAGTCTATTTTTTAGTGGTCTTCTGCCCTCATTTGAAAATGTGAGGAAAAGGTGGGTACCTGAAATAATTCACCATTGTCCAAAGACTACTTGTTTGTTGGAACCAAAATTGATCTCATAAATGTGACCCTCTACTATTGAGAAACTTGCCAAGGACACAGAAACCTCTCACCCCACAGACTGCTGAAATGCTGGTCTGTGACCTGAAGGCTGTCGAATATGTGGAGTGTCCTGCATTCACACAGAAAAAACCCTAAAGGATGTATTTGACAAAGCACTGTTGGCTGCCCCGGAGCCCCTAGAACTGAAGAACTGCAGGTGAGTGCTGCCCCGAACATACCTCCAGAGCACTTTCTGCACTGTTGGTGTTGTCATCAGACTAAAAGCAATATTTAATTCAAATTAAAAATAAAAATCTAGGGCCGGCCCCGTTGCTTAGTGGTTAAGTGAGCGCGCTCCACTACTGGCGGCCTGGGTTCGGATCCCGGGCGCGCACCGCTTCTCCGGCCATGCTGAGGCCTCGTCCCACATGCAGCAACTAGCAGGATGTGCAACTATGACATACAACTGTCCATTGGGGCTTTGGGGAAAAAAAAAAGGAGGAGGATAGGCAATAGATTTTAGCTCAGAGCCCGTCTTCCTCAGCAAAAAGAGGGGGATTAGCATAGACATTAGCTCAGGGCTGATCTTCCTCACAAAAAAAAAAAAAATCCATTTTTGCAGTTGTAGAGGGAACTGCCTCATGCCGGTTCCTTAATGATCTTAGACTTTGTCAGCCTTACTTGACAAATTTGGTATCCAACCTATGGCTGGTAAGGGTAGGAAGTCTTTTTGGAAGAAAGCCAGACAGAGCCACATGGGCCAAGTTACAGGCTATGATAAGACTCCCTGGATCCGGTAGTGCATGCTCTAGTCTAAGTGGTGGACAAGAGTGGGGAATAAGGCTCCTTCCCTTGTCATACCTGTTAATGGACTGTGTGTGTTGGGGTAAGTGATATGGGAAGACTCCCCAGGATCTGATAATGAAGGCTTCCTGTTAGTGAATATTTGGAGACTTAGAAAGGTAGGATTGAAACCAGCTTCCTGAATGGTGTCTTAGTTGTTAGTTCGTTTGTTGAAACTGAGCGAACAGCTGCTTAAATCTGAAAGTAAGTGCAAACCTGTGCTTATTGGTGCAGAGCTGCTCCAGCCATGCCTCCTGATCACTCCCTCTCTCTTACCCTGACCCCTACTGCTTCAAGAAAAGAAGCTTCCCCTCCGCTATATCTGACCTCCTCTGCCCTGCCCTGAACTCCCTGAAGAGATAACATGGTCTTTGGGCAGCTGTTGTAATCTTGAAGTGCCTGTGTTAAACTCCTTGGTCTATGTTTCTCTAAAAAGTGTCTGAATTCAACTGATAGAGTTTGGGCCAAGCTTACAGTAAAGAGGAAAAAGCTAACGAGTGAGGGCTCTGAGCCAATTCAATGTAGCATTATGAAAATGTATAATTTAAATGATAAATTTCTTGTACTATGAATGCTTACAAAGTGTTAGAGAAAATTCTTTTGATGTCCAAAATTTACAGTGTGTAAATAATGTCTGTTGGTTGACAAATCGAAAGTTTCTGTCTCCATAGCTCAATTGCAATGTTAGCGGATGCTTGCCAGCGGGTATGACTAATAAACTCGGACAAAATTCGGAGCCTTCTTGCCAAATAAAGCTTGGAGACTATGTGGGTGAATTTACCACACTGAAGTTCTCCAATAGTCAAAGAAGAAAATGATGCTTCTTACAAAGTAAAGGACTATATGTTTCTTTATGAAGCTACCATGTCCTGCCAGACTTGTAATTCCTGCCAAAAGTTGATCTGCATATCTGTGGTAAAAGAATCCACACCGTTGTCGCCCTTGAAACTTATTTGTATTATAGTTTATTCGGTGAACAGTTCACACACCCAAGTGGTTGTAACTGATACCTCTGAATGTATTGTGGGAACAGATGTGTTATATGTGTGTAATACTTCTCTTGATTGTAAGGAATGTTCCCAGTGGGGACATGCCACAAATAAAAAATTACTAGTGGGATGAGTACATAACTAGGAGCCGACCTGGATCTTTCAGCCCACTTATGTGTTACTAGTAGAGCAGTATAGGATGCCAGGTGAAGGGAGGAGAGGGGATGAGATCACTATACTGATTAAGGAGCTAGTATAAAGAGCATACATAAGGAAACTATCCAGCTGGCTATACAGACAGCCCTCCTATTTGGACCAGTTAGTTCTAATGCGCCTTTTGAGCTACAAATGTCAGTGATTGATAGTTATGTAGACTGTAGCCTGTGGCACTAGGCAGTGGTGCCCCCTAGGGTTTTGGACACAGTATTCGCCTGACACTGCTGCCTGGTATACTCCATTTGAGGGGCAATTATTGGCTTGTTATTGAGTTCTGGTGGACACTGAGAAGCTAACTAAGCAACAGCAGGCGTTGTTATACTCTGACATGCTCATTCTGGAATGGGTCAAAAATGAAAACACCAACAAAGTGGGTATTGCCCAGCAAGCATGCATTATTAAATGGAAATGGTATATCCAGGAAAGAGGTAAACTGGGTGTATTAGTTTCCTATTGCTGCTGTAACAAATTACCACAAACTTAGTGGCTTAAAACACACACATTTATTGTCTTACAGTTCTGACAGCCAGAAGTCCAAAGTCAGTTTCAGTAGATTGAAATCAAGCTGTTGGTAGGGCTGCACTCCCTCCAGAGGCTCTAAGGAAGAATCAGTTTCCTTGCCTTTTCTAGTTTCTGAAGGGTCTCCTTATTCCTTGGCTCATGACCCTTTCCTCACATCATTCCAACCTCTTGCTTTCGTCATCACATCTCCTATTTCCTCTTCTGCAGTGAAATCTCTCTCTGGCCTCTTTCCTATAAGGCCACTTGTGATTACGTTTAAGGCTCACATGGATAATCCAGGATTCCCCATCTCAAGATCCTTGACTTAATCACATCTGCTAAGCCCCTTTCACCACGTAAACTAACATTCACAGGTTCAAAGGATTAGGACCTGTAAATCTCTGGGGGCTATTATTCAACCTACCACAGTGGGCATTAATGGAATCTCATAAGTACATAGTCACCACAAAGTTGTGGTTATCTCAGATGCAGTATCTATGCCATCACCTTAGGTTTCTTGGGGACCTGGGTACACTCAGGTTCCTGAGGATGCCTGGGCCTGGTTCATGGAAGCATCAGCTGAGTTAAAGGCCAATGGGGTTGTATAGGAGACATACATAGCGGGTCTGAGCCTGCTTATCTTTAGAAAGGCCTACTTACAAAGTTGGCCTTTGGCTGGTGCCTTGGAACTGTGATTTGGGGAGGGTTCCCACCGTTCACAGAACTGATAAGAGTGACTCACTGTACCTAAACTGTTTGTACAACCAGTCTGGTTTATGCTGAATACCTGCTTTTCTCCTGGGAGTCTGGAATTTTGGTATGTGTTAGGCAGAGGGTGCCTATGTGACCAACCCCTAATAAAAACCTTGGGTCCTAAGTCTTCAGTGAGCTTTTCTGGTAGACAAAATTTCACATGTGTTGTCACTTGTTGTTGGGGGAGTTAAGTGTATCCTGTGTGACTCTTGGAAGATTGTGCCTGGTTTCCTCCAGACTTTGCCTCATGTGTGTTTTCCTTTTGCTGACTTTGTTTTGTATCCTTTCACTGTAATAAATCTTAGCTGTGAGTGAAACTATGTGCTGAATGTTGTCAGTCCTCCTAGTAAATCATCGAACTTGGGGGATGATCTTGAGGACCCGTAACTCAGTTGGTGTCAGAAGTGGGATTGGCTAGTCCAAATCTGACTCACTGAACTATGGCAAAAGCATTGTTTGGGAAAAGTAAGGATGAAGGAGCAAGGGATGACAAACCTTTAGTGCATGGCTGGCCATGGTATGAAATAGCAGTCTTTTATGAGAGGTAGAAGTTACCTATGGAATTTGAAAATGATAAATCAGTTCCAGGAGATTTGGCTGGCTGGATCTCCTGGCTGTTTTTGGCTATGCTGGCTAAAGTGAGAGGAAAAAAGTGCAGACTCGTGATGCCTTTTTGTTTTTTTGTTCTCTCCTCCAGGTGAGAGGAGAAAGGGCCCAAATATTCACAAATGTGAGCTTAGATGGGCCAAAAATATTAAAAGTTTGTATTGCTCTTTCCTCCAAGTGGGAGGAAAGAATGTTAGATTAGTTCCTAGGGCTGAAGCAAAGCAAACGAGAAGAAAAAAAGGGAAAAAACCACTCCAGCCATTTCTTCAGCCTAGTTGCCATTCACTGTTACAGTAACATACCCCCACCTGCCCCCCATCCCCACCCCAACACTGCATTCCAGCTGAGATTTTTCCTTGGTTGCTGTAATGTTAACTCTGTAAATGTTAAATTTACTGGTAGAGAGTTGAGTAAATTTCCATTTAAAAGGTAGGAAGGGATTTTTGAAAAAATATCTTTGTGTTTTGTGGCTGTTGCATCTGGATATAGGAGAAAAATGTTATATGCTTATAATTTCATACATGCTAGAGAGATCATCCCAGTCAGGGAAAGCTGCAAAGAAACAGTGTTAGTGGAACATACAAATAATTGCTTTTTGCTATTGGTGGGTGGGTTGAAATGTAAATTTTTTGAATATTAAAAACAAATCTCTGTGACTGATGATATTTGCTGTACTTTTTGCCTTTTGGAACCTCTCGAAAAAAAGGAAACAACATGAAAAGAGAGTCATTCTCCAGATGGAAATACGCTTTTGGAATTTTGCAAAGCAGATTTTAGTTGCTAATGAGCTCTTACAAAATCAGATGTCTGACCCTGATGTGCATATATCTGAGTGGGTCTATTTGGACTCTAAGACTGACAAGATAAAAAGGTTATAATAAAGGCTTGTTTGTCAGTGAGACTTGGAACATGGATGTCTGGCCTTGCAGCATCTCAGCTTTGCTACTGCTGAAGAAAAGCCACTGGCTTTTTTGGAATCCTGATGCTCACCACCTAAACCTGACTCTGAGCTGAAACCTGATACTTTCTGTTGTGGGCTGTGTCATCCTCAACACTAACTGTGCCAAAGTAGAATCTGATGAAGTTGCTCTGCTCTAAACACAAAACTCAGACTCTGGCACAGTTGCAGATTAGGACACCTCTGTGGACTAAACTGTGGAAACATCATGGATACTGGCTCAACCATCTGGGTCACAAACAAATGCCCACAGAAAAGGGCTTATTTCTGATGGCACCATCTGAAATTGAGCTACTGATCGGCTGTATATTTCTGATACAGAGACTGACCGCATTCCTAACTTATGATTCCTGAAAAAGCTGCAAGCTGGGGAAGGGCACATCATAGAGAGTGTGCCCCCTCCACTCACTACTGACAGATCAGACTTTGGACCCTGTCTCAGGGTCGTCTCCTTGCTGTTGACTTGTGCTTGGCTTTCCAGATTAGTTGCAGTTTGCAACGGTGGTCTGATAGCCTGACTCCACTTCCCTACCTTTCTCCAGGTACGTACACATTAGTAAGGCAGTTTGATTATTAAATGCAGCTGTCCCCAGAAAGGGATTGATCTTTTCTAGGCTGTTCCCTGGATAAATTATCAGGACAAAAAGGGTGGGAGGTTATGTAAACCCATTTGAAAAATGTATTTAAATTCAAAATTTCATTCTGACCAATTTTGAATATGATGTGTTTTTCTGGTTAAATTATATAAAAATATTTTTCTGTGAAAATGCTTTTATGCCTCTTGCTCATTTCCCTTCCAGACAAAAGGTCTAGATGAGAGTAGGGGATGATTGAAAAACTGTTAAGTTATGGTTGCTGAAAAGAACACAGTGGATTTTGTAATGACGGAGGGAAAAACAAAACCTCAGCATCTAGGGAGGGGGACAGGGGAAGGGCATTGGTGATCTTTGTTTTTCAGAACTGTTCCTGGAAGCTTTGCCCTCTTCCTAAGTTAGGAAAACTCACTGTGTGCCTCTTTAAGCTGTGAGGACTTTGAATTCTAACTGGTTGCTGAGCCTAGCCTCAAACCTGACCAGCACTGACCAGGAGATGGCAGGGGGTGACCCCAGCACCAGCACTTTCCTGCAGAACTCCTACCGATGTTGTCCACACTTGAGAAGCTGTTGGACTGATGTTATAGACAAATAAAACTGTTTGGAACTGACTGCCTCAGGTAGTGCCTCTGAAACCAAGGACTGAACTGCATGATTTGGACTAGACTGAGAAACTAGGGTGGGAGGCCCCACAGTGGAAGGCCCCAGTGGGGGCCCTGTTAACCTGTACTGCCTGACTAATGTATGTCCTGCTTGGCATGCCCCAACAAGTGTAAACTCTGTTCTATGGGTACCATGTACCCCCTCTGGGACTGTACTTCTTGTTTGTGAGCCCTGACTATCACAACACTGCCTCAGCCCTGGAAGGCTTTCAAGTCAGCTTCAACTTACTGGTTGTGCCTGAATTTATGCCTTGGGCCAAGTAAGAAAAGGTTAATACAGAAACTTAAGGATGAAGCCACTTGGCTTTCTCAGACAGATCTGTATGATTAGTGGAATTTGTTTTAACTGGCTAAGTAAAGGACCCCTACAGGGCACAACCGAGATCAATACTGTAGGTTGCTCTCACCCTGCTGCATGAGGTCCTGCTGATAATACTTTTGCTATAAAGACACCTTGGCCAAAGGCCAAGAGCCTGCTTAGAAAGGTCTGCTTCCAAGGTTGGCCTTCAGCTGGTTTCTGGAAACTGTGATATGGAGAGGGTTCCCACCATTTGCAGAACTGATAAGAGTGGCTCATTGTATCTGAACTGTCTGTACAACCAAAGTGGTTTATGCTGAATACCTGCTTTCCTCCTGAGAGTCTGGAATTTTGGTATGTGTTAGACAGAGGGTGCCTATGTGACCAGCCCCCAGTAAAAACCTTGGGCACTGAGTCTTTAATGAACTTCCCAGTAGACAACACTTCACATGAGTTGTCACAACTTGTTGATGGAGGAATTAAGCGTATCCTGTGTGACTCTACTTGGAGAAGACTCTTGCAAGCTTGTGCCTGGTTTCCTCCTGACTTTGTCCCCTGTGCCTTTTCCTTTTGCTGACTTTGTTTTGTATCTTTTCACTGTAATAAATCTTAGCTGTGAGTGCAACTATATGCTGAGTGTTGTCAGTCCTTCTAGCGACTCATCGAACCTGGTGGGTGGTCTTGGGGCCCCCTACATAGGAATGTACTGTGATGCTGCAGCTGTGCAGCTGTAAAGAAAACTGTTTCAAACTATGCATGGAAAAGGGAACTCTGCTCATTGGGCATAGTTGTGAGTTGTGGTGCTTGCTCTAAAAATGCCTCCCAAATTGTACCTTGTTACATTTTCATTGACTCATGACATTAGCCAGTGGGCTAGCAGTGTAGTCTGGTGCCTAGCAGCAGGAAAATTGGATAATCAAGTCTCAGGCTTCGGGACCAACCATTATGGCAGAAGATTGCACGTGACCCATGCCCTCTGTTTGCGACCCATGTGGATGCCGATGGAAAAGGACTCTTGGAGGATGAACATCATTGGAATCAACAAGCTGATTTGACCTGAGCTTCCCAGGTAAGGACCATAGCCACCTGGACACACTATCACACAGGGCATGGCAATCCATCTACAAATCGGGACTGGGCCTGAAAATAAGCTCTAGTGATTCTCCCTCCTGAGACCAAGGAAGCCTGGCACGCGTGCCCCAACTGCTAACTACACAGTCAAGTAGCAAATGGAACTTGGGGACACATAGTCTGGGGCACTGGACCTGGCTGGTCTTGGCAAATGGGCTATGTAATTAACCCTTCTCATTCTTTTTTTTTTCCTCCTATGTCCAACCCCTGGGGAACTGGGCTACTGGAATTTGTGATAGCAAAGAAGAGCCAGAGGATGGGAGACACTCACTTAGTGTTTATTTTGCTGCCTAGCTAAGCTTGCTGGATTTGGGCAGTTATGAAATGATTATAATGATCATGGATATCACATGACAACTCTAAAGTGGGCTTAGTGTGGCCTACATATCAGAGGATGGGAGATGTTCTAGGGTGGTACAGGTGGACAAGGAAGAAACTGCTGAGCCACCTAGAAATGAGTCTGGGCATATGATGTAAGACATGGGGAGGACTGGTAAAAGGGTGATATTATTGCTGCAGGGACTGATAGCAAGCACATGGCTGTGGTAGCACAGCAACAACCTTGGCTGCAAGGGAGGGTAAGGATTGAGGAGGGACCATTAATCTCTCTCAGCTCTTATCTGCAGAGCATATGGCCAATTTAATGCAGAGCGCCACCACCACTCTCAACGTGACCACTGGCCAATGGGGAATCTCAAATGTAACAACTCTCAGAAACCTCCTAGCAGCTGCTGACTCCAGGAATCCCTCAGGATGACAGAACAAGATCAACTTTCTGGACATTGATCTGATTTCCTTTAGCCTCATCTTATTCACAAACTGTAGCAACTACTCTAAATTTAACTGATCGTTGGATCTACGTTGCCTAGGACAAATAAAAAGGATTTGTATTAGGATATCTGATGGGGTGGCCTATGTTCTAAAAAGAGTTCTTGATTGGTGATGTGAAAGGTTAGGGGGTGGAGTTGTAGGGAATCTGCTTTGTGCAGGTGTCCTTGATGTATCTATGTAGACAAGGCCATAGACAAGGCCTACCCTCAGTTGATCTAAGTCTTGGTAAATGTCCCATAATCCTCTCAGAACATGGGAGAATGGCAGGCATGTGAGGAGCTGCTACAAGGCCGTTTCTCACCCACCTTTTTATCTCCCCTGGAGGCTGTCATGAGACAATTTCTCATCGCCTCCTAGATTCTGGTGAGATATAAGGATTTCTGCCTCGAAATTCCCTTCTTCTCCATACTTTAGTGTCAACTGCATGCTATAAAACTGCTTAGCATGAAATACTCAAACTGCTGAGTATGAAATTGGCTTTTCAGAAACAGAGCTCCCCATCACCCATGTTGTACTGTTTTTGTTTTGGTGTCATTTGGTGGGGCAAGGGATACGGGGAGCTGGCACCTTTGCTGATCTTGCTATTGCTGTCTATGTAAATAATAAACTCTCTAATCTAAAAAGGGCTCATGGTTTCTTTACCAGCTGAATCTCTCAGCCTTGCTTGACAGCAGTCACGACAGATGCTCTGTACCCACCCACATGCACTTGTGTGAGACAAGGCCCAAGGCCCATAAGTATGGCATCTTTCCTCCTCCCAACTCAGTTTAAATACTAGTTAAATTTGAGTAATTTTGTCAGAAAAGTGATCAGAACTCGTTTTTGTTTTTATTGTTACAAAAAAAATTTTTTTTTTTTTGTGAGGAAGATCAGCCCTGAGCTAACATCTATGCCAATCCTCCTCTTTTTGCTGAGGGAGACTGGCCCTGAGCTAACATCCGTGCCCATCTTCCTCCACTTTATGTGGGATGTCACCACAGCATGGCCTGACAAGTGGTGCGTAGGTACACGCCTGGGATCTGAACCCGGGCCGCCAGCAGCGGAGCACGAGCACTTAACCGCTACGCCACGGGGCCAGCCCCAGAAAAAATTTTTGAGTTTAAAAGTGAGGCAAGCTCATGATGACTTTGTAGCAGACTAATTCTAGGCTTCAATTGTTAAAGCTGCTCACTGTCTGGAGAGTTATCTGGGACTCCTAGCATTATATTTTTCTTTTTTGGCAGTGTGGGTGAGGTGGTGGTGGTGGTGGTTTTATCTTGTTTTTTCATTCATTAACCAGTGAACAGCCTTTGAAAGGAGGAGGACAGATTTATTCCACATTCCCCCTCCTAGATCTAGTTTAGAAAGCATAGTCCCCACCTGGTGTTCTTAGGAAGGAGTATTGCAAATGCCTCATTTAATAACGTGCACTGCTTTTTAAATGTTGCCTTTTCTCTCCACCCTTGAATAGGTCAAGTATTTGATGAATCTCATGAAAGTGGGTAGAACCTGACTTACCCCTCTTTTCTAAGATGCAATGCCTATATGATGGTGACTTTTAAGGTAATTTGTTTGCCATTTCCTTATTTCTTTGAAATTAATTCCTAACTCCTTTTATTGATAACGAAGAAAAATATTGCACCTTTTTTTTTTTTAAAGATTTTATTTATTTATTTATTTTCCCCCCAAAGCCCCAGTAGATAGTTGTATGTCATAGTTGCACAGCCATCTAGTTGCTGTATGTGGGACGCGGCCCAAGCATGGCCGGAGAAGCGGTGCGTCTGTGCGTGCCCGGGATCCGAACCCGGGCCGCCAGCAGCGGAGCGCGCGCACTTAACCGCCAAGCCATGGGGCCGGCCCTGCACCTTTTGAAATACATCAAATGAATTGAGTTTGTAATTTTTTTTTTTTTTTAAGATTTTATTTATTCATTTTTTCCCCCCAAAGCCCCAGTAGATAGTTGTATGTCATAGGTTCACATCCTTCTAGTTGCTGTACGTGGGACTCGGCCTCGGGTTGGTCGGAGAAGTGGTGCCTTGGGGCGTGCCCTTGGGGCGTGCCCGGGATCCGAACCCGGGCCGCCAGCATCAGAGCGCGCGCACTTAACCGCTAAGCCACGGAGCCGGCCCATGAGTTTGTAATTTAAAAAGTTTTTCCTTGTCAAAAAAAAGTAGATGTAGCAACCATTCTATATTTCCCGTATGTAAGTATAGTTATGCATATATTTGTATAGTCATATATACCTGTATATTAATTAAAATTCTGGGAGAACACACAAGAAGCTAGTAATAGAGTTGAGGGAGTTGATTGGTGAGGTTGGAGTGGGAATTGGGTACATCTAACAAGACTAAAGTTCAGAGGAGACAACCAGACTGGACATTGTCCATGTATATCATTTTATATTTTTAATATTTTATCCTGTGAGTATCAACATGATAATACCTGTTCAATACTAAATTTAAAAATAAAATGGACTATATATATATATATTTTTAATTTTTAAATATTTTGGTGAGGAATATTGGCCCTGAGCTAACATCTGTTGCCAGTCTTCCTCTATTTTGTATGTGGGATGCTGCCACAGCATGGCTTGATGAGCAGTGCATCGGTCCATGCCCAGGATTCAAACCTGCGAACCCTGGGCCACCAAAGCAGAGTGTGCGAACTTAACCACTATGCCACCGGGCTGGCCCCAATTACATTATTTTTATACTTTGACAAATATATCTCTTTCCTTAGCAAGGTTTGAGAATGATTTCTTTACGATGTCTCATCTAAATATGAACAGTTCAGGTTAGTTAGGAAAACATCAGACCAATTTATAACAAGCACAAATAATGTGAACATGGGTCTTAACTGAATGCTTTGATCATTGGTCCAGAGGTGAAACTTTGAAAGAAATACATTGCCTTGAATTGCAGACCCAAGAATAGCTTATCCTGAGAGCTAGGGCAGAGTGAGAGAGGGGAAGGATGATAGGTGACAAGGTCAGAGACACAATGGAGCGGCCCCTCACTTATGGCCTGTGAGGGTGAGACGCAGTTCCTCTGAGGCACCAACTTCAGACTGCAAGGTCCCCCCACCCTGAAGACTCTTCCCTTTGCTAAACTCCGCAGATATTAGCCTCTCACCCAAGAACAAGGAGCAGGAGCCTGCGCACTGTGGGTCACAATTTCCATTTGAAATTAAGATGTACGCTTCAGTGTGGCCTAATTTCTGTTACTCCCTGTAGAATCTAGCTCATGAAACAGTTTTCTCACCAATTACTTCATGACAACTTGCTCACTCAGGACACATGGTCCTCCTTTTACCATCAACACTCCTCTACATCAACCAAGTCAACGTGGAAGAAGACCATTTGAGGGTTGCAGAAATTCAAGGTCTTTAATTGGGCACTAGTCAGAAGTTACACTGAAGAGAGCACTAAACACATCCCAGACGTGTCAGGGGCGATCCTGGTGGTATCAGGAGCAGGCAGCCTGTGGCTGCGGCTCACATAGTTGTGAGCCACCCAAAAGCTCATGGAGACTATAATTAGTCCAAGGTTGCTGTTTATCTATAAAACTTAATTTTTCAGACTACAAGGACAAGGCTGGGGTTTTCACTCTTCCCTCTGCCCTAGTTCATCATCCTCCAGTTGCTGGCTACCATTGATTGAGCACTTACTAGTTAGCAGGCACTGTGCTAAGCACTCAACTTGCCTTGTCTTGTTAAATCATCACAAGCTGCTGTTAGCATTATCTCCATTTTACAGAGAAGAAAACTGAGGCTCACAGAAGCTCTGTGATCAAGTTTCCACAATTCACAAGGAACAGAACTGCAACTTGAACCCAGGTCTGTTTGACATCAAGTCTATCCCTTTAACCCCTCTGCTCAACTGCAAGAAATTACACAGGAACCCCAAAGGAGCTCATAATTTGACAGGGAATTCAAGAGAGGCCCAAGTAAGGTATAAGGATTATGAGGCAGGGCCTCCATTTGATTCATGTTGGCACTTATGGCTTAGGGCAGGCTTATGATAGGAGCTCAACAACCATATTGTAAAGAAATGATACGCATTGGTACCAGCATTCTGAGGACTTAATACGTTCACCTCTGTGTGTTCGGTGGATGTATCATAATTCAGAGGCGGCAGGGAAACCCAGAACAGAGACTCAGTGGAAGCAGGACACCAAGGTCAAATGGAGAGACTCTAGAAATAATCTGCAGATGTATTGACACAGCTTTCATCCCTGTGCAGATTTCAATGATGTATTCTTTTCTTCTCTTTTTAAAGGCGTTTTTAGGTCTGAGAACTTAGGATCAGTCTATAGGTTGCCCCATTCCAGTCAGCCTGAGTGCCCACCATTTCTCTCTTCCCACCTCCATGTCTGTGTCGGTGCTGTGCCTGGATGTCTGTTTCCTGCCTTCTCAATGTATTACAATTCTTCTATCCTACAATGAACATACATAGAGTTTCTATTTCTTAAAAATGCAATAAATCATTTTCAAAAATAAAAATAGTAATAGATGATACCTCTCCCACATGCATCTTTAGAGGCAAACAGACCTGGGTTCAATCCCGGATTTTGCTGCTTCCTATCTGGAAACTTGCCCCAGTTACTTATCCTCCCCAAGACTCAGTTACCGTGTCTGAAAAAAGGGCATTGTGATAATCATCTAACAGGGTAAAAACGATATGAAATTAAATCACGCATGTAAACCATCTAGCTCAATACCCACCACATAGTTAGTTCTCAATATATGTCACTTTCTTCCCTTTTCACTACTCATCCCAGAGTGAGATAATCCTCTCCTTTACATTTGATAAAACTTCACATCTCACTTTCTACCTGTGCTATAGTATTTCTGTAATTGTCTCATTTTCCCTCTGAGACTACAGTGTCCTTAAGGAGAGAGAGTTGCTTAGAATGTATGACTTACTCCCTACTCCCCTACATCCATCTCCCTCGCCTCCCCCATTTACACACAGTTCTTTGTACACAGTATGATCTTGTCAAAGACTTGTATAAAACATGATTAAAATAAAAGTAGAGGGAAAAAAATGAAGGGATAAAATAAAAGACTATTGCATTAAAAAAATTACTGAAGTCATCAAAATGATTCAGAAAGATACCCAACTAATATCTACCTTTCATGTACTCCTCTCTCCCAAATTGTAGTGATAAAATATAGCAGGTAGCTTTTTGTGTGTGTGTGTGAGGGAGATTAGCCCTGTGCTAACATCTGCCAATCCTCTTCTTTTTTTGCTGAGGAAGACTGGGCCTGGGCTAACATCCGTGCCCATCTTCCTCCACTTATTTGGGACACCGCCACAGCATGGCCTGCCAAGCCGTGCGTCGATGCGCACCGGGGATCTGCACTGGCGAACCCCGGGCCACCGCAGCGGAGCGCGCACTTAACCGCTTGCGCCACCAGGCCGGCCCCGGCTTTTTTTTTTTTTAACAAAGTAGAAAATATTGCAGAAATGGATCTGGCTGTTTGGGTTTCAGTGGTTGGTATTTGTTCGTTCCTTCCCCCCCCCCCCCCAGAAACCCTCATAGTACTTGCTTCTTCTAATTTGGCTACCTGGCAATAAGGTTCCCAAATATCTCAACTAGAAAATATCTCAACTATCACCCACAAAGAAGAAATCAGGAGGAAGTTTCCACCTTCTGTATCAACTGGCTGTGCTCCAGGATTGTAGAAAAATCCTAATTAATTTGTGATGCAGAAAATCCTATCTAAAATCTGCCGTCTTGTGTGGGCTTTGTAAAATTACATATCACTGGACACATTAATCCTATGGTTTCCGCTAGGGCTTCCCTCATGGATACTAGGTTGGCAATTTTTAATTATCAAACAAAATGATCAAAAGTAGCATTAAATTTGGTGTCCTATTTGGTTTAAATCTTGTTAGATATATATACAGAGAGAGAGAGAGAAAGATGCTGCATAGATATAAATATATTAATATGTGAAATAGAGCTTTTGATCAGCATGATAAGGTGGTATTGGAAATCTTTAAGTATAAAAACTATCTTATAATGAATTTATATAATTGGTAATAAAAACAAAGAAACATATGCCTGTTATCTATCCTTATTATTGGTAAATGTCATTCCTGAGAGGAGATAGCGAGTAGAAAAGTATCATTTGTTGAGCACATTGTATGTGCCAGGCTCTTCACTGACTTTAATCTCATTTAAACCTCATCTTTTGGTCTTTGAGTTAAAATATTACAAGCTTCATTTTACATAGGAGACAACTGAGACTTAAAAGGTGAGGTAATTGGCATTATATCACAGCTGGTTAGTAAAAGCACCAGGATTTGCACCCATGTCTGTCAACTCCAAACCTCTTGCTGTTTCATCTACCCCAAACTGCCTATTATACTTTCAAAATACTACAAATAGCGTGCACACCTCCACTATGTAGTGATAATCCCCTCTTTCATTTCTGATATTGGTAATTCATGTGTTCTCCCTTTTTTTTTTCTTTTTCAATCTTGCTAGAGGTTTATCAATTTTTTTATGTTTTCAAAGAACCATCTTTTGGTTTCATTAATTTTCTGTATTATTTCTCTATTTTCAATTTTATTTCTGCTCTTATTATTTCTTTTCTTCTAATTGTTTTGGGTTTATTTTGTTCTTTTTCCACTTTTCTTAAATTTCTTAAACCTTAGATTATTGATATGAAAGCTTTCTTCTTTTCCAGTATAGGCATTTAATGCTATAAAATCTCCCCTAAACACTGCTTTAGCTGTATCCTACAAATTTTGTAGTATATTTTCATTTTCATTCAGATTAAAATATTTTCCAATATCATTCAAATTTTCATTTTCATTCAGATTAAAATCTTTTCTAATTTGTGATTTCCTCTTTGACCCATGAATTATTTAGAAGTATGTTGTTTAATATCCAAGTGTTTAGAGATTTTTCTGTTATTCATTTCTAGTTTAATTCCATTATGGTCAGAGAACATACTGTGTATGATTTCAATTCCTTTACATTTATTATGATTTTTTTTGTTTTTATAATTTTATTTATTTATTTATTTTCCCTCCAAAGCCCCAGTAGATAGTTGTATGTCATAGCTGCACATCCTTCTAGTTGTTGTACGTGGGACGCGGCCTGAGCATGGCCGGAGAAGCGGTGCGCCGGTGCGTGCCCAGGATCCAAACCCGGGCCGTCAGCAGCGGAGTGCGCGCACTTAACCGCTAAGCCATGGGGCCGGCCCCTGTTATGATTTTTTTTATCACCCAGGATATGTCTACCTTGATGAATATTTCATGTATACTTATAAAGAATGTGTACTCTGCTGTTGGGTGGAATATTCTATAAATGACAGTTAGATCCAGTTGGTTAGTAGTGTTGTTCAATTCTTTGATATCCTTGCTGAATTTCTGTCTACTGGTTCTATCAATTAATAAGAGAGGAGTGTTGAAGTCTCCAACTATAGTTATGGGTTTTCTATTTCTCCTTTCAGTTCTGTCAGTTTTTACTTCATATATTCTGAAACTCTGCTGTTAGGTGCATCCACATTTAGGGTTGTTACATCTTCTTGATGAGTTGAGTCTTTTATCATTATTGTAATGTTCCTCTGTGGTAGGCAGCTTCTGAAATGGCTCCTAATGATTCCCACCTCCTGTTATTTGCACCCTTATGTAATCCCCTCCCCTTGAATGTAGGCTGGACATGGTGACTTGCTTCTAAGAAATAGAATATGGCAAAAATCATGGGCCATCACTTCCAAGATTAGGTTTATAAAATATTGTGACTTTTTTGTTTGTTTGTTCTTTGATTGCACTCTCTCTTTGGTTCTTCTTGTGCACTTATTCTGATGATGTCATATTGTGAGCAACCCTGTGGAGAGGCCCATATGGCAAGGAATTGAGGATGTCCTCTGGCAAACAGCCAGCGAGGACCTGAGGCCCTCAGTTTAACAGCCTGGGAAGAACTGAATCCTGCCAACAATGACATGAGTGAGCTTGGAAGCAGATCCTTCCTCAGTTAAGCCTTCAAGTGAGAACACAGCCCTAGCTGACCTTTGATTGCAGCCTTGTGAGAGATCCCAAAGCACAGAAGTTTGGGATTAGCTAAGAGAGATTAGCTAAGCCATGCTGAGATTCCTGACCCACAGAAACTGTGAGATGATAAATGTGTGTTGTTTTAAGCCACTAACTTTTGCAGTAATTTGTTACATAGCAATTGATAACTAATAAACCCACTTAATCCTTGGTAATTTTCTTTGCTCTGAAGTCTACTTTGGACATTAACGTAGCTACTCCAATTTCCTTTTTTATTAGTGTTTATATATTTTTTCCACCCTTTAAATTTTAACCTAACTGTATCATTATATTTGAATTCAGTTTCTAGTAGACAACATATAGTTGGATCATGTTTTTTAATCCATTCTAACAATCTCTGTCTTTTAATTGGTGTGTCTAGAGCAATTACAGTCATATGATTATTGATATTTAAATTTAAATTTCTTATTTTACTATCTGTTCTCTGTTTATTTTCTATGTTTCTCATTCCTCTCTTATCCCTTTTCTGCTATCTTTTGAGAAATGAGAACAGTTTTTGTTATTCCATTTTAATTTATTGATTGCATTTTAGCTATGTCTCTTTGTACAGTTTTATGTAGTGGTTGCTGCAGGGATCATGATGTACATACTTAACTTCTCACAGTTTGTTTAGAATCGATATTTTATCATTGCAAATAAACCACCATTTAAGTCCCTTTACCTTTCCTCCTTTGTGTTGTAGTTATGTTATATATTACATCTACGTACATTGTAAACTCAGTAAGACAATGTTATAGGGGCTGGGCCCATGGCATAGTGATTAAGTTTGGTACATTCCACTGCGGCGGCCTGGGTTCATGGGTTTGGGTCCCAGGTGTGGACTTACACCACTAATCAGACACACTGGGGCGGTGACCCACATACAAAATAGAGAAAGTCTGGCACGGGTATTAGCTCAGAGCTAATCTTCCTCAGCCAAAAAAAAAACCAATGTTATAATTTTTGCTTTCAACTATCAAACATATTTTAAAGAAATTAACAGGAAAAGAATAATCTATTCTATTTACCCAGGCATTTACATTATATGTTATTCTTCCTTTCTTTTTGATGTTCCTAGTTGCTGTCTGATATTATTTCCTTTATGTCTGAATTTCCTTTAGCAATTTTTTAGAGCAGGTTTTTTTTTTGTAACAAATTTTCTGAGTTTCCTGTTATCTGAGTATGTCTTTATTTCATCTCCATTCCTGAAAGATATTGCACTGGGTATAGAATTCTGAGTTGACATCTCTTTTTTTGGCACTTTAAAAATGTTAAGTTCCCTCTGCCTCCACAGACATATGAATCTTTTTTTTTACCTATAAGCAATACATTGTTATTCTCTGGCTGTGTTCAAGATTTTCTTTCTCTTTAGTTTTCAGCAATTTGATTGTAATGTATTTTGATTCAAGTTCATTTGTGTTTTCTTGTTTAGAGTTTGCGGACCTTCTTGAATCTATAGGTTATTGTCTTTTGCCAAATTTGGTAAATTTTTAGCCATTGTTTTTCAAATACATATATTTTTGATAATGTACTTTTTCTCCTCTCCTTCTGAAACTCCAGTGACCTGAATGTTAGCCCTTTTGGTATTGTTCACAAATCCATGAGGTTCTCTTTGTTTTTGGTGGGGAGGAGACCTTTTTTTCTCTGTTGTTCAATTTGGATAATTTCTATTGATCTATCCTCAAGTTTATTGGCTCTTTCCTCTGTCATTTACATTCTTCTGTAAGGTGTTTTGGGTTTTTTTAGCTGTTATATTTTCAGTTCTAAAATGGCTTTTTTAAATTTTTAACCTAATTTATTTAAAGAATAGTACTATCTTCCAGTATGTTTGTTTTTTTTTTCTTTTATATTAATTACTAGGCTTTAGGAAAATAAATAAATAAATAATTTAAAAAAAAAAAAAAGGGCCGGCCCCGTGGCTTGGCAGTTAAGTGCTCGCACTCCACTGCTGGCAGCCCGGTTCGGATCCCAGGCGCGCACCGATGCACCGCTTCTCCTGCCATGCTGAGGCCGCATCCCACATACAGCAACTAGAAGGATGTGCAGCTATGACATACAACTATCTACTGGGGCTTTGGGGAAAAATAAATAAATAAAAAGTTATAATTACTAGGCTTGAAATGCCAATTTCTCTTTCTCCCTAGGTCTCAGGATCCATCTTCACTATCCAGTTGGGCTGATGAGTGGTTGTTTGCCAGCCACAGCTGGTTTTAGCTATGGTAAAGTATGCACATGTGCTGAAGTGAAATATCAAATCCAGTAAAGAATCTACCCCAAGTTCCCTCTATGTTCTTTAAATTTTTAGCTCTTCTGAGATGCCTATTTCAATATGTTTCTTCTCAAAGTTTAAATCTTCCTACTGAAATGTTTAAATATATGCATCTCATAAGGGCAATTTAAACTTTGGGGAAAAATGTTTCAGTTTTACTTCAAATTTCATTATACATTATCTGGAGACTTAATCATCACCCTTTTGATAAACTACAATTCTTTTTATTTGAATGTTTGGGCTGTTGCTCTCTGGTTACAAGCGTGGCTAGGAAATGACAGCTCCCCAAGAGAACCTGCTAAAAGTGTCCTCTTCACCTTTTTCTTTCTTTCTTTTTAAAATTGAGATATAATTGACATATAACATTGTGTAAGTTTAAACCTACAACATGTTGACTTGATACAGTTATGTACTGCAATATGATTGCCACCATAGCATTAGCTAATACGTCCATCATGTCACATAATTATCATTTCTTTTTTGTGGTAAGAACATTTAAGATCTAGTCTATTAACAACTTTCAAGTATATAATACAGTATTGTTAACTATAATCACAATGCTGTGTATCAGATCCGCAGAACTTATTCATCTTCTGACTGCAAGTTTGTACCCTTTGACCAACATCTCACCAATTCCCTCACCCTCTCTCCAACCCTAAAGTTTCTATTCCGTGTCTTTTTATATCTTCTATTTTTTTGCTAAGAGTTTCTATCTTTCCATTCATTTCAATAATGTTTGCCCTTACTTGTTAGAGCTTTTTAATAATAGCTGCTTTAGACTCTTTGTCAGATCATTCCAACATCTGTATTATCTGTTTTGGCATTAATTCATTGTCTTCTCCCATGTAAGCTAAGATTTTCATGGTTCTTCATATGTCAAGGAATTTTAGATTGTATCCTAGACATTTTGAATATAATGTTATGAGACTCTGTATCTTGTTTATAGCTTATGGAGTATGTTGAGATTTCTATTTTAGCAGGCAATTAACCCAGTTTGATTCAGACCACAAGTTCCATCTAGCCTTCTGTGGGTTGTGGTTTCTATGTCACTTCCATTTTCTAAGTCTTTGCAGTGCTGTTTGGATTTGTCCTGCATGTGGCCAGTGTGGAACAGGGGCAGGGGTCTTTTAGTTGTCAAAGATTTTGTTATGCTATTTAGGATCAGATCCATGCATAGGCAGCTTGCGGGTGAGCTCAGGAGTTCAGAAACTACGTTTTTGGGGCACTTTTCCAACATCTTTCTCTTCGGTGATTTCTTCAGTACTTTTCAGTTGCCTAGGTTCACTTTGTGGTTCTTTTACCAGAAATCTGGGCCTTTATTTACCTTACTCTGCTGCACACTTTCCCTCACTCATCGTAGAATCAATTGCTGGGAAGACACAGAGAGAGAAAAACAGCAACGGTGGTTGCTACATTCTCTTGGGACCACAAATCATCCAGTTGGAGAGCAAGGTTCCTCTCTCTCAGAGTTTTAGGTGCCTGTTGCCCCTACCACTAGTCACTGCCAGGAGATCCCTTTCCCTCTTCACCAGCCTGAACTACATAACTTCTAGAGCTATCTTTGTACACACAAGTGTATCCTTCCTGTTTTGGGGCTGTGTTGAGACCAGACTGGAGGATACAAAGTGGGGGGGGAATGGTAAACTCAACTCCACTTCACTGGTACTCTGATTTCTGGTCTTCCCCAATTAACCTGATATTACTTACTTTTAATAGTCCTCAGAATATTCCATGCATTCTGTCTAGGTTTTTCAGTTGGATCAGTGGAAGAGACAGAGTGTGCTTACTCCTTTTCACCCTGAAGCTGAACTCATCATGTCTTTTTATACAAATAAACTTGATACAAATTTGTTGAACACCATTACTACATAAAATGACCAATAACCTTAATATTTTTTTTCCTAAACCCAACCCTACATCTTTAATCATGTGAAGCATGAAACTACATACTCCCATATTATACAGTATCATGGGAATTTAATTTTTTTCTAATTACCAAAGTAATACGTGTGGAATTCAGAGATTTTGAAAAATAAAGTACAAATTTAAAATGAAATATAAATGCCTGTAATCCCAACATATAAAAGGAACCATTGCTAAAATTTGGATATATGTGTTTCTAAGATTTTGTTCTTTGTAAATATGTACACATTTTAAATAAAAGTAGAAACATATAGACGTTTTGTTACTTTTTCTGTAATATAGTAATATATTGGCCAGTGTTTTCTTTTCTTTTTTTTGTGAGGAATATCAGCCCTGAGCTAACATCTGCCAATCCTCCTCTTTTTGCTGAGGAAGACTGGCCCTGGGCTAACATCCATGCGCATCTTCCTCCACTTTATATGGGACACCGCCACAGCATGGCTTGATGAGCGGCGCATCAGTGCATGCTAGGGATCGAACCCAGGGCCGCAGCAGGGGAGCACACGCACTTAACCACTACGCCACCGGGCTGGCCCCTGGCCAGTGTTTTCTATGACAATAAATATTATACACTACAGCAAGCTTTTGAATGGCATTGAATCCTATAATTTATTTAGTTAGAACAACACTATGAACATTTAATGTTTCAAAATTTTAGCTATCAAATAATGGTAGAATAAGATCTCATACACACAACTGACTCTTACCAACAAACTGATTCCTTGCAAAAAATGCTTAACACAGAATTTGCTGGCTTAAAGGCAATGCACATTTTTAAGGATTTTGATACATATAACCAAATTTCCTTCTAGAAAGGATGTTTGGAATGTGAATTGATACATATTTCTTATTAGGTAGTTTTTTCCTGTTTTTATTCTGAATTAATTTTAAACTTACAGAAAAGTTGCAAGACTAGAACAAAGAACTCCTATATACCTTTTACTTAGATTTACCATTTTTGACATTTTGCCATACAGTAGTCCCCCCTTATTCGCAGTTTTGCTTTTTGCACTTCTAGTTACCTGCAGTCAACCGTGGCCCAAAAATATTAAATGGAAAATCCCAGAAATAAGCAATTCATAAATTTTAAATTGTGCGCCACTGTTCTGAATAGCATGATGAAATCTCATGCTGTCCCCGGGACGTGACATCCCTTTGTCTAGCCTCTCCGCACTGTATACACTACCCGCCTATCACTTAGTGGCCATCTGGGTTATCAGATAGACTGTCAGTATCGAAGTGCTTGTGTTCACGTAACCCTGATTTTATTTAATAGCGGCCCCAAAGTAGTGATGCTGGCAATTCAGATATGCCAAAGAGAAGCCATAAAGTGCTTCCTTTATGTGAAAAGGTGAAAGTTCTCGACTTAATGAGGAAAGAAAAAAAATCGTGTGCTGAGGTTGCAAAGATCTACAGTAACTTTTATTACAGTATATTGCTATAATTGTTCTATTTGATTACTAATATAGTTGTTAATCTCTTACTGTGTCTAATTTATAAATTAAACTTTATCGTAGGTGTATATGTATAGGAAAAAACATAGTCTAAATAGGGTTCCTACTATTCAAGCTTTCAGGCATCCACTGTGGGTCTTGGAATGTACCCCCACGGATAAGGGGGGATTACTGTATTTGCTTTATATCTCTCTCTCCACACACATGCACACACACACGTACACATATGCACACATACACACATATTTATTGTTTATACTTTTTGAACTATTTGAGGCTGGGTGGCATACATCATGGTTCCTTTCCCCTGAAAACTTTAGTGTGTACTTCCTAAGAAAAAGAATATTCTCTTACATAACTACAGTACAGTTACAAATTTAAGAAATTTAACATTAATAAAATAGTCTACAGTCCATATTCCAGTTTATCTACTCTACACCCTATATTCCAGTTTCTTTAGTTGGCCTAATGTCCATTATAGCATTTATTTATTTATCTATCTATCATTCCTGCACCGCATATTGCATTTAGTTGTCATCTTTGAATCTTCCTTTGATTTGGAACCCTTCTCCAGTCTTTCTTAGTCTTTCATGACATTAGCGTTTTTGCAGAATACAGCCCAGTGGTTTTACAAAATGTCCCTTCAATAGTTGAAATGCTAAGTCTAGGTCTAAAAAAGAAAAATGAAGCTGAAATAGTGTCAAACATAGATGTAGCTTTCATCAAGACATCTTGTAGAAAAAATGATGCTGACATAGGATTACCCAATGTGAAAATAACAAGGGATCAAGAGAACTAAACAATACAGCTGCTAGATAATTAATCCACTTATCTTAAGTATAGCTAATGAAATTAGGTCGACAGAATTGGTTGTGTCAGCAGTGGGTGCTCCTGCCTTTTCAGTAGCATCACTGAGGCACTTTGTGCAGGCAAACTCATTTTTACCTTGTATACAACTATCACCAGCACCTCGACAATTGAGGGTGCCAGGCAGGCACTCAATGAATATTCATTTACTGAGTTAATGAGCAATGAGGATTACCCAGAATTTGCATCTTTAGTCTCATGGTTATTGTATTTTGTTGTTTGTTTGCTGTTTTAAATAATGGGATGCTAGAGCCAGCCCCGTGGCTTAGCGGTTAACTGTGCACGCTCTGCTGCTGGCGGCCCAGGGTTCCGATCCCGGGCGTGCACCGACGCACCGCCTCTCCGGCCTCATGGCGTTGTCCCATATACAGCAACTAGAAGGATGTGCAGCTATGACATACAACTGTCTACTGGGGCTTTGGGGGAAAAAAATAAATAAATAAAATTTTTAAAAAATTAATAAATAAATAAATAATGGGAAGCTAGAATAAGGGGAAATACAAGATTTTCTGCCTTCTATATGGAATCTGCAGCTAATCTTTGTTCACTTGACTAGGGGTGGACCTAGTAGCTAAGAGATTGACTGACATGAAATCCTTTCCAAGTCTGACCATGTAAAAAAGCAGCTTCACCAGACAACATTATGTCACCTCTAGGGGGTGGGGTGGGGAAGGAGGCTGACTTCCCAGTTTCAACAGGGACAGTCTTTGGAAAAACATTTCCAAACACAGGAGAACTGAAGATCTAGTTCACATGTGACCTTGAAAAACTAGTAGGAGCTTAACTTCTGCCAAGCAAGGAATGAATGGAGAATGTTTTGCAAAAGATCTGGCAAACATAAAGAGGGGCACAGGAAAATGGAAGTAAAGTGAGGTGTCTGTCTCTTCTGCTGACTGTGGTGTGTTTCTTTAGCAAGAATTAGCTCATAGGCCATTGATAAACAGACCTATGCCAGTATAACAGTAGAAATATTGTGGGTTTAAGTGGAATTTTCCTCTGCACATAAATGTTTGGGAGCAATTAAAGAAAAAAAAAAATCCTTTTAATGTAGGACGACCTTAAGAAAAAGCTGAAAATCCTACAGGAATCTTCTTTTTGCATGAAAAAAGTAGCTGGGTAAGTGGATGCAAAAACCCCACTATACTTTTCCACAATCTTAAACTATTTTGTGAAGCTGTGTGTGCAGATGAAAAATTGAGAAGACATTTCTCCTGGTGTTAATAAAATTTGATGAAGAATGCTATCCCCCAGATAAGATTTAAATTTTTGATGAAATTAGTCTCTAATGCCCTCAAGAACCTACCTTGTCTAAGGAGGAAGCAGGAGTCCCTAGTGGAAGCTACAGATCCACTAAGGGCGCCGGCAGCACACTCCGGAGGAATTTTAACTGTGCAAGCAGCAGGACTCTTAGTGCTCCGGATAGGTTTTAAGTGGGCTTCCCCAATCCCATTTGCCCCAAAAGTCCGCAATTGAGCAGAACTTGAGAGTTTTTTAGGACTGCATATTTGGAGTTATTGCAGAAACGATTCCTGTAGAAAGGCAATCTCCACGTTTCTATTTTACTAAAAATAATCCCACCCCCACCTTACCCTCCGTAAGGCTCCCTAACCCTCCGTGAGACAGGGTTCGGCACACTGACCCCAGGAGCCAGTGTGCTCCAGGGGAAGGGATGGAGGGAAGCAGGAGAGTCTTTGGGACCCTGGGACCACGGAGGGGATGCGGGCAACGGCAGGGCGGAGGAGGTGCAGAGGGTGGAGGGTAGGAACCACCCGGGCCACTCAGACACCAGGCGGGAACCGACACCCCGCGGAGCCACGCCCGGAGGCAGAGAGGTGCAGGCGCCGGCCCGCCCTTCCTCCTCCTGCTCCTGACCCCGGCCCTTGCTGCTCCTTCGCCTTTGACCCCGCGGGTCACTCTGACCCCGTCAGGCTCCCCGGACCCGGCGGTGGCGCAGCGGTGACTCCGGCCGGCAGCCCACGCGGGGGACTCCCCGCAGCAGCAGTTCTGGTCCTCTCTTCTGGGTCAGATGTCCCAAGGAAGGAAACGGCGCCTCTAGGGGATGACTTATTGTCAAAGGAGCATCCCAAGAATTGGGAGTTAAGGAAAATTTAGTCCTTACGATATGTTTTCAACTTTTTGGTTGCAGGGCCACCTTAACACTATTGAAAATTATCATTGTGGGTATATCTGTCGATATTTATCATATTAGATTTTGAAACAAAAATTTAAAACACAACAACACGGAAGCACACGTTCCATTAGGCTTCACAGCAGTGGTGAAATCACTCCTAATTGTAGCCCCGGAAAACTCCACTGTGAATGAGAGTGAAAGAGAACGGAAAAGGCAAATAACGTCTTAGTATTATTATGAAAATAGTTTTAACCTTGGCGATTTCTGTAACAAACTTTGAGAACCACTGCTCTGAAAATAATCACAGCTTAGAAACAGGGCCTTCACTGCCTTGAACAATTTAGATGTGGAACCTAGGTCAGGGTCATGGTGCTGGAGCAATCTGGACAGTGACCTGCAGAATTTACAAGGAATGCACTGAGATGTGGTCTTTATCCCTCCTGGCTGGCATTTGCCCTTTAGTCTGGCCAGAATTCCAATCCAAAGAAGAGCAGAACACAGCAAGTAACTAAACATCAATTGCTGAGAAGATAAATTTCAACTGAAAGGAAAAAAGCAAATTCCTGAAAAGGTGTCAGAAAATCAACAGAAGCATCACAAGCTAAGAACTCTCTTGAAGACAACAGCCAGCAAACTAGGAATGCATCTCTCTGACGAAGGGGCTGGCTAAAATCAGGAAACTTTCAGAAAGTAATCTAAAGCCAGTGAAAATAATACTTGTGATGGTGTAAACTAAGAAGAAAATGTAAAGATATCTGTGGGAAAGTTTTGTAAGTTCATAGAAAAATAATGAAGAAAAATTCAGTAATCCTTTTAGAGACAAGATAGCTCTTAATAAAGCAAAACTACTCGAAGAGAGTGAAGTGAGGATTCTGTTGGGAACAGGAAGAGGAATTTGGAATGAGCAAAACATAAAGCTTAGGAGAAACGGAAAGTACGTGAGAGGTCTCCAAAAGAGAGGAAAAGGATCTCTTGATTATAGAAGTGATGACGTTGAAGTTTTGAATAATTGTCTTGTGCAGATCAATTCTGATACCGAGGAAGAAAGTAATAGGAAAGAAATTGTATTTTCTGAATTAGACCTTGAAAAGCCAGGGGATCACCAAGATGAGAAAGTGAAAGAGAAAACGGTTCTACCAATTATCCATTGCTGTGTAATAACCGCAAAACTTAGGGGCTTAACACAGCAGTGATTTATTACTTTTTTCATGATTCTCTGGGTTGGCTGACAACTTATCTGCTAGTTTTGTGTGGGCTCATTCTTGTAGCTGCGTTCACCTGGAAAGCGGTTGGGCTGGAAGGTCAAGGTGGCCTCACTCACATGTCTGGCCGTTGGTGCTGGCGGTGCATTGGGAGCCTTAGTTCTTTTACATGTGTCCTTCCATTCTCTAGTAGGCAAGAATGGCTTCCTCACGTGACAGTCTCAAGGCAGCTTCACAAGAGGGTGAAAGTAGAAGCCGCAGTGTCTCTTAAGACCTGGCTTTGGAAGTCACATAACATCACTTCTCCCACATTCTGTTGATCAAAACAAGTCACAAGATCAGCCCAGATTCAAAGAGTGGGGAAATAGACAATCTCTTGATGGGAGGAATAGCAAAGTCACATTGCATAGGATCTTGGGAGGAATTTGTGGCCGTATTTTGCACTTTATCACAACAGGAATGGATATGACAAAGGCCCAAGCTATATTAACATTAGTTCAAGGACAGAAATAATTTACAACTTCAGTGGAGTAAAGTTGCTTGCTTGGAAGAGAACTTAAGGAAGGTGGAACAGGATGCCTGTTTGTTGTGGTCAGTGCAAGGCCCCTAGAAAATGTATTATAAAGCTTCAAGCTGCAAATTGAACTCATTGATCAGACAGAATACCTCACTGGAAAAATTTGAGCAGGAAAAAAAGATTAGGAGCAGTCAGGTACAGAGGAAGGGAAATACTAAAATCAGTGAATTGAATAAAATAGAGGTAAACTATAGAATATGAAAATATCTTATAAGGCAACATTTTGTTCTGCACCAAAGTGCCTATGATAGGGGCTGGCCCAGTGGCATAGTGGTTAAGTTCGTGCCCTCTGCTTCAGTGGCCTGGGGTTCGCAGGTTCGGATCCCAGGCATGGACATATACACCGCTTATCAAGCCATGCTGTGGCAGCGTCCCATAGAAAGTAGAGGAAGATGGGCACTGATGTTAGCCCAGGGCCAATTGTCCTCAGCAAAAAAAGAGGAGGATTGGCAACAGATGTTAGCTAAGGGCTAATCTTCCTCACAAAAAAACAAAACAAAACAAAAAGAATGCGCATGATAATTGGATCCTTGCTTGTGATACAAGAGAGCTATTACTGGAGACATGAAGCAAGCCACCTTTATGAGACAGAAATGAATAGAGGAACAAGTGAAAAAAAAAAGTTGGTAATACTCTGAAAACCAGAGATTGTTACAGCAACTATGAGAAGACATTTTGTGGTCTCTTTCCAACTAATACACCAATTTCATTTCTAAGATTTCAAGTGCTTTGTTTCCTACTGTACACAGAGACTTTATAAAAATAGCAATACAATATCTAATGTCTTCCTCAATGAAAGGATCTTTTAAGTTCATGCCTGAGGGTGGAGGAGTACTGTTCCCCTTGGTGATGAAGGATGTTCTAGGAAACTACAGGTACTCTATGACTGTTAATTGAAGAGGTGTCCTTACACTGGAACCCTGATGTATCCCAAAAGTACTGAATTCAGTATCCCAAAAAATTCTTCTCCTTCCACCACAGTGAATAGCTTGGTTGCTCTGGTACAAATCCCAACCCTTCTCAGGTATGCTGATCACAAGCTCACCACCACCAGGACCTCCACCTCCTCTGGTCAGTTTGGACCACCTTCCCCACCACTTGATGGGCATAAAACTTTTCTTCTACCCCTCATTCCTGGAAGGCCTCCGCCTCAGGCCTAAAAGAAAGCACACCTGGCTTCTACCTGAAATAATGGCCCTGTTCTGTGGTTATTAAATCTATAAACACTGTCCTCTACCTTTTATCTATAGTAATATGTTTTTGGTAATTACAAATAATGCTGCTTTTAATATGTATTTTGATGTATACATACATGCATTTCTGTTGGATATATACAGAGGTAGGAGAGAAATTGCTGGGTCACAATGTATGCATATGTTCAACTTCAGCAGATAATGCCAGTTTTCCAAAGTGGTAGTGAGTACTTAAAAGATATACAAACATATAAACAAAAGTGGCCTCTTTGTCTTTCATTTAAGATTAACTTGCTGAAGATCTCAAAGCAATATTTTATGGAAAATAAGAATTAACCTATGATAGGGCCGGCCCCATGGCTTGGCGGTTAAGTGCGTGCGCTCCGCTACTGGCGGCCTGGGTTCAGATCCCGGGCGCCCCCCGACGCACCGCTTCTCCGGCCATGCTGAGGCTGCGACCCACATACAGCAACTGGAAGGATGTGCAGCTTTGACATACAACTATCTACTGGTGCTTTGGGGGAAAAAAAGGAGGAGGACTGGCAATAGATGTTAGCTCAGAGCCGGTCTTCCTCAGCAAAAAGAGGAGGATTAGCATGGATGTTAGCTCAGGGCTGATCTTCCTCACACACACAAAAAAAACTTCCACTGGGTTTTTGATGTATGCACACACTTTATCCATGTTTCATTTCATCATAGGTTAATTCTTTTTTTTTTTTTTGTGAGGAAGATCAGCCCTGAGCTAACATCCATGCTAATCCTCCTCTTTTTGCTGAGGAAGACCGGCTCTGAGCTAACATCTATTGCCAGTCCTCCTCCTTTTTTTCCCCCAAAGCACCAGTAGATAGTTGTATGTCAAAGCTGCACATCCTTCCACTTGCTGTATGTGGGTCACGGCCTCAGCATGGCCGGAGAAGCGGTGCGTCGGTGCGTGCCTGGGATCCGAACCCGGGCTGCCAGTAAGCGGAGCGCACGCACTTAACCGCTAAGCCACGGGGCCGGCCCTGGACTTTGTTTTGATTCTGATTGTGACAGGTCACAATAATTTCTCTACCAAATAGACCATTTCCTTTCTATAATTCATACCAGAATACTATTTCCTAGCACATTTCAATAAAAGTTGAATGAGTGAATTAATTAATAGGTCTTCTCTATAAATTGGTTTAAATCAGACACATTTCAATACACTGGAAATTATATGGCATTTAATGGTTAGATATGCGAGAAGATAGACTTATTACTCTAGATAATGTTTTCTTGGGTCTACAATGTAAACCATACACCTCCTTCCCAGTAAACGCTCTGGCCTACAGACTAAAGTGCTTGGTTAACACACAGATGACATTATCATATGCTGTCATAAATGGACCTGCTGCTTTCCTTATTAACCTGAAGTGATTTCAGCAAATTTTGCTGAGAAAATGTGTGAAAAATCATCCCCTTTTTATTTTTAAATTTTTAATATATTCTTTGCCTGCAACTAAAAAGGATTTGAAACATCAATATGTATATAAATGGCTGGGAAAGCTAAAAAATATTACTTATGCTAACAAAATTATTATAATAGTATTACATTTCTTTTGACAGCCCTGGTAGAAAAATAAAATATCTAAGTAAAGGAAACAGAGGTAAAGAGAGAAAACCCTTTCAGTTACCGAAATTCTTAAGAGTAATAGGACCAACTGGAAAAAGGAGCTCAGTTTCCCATCCATTTGTTTTTGCCTTCATGTTTTCCCCTTTTCTAATACACCAAAAAATTTTATGGAAAAGGAAGAGAAAAATGAGAAGTTTAACCCTTAAGTTTATCAAGTTAAATCAACCTAAGTGGTCCATTTGTCAAAAGGTGGGTAATAAAATTGATATAGGGGCCGGCCCGGTGGCGTAGTGGTTAAGTTTGCACATTCCACATCGGTGGCCCGGGGTTTGCAGGTTCGGATCCTGGGCGCGGACCTACTCACTGCTCATCAAGCCATGCTGAGGCACGTCCCATATAGAAGAGCTACAACTCTACAACTATGATATACAACTATGTACTGAGGCTTTGGGGAGAAGAAAAGAAAAAGAGGAAGATTGACAACAGATGTTAGCGCAGGGCCAATCTTCCTCAAAAAAAAAAGGAAAGAAAATTGATATAAAAATATGCAAAAATTTACATACTAAATGTTTGAAAAGACTTTTAATGTCACACATATAAAAGCACACAAATCATAAGTGTACAGCTTGATGAATTATCACAATTATTACCATCCAAGTCAAAGAATAAAGCATAACCAGCATCCCAGACCTTCCCCACCTCTTCCCTCCCAGTTGCTCTACCCCCTTTCTCCTCAAAGGAAAACATTATTTTGAATTTTAACATCATAGAATAGTTTTGTCTATTTTAAAATGTTATCTAAATGGAATCACACAGCATGTATTCTTTAGAGTCTGGCTTCTTTCGGTTAACACTCTATTTGTGAGATTTAGCCATCTGTTTTGGGTAGCAGTAATTCATTTATTTTCATTACTGTATAGTTTACCATTGTATAAATATACCAGCGTTTATATCTTCATCCTACTGCTGATGGATATTTGGGTTGTTTCCAGTTCGGGACTTCACAAGTAACGCTGCTATAAACCTTCTTCTACATGTCTTTGGTGCACATGTATATGTATTTCTATTGGTGTTTCTCTTTCTCCACATCATCACCAACATTTGTGTCTGTCAATCTTTTTGTTTTTAGTCATTTTGTAGGTGTGTATTGGTATCTCATTGTGGCTTGACTGTGTGCTCCATGAGGGCAAGGCCACATCTGTCCTGTTCATAGCTGTATCACTATCCAATGCCTGTTCATAAAACATAGTACGAATAGCAATAATAAATAATAATAATAAGGAGGATTGATTGAAATGACTATAAATACTTAGAGTTTGCAACTTCAGCTTAGGTATGTGGTTTTATTAATTCGCTAAGATGAATGTTTAGTTTTTTTATTGTGTTATGATTTGGATATCATAAATCATTTCCAATGTTTTCCTTGATGTGAAAAACATAAAATACCTCACCTGTTCCACTGCATGCCACCTTCCCCAAAACACACATGTACAAGTTTAGGGCAATGGCCCAGGGAGAACTAGAAGCCCTGGAGAAAACATGACATATCTCCCCAAAGCTTTAATTTTATTCAAATATTTTGATGGGAAAATTAAGTATCTTAACTGGTAAGTAATTTTAGGTATTTTTCTTATATTAAAACAAACACATATTAAAATAAACACACATAATCGTATCCAAACTGATTGAATATTTAGCTTACACAGAAGGCTTGAGTCACTTCAAAGTCTATCCCCTCACCCTTGGCCACTATACTCTTCCTGGCCATTGTGACTCCGTTAGTGGAAAAGACTGAAAAGCTTTGATAATGATGGGGAATTAAAGTGTTTCAACTGGGTAGAATCATGATCTGATTTTTACTTTAGGAGGATAATTTTGGCTTGCAGTACAGAAGATTAGTTGGAGGGGGAAGGCATGGATGGAGAATGCATTGGAGGCGGGAGATCATTAGGAGAATATTATAACAATCCAGGTAAGAGATAAATTGACCTGAACTTCAGAACACAGGACACAGAGAACAGGCACCAAGGTTTCTAATTTTATTAGGTACTCGCTATCAAATTCACTGTGACTCCTTTTTTAAAAATCTTTTAATTATTTTATTGAGGTCATATTGGCTTATAACATCATGTAAATTTCAGATATACATGATCACATTTCAGTTTCTGTGTAGACTGCATCATGTTCACCACCAATAGTCTAGTTTTTATTCATCACCATACATATGTGCTCCTTTACCCCTTTCATCCCCCTCCCTCACTGTGACGCTTTAAAACATCATCTAAACATCTAGTTATTGGTTGGTTTGTATTATGCCTGTATAAATAATGTACATGTGTGATAAGGATAAATATAAACATTAATGAGTATTACTATTATTTAATTCTTTATATTTGCAAAAGTCTAATGGACTTCAATATATTCAAAATTAGACTATATTATTTAGTAGTGTATCAATTTGCTGCATTATACATACTTTAAGAAATTTACACGTATTGTTTCTGAGGTGATCTGAACAGTCCTTCACATAACATATAAGCTTCAAGGGGAATCTATGTATCCATTATACAGCCTTCATCTTATTGCAATTGGAGTTTTTAATTAGCCCTAAATAAAATAATCTACTATATGGTTAAAATGCTAATTTTATTGTAATTCACAATACAGAGGTATTTCCATACATTAGGGACACAACACTGTACTCTGTGCTACGAATCCAGTTGATTTTCTAGTAGGCTCACTTCAGTTTCCCAAACTGTGACCTGCTTAATAGGTTCACACGGTGCTTTACAGCTTTTGAAATGTTTTGACATTTTACATTATCTTCTTTGATGTTCAAAAATGCTAGAAGTCAGCAAGGCTGGTATGTCACCCTCATTTTTCAGGTTAAAAAACTGAGACTCAATTTATTGTGTTTAACAAATGTTATTTGTGCAACATCATGCATCTGCAAATTGTGAAGGGACTGGAATTCAGATTTCCAGACTTTGTATTCTTGGTGTACCAGGTTCCTAGTCTAATACAGCATACAGCTTCCTAAGGACCTCGGCTTTTAGTAGCCGTTTGACATATTGTTTAATCTCCATACTTCAGTTTTCATATCTGTGATAAGGAGATAATAATAATACCTATTGAATGATTATAAGGATTAATTTAGTTAATATATGTGAAGTTCTTAAAACAGTGTCAAGCTCACAGTAAGCCCCAAATAAATGCTGTTGTATGTTTATTGTTTTAACATATCCAATTGACTTGTAAGGAGGGTTGGGATCCTCATAGTATACACATTTGGAAAATTCCCAGTTGAGTGTATGTGTTAAGCCAGTTCAGACGTGTATGTGGGTAGTAGACCCTCAATCTTGTTTCTAATTTAATAACCAAAGAACTCTGGTGGCCCAATAATCCTGTTAGCCTTACTTAATTAACCATATTTCATCTGTCCTCACAATTCTCCTCCCAGAATAAAGACTTCAAGGACATGGTTGGCGGACCTGCTGAGATATTTAAAAAAGCAGAAACCAGTGGATTGTAATAGGAAACTCAGCATATTAGCCCAAGTGTGCTCAGTAGTGTAACGATCTGCCCAATCTTTCTTAGCTGAGAAAACGTTAGGGGAAACGCCACAAGGGACCCAGCTGGGAACTCTGCAGGAAGTTAAAAAAAATTGTTCAGTGTTGCAAAACATCTGTGCTCAGCCATCTGTCTTTGGCAGTACAAAAGTCTGTGTAGTTCCTTCTGACACCTTGGAAGGCGGAGTTACAGCGCAGAAGCAACAAGTTGTAGCAAGCTAATTTAAGTACGTTCTCAGGGGTCCAGAGGCACCTGTACTTCCTGTTACTACAATTCAGGCCAAACTGCTGTCATCCCAAGTGATTGACAGACTCCCAGCCCGATTCCTATGCGGGCCATTCCTCAGCTCGAGCTTACTCCTGCGCGTGGCGGGACGTGCTCCGCGTAGGTGCCTGGACTATGGGGCAGTTTCGTTCCCCGAGGCCAGTAACTCGGCCTCTTGCTTGCGAGTTACTTGTTAAAGGGTTGGCAGGCGGACACCCTTCGCCCACTCGGATCTCCCATTGCAGTTAGGAGGCTCAGAAGCCCCGGCGATAAGACGCTGTCATTGCTGCCCAGCAGCGAGACCCGACACCCTCGCCAGGCTCGCCTGGGCATTCCGAGGCCCCACCCATGGCAACGCCACTCTGACGTCCGCGCGCCGGAGGCCGCCATAAGCCCGCGTCGCAGCCCAGGACGACGTGTGGCGCGTGGGCCCCATCAGGTCCAGCCCTGAGGGAACCCGGTAGGCGCTGCCGGGCAAGGTTCTGTGCACCTGTTCCTTCCTTCTGCTCAAGTATCTTCCCCCTCTGGGAAAAAGGGGACATGCTTGTCTCCAGAGAACAAGATACATGACAGACAGCGAACCTACGTTAAGGACAGCGCGGAAAATTAAGCCCAAAGCAAGAAGGTGCCGGGCACCTTTAAACTGTTTGGAAGTTCACGTGACTCACTAAGTGCCGGGCCCCAGCGGTCACGTGACGGCGCGCGCGCCCTCGCGCAGGGAGAGCCGGCTGTCGCTGTGCGCGCGCCTTCGCCGCTGCCTCCCATCCCCTCGACGGGAGGGCGAGGAGCGGCGGAGTGATCGGGAGTCTGAGGCCGGGTGCGCGTGCGCAGCGAACAGCTGTCACCCAGTGCGGAACAAGTCCACCAAATTTCCCAAATATCCCTGGGCCGGAGGCCACCGTCTTCTTTCTCATCTTCCTCCTCCGGCTTGTGTCCTCGCCCCACCCGCGCGCCAGGTAACCGCTTTTCCGGAGTCCGGGGGATGGGTGCGGGGGGGGGAGGGGCCCGGGCGGTCTTCCCGGCACTGCGCCCCTCCGCGCGGGGCAGCAGTGGCTGCCGGCGTCCGGGGGAGCGAAGACGCCGGGCCGGAGACGCTCGGTTCGCGGCCGCCGCGACTGTCATACTGGGGAGAGAGCGGCCGGCCATGGTCGCAGGGGAGGGAGGGGGAGCCAGTGACAGCCTGCTCCAGCCCTCACGGGGGTTCGGTCCCCGCGCTCACCGTTGTCCCGAGGGCTAGACTCGGGGTCGTGCTCCTTGGGGCAGAAGAACATGCGGGTAGTCCAGAGATGCCAACTCCTCTCCTTTCCTCTTCCAGCCCGGTCTGCGGGGAGGCCGGGCCTGGTGCGCCCCTCGGGGCCATCTCTTCCCTGCGACTGTCATGACCCGCGGGGTGAGAGTAGGGGCTCCTCTCCAGACCACCCCGTTGCAGGCAGCCAGCCCCTCTCCAGGGTTCGTCCTCATTCCCCGTGGCTGTCCTTTTGATTTTCCCGGCATGGGGCCATTTCTTCCTGCAGTGCCTGAAGCCACGATGCGGTGTAGACACGGGGTGCTTAATAAATGAGTTGGATCGGGTCGCGTGGAATGCGGGCCACGGGACGTGGCGGGGGATGGGGATGTGGAGGAGGGAGCCAGGCAGGCTGGGGCTCCGGGCTCGAGCTTGGGGGTTTCCTCGGGGCTCAGCCAATGAAACCAGCAGGGCTCGATTCGGATGCTTTCCGGGTGAACTCGGGCCAGTCTCGCCTTGAGCTGCATCGTGCACGTCTGCACGGGGTGGCTTGGGTTGTGGGCGATGCCCGGGAGGGATTTTGTCTTGTTCCTCCGCCTGGAGAAGAGAGGGCGAAGTATTTTTTAGCACTTGGTAAATTACTCTGCGAGGTGGTTTATCAAGCATTGCTTCGGAAGTGTAGGTTAAAAGTTGCCGTCGGTCCACCCTTATCTCGGTGAAAGTTTCTAGTAGGCTCGGTCCACCTAGATTCGGACCAAACTTTGCCCTATTTCACCCACTTGAATTTGCAGTATTTTTATTTTTAACCCCGGAAAACTCGGCTTCACTGTTTCTATGGCAACGGTTACTAATATTCTAATTTCGAAGTGTTGTGGTTGAAAATTAGTGGCTTTAAATCCTAAAGGTCCGTTTTTACTTTGTAGCACTCAGTTCTCCTTTACGATCATTACTCAGGTTCTCCTACCCTGCTAGTCCCTTCCCAACCCCCCATGCTTTGTTTTGGAATGTATTACGCGTCTGTTGGGATTTTTTAGGCCTTCTTTCTCCCAATTTAAGGTGTTACGAAAAGTTTGCACATAATCTTTACAGCACCCCCAGGAACTTGGTAATACATACAATAAAATTTAAATCAGATAATTGTTTCATTTTATTAGCAGACTGTAATCGGTTGCTTTTCTGAAGTTAAAAATTTGTTAAACATTGCACTGCACAAATGCTTAAAAAAAAAGTCCATTAGCCATTCTATAAGAATGAAGATTTTAAGAAGCTGAACAAGTACTTAGTTTTTAAAAATTGCCTTAGATTTAAATTTCAATTTAAGGATGAAAATCTGGTCTATTGAGTTCTCTTCTGAACACTTTCTGAATCACCCAGGGCTGGGCTAGGTGCCCCTGGGGCACAGTCTGTGAATCCTTTCTTTCCTTTTCTCATTGTATTCTAATTGCCTCTTGACTGGCTTTTCTCCCCTACTAGAATGTTAGAGCTTTGAGACAGGTTCTGTGTTTTTTTTTTCCCTTTGTTGTATTTCCAGCAATTTATCATAGTGCCTAAGGTGCTCAAAATATCCTCTTTTTAAATAACAGCCTTATTGAGATATAATTCACATACCAATCCACCTATTTAAAGTGTACAATTCAGTGGCTTTTAGTATATGCGTAGAATTGTGCAATCACTACAATCAATTTTAGAACATTTTTATTACCTGAAAAAGAAACGCTGTTCCCATTAGCAGTTATAGTTCATTTCTCTCCATTCCCTTCCCCTCCAGCCCTAGGCAACCACTAATCTGCTTTCTGTCTCAATAGATTTGCCTATTCTGTTCATTTCATATAAATGGAATAGTGTAATTTGTTCTTTTACTTAGTATATTGTTTTCAAGGTTCATCCATGTTGTAGCATGTATCAGTACTTCATTCCTTTTTATGGCTGAATAATATTCCATTGTATGGATACACGTATCACATTTTGTTTATTCATTCATCAGTTGATGTGTGTTTGGGTTGTTTCTGCTTCGTGGCTGTTACGAATAATGCTGCTGTGAACATTCATGAACTAGTTTGTGTGTGTGGATGTATGCTTTCCTTACTCTTGTGTATATACCTAGTAGTGGAATTGCTGGGTTAAGCATTCCCTCTTGAATGAATGAACGAGCAAGGAGGGATAGTTAGTCTTGAGGGATACTCTCTCCAGGCTTTTGAAGGGCCTATTGACCCTTTCCTATTTCCACTACAAAGTCCACTTCTCTAAGGCCAGAATTCTCTGTGTGGGGCTTTGTCCTACGGATAGTGCTATGTTTTTCTTGTCTGGATGTCATTAAGATCATCCTTTTCTGTTAGCAGTCTTTCTTCATATAGCTAATGATTATTCCCTTGCTATTCATTTATTTGTTATATACTTATTAGAGATTAAGGTGATAGAACAGGTATATTCCATACTGTCATTAAACTCAGCATCTAATGCAGGTCTTTCAATCTTTTAAAATTTATGTTTCTTTTTGTTAAGTATGAATAATTAATGGTCCTCTTCCCACTCTTATTCCTAATATTAATTTCTTGGGAATTGTGCCATAATTAAAGTCATTGTATCTTCTTTTTTTTTTTTTTAAGATTTTATTTATTTATTTTTTTCCCCCAAAGCCCCAGTAGATAGCTGTATGTCACAGCTGCACATCCTTCTAGTTGCTGCATGTGGGACGTGGCCTCAGCATGGCCGGAGAAGTGGTGCGTCGGCGCGCGCCCGGGATCCGAACCCGGGCCGCCAGCAGGGAGCGCACGCACTTAACCGCTAAGCCACGGGGCTGGTCCCACTGTATCTTCTTTATCCCTACCAATCTAGAAGGTATAGTGGAGCTTAAAATATAAATTTAAAATATTAGATTATTGTCTTTTTACTCTCTGCACCCCCTCAAAGATTCCCCTGTGCCTCCACCCTCTATGCCCTTTGGGAGAAGATGCTGATCATCTAAGTCCACACTTGCAGGGCCTATTCCTTTCCCCACCTAAGCAGTCAAAACAATCTCTTTAAGGAGCCTATCCAGCTTCCTTCTCTTTCATGGCCTTCCATCATTGTATCCCTGAGGATCAAGTCCTCTCAAGCTCTCTCGGTAAGGCTTTGCCCACCTAGTCTCCTTCCCACCAAACACATCTCTCTGTCCAGTTCCCTGGCTGGATGCTGCTTGGTACCCTGCTCACATTCTTGTTCCCTCTGCTGGACTGCTACTTTGACCTGGGCTTCTTTGTCTGGTTAATTCCATCTCATCCTTCAGACAGCTCAGCTTAGTTGTTACTTCTTCAAGTTGGTCTTTCCTCAATTCTGTACACTTGCCATAGCAGCATTCTGTAATCTCCTTCATGGTCTTTAACAATTACACTATTAGTTCTGTATCACTCTTCATCTCCATGACCATGTATAGACAGAAAAAGCTCCATACAAAATATAGAAGTGGTTAGTTACTTTTGGGTAATGGAATTATGGGTAATCTGTCTCTTTTGTGTATATGCGCATTTTCTTATTTTCCTTCTGTGTATCAATATGACCTTTGCAAATGGGAAAACAACTTAATAAAAATCCATGTTTGTTAGAAAATCTGGAAACAGGAGAATTTAGAGGAAAAAGAAAAAGCAGTAACTGCCATTTTTCTTTTCGTAAATTTCCTCCTAACCTGTTTTGTTTTAATAACTTAGATAAGATTTTACTGTAGCTTCCACATCAAGCTCTTACTACATTTTGATTCTTTCTCATATGTAGAGACTTCTAGGGAATGTTGAGGATACCATTGATTGCCTAGGGATGGAATTTCTGGTATTGAAATTACGCTGATTCTTAGGGAACAGAATCTAGCATCTGATACTATTAGGGTATCAGAACTAAGTTTGTGATAAATAACTTATTTCCCCTTTCCCCCTGAGAAATGTCTTTATTAGTACATTTGTATATTTTGTAGTATAGAGTTTCTTCTTACAGAATTGCTTGTTGTTTGTGCCTTTTGTCTTGTTTTTGCTGGGTGGTTATTCTGCCTAGTAATGGATGTATTCCTTCAATAGATATTTTAACACCTACTATGTGCCATGCACTGTGCTAGATGGGGAGCATACAGCAGTGAATACAATAGACACATGGTTCCCTACGATTTCATGAAAGAGGATGATTTTGAGTGTGAATGTTTTGTTACACTGTTGCTCTATATTTTCAGATACACGGTGGCTTCAGCTACTATGGTATTTATGAACTGCTCCTCTGTAGAATGTTTAAAATTTATTCTAGAGTATTCTGGGTTTGTGTTATACATTACTGTGGGTAAATATTTAAGGAGCAGAATAATGTGTCATCAAAACCCTTTTGGTGGTGACTTCTTTTTTATATCTCCATCCAGTTCTAGTTATTAATTTGGCATCTCTACTTAACGCCGACAAGCCGGACTCCATCTTTCCTTTCAGCTCTGCTCCTCTGGGTTTCTCATTCATCTCATCCCATTTCATTGCTCACTTGGGAAACCCGAGAGTAGTTATCTTGGACACCTCATGGTTCCTCAGTCTTCACACCCAGACTTGCACCAAACCTTGTCACTTCTGCTTCCTAAATATGTATTAGGTCAGTCCTCCAGTCTCCACCTGGCATCATCTCTACTCCAGCCTCCTTCCTATCTCTGCTCCACTCAGTCATCTTTTAGTTTTTTTTTTTTCCTTTTCCTTTTGAGGAAGATTGGCCCTGAGTGAACATCTGTTGCCACTCTTCCTCCTTTTTTCCCCTTTTCTCACCAAAACCCCAGCAGATGGATGTATGTCATAGTTGTACATCCTTCTAGTTGCTCTGTGTGGGATGCCCTCTCAGCGTGGCTTGATGAGCAGTGCGTGGGTCCTCACCCAGGATGGGAACTGGCGAACCCCAGGCCACCGAAGCGGAGCGAACGAACTTAACCTCTACGCCACCTGGCCGGCCCCTCAGTGCTCTTTTAAAATGCAAATTGCCCTCAGTACGTTTAAAATTCCTGCATTAACTCTTACTATGCCAAGCTCCCTCAAGGCTTATCTAGATGGTTCTGTCTTTCCTCTCTGCTCACTGGCTTTTCTTTTCCTCGAACTGTACAGGCCCATGCTGAAAGTGCTGTTTTCTGCCAAGCAGACTTTTCCTCCCATTTTCTTCCTTTCCCTGTATCTTTCAGGTTTCTGCTTCAGTGTAGGTCCTCAGAAAAATCTGACCTGTCTCCCCCACCTCTTCCCCAATCTAAATCAACTTCTCTAATGATAATCTATCTTAATGCCCTAAACTTTTCCTTCTATAACATTTAGCAGTTTATAATCTATTTATGTGATTATTTGATTGTTTGTTTCTAAACTGTAAGAATTCTACAAGGCCAGGGAACAAGTATTTTTATTCACTTACATCACCCAGCACACCTTTGTCTCACCAGAACAACAGTATAGGTGCTCAATAAACATTTGTTGTACAGGATAATGACTTTTACATATATGAAAAAATTAAGGAAATTAAAACCAGGGCTCACAGTAGGAAATACGTTTTACCCATCCTGACCCAACACACATATACATATATAAAACACGCATGTACATATATAAAACGGAAACAGATATTTCAAAAAACACTACTTTGCTACCTGTGCTGTACTCTTATATTTTCTATTTTGTTCTCTATCACATATAAAAATATTGATATAACCCACTAAATTGAGTAGGCCTGCAGACTGCAGTTTGAATAGCATGGGCAGGCACTAAGACAGTGCAGGCAAAGTGCTCCATTTCCATTAGCCCCTCCTCCCTTCTTTGTAACACAATGGCTGTTTTCTCAGTCTTGTCTGATGGAAAGTTCGAGTATAACTTTAAACACCACCCTTCATATTCCCCCCCACCCCCCCACTTAATAGTCATTAAAAGAAATGACTCTTGCTAAAAGCTAGTTCTACTAGAAGTTCTGGCCTGATCTCGAAGGAGAGTTGCTTAAGGTCAAGTTGAGAAAATTCTAAACCTGACTCTCCCTTAGGTCTTATCTTCCAGGTTTCTCGGGGCCACCAATAGCCAGTACTCTTCACCCTACTTGGCTGTGCTCATTACAGGTGTGTGGGCAGTCACGGAATTTTAAGGCTGGCCTCTCATCAGTTTAGTTTTCTCAATTTGTTACAAACCAAACAAAATTCTGAAAATGATAACAAGGGGATCAGGGCAAACCAGGAAGTATTTGTGAATATATGCATGAAGGAGCCTGGCTGGGTACCGTGTCATGTTCAGTGGATCACTAGAGCTGTGGTTGTCATTTGTTCACTTAGCAGACCCCTGCAAGGAAGGCTTGGTGCTATTTGGCCTCCATCAATGAAATATTGATCTCCTATCTATTTTGCTAACTAAATATTAGAAATAACCTAAATGTCTAGTGCAAGGGCTATTTCAACAGCACACTATGCTGTGATGTTCATAACTTGTAAAAATATTGAAAACATTAGGAAATTCCAAACCTTCTATATTTAATGAAAAAAAAAAGCATACAAAATTATATACATTGTATGAGCCCAATTCTGTTTAAACATGTTTATAAATGTCTATATGTTTAGAAAAAATACACTGGGATGTTAACTTGGTGGTGAAATTACTGGTAATTTTGATTTTCCTTCATAAAAACATTTTTTTTTGAGAATGAACATTATTACATTTATAATCAGACTCAGTTGAAAAAATAAATTACCTGCACATTAACATAGGTATTTGCAGATAGGAAAAATAATGCCATTATTAAAATAGTGGATAGAGCCCAGGTTTCTAGTAGCTGTGTTTTGGGGACCCCTGTCCAGGTGGGACGTACAGTCCACCTTCATGATATATAATCTTGCACTGCACAGTGATCCATGTTTCTGCCCCTAGCTTGCGTTTTTTCCCTTTCCTGTCTAAGTTATTAAAGCTTACCAAGCCTTGTTTTTCATTTTTTTTTGATGAAATAGAATTTCGTCTCTCCCTGTCCTACTCAAGTATGTTGATAATGAATGTTCACTTATGGTTGCCCGTAGCTCGATGAGTTCGAAAGTCCTACTATTCCTTATTAAACCCTGCTGTCTGGCATGCGTTGAAGGGATGGAGAGGGTTTTAGATGAATTAGAGAGTATACAGGTGATGTCTTCTTTCTGTTAAATTTAAGAAATGTCTAGTTATAGTGGGACTTATAAACAACATTGAAGGAAACATATAGTGATAGTTTAAATGTGTAATCATCAGTAAATTTTCCTAAACCTATGTTTGAAATTTAGTCTTATAGCACTCAAGCCTGAGTAGATTAAGTTAAATATTCGAAAATATATTTGATAGTCATATAAAATAGGTATTCTAAATATTGATTTACTGTTTACTGGAGAAGGAATGGGAATACTTTTGAGATTAGAGAGAAATAGTCTAAGGCCAGTTGGCTGGACACATAGGACCTTTTGATGTGTGTGTGTGTGTGACAGTACTTTTAGGGGCCTTTATAGTCCTGTTCTTATTTTCAGCATTGCAGGTTCAGAAATCTGAACTTTTCCAGTTGATCCAGAGTACATTGGGCATTGGAAGACTGATGTCTTCAGTGTTGCTCCCTAATCAAACTCACAAGAAGAACCAGAACCCGGATCCAGAGCATGTGTATCTGCTCTTCAGGGCTCTTTCTAGAAAGTCTTGGTCACTAGGAAACCACATGAGGGATCACACATTGTCTGGTGACAGGCAGGTCCCAGCAGATGGAGATGGGTAGTGTTGAGGAGTAATCTGAACAGGATGTTTTTCATCTCCTGGGCTTCTCTGACCTTCAAGAGTATTCACCACTGGTCATCAGAACATTCTTCCTGCATGTACATTTTCTCCTGTTGAACAAGGTTAAAGAAGACAAATCCCTTCTCTTCTGCTCTCTTTTTATCTCCATCTTCTAACTCTTTTCACCACAGTTGTTTAAATTCCAGTCCCGAGGACGTACTTTTGTCTCTGATTGACCATTAGTCTTGTTGCTTCAGTTCTGTTTTGGGAGTCCATCACCTACTCAGCAAGGTCACAGGTGTCCCTTTAAATGAGACTGATGGTATAGGCTTTTTTTTTTTGCAGGTAGTTTATCTCACCCATTTTGTTTTTATGTAACTTTCAAAAGGAACCTGAAATTTGGACACTTTACTGAGAACTTTCAGGCCACAACATTCAGGCTGCTTTCGTTAGCCGGAAGAATCTGGCCCTGAGTTAGGTAAATTCATTTTTTATTGCTTTTTGATAATTTTGTTTATTTTTTTGTTTATTTTTTTAAAAATTTATTTTATTACTTATCTAAGTATATGTTAAATAAATATTATTTAAAATAGGCAATGCAAGGTATATAACAAGGTATAAAATTCAGAAGATATAAATGGGTAAAAAGTACATATGCTCATCTTGGGCCATCAGGCAGCCAGTTTCCTCCTTTTGGTCAACCACTGTTAAACAGTTTCTTTTAGGGCTTTCCAGAGATATTTTATATATTGTATATAGGTTATTCTATATAAGATATAAATGTATATGTATACATTTTTTTACACAAATGGTAGTATCTGTACTTACTGTTCTGCATATTTTTTTCATTTGACAGTGTAACATGGATGTGATTTTTAAAATATGAATACATATAGAGCTCCGTCTTTTTTTTTTTTGGTGAGGAAGATTAGCCCTGAACTAACATCTGTTGCCAATCCTCCTCTCTTTGCTGAAGAAGAATGGCCCTGGGCTAACATCTGTGCCCATCTTCCTCCACTTTATATGTGGGACGCCGCCACAGCATGGCTTGATAAGCGGTGCATCCGTCCTCGCCTGAGATCCGAACCTGCGAATCCCGGGCCGCCAAAGCGGAGCACATGAACTTAACCATTATGCCACTGGGCTGGCCCCTAGAGCTCCCTCTTTTTAAAATGATTGCACGGTATTACATTGTATGTGTGTGCCATCATTTATTTAACCAGTGCAATATTGAAAGCCATTTAGGTTGATTCAGCAATTGATACAGCAGTCTATTTATGTACTGTTACCTCAATGTTTTAATTGTTGTAGCTTTATAATGTGTTTTCAGAAGTTTCTGGGCAAGTCTTTCTTATTTTTCCTCATTATATTTAACTTTAGAATCAATATGTTGACTTCCAAAAACCTATTGATCGTTTGTTTTATTGGGAATGTGTTTAGTTTATGGACTAATTTATAGAGAAATATCTTTAAGATGTTAAGTTTTCCTGCCCTAAAATATGGTATGCCTTTCCATTTAAGTCTTAAGTCCTTAGAAAGGACATTCTTAAAGATATCTCTACACAGATCTTGCACATTTCTTAAATTTATTCCTTTGTATTTTATTTTTAAAATAATTTTCTGTTTTTACTTTGGGACAATCTCAAAATTTTAGAGAAGTTGCAATTATACTCCAAAAACTTTTATTTCCTTGAAAAATTTGCCTTCATGCCTTATCACTCCTCAATGCTTCGTTGTATATTTCCTACAAAAACAGTTTCCTACATAACCATAGTATATCCATCAAAATCAAGAGCTAACATTGATACATTACTATCATTTAATCTGTAGACCCTTTACATTTCACCATTTGTTATAATGTTCTTTGTAGCAATATTATCCAGTTGAGAATGATGCATTGCATTTTCTTGTTTTCAGGTCTTTTAAGCATCCTTCAGTCTCAAATAGTCCTTCGTCTTTCCTTGATTTTCATAATATTGACACCTTTCAAGATTAGAGGCCAGTTATTTTATAGCCTCTCCCTTAATTTTTGTTTGTCTGATGTTTCCTCATGATTAGATTCTTGAGGCGTCTTTGGCAGGAATATCACAGAGGTGATGCTCTATTCTTTTTATTATATCTTATCAGCTGGCACACCATTTCATTTTGTTCTATTACTGGTAATGTTCATTTTGATTGTGTAAGATAGAGTCCTCTATACTTCTCTGCTCTAAAGTTACTCTTTTTGCTTTGAAAAACTATGTAAATACCTTTTTCCTTATCAAGGTTCCAAGTCATTTATTTTTATCAATTTGGATTTATGGTTTCCTGTTTTATTCAATGAGTTATAATCTGTTAATACTATTATTTATATTGATGCTTGAATTGTCATAGGTTTGGCCCTTCAAGCTGGATCCTGTGTCCTTTTGACATGTCCCATCATTCTTTGTGCACTCCCTTCCTATCAGGCACAGTGAGATATCCAGGCTCATCTTGAACTGCCCCTACCCCAAATATTTAGAAGCCAACATGTAGGTGCTTATTGATATTGGGGTGTTGCTCCCATGCCCTCTCAGTGACTAGAGCTACAGATTATGTGTATGTTCAGATATACATTTATATGTGTGTTTGTTTATATACTTATTTGTATACACACATGCTCACACACATACACAAAGAATTATATAACAAACGTATTAATATTAAACTATTCTTGAATTCCTGGAATAACCTTTTGGTCATGGTTTATTATTTTAATGTGCTTTTGGATTTTGCGTGCTCATTTTTTAAAGGAATTTTCATCAATACTCTTAAATGAAATTGTTCTGCAGTTTTCTTGGGCCATTTGTCAAGTTTTGTTACCCATTCTAGGCTTGCTTCTTAAAGGATTTAAAAGCTTGCTTTTTTTTTTCTTGTGCTCGGGAACAGCTTAAATAACATTGGATTATCTTTCTTAAAAATTGAGCATAATTCTGTGAAACCATCTGGGCTTGGTGCTGCAAATTTATTCCTAATTTAGTGGGCTTTGGTTTTTTCTTTCTTTTTTTTTTTGTCGTCGCTGGAGAGCCTAGCAAAGAGGTCAATTATATTTGGGATACTAAACATGTATTCAGTTCATTGCACCTACGTGCTAAGTCTGACCATAGGAAAGTGATTTCCATTTCCGAGCTTTAGTTTCATCACATCTCAAATGGGAGTAATCACAGCCGGCTAATCTTTCAGAAAACTTTTAAGAATGAAAATAAAGTATTGTATGTTAAAGCATAGTAAAGAATCAAGCGAATGCAAGGCTTTTTTTTTAGGGTTCATTTTAGTAAGATGTTGGTATTCAGAGTTGTCAGTGAGGATAGCTCTCAGTATCCCACTGTTGAAGGAGTTTGTGCGATGGACATACCTCCCCTCAAAAGACCAGGCAAAGGGAGAAAGATTGGACAAATGGAGACATTTGTTTTGCTATTAATGACAAAGAAAAATTATGATTTACACAAACAAAATGTGGCCTAGATAGAGTTTATTTTTGTGAATATTAATGTGTTTGGTGTTGTATTTATTAAAACCATATTTTGAAATCAAAGAGAAGCATTAGGTAACATTATAATTTTCCTTTATGCTTGTGTTTATTATAATTTGGTTAAATATTTGAGATTTTGAGGAAAGTTAAACTCATCGAGTAGACATTAGAAATAATTTTAGATGCATTTGCATGTCAAGGAAGCCCTGTACTGGTATCAAGATTAAGAGAATAAACGATTAAAAAATACCTGTGCGAGGTACTGTGCCAAGCATTGCATATAGGATGAAATCTCTTTCTCTCCAGGTTGGTCTTTTGGACAGCTAGTCACCGAAAATTGTGCAAATTGTCATAATTCTTTAAAATAGTGTTCCTTGCATTCATTAATAATGAAACAAGCAAGGACCATCAGATTTGTGCCTAATGTTTTCCAACTTTTTTTTTTTTTTCTTCCAATATAGCTGATACCGCCTTGGTTTATGTGATTGTTAGTCTTTAGGAATAATTATAAAGTTTGCATACTAAATTACATTTAAATATGTTTTCAAAATATTTCAAATTTTAGGCGTTTTTATGTTTGAAACTAAGAATGAGTAATTTACACGGCTTCCCTTGAGTTATTCTGATAGGCCTAAATAGTTTCCGGAATCTCGATGTAAAAAGTAACGCAGGCTTCACTGTAGAGCTGACGATGATACCGGTTACACCCCAGGCTTGGAGTGGCTGCGGGGACGCGTGCTGGCACCTTCCGGAAGCCGGCAGGGGGCGGGGGTGGGGCTGGCCACTTTGCCTGCGGGGAACCCTGCAGGGCGAGCTGTGGGCTACCCGGCCGGTGGTTGCCGAGAAGCCGCGGCAGGTGCCGGGGGTCCGGAGCATCGGGAGTGAGCGACTCAGGTAGTTCCTGCCAGGAAGAGCTCCTCCTTCCCAGACCTCCTGAGGGAGACAGTCCAAGCCCAGCAAGCTTGTAGTTGGAACTCAAAATCATGTGAAATGCAAGTTTTGAAAACTGTTGAAATAGCTTTCTGTGGCTGTTTTGTGTGTTCTTACCAACCCCGGTGCATAATAATAGGCGTTTAGAAAGCGAATCAGGTTTCTAAATTCATAGTCTTAGGAGAACAGTCCTTTTTTCTATTTATGCAAATATTAGTTGGCATTGATTGCATAATTTTTTGGTCCTCTTTGGACCCAAGGTTTAGTGTAATTTTGCAATTTTCCTAAAAATTGGAATTAACAGAGAATTGAGTTCTATTTTAACTCAAATTTATTGGAAACTGTTTAGAATTTCTTTTTTTGGCTCTTTTCCTAAGGGTCACGAATATCTCATAATCAAATACAACGTTAAGTTTGCATGTTTTAAAAATGATATTTACGTTCTTTGTAACTTTTAAAGCATTTTTGTTCCATGCTTAGATATTTTATTGATAACGGGGTTAGAGATTACTTTCAGCTTCAAATTAAAAATAGGTTTGGAAGGAGAGTCCAGCAGTAAAGAAAATATTGGTCATTTTCAATTAGTATTTTCTAGTCTTAAAAAATAAACAGTGCAAAGATGATGCTTTCTCTGCCTTATGATCATTGTCTATCAGGTACTTTTCTATTAAATGTTGTATCCATATCACTTTAGAATTTATTTTTTACTTTCTTCCAAAAAAGGATTTAGTACTGTCTGCATTTATATTTACTGGAGTTTTTTTTCTTTGACTGTCTTCTCTGTCCCTTTGACAGATTGAATCCTAAGATCTGACATGACATTTTTCTGTATTGCAGTGTGGGAAATTGCTTTTATGAAACACTACAAACTACTTCCTAGAAAAACAGATTTTCTTATTTAATTACAACTGTTTGTAATTTTTCCCTTCACATTAATAATGCATTTATGTCAGGATTTCCTCCCAGATCAAAGGGTATTGGTAGGATACATAGTTCAAATAGCTAAAAATGATATTTATACTAGTGTGCAAATGATTTTCTATACAAATTACCTTTTAATGCTAAAATCATTGTTGATGTTATCGTTGATGATGATTTAAAAGTTATTTTACCAAAAGAGCCACACTTGATTTTTTCTTTAGTCTGTAAATTTATAGGTATTTATAGTTGTGTTATTGGTTGTGTAACAGAGTAAGACTAAGGGAAGGAGACCTAAGCAAATTACTTCTGTTTTAAGAGTTTGAATACATATATACCCAACCATAGATTTTTCAGTTAAAATAATGCTACAAAATATAATTGAAAAACAGTTTAAAGCCCTATGTTGGGGTGTTCATTGGGCATGCAGGTCTATCTTGCTTTTGATACATTTAATATACAAAAATATAGAATTGCCAAAATTAAAAACTAGGAGTGATTGGTATTACAGAAGTATTGTGTGTATTAAAGAGTGGTTTCAGCATAGAAGTTTAAAAAATTTCTTGGTTTCATTTAAAATATATTTCAATTTTCCAGGTATTTTCAGAAATACATCTCTTGTACTAGTTGCTTCATCATTTTAAAAAAGGTTTTATGTAGGGGCCGGCCCGGTGGCGCAAGCGGTTAAGTGCGCGCGCTCCGCTGCGGCGGCCCGGGGTTCGCTGGTTCGGATCCCGGGCGCGCACCGACGCACTGCTTGGTAAGCCATGCTGTGGCGGCGTCCCATATAAAGTGGAGGAAGATAGGCACAGATGTTAGCCCAGGGCCGTCTTCCTCAGCAAAAAAAGAGGAGGATTGGCGGATGTTAGCTCAGGGCTGATCTCCTCACAAAAAAAAAAAAAAAAAAAAAAAAGGTTTTATGTAATGCTTGAGGCATGGAAAAGACATGGTACAGTCTTGTGGCTTCACCCAGATATAACCATGTGATTCTCTGCTGTCCCGTCTGCCTTCCCTTGGTAACTTGGTCCTGATTTTTGTGTTCAGTATTCCATTGCTTTAAAAATATGGACTTATTTTGTATGCATTTATCCTTAAAGAGCAGATTGAATTTTATTTTTTAGTTTTGTAAAAATGGACGTATGCTTTGAATAGTCCAAGACAACTTTCTGAGGTTTGTCTATATTGTTGGGAGTAGCTTTGGTTTGTTAATTTTAACTGCTGTATAATATTCTACTGGGCAGAATATACTCTGATTTATTTATTGATTCTCCTGTAGATTGACATTTGAGTTGTTTTTAGTGTTTAGCTGTTAACAAAATGCTGCTGTGAACCTTATTGTACATGTCTATTATTGAATGTATGCTTGAGTTTCTCTAGACCCTAGAGCAGGGTTTTCAAACCTCTGCGCCATTGACATTTAGGGCTAGATAATTCTCTGTTGTGGGTGCTTTCCTATGCGTTGTAGGCTGTTAAGCAGCATCCCTGGCCTCTACCTGCTAGACGCTACAAGCATTCCTTCAGTTGTGACAAACAAATGACTCCAGACGTTGCCAGTGTCCCCAAGTGCACAAAAATCACCCCTAGTTGAGAACCATTGTTGCCTTTGACCCATGAACAATTTAAAATTATCTTAATATTTTTATACATATGGAGATTTTTAATTTATCTTTTAATTTATAATTTAAAATTTTCTCTGTTTCAGTAAATATATATCCCACATAAATAAAAGCTCTTTTTAAAAATTTTTTTGCTGAGGAAGATTTGCCCTGAGCTAACATCTGTTGCCAGTCTTCCTCACTTTTTTATGTGGGTCGCCACCTCAGCGTGGCCATAAGTCGTGTAGGTCAGCACCCGGGAACTGAACCTGGGCTGCTGAAGCGGAGCATGCTGAACTGGGACTGGCCCTGAAAGTTCTTGTGGGGTTCATCAATAATTTTTAAAAGTATAAAGGGATCCTGAGACCAAAAAATTTGAAAACACTGCTCTGTGCTTTCAGTTCCTCACTTAGAGAATAAGGTTAATAATAACACTTATCTTGGAGGGCTCTTGAAAGGATTAAATGAGTTAACATTTCCTATGTTAGCGTTGTTATTGTGTGCTCTGTATCCCCCATAGAAGGATAGCTCACTTTTCTTTTTGAACCAAATCTTATTTACCTTCAAGGCACATCTCAAACTCACCTTTTCTCTATGCCTTCTCGAACAGTGCCCACCTGTGGTCTTTTTATAGGTTTTTTTTTTTTTAATTTTTAAATTTTTTATAGAAACTCCTATAGCATTTATATTTGTATCTTGAATTTGACTCTGAAGTACATACTGTCTTGTATTGTTAACTTTGCTAGGATTCCTCAGCCTTCTGGATTTTTGCTTTCTGACAAAGGGGAGGGAATTCCTGGTCCAATCTTTATTACTGTTGTTGTTTTCCTTCTGAGTTTGATCAAGCTAGGCAGTTATCCTAGGAGGAATTCCTTTTACTTTTGGCTTCTGCACTCAGAGCTGGAGGGAAGCAGATTTCAAGCACCCAAGCCTCCCTTTCCACCTACCTGCCCATTCAGTTCTCTACAGCAAAATCTCAGTAACACCTGTAATTATCTTTTCAAAGCTGCGTGACCTTGAGTGAGTTTGTTAACCTCTTGGTATCAAATGCTTAGATGTTAGCTGCCCCTGCTGTTAGTAATGCAGAGATTCTTCCTTGTGCTTTGGTTTGGACACATCTTTAGTAATTGATGGGCAGAATCTTAGGATGACTGTGGTCTACCTCCATTATCTTTTCTATAAGTGGGTGTAGCTTTTTCAATAGTCAATGCCTGTGTTTTGCATTTTTGAGATGGCTTTCTTATCTTAACCTACCTAAGATAAGAAATTTGTTTTTTCTTTTCTTCTTATTGCCTCCAGGTTCTTGAAGTTAAATAATTTTATCAGGCAAATTCTTTGATTAATCTTTGTATTTAGCTATAGAAATAGAGAGTTGTCATTTGAATGGATGAATGATTTAGGAGGAATAGTTAGAAAGGTCTGAAAATTGATATGCTTTGGAGAAAAATGATGGGACTAGGTATTAAATGTCAAGCTGAAGAATTGAAGTTAAAGTGGTTTGCAATTGGAAGCCATTTTTACTGGGAGAATGGTTTGTTAAGAATGTTACATTTGGAACATTTCGTCTATCTGGGTGGAGGTTGGGGGTCTTGTAGAGTTAAAAGCTCAGAAATCTGGAAGGTGTTGATTAAATAAGGACTTGAACTTGAGTAAGTTACTTGATTTTTGTTAATGTAAATAATTAGTTCCTTTATCCCTCCACCCTCTCTCCCTTCCTCTCTCTCACATATAACACTGGGGCCATGAAGGAGTTAGATTTAGTTCACTGGTTCTCAGACTTCCAGATCTGAAAAAATAAGTTGGACTGCCATAGGCTTGTTGACTTTTGTTTATTTTTTATTATTTTATTGAGGTCATAATAGTTTATAACATTGTGAAATTTCAGTTGTACATTATTATTTGTCAGTCACGATATATATGTGCCCCTTTACCCCTTATGTCCATCTCTCAACCCTCTCCCCCTCTATTCTCTTTGTCTGTGTGTTTGTTTATCTTCCACATATGAGTGAAATCATGCAGTGTTTGTCTTTCTCTGTCTGGCTTATTTTGCTTAACAAGCAAACCCTCAAGGTCCATTCATGTTGTTGCAAGTGCGACGATTTTGTCTTTTTTTGTGGCTTAGTAGTATTCTATTGTATATATATATACCACGTCTTCTTTATCCATTCATCAGTTGATGGGCACTTGGGTTGTTTCCACGTCTTTGCTATTGTGAATAATGCTGCAGTGAACATAGGGGTGCATAAGTCTCTTTGAATTGTTGATTTCAAGTTCTTTGGATAAATACCCAGTAGTGGGATAGCTGGGTCGTATGGTATTTTTATTTTTAATTTTTGAGAAATCTCCATACTGTTTTCCATAGTGGCTGCACCAGTTTGCATTCCAATCAGCAGTGTATGAGGGTTCCCTTTTCTCCATATCCTCTCCAACATTTGTTATTTTTTGTCTTAGTAATTATAGCCATTTTAACAGGTATAAGGTGATATCTCATTGTAGCTTTGATTTGCATTTCCCTAATGATTAGTGATGTTGAACGTCTTTTCATGTGCCTCTTGGCCATCTGTATATCTTCTTTGGAAAAATGTTCATATCTTCTGCCCATTTTTTGATCGGGTGGTTTGTTTTTTTGTTGTTGAGTTATATGAGTTCTTTATATATTTTGGAGATTAACCCCTTGACAGGTATATGATTTGCAAATATTTTTCTCCCAGTTGGTGGGTTGTCTTTTCGTTTTATTCCTGGTTTCCTTTGATAGGCTTGTCAACTTTTAATTTTCTAAAATAAAAATTATCAAAGGAAACTTGTCTACTGTTACTGTCAAAAAAAAAAAAAAAAACCAACAACAAAACAGAAAGAACATTCTCTAAGCATAAAAGGTGGAATTTTATGAGAAATCGGAGCACTTTCCTTCCACCAGAGGACTGGTGGAACTGCTGCTCACCAGTGCTTAGGAACATTGAACCTGTTTAATTTTCTAAGTTTAAGGGTTACTAGGACTTAACAGTAACGAAGATGAAGTGCTTGGGTGAGATCACACCTCTGAGTATTGATGAAGCCACAGCTTAGCCCTATTCTGTGGCCCTGGGCTGGTCCAGTGGTTCTTTTTTTGTTTTTGGTGAGGGAGATTGGCCTTGAGCTAACATCTGTTGCCAATCTTCCTCTTTTTGCCTGAGGAAGATTGTCCCTGAGCTAACATCCGTGCTAGTCTTCCTCTATTTTGTATGTGGGATGCCACCACAGCATGGTTGATGAGCGGTGTGTAGGTCCACGCCTGGGAACCAAACCCGTGAACTTAACCACTACACCACCAGGCTGGCCCCAGTCCAGTGGTTCTTAACTATTTTTTGGGTCATGTGTAATGTATTTTTGAGAGGGATGGGATCTATATATCCTCACCTTGGAAGAGAAGTTGGACACGAACAACATTAGGACTGAAAAGAGTACTGAACTACAGATGAGACTATGAAACACTCATGCAAATACATTTGAATGGACAGTTTTCCAGAAAAATATAAATTCTAAAACAGATTTAAGAAGTAGTAGAAATATACCATTTAAGAAAATTGATTCTGCCGTTACGTCTTACCACAAAGAAAATTGCAGGTTCAGATGGTTTTGGAGGTTAGTTCTACAAAGTATTCAAGTAATGCTTAATTCCAACCCTCACAAACTCTGTTTCCCTCTCTCAGAAATACTCCCCAGGTCATTTTTTCAGGCTAGCAAGCCTTAATACCAGCATCAGACAGGGACAGTGTGAATAAGGAAAATTACAAGTGAGCCTCACTTATGGAGATAGGATGTGAAACCCTAAATATAATATTAGCACAGATAATTCCACAGTGTGCAGTTCTGATAATACGTCATCATCAGTTTGGGTGCCTTTTAGTAATTACCGGTTGGTTCAATATTAGAATCATATTTAATCACAATAATAGATAAAGGAGGAAACCCATCATTACAGATATAGAACAAGCATTTGACAAAATTCAACATTTATTTGTGATTTAAAAGCAAAAACAACAACAACAAAAAACCTCCTTGAGAAAGGAATAGAACAGAACTTTTCTAACCTCTTAAAGGGTACCTATACATAGTAAGCATTCTGAAGGGTAAGGGTTAGAAGCAGTCCCTTTATATTAAGACGTGCCACTGCCACTACTTCTCTTTAGCACTCAGATGTCCTAGCCAGGTCAGTAAGATGAGAAAGAGAAATAAAAGGAATAAGTATTTTGAAGAAAACAGCAAAACAATCGCTATTCTCAGATAATTTTCACATGATAGCCTAGATAGAATCGTTAAAGAATCTATACACAAATTATTGGAAACGAGATTATTAGCAAGGTAGCTGCTTATGAGGTCATTTTAAAAATTAATGACATTTTTATATACCAGCAATAAAAGGAAAAATACTTGACTTAAAAAATATCATACCAGGGGGCCGGCCCGGTGGCGCAAGCGGTTGACTGCGCGCGCTCCGCTGCGGCGGCCCGGGGTTGGCTGGTTCGGATCCCGGGCGCGCACCGACGCACTGCTTGGCAAGCCATGCTGTGGCGGCGTCCCATATAGAGTGGAGGAACATGGGCACAGATGTTAGCCCAGGGCCGTCTTCCTCAGCAAAAAAAGAGGAGGATTGGCGGATGTTAGCACAGGGCTGATCTCACAAAAAAAAAAAAAAAAAAAAAAAAAAAAAATATCATACCAAAATAAGAAATGTTATATTTAAAACAAATAAGTGTTCTATTTAAGTGTTAAATGTTTAAATGTTAAAACAAAATGACTATATTCTTCAAAAATGACAATGTCATTAAAGACAAAGGCTCTGGAAGTATTCCAGATTAAAGAATACATAAGAGGTGTGACAGCTGCACACTGTAGCTAATCCTAGACTGAATTCCCTACTGAGGGAAAAAAGTGCTATAACAGATATTATTGGGTCCTTGAAAATATTGGAACAAAGAAATTAGATACAAGTATTGTATCTATGTTAAACTTAGTGGAGTTGAGAACTCTACAGTTTCTATGTAAGAGAAGACCCCTATTCTTAGGAAATGCACACTGCAGTTTTTAGGGGTCAAGGGCCACGATGTATGCATGTATGCAGTTTACTCTCAAATGATTCAGAAAAAAAATTAGATGTGTGTATATATATGTGTGTGTATATATCTATATATATAGAGAGAGAAATTGATAACGCACATAGGGTAAAATATTAATAGATGAATCTGGGTAAAGCGTATACAGATTTTTTTTTCCTATTTCTGCAATTTTTCTGTAAGTTTGAAATTATTTCTAAAGAAAAAGTTAAAAAATACTGTTTACAATAGCAACAAGTGTAAGAATAAACCCACAGAGCTTTCTGTTTTTCTTTAACTCAATTTAAACTGCCTCATTGATTTGACTTTCTCTTAAAGAAGGGGTGGAGGGCTTGGCAGAATGGAAGAGAGATGGGAAATAGCTGTGTTTAGCTGTGAGGAAAGACTTGGACAATTTTGACCTTAACGTTATTTTTATGCCTGTGTTATAAGACACAGAGTGGTTCTTTCCAAAAGTTATTGAGTAGTTTTTATTTTAGTTAAAGATATAAATCACAAAGAAAGATACATACATCTATTATTTTATTTCTGCTTAAAACTTATAAATGTACATTCATTTGGCTATCTTTTGTTGCAGGACAAAGCACTTTCTTTGAGCCAAGGTTGGAGTCCTGCATTTCCTCTCCTGCGTAAATAATACACCCACAACACAGCATCTACCACTTTCAGTTTCTGTTTCTTTCAAGTAGAGTGAGAGATAAGACACTTGAAGTAACACAAGCCGGAATCATTCTAGATTTTACAAATCTCTCTACCCCCTGACCTTTTGCTGTGCAATTCCCACACTTAATTTGGCACTCTTTTTTTTTTTTTTTTTAAATCATCTCATCTTCACTGAATTTTTCCAAAAGATTCAAGGTAAGTTTTGTAGAAACAATAGCATTGTTGTATTCACACTTCATCTGTTTACATAATACCTAATTATATCACATAATGGCACAGCTGACATTAACTGGGTTGGAAATAAACACTGTTGATTGCTAAGCATGCAATTCAGTTGGTACTTAGACGAAATAGGCATAGCCCAGTAGGCCTTGCCTGTGTTGTGGGCAGCAGTGATGTTTTTCAGAGACAATGCATAACATCCCTTTTCTGGTAAATCGGTTAAGCCAAAGGTTATTGAGACCTTCTACTATAGTAGGCCAGTAAGAGGGAGTAGCTGTAGGTGGCTGGCCAGTTTGTTAAATGGCTCTGTTAGTAATTATACTGAATACTACAAAGTGAATTTTGAGTCATTCAAGTTAATTTCATTAAAATACACCAAGGAACTGATTATTAGAAAGGATTACTGGCAAAAGGCAAATGAGTATGAATAAAACCTTCATTTGATTCACATCTGCTATTCATATACCAGGCTTCTTTCCCACTCAGCATTGTTAGTTTATATTTGATAATTTTATCAGTCATGATTCAGTTACAGATGATGGACTGCTCTGGTTAACTTAAGCAGAAAGAGATTTGATATTGGAGTTGTTGAAGGTTGGAGAGCAGGCTCTTGGCTCATACCCTGGGATGTCTCCCAGAACATCAGTGCTGGGCTGTGAAGGGCACTGACTTCTCTGCCACAGACAGAAAGGAAAAGACTCAGGGTCTAGGATCATAGCACCCTGGCAGTGATCTGGGGAGCAGGAAGTTGCTGCTGTATCTGTTTGTTCCAGAAACCCACCATCTTAGTTGTCATCTGGGGATCAGGAATAGTGCCCGACTGTTACTTAAGAGCCAGTCTACCTCTGCTAGATCTGTTCCAGCAAGAAGGATGCCTTGTGGATTTCCACTTCTTTCCCTACTCTGCCAGTGCTGAATTCAAGTCTCTTCATATGGGAAGAATTTAAAGATTTTATTTATTCATCTTTTTCCCCCCAAAGCCCCAGTAGATAGTTGTATGTCATAGGTTCACATCCTTCTAGCCGCTGTACGTGGGACTCGGCCTCGGGTTGGTCGGAGAAGTGGTGCCTTGGGGCGCGCCCGGGATCCGAACCCGGGCCGCCAGCATCAGAGCGCGCGCACTTAACCGCTAAGCCACGGAGCCGGCCCAGGAAGAATTTAAATCATATCTGGAATGTCTATTGCAGTGTAGATATCAGCTCTCCAGACTCTGCAGTCTCTTGAAGATGCAGACTATTAAAGCATCTATCCTAGGACTTGCATTGTACCTCCGATGACTCAGGCTTGGGTTTTTCCCTTCCGTTTTCCCCCCTGAAATCTCTCGGGCTGTACATTCTCTTGACTCCTAATTTTCTCTGCTCATCTCCTTCCTTCTGTCATTCTCTGTGCAAAAGGAAGACAGTGGCTGCCACAGCTTCTCATGGCTTCCTCTGTTCCTCAATTCTGAGTTCCTGGGGGAGTGATTAAGCTAGCTCTGGTCAATAGTAGTCTGCAGGATTGGCTGCCTGGACTCACCCTTGTAGATGGGAGAAATTCTTAGGGGAGGGAAGGAGGATGGCTTCCCATGGACTGAGGGGTGAATGGTCTCATTTCAAGGACTAAGGTACCATCGATTCTCATTGTTTGTGGTAGTTATGTTCAAGTCACTGTACATACTGAATTCGTGAATATTGAACCATTGCTTCTAGGGGAAATATAGGGTTAGATTCTTGTGAGTCTCTCTGATCACAGTGTTTTTGTCAGTTGATCACAATGTATCACCTTCTTTTCTGTTTGTTTTTGTTTAAAGACACTTTATTTAATATATAATTGTTGATTCATTAACATTGAGCTCATGCCAACAGTACTATAACTGATGCTGGAATGAAGTCATTTAACACATATTTTTGTCATAAGGCACATCATAGTTTTCTTGCACTTAGGAACTTATGCTTGGAGGCTGTTTTAAGCAGCTAAATCATCAATAAGCACAAAAATCCAAAAAACACTTGCACTAAATAGATTGCAAAAAGGACACTTTTTTCCGTATGAAGGCTGAAACAAGAAGGTGGAACATCGCCTTGTTTGGCCTCAGCTGGGGGGATGTGCATGTTGGTGATTCAAATATTTCACCACTCTGCACATGTCTGTGAGTGACCACAAAAGTGCCACAAGTATTGATTTTGGGGTTATAAATAAATTTTAGCAAATAGGTGAATTAGCAGATGCAGAATCCAGGAATAATGAGGATTGACTGTATATATGGAGTGAGGGTGAGGAGAGCATTAAAAAGTGACGTTGTTAGTTGGTGGGGATTCATAGTACACTCTACTTGTGAGATAAACTTTGAAAGATAGGTTTTACCAGATAACCAACTGAGGAAAGGCCAGGGAAATAGCGTATTAGTTATGAAGATGGGTGTTAGAATCTCAGATTAGGCTCACATCTCATCCTCAGCTCTTATTAACTGTGGGACCTTGGACGAGTATTTTAATCTTCATCATTGGTGAAATAGAGATATTCAGGGCCACTCTCAGTGGAGTTATTATGAGGTTTAAATAAGAGAGTGCACATTAATGCACTTAGCAGATGTCTAGCTCATAGAAAGTACTCAGTAATATCACACAAGTGATACATATGTCTATATACAGTATAGGAAAGGAGGGAAATAACCTGGCACCCTGGGGAACTTTGGTTTAGAATGAAGCAAAGGTTTCAAGTAGGCCAAAGGGATCTCTGAGGTTGCAGGGAGAAGGCAGGAGGTAGATCATGGAGATGCTTCCAAGCTGAAATGGTATTGAGCTATTAAAGGATTTAAAGTAGGGATGACATGATCAGTTTTGTGTTCAGAAAGTGTGTTCTCTGTTTTGGTAGATATGTAGAAGAGAATTGAAGGGGTTGAACTAAAGGTGGGTAAATCAAGAAAGACTCTTAGAGTAGTTTAGGAAAGCAAGGACCACAGCTTGACTTAGGATAGTAACAGTGGGAATGGAGACTAGAGAATGAATGTGCAAGATGGTCAGGAAGTCAAATAGCCAACATTTGGTGTCCACACGGAAGTGGAGAGTGAGGGAGGGCTCAGGATGGCTCCTAGGATTCTGCTGTGGACCTGGCAGTGGAGGGCAGGTGTGTGTAGGAGATGCTCTCCCTTTCCCTCTCCACCTTTTATCCTGGTAAAGGGTTGGGTTCCACTGTTCCTGTCCTAAAGGCTCTTGTGGTACTCTGCACTTCCCTTTTTTTTTTCTCAGGAGATCAGCCCTGTGCTAACATCTGCCAATCCTCTTTTTTTTTGCTGAGGAAGACTGGCCCTGGGCTAACATCCGTGCCCATCTTCCTCCACTTTATATGGGACGCTGCCACAGCATGGCTTGCCAAGCAGTGCATCAGTGCACACCCGGGATCCGAACTGGTGAACCCCGGGCCGCCACAGCGGAGCGCGCGCGCTTAACTGCTTGCGCCACCGGGCCGGCCCCCTCTGCACTTCCCTTTATTGCAGTACCTGGCCTGTGATCTTATACCCACCTGGGTGCTTGTTCCATCTTGTACTTGTAAGCTCTTTGAAGATTAGTGCTGGTCAGTGCTGGCCACAAAGAGGCTAGCAAGACTGTGGATAGATTGAATGAATGAGGATCGAGACTATGGAAGCAAATTTTGAAGGAAAATTCCTTTTTATCCCTGTTAAGTTCCCCCCCCCCCCAAAGCCCCAGTAGATGGTTGTATGTCATACTTGCACATCCTTCTAGTTGCTGTATGTGGGACGCGGCCTCAGCATGGCTGGAGAAGCAGTGCGTCGGTGCGCGCCCGGGATCCGAACCCGGGCCACCAGTAGCGGAGTGCGCGAACTCAACTGCTAAGCCGCCGGGCAGGCCCTATCCCTGTTAAGTTTTGGATTCAGTTTTGTCTCTCTTGAGCTTGAGAATCATCTGCAAATGGGTATGCCCAGTAGGTACTTAGATTCACAGAACTTGGATTCAGTGGGGAGGGGCCCTTGTTGCATATGTCTGAGGCGTTGATAAGGACACCTGAAACTAGTGTGGATGAAATCTCCCATAGTGTCTTGTGTTGGATGGAAAGGGAAGACAACCACAGAAAGAACTTTGCAGTGTGCCGCTAGTGAAGGATTTGGCCAAGGAGGAGGACAGAAAGAAGTTCCAGAGAGTGGAGTAACCATACGAGAGTGATTGGGGGATGCTGTATGTCCCATCATCTGCAGAAGTTGTGCCAGGAGAGGGCTTCTCCATTTTTAAAGGCTGAAGAGGTGTTAAGAGGACTAAAAACAACATATTGGATATAGCAGTTGGAAAATCACTGGCAACCTTTTCCAGAATGATTTCAGTGCACTAGTGGATGGAGATATTAAATTGCAGTGGGTTTCAAGATTGAAAAGAGATGAAGTGGACAAAATGAGTGTAGACTATTCTCTGTTGGTGTTTGTCTGTGAGGGGTTGGAGAGAGAAGTTAATAGCTGGGACTAGTCTAGGAGGGGACATGATGTACAGGGAGCCTTTAAAAATTATATGGGAGAGATTTGAGCCTGTCTGTAGGCATTGGGGAAGAAGCTAAAAGAAGGGATTTAATTTGAATAGTTTTTTTTGTTTGTTTTTGTGTTTTTAGCTAACATCTGTGTGTTTACTATAGCCTGGTAATGTGCTGAAGTCCCATATTTAGCAACTTATTGAATCCCCATCACGATGCTGTACAGGAGGCAGTGTTATTCCGTTTTACTGATGGGGAAACAGAGGCCTAATTTAAGTAACTTTACTGAGATCATGCAGCTGTTAAGTGGGGGAGGCATGTGGGAGGGATTAGAATCCAGTTCTCTCTAGCTCTAAGGTCTAGTCTTGCCTGTCTACCTGGCTGCCTCTTAAGTGAGGCAGTTACAACTGGAAAGAAATATACAAGGTGTTTTAGTTGGACTCCGGTTGTGATGGGAATTTTGTATAAGATGTCATTCTGTTTGGTTGAGATTACCACTGTGATGGCAATTTGGTTTAATTGCTGGAAAGCAGAGTAATTGTCATTTGTTGCAGTAACCTTTTGTTTAGTCTAGTGCTTCAACCTAAGGATTTGGGCATGGCCTAATTGATCAGCATGGTTGCTGGTCATTGTATTTTTAGAGAGCAAGGAAACTTTATCCCGAGGGAAAAATAGAATTTCTTAAAATTAGATGGTTATTGTGTTGTACATGCTGTGACCTAATAGAAGTCTGTCGACCCCCCCACCCTCCCCTGTTTTCTAATAATTGCCTATTTAGTGGAATCTGACTGGTAATAAAGGAACTCTGACGTTTCAGCCACTGAACATTGTAAGTTGAAAGTAATGGGACAGACAGAAAAAGACTGTGTATTGAATCTAAAAAGTTTGATGTTCTCATCCATGCCTTTTAACTGAGGACTTTTCTAAGACATTCTCAGGTTTATAACAGAGCAGAGTATAGATATGTACAGACATACATATAAAAGTATTAAGGACCCTTTGTTCTAGTTGTGCTATTGCCTTTTTAATCTTATTTTTCCTCCTTTGTTACATTATTCTACTGCTTTTCTATGCACATATCTGGTGACCAGTTGTTGATGCATATAATTTCTATTCATATCTATCATGTCTTTTTCATTCTGTCATAGTCCCTTGTTTCCACCCCTGCCACACCCACCATTGGCTTTTGGAATGTAGACTGTCTCATGTTCAGGGTTTGGCCTGTTGTTTTCTTGTGGTGGTGTTTACTTTGTTCTCTAGCCCCTGTATTTCCTGACAACTGGTGGTTAGATTTAATGGCTTGGTTTTTTTTGATTGAGAGTCACTTTTTTAGGTAAGAATGATTAATAGGTGATGCTGTGTGTTTTCCATTTCTTCATGTCATGTCTACTTATTCCACTGATAATGAACTGGATTTTTCCATTATCAAGCTTCCTGTTAACTTGTTGCCTCATGATCTTAGCATCCATTGATGATGTTTCCCTAGATTCTTTATTTTATTAGGGATTGTAAAAAAAATTGTGATCATATAATTTTTATTTTTTCTACATTTATTAGTGGGAATTTTTCTGTGAAGAAGAACTTTTCACCATCAATGCCTTGCTTACTCTGAAATACTGTTTGTTCTGGAAAAGCAAGATAAGGGGTTGATTCCTTCCCTTCGTTTATAAACCTGCAGAGTAATATGTTGACGTATTCCGTTGGTGATTGGTACTTTTTTTAAAAAGGAGTATTATAGAAGTATGGATTTTAAAATAGTGAGTAGTGTATTTATTACACTATGTACTCATGGTTTCTTCTGCTTTCTTTCTTTTTTTTTTTTTTGTGAGGAAGATCAGCCCTGAGCCAACATCCATGCCAATCCTCCTCTTTTTGCTGAGGAAGACTGGCCCTGAGCTAACATCCGTGCCGATCTTCCTCTACTTTATGTGGGACACCGCCACAGCATGGCCTGACAAGCGATGCGTCGGTGCGCGCCTGGGATCTGAACCCGGGCCGCCAGCAGCAGAGCACGTGCACTTAACTGGTGCACGATGGGGCCAGCCCTCATGGTTTCTTATTTTGTTTAATGATAGTCCATTACTATCATTATTTATTTTGATGCTCAATTTTCCCCAAATTTAGCCAGTGGAAGCTTCTTCAAGTTGGCTATTATGTCTTTTTGACATGTCCCCCTCATTTTTTGAGTATTTCCTTAGTTCTGGCATAAGATGTTCCAGGCCTACCTTGTTCTTTTTCTTCTCCTTACCTGGAGTCAGTCTTTTATCCGAGAAGCACTGGTTCCTTTTAGTGAAGAATGGTATTTAGAAACCAAGATTTGAGAGCTCCTTGCTACTGGGGTGTTACTGCTTCCAAGGCCTCTCAGTGGGCAGACCTAGGGAAGTATCTATACATACACATGTACACATGCACACACATACATATACACACATATATACACACACACATACTGTGAGTTTGCACCAATAACTCCCAAGTCCAGTCTATACGACAGGTTAACTCTAGTTTCCTCTCTCTCCATATTTCTAAACTGCTTTCCCTGACAGCAAGAAACTTGGCTCCCATTATCAGCCGGTGTGTATCCAGTCTCCCATAGCTGCTGCTGTGCTTGTGTGGATGTCCTCTTCACCCCATCAGGCTCTAACACCTTGCGTGGGGCCACCGTGGCTATCTTCCCCCCGAAGTTCCTATGTCCTTTTGACATGACTCTCATTAGTTGTTGTTATTTTTAACTTTTTATTTGGAAATAAATTAAGACTTCCAGAAAATTTGCTAAAAAGAGAACAAAGATGTTCCACGTACCCTTCACCCAGATTTCCCAAATGTTAGTTGTTCCTTGCTTACCATTTTCTCACTTCTTCTCTGTTGCTCTGTATATGTGTGTAAACATATTGTTTTCTGAACCATTTGAAAGGAACCTGTAGATGTAATGCCCCTTTACCTGTAAATACATTATCATATATTTCCTAAAAACAAGGACATTCTCTAACCACAGTGCGGTTGTCAAGATCAGGAAATTAATCTTGACACAGTACCCGCTGGCACAGCGGGTAAGTATATAGATCTTATTCAAATCTCACCATTTGTTCCACTGATATTGTTTGTAGCAGAAGAAAGGAGAAAAAATTCTTTGTTTTTTTTGGTTGAGGATAGGAGGATCATATATTATGTTAGTCTTTTTTTGATCTGGAACTCTTTTTCATTTTTTGTCTTTCATGACCTTGACATTTTTGAAGAGAGCAAACCACTTATTTTTAAGAATGTCACTTAATTTGGCCTTTTCTGGTGTTGCCTCATGATTAGATTTAGGTTATATGTTTTTGGCAGGAATAGCCACAAAAGTGATGTTGTGTCCTTCTCAGTACATCATACCAGGAGACACATGATATCTACTTTTCCCAGGAGTGATGTTAGTTTTGAAGTGAAATTTGCCCTCATTTGTCTTTGATAGCTTGCTTGCTTTCTGGGACAACATGTTCTAGTCACATCTTGTATATTTCTTGTCCCAGACCTGGAACCAGCCTTTAATTCACAGATCTCTGTTTTTTTATTTTTTATTGTGGTATGGTATTTAGAGACCACAATTTATGTGCGACAGGTAATCTTTGTTACTGTAATGTCATTGTTTCTGTGCCTTTTTCAGTGGGCAGTGCTAGGAGATACACATTATTTTAAGAGAAAAAAATTATGAGTTCATATTGCTATTTCAAATTCTGATGAAAGATTAAGTTTGTATGCAGTCAAAGGATTTTATATTGGTATCTTTTTATACTTATAATGAAAATCTTGACTCCTAATGACATTGGCATTATTACCTATTTGCTGTATCTTATAGTATACCTGTAATAGTTAAAAAAAAAACCAAACCCCATACCAATATTACTACTAACAATCTGACAACTAAATGCAGTTTAATATATTTTTAAAAATTGTTCCAAGGCTGGCACAGCGGGTAAGTGCGCGTGCTCTGCTTCAGTAGCCCGGGGTTTGCAGGTTCAGATCCCAGACGCGCACTGATGCACCACTTGTCAAGCCGTGCTGTGGCGGCATCCCATAGAAAGTTGAGGAAGATGGGCAAGATGTTAGCCCAGGGACAATCTTCAGCAAAAAGAGGAGGATTGGCATCGAATGTTAGCTCAGGGCTAATGTTCCTCACACACAGAAAAAATCGTTCTATATCCTAAAATATATCCCATTAGGATTTACAGCCTAAATACTGTGATTAAAAGTTACTTAATTCGGGGCCAGCCCCGTGGCTTGGTGGTTGGGTGCGCGTGCTCTGCTGCTGGTGGTCCAGGTTCAGATCCTGGGCGCACACTGACACACTGCTTCTTCGGCCATGCTGAGGCCGCGTACCACATGCAGCAACTGGAAGGATGTGCAGCTATGACAGACAACTATCTACTGGGGCTTTGGGGGAAAAATAAATAAATAAAAATTAAAAAAAAAAAGTTACTTAATTCTTTTCCTTGTTTGCTTATGCCACTGACTTACTGTACAGTTAGGTTAATTTGTTTTTCAATTTTTAGGGCTTTTTTTTTCTTTTTAATTTTGCTTTTAACTTATATAACTCACAGGATTGCAGAGTTAAAAACTATATGTAGAACGGAAGTTTTGCTTCTTTCCATGTCTCTTATTTTCCCTAAAGGTAACCGTTTTTATTGGTTTTGGTCTTGTTTCCTATACAAAAAGTAGAATATTATAAACTCTGTTCTACACTTTGCTTTTTTAATTCAATAATATAATTTGCAGATCACTCCGGGTCTGTACTTAGAGATTGTCTCATTCCTTTTAGGTTTCCTGTCCTCTGTTGGAAATACCACACTGATTCCACTAGGCCCCTATTGATGGACGCTTATGGAAGTCTAAGAAATAGAGAAAGGAAAAACCAGGAAATGACAGATGTAGTTAAAATTTGACTCAGTGTGTTTGAAAAATTGATGAAAGTTTGAAGTGGACACACATAAATTAGATGTTTGTAAGATTCAGCTGGCAGGAAGGTTGCAGGTTTGCAACTAGAATCAATTACCCTGTGAGCATTTCATGTAAGGAAAATTGCTTCTCCTGCCCCACTGAAGTCCAGGCCTGGATATAGTTTGACCCGGGAAAGGAGTGTCATGCTGCGTGGAGCCAAGAATGAATGCTTAGGGTAAATTTGCTGGTTCCAACACCCTCTTTTCTATATTTATTCTAAGGTTATGACTGCTGGAGTGCTCCAGTATCTGTTAATTTCCCCAGATCTCTGGTGAACAAGAGAAGGGGAAGTCTTGTTCACTTTGCCCAGGAAGATGACTTCTGTCTGCCTCTGTCCGCCAGGAGAATAAGAGGGGTGTGATCAGGATTGTGAGTTGGCCAGTATAGATTGATGCAGAGAATTTACAGGGGTCACTTCTTGGGAAACTTCTCCTGGGACCCAGCCTAGAATCTCTCAACTGCAGTAAAAGAAACTTCTGCACAGACCCGTTTGGTGCCCTGGTGTTCTCTCCCAGAACCATCTCTCAGACCACTTTCCCATTCCTATCCCTGTTCTCTGGAGGCTGGTGGAGCAAGATGGAATCGTGATCTCAGTGGGACCAAAAGGATAAAGAAAAGCTGCCTGGACCTCTGGGAGAGGAAGGAGGCCTGGCTCAGGCAAAAAATGATCAATAGACTAAGGGCTTTTCTTTGCTGTCTTGCTTTCTAGCTTAGGGCCCCAGGCCTGTGGGTTCCTGGGATGACAGAAAAGAGCAGCCTTTAAAGCCAGATGTCCCTGTTGTGGTTTAGTACCCGGATAGGTGTGCTAATGGCTAAAGTAGGGTTTTCACAGTGGCTTGCCACTTCCCTTTTCCAGCCAAGTCTAGAACTAATTGAGAAAGATGAAGGAGTCAGCTGGAAGGTCAGAGTATTGGGAGCTTGACTGTCATAAGGCTGGGGTTGGAGAATGTGGCACTTTGCTCCTCCCCCTGCCCCAGGCTGGCCCTTGACTCCTGTACTAGTTTGCTAGGGCTGCTGTAACAAATTACCACGAACTTGGATGGCTTAAAACGAGAACAGTTATCTCTCACAGTTTTGGAGGCTAGAAGGCCAAAATCTGAGTGTCAGCGGGGCCATGTTTTCTCTAAAGGACCGAGGGAAGAACCTGTTCCGTGCCTTTCTCTAGCTTCTTGTGGTTGCTGGCATTCCTTGGTTTGCAGCTGCGTGACTCTAATCTGCCTTCATCTTCACGTGGTGGTCTTCCCTCTGTGGCTGTCTCTTCTCTTCTTACAAGGACACTAGTAATATTGGACTAGGGGCCACCCTAATCAAGTATGACTTGTCTTAATTTGATTACATCTGCAAAGACCCTGTTTCCAAATAAGGTCACATTCACAGGTATTGAGGGTTAGGTTTCAACCTGTTTTTTTTGGTGGACACATTTCAACTCACAGCAATGCCTGACCGAGGTAGTCTGCAAAGCAGTAGCTTACTTGGCTCACTGTGAGACCAAAGCGGGGATGCTGCAGTGTTGGAACTGAAAGGCCAGACTTGCAGCAAGGCCTCTGCCCCTGGTGGGGCCTAGGCCTGCCTCCCTGAACTGAGCACATGGAACTGGAGTAGAGCAGGGTAGCAGGACGTTGGTCTGAGCCTTGCCTGTTCAGTTTCTTTTAAATCTCACTGTAGGAAAAGAGGAGTGAGTGAGGACTGAGAGGATAGCTTCCAGGATTTGAGCAAGTCCTCATCAGGAACCATGGAGGAAGCTGGAATACAGCAGTTCCCCCTTATCTGTGGTTTTGCTTTTCATGGTTTCAGTTACCCATGGTCCAAAAATATTAAATGGAAAATTCCAGAAATAAACTCATAAGTTTAAACTGTGCGCCATCCCACCCTGTCCTGCCCAAGATGTGAATCATCCCTTTGTCCATCGTAGCCACAGTATATGCTTCCCGCCCCTTAGTCACTTAGTAGCTGTCTTGGTTATTAGATCCATTGTTGTGGTATCCCAGTGCTTGTGTTCAAGTAACGCTTATTTTACTTAATAATGGCCCCAAAGTGCAAGAGTAGTGATGTTGGCAATTTGGATATGCCAAAGGGAAGCCATCAAGTGCTTCCTTTAAGTGAAAAGGTGAAAATTCTCGGTTTAAGAAGAAAAGAAAAAAAATCAGGTGCTGAGGTTGCTAAGATCTATGGTAACTTTTTTTGTTTTTTGCTGAGGAATATTTGCCCTGAGCTAACATCTGTGCCAGCCTTCCTCTATTTTGTATGTGGGTCGCTGCCACAGCGTGGCTGATGAATGGTGTAGGTCCGTGCCCGGGATCTGAACCTGTGAACCTGGGCTGCTAAAGCGGAACATGTGAACTTAACCAGTAGGCCACAGGGCTGTCCCCTACCATAACTTTTATTACAGTATATTGTTATATTGTTCTATTTTATTATTAGTTATTGTTGTTAATCTCTTACTGTGCCTACTTTAGAAATTAAACTTTATCATAGGTATGGGTATATAGGAAAAGACATAGTAATTATAGGATTTGGTACTATCTGTGGTTTTAGGCATCCACTGGGGGTCTTGGAACATATCTCCAAGGATGAGGGGGGACGACCGTAGTGTTCTCTTCTGATACTAACACAGCTGGTAATTGTGCCGTGGTTCATTTTCTTTCTAGCCTAATGCATTATCTGCTTAACTGGTGAGTGCTCTATCTCCCCAGGGGCTGCACTTTATACTAGACCCTGAAGTGTTCTCTTCAGAGGCAGTTAGCAGCGCAGTCCAGTTCGGTGGCAGGCATTGTCTGAGAAACTGATACTCCTATGATGAGAGCCATCAGTTATTACTCTTCTCACAGAAATTGTTTAAATTCTGACATAGGTCAGAAATACAGGTGTACACCAGGAAAGCAATAGAGGATATAGATTTACATTTAGCAGGAAGGCATCAGCCTCAGGTTATTTTTTGTTAGCAAATAAAGATTTATGATTAGAATAAGGATAGTAGATGTTTTTCCTTCATGATAAGGTAAAATCTTTCAGATAAGAAGCTTAGGAGAGTTATGAGTAAGTATGAATTAGTGCTAGACTTTTCTTCACTTTATGAAAAAGATCTTTAGTTCATTAAGAAAAAAATTCTTAGGATACTTACTATAAATATGATGATTTGGTTTAGGTGGTCTCAGAAGCATTGAAGGCCAGCTCTTTAGAAACAAAATAAGAGAGTTATCATCACAGATATTGTTGTCACTCACTTTGGGGACTCAGTCTCTAAAGAGGTATAGCATTAAAATGATTATTGCATCACCATCAGCTGAAAATCAGAGACAGGTTTCTTGCAAAATATAACAGTCTTTCTCTAAGAAACATTATTGAAAGAGCGTTTTAAGCCTGCTTTTCTTCTTGGCCCAGAGAAATAAAGGTAAAAGAGAAAGATGGGGGGCTGGGAATTGGATTCTAGCACCATGATTGATTAAGTTTAATAATGATAAATGTGGATTAGGAAAAACTCAAGAAACAGAAAATTTATAAACTACCTTTTAAGGGTAAAGAACGTAAGTAGGCAATCCCAAAATGAAATGAAAATGGTTATAGATGTCAAAAATTATCAATATCACTAGTAATCAAAGAAGTGAAACTTAACACCAGACTTTTTTTTTTTTTTTTGTGAGGAAGATCAGCCCTGAGCTAACATCCATGCTAATCCTCCTCTTTTTGCTGAGGAAGACCGGCTCTGAGCTAACATCTATTGCCAGTCCTCCTCCTTTTTTTTTTTTTTGCCCCAAAGCCCCAGTAGATAGTTGTATGTCATAGTTGCACATCCTTCTAGTTGCTGTATGTGGGACGCCGCCTCAGCATGGCCGGAGAAGCGGTGCGTCAGTGCGCGCCCGGGATCTGAACCGGGGCTGCCAGTAGCAGAGTGCGCGCACTTAACCGCTAAGCCACGGGGCTGGCCCAATGCCAGACTTTTTTGCCTGTCATGTTGGCAAAGATTTGGGTGGTGGGATTAACATTAAATGTTTAGATACTTTAACATTTAAATTTTATGATGCTCATATGTTAACTTTATAGATTGAAAAAGGTCTAAAACAAGTTCAGTAGGTCTTTAGTATGTGTACGTGATTTGTAGGTAGAACTAGTTTTGTGTAATCAAGGGAGTAGTGACGCTAGGAAGAGGCAAAGTGTAACAGACCAGTTAGCAAACTAGGTCAAGGGCTGACGTTTAATTCTGATTGCTTCCATTGTGCTGCATATCTTAATAGTCTCATTGCTTCAGTTTGTTGTCAGAGCCATTGTTCTGTTGCTTAGAGCACATATCTTGAGCCTCTGTTTCTCTCACTTCTATCGGGAAATTTTTTCAGAATATGTCTGCAGTCGACCACTTCTCACTGCCCACCACTGGTTCAAGTCACTGTTTTATCTTGCCTGGATTGGTGTAAATTGCCTCCATGCTTCCACTTGTCCTTTTATGACACAACAGCCAGAATGATAAGCCAGCTCACTTTTTTTTTTTTTTCTGAGGAAGATCGGCCCTGAGCTAACATCTGCCAATCCTCCTCTTTTTGCTGAGGAAGACTGGCCCTGGGCTAACATCTGTGCCCATCTTCATCCACTTTTTAAAAAAATTTTTTTTATTGATGTTTTAATAGTTTTTAACATTGTGAAATTTTGGGTTGTACATTTTTGTTTGTCCATCACTATATATGACTTCCTTCACCCCTTGTGCCCACCCCCCACCCCCATTGCCCCTGGTAACCACAATACAGTTTTCTCTGTCCATGTGTTGGTTTATATTCCACATATGAGTGAGATCATACGGTGTTTGTCTTTCTCTTTCTGGCTTATTTCACTTAGCATAATACGCTCCAGGCCCATCCATGTTGTTGCAAATGGGACGATTTTGTCTCTTTTTATGGCTGAGTAGTATTCCATTGTATATGTATACCACATTTTCTTAATCCAGTCGTCAGTTGAGGGACACTTAGGTTGCTTCCACTTCTTGGCTATGGTGAATAATGCTGCAATGAACATAGGGGTGCATAAGCCTCTTTGGATTGTTGATTTCAGGTTCGTTGGATAGATTCCCAGTAGTGGGATGGCTGGGTCATAGGGCATCTCTATTTTTAATTCTTTGAGGAATCTCCGTACCATTTTCCATAGAGGCTGCACCAGTTTGCATTCCCACCAGCTGTGTATGAGGGTTCCTGTTTCTCCACATCCTCTCCAACACTTGTTGTTTTTTGTGTTGGTGATTATAGCCATTCTAACGGGCGTGAGGTGATATCTTAGTGTTGTTTTGATTTGCATTTCCCTGATGATTAGTGATGTTGAGCATCTTTTCATGTGCCTATTGGCCATCTCTATATCTTCTTTGGAGAAGTGTCTGTTCATTTCCTCTGCCCATTTTTTGATCGGGTTGTTTGTTTTTTTGTTGTTCAGTTGTGTGAGTTCTTTATATATTATGGAGATCAACCTCTTGTCAGATGTATGTTTTGCAAATATTCTCTCCCAGCTGGTGGGTTGTCTGTTCATCTTGATTCTGGTTTCGTTTGTCTTGTAGAAGCTCTTTAATCTGATAAAGTCCCACTTGTTTATTTTTTCTTTAGTTTCCCTAGGCTGGGTAGGCATGTCATCCGAAAAGATTCCTTTATGACCACTGTCAAATAGTCTGTTGCCTATATTTTCTTCTGTGAGTTTTATAGTTTCAGGTCTCACCTTCAGGTCTTTGATCCATTTTGAGTTAATTTTTGTGAATGGCGATAGCAGATGGTCCACTTTCATTCTTTTGCATGTGGCTGTCGAGTTTTCCCAACACCATTTATTGAAGAGACTTTCCTTTCTCCATTGTATGTTCTTAGTACCTTTGTCGAAAATTAGCTGTCCGTATATGTGTGGTTTTATTTCTGGCCTTTCATTTTTGTTCCATTGATCTGTGTGTCTGTTTTTGTACCAGTACCATGCTGTTTTGATTACTATTACTTTGTAGTATGTTTTGAAGTCAGGGATTGTGATGCCTCCTGCTTTGTTCTTTTTTCTTAGGATTGCTTTAGCTATTTGGGGTCTTTTGTTGCCCCATATGAATTTTAGTATTCTTTTGCTATTTCTGTGAAGAATGTCATTGGGATTCTGATTGGGATTGCATTGAATCTGTAGATTGCTTTAGGTAATATAGACATTTTAGCTATGTTTATTCTTCTAGCCCATGTGCATGGGATATCTTTCCATTTCTTTATGTCATCATGGATTTCTTTCAATAATGTCTTGTAGTTCTCATTGTATAGGTCATTCACCTCCTTGGTAAGATTTATTCGTAGGTATTTTATTCTTTTTGATGCAATTGTAAATGGTATTATCTTTTTGAGCTCTCTTTCTGTTAGTTCATTATTAGCATACAGAAATGTAACTGATTTTTGTAGATTGATTTTGTACCCTGCAACTTTGCTGTGGTTGTTGATTATTTCTAATAGTTTTCCAACGGATTCTTTGGGGTTTTTTATATGTAAAATCATGTCATCTGCAAATAGTGAGAGTTTCACTTCTTCATTACCTATTTGGATTCCTTTCATTCCTTTTTCTTGCCTAATTCTGGCCAAAACCTCCAGTACTATGTTGAACAGGAGTGGTGAGAGTGGGCAGCCCTGCCTCGTTCCTGTTCTCGAGGAATGGCTTTCAGTCTTTCCCCGTTGAGTATGATGTTGGCTGTGGCTTTGTCATAAATAGCCTTTATTATGTTGAGGTACTTTCCTTCTAGTCCCATTTTGTTGAGAGTTTTTATCATAAATGGATGTTGTATCTTGTCAGATGCCTTCTCTGCGTCTATTGAGATGAGCATGTGGTTTTTATTCTTTGTTTTGTTGATGTGATGTATCACGTTGATTGATTTGCGGATGTTGAACCATCCCTGCGTCCCTGGCATAAATCCCACTTGATCATGGTGTATGATCTTTTTTTTATTTAATTTTTTTGTTTATTGCTGTAACATTGGTTTATAACATTCTATAAACTTGAGGTGTACATCCCCATACTTCCACCTCTGCATAGACTACATCATGTTCACCACCCAAATACTGATTACAACCCATCACCACACACATGTGCTGAATTATCCCTTTCACCCTCTTCCCTCCCCCCTTCCCCTCTGGCAACCACCAATCCAATCTCTGTCTCTGTGTGGTTGTTTATTGTTGTTATTATCTACCACTTAATGAAGGAAACCATATGGTATTTGACCCTCTCCCTCTGACTTATTTCACCTTGCACAATAACCTCAATGTCCATCCATGTTGTCACAAATGGCTGAATTTCATCGTTTCTTATGGCTGAGTAGTATTCCATTGTGTATATATACCACATCTCCTTTATCCATTCATCCCTTGACGGGCACTTAGGTTACTTCCAAGTCCTGGCCACTGTGAACAATGCTGCAGTGAACACAGGGGTGCATGTATCTTTACGCATTGGTGTTTTCAAGTTCTTTGGATAAATACCCAGCAGTGGAATAGCTGGATCATATGGTAGTTCTATCCTTGATTCCTTGAGGAATCTCTATACTGTTTTCCTTAGTGGCTGCACCAGTTTGTACTCCCACCAGCAGTGTATGAGAGTTCCCTTCTCTCCACATCCTCTCCAACATATGTTGTTTCCTGTCTTGTTAATTATAGCCATTCTGAGGGGCATGAGGTGATGTCTCATTGTAGTTTCAATTTGCATTTCCCTGATAGTTAATGATTTTGAACATCTTTTCATGTGTCTGTTGGCCATCTGTATATCCTCCTTGGAGAAATGCCTGTTCAGGTCTTTGTCCCATTTTTTAATTGGGTTGTTAGTTTTTTTGTTGTTGAGATGCATGAGTTCTTTATATATTTTGGAGATTAACCCCTTATCAGATGTATGGTTTGCAAATATCTTCTCCCAATTGTTAGGTTGTCTTTTCATTTTGTTGATGGTTTCCTTTGCTGTGCAGAAGCTGTTCAGTTTGATGTAGTCCCATTTGTTTATTTTTTCTGTTGTTTCTCTTGCCTGGTCAGACATGGTGCTTGAAAATATGTTGCTAAGACCAATGTCAAAGAGCATCCTGCCTATGTTTTCTTCTAGAAGTTTCATAGTTTCAGGTCTTACATTCAAGTCTTTAATCCACCTTGAGTTAATTTTTGTGTATGGTGTAAGGTAAGGGTCTACTTTCATTTTTTTGCGTGTGGCTATCCAGTTTTCCCAGCACCATTTGTTGAAGCAACTTTCTTTTCTCCATCGTATGTTCTTGGCTCCTGTGTCGAAGACTAGCTGTCCATAGATGTGTGGGTTTATTTGTGGGCTCTCGTTTCTATTCCATTGTTCTGTGTGTCTGTTTTTGTGCCAGTACCATGCTGTTTTGGTTACTATAGCTTTGTAGTATATTTTGAAATCAGGGAGTGTGATACCTCCAGCTTTGTTCTTTTTTCTCAGGATTCCTTTAGCTATTTGGGGTCTTTTGTTGTTCCATATAAATTTTAGGATTCTTTGTTCTATTTCTGTGAAAAATGTTGTTGGAACTTTGATAGGGATTGCATTGAATCTATAGGTTGCTTTAGGAAGTGTGGACATCTTAACTATGTTAATTCTTCCAATCCAAAAGCATGGAATATATTTCCATTTCTTTGTGTCTTCTTCAATTTCTTTCAGCAATGTTTTATAGTTTTCGGTGTACAGATCTTTCACCTCTTTGGTTAAGTTTATTCCTAGGTATTTTATTCTTTTTGTTGCAATTGTAAATGGGATTGTATTCTTAATTTCTCTTTCTTCTACTTCGTTGTTAGTGTATAGAAATGCAACTGATTTTTGTATGTTGATTTTGTATCCTGCAACTTTACCGTATTCGTTTATTACTTTTAAAAGTTTTCTGGTGGATTCTTTAGGGTGTTCTATATATAAAATCATGTCATCTGCAAATAGTGACAGTTTCACTTCTTCCTTTCCAATTTGGATCCCTTTTATTTCTTTTTCTTGCCTGATTGCTCTGGCTAGGACTTCCAGTTCTATGTTAAATAGTAGTGGTGACAGTGGGCATCCGTGTCTGGTTCCTGTTCTTAGAGGGATAGCTTTCAGTTTTTCACCACTGAGGATGATATTAGCTGTGGGTTTGTCATATATGGCCTTTATTATGTTGAGGTACTTTCCTTATATACCCATTTTATTTAGAGTTTTTATCATAAACGGATGCTGTATCAATGTATCAAATGTATCAAATGCTTTCTCTGCGTTGAGATAATCATCTGATTTTTATTCTTCATTTTATTAATGTAGTGTATTAAGTTGATTGATTTGCAAATGTTGAACCATCCCTGTATACCTGAAATAAATCCCACTTGATCATGGTGTATAGTCTTTTTAATGTATTGTTGTATGCGATTTGCTAGTATTTTGTTTTGGATTTTTGCATCGATGTTCATCAGTGATACTGGCCTGTAATTTTGTTTTTTTTCTGTTGTCCTTGTTTGGTTTTGGTATCAGGGTAATGTCGGCTTCATAGAATGAGTTAGGGAGCTTCCCCCATTCCTCAGTTTTTTGGAGGAGTTTGAGAAGGAGAGGTACTAAGTCTTCTTTGAATGTTTGGTAGAATTCACCAGGGAAGCTGTCTGGTCTTGGACTTTTATTTTTGGGGAGGTTTGTGATTACTCTTTCGATCCCCTTACTGGTGATTGGTCTATTCAAATTCTCTACTTCTTCTTGATCCAGTTTTGGAAGGTTGTATGATTCTAAGAATTTATCCATTTCTTCCAGATTGTCGAATTGGTTGGCATATAGCTTTTCATAGTATTCTCTTATAATCTTTTGTATTTCTGAGGTGTCTCTTGTAATTTCTCCTCTTTCATTTCTTATTTTACTTATTTGTGCCTTCTCTCTTTTGTTCTTGGTGAGTCTAGCTAAAGGTTTGTTAAGTTTGTTTATCTTTTCAAAGAACCAGCTCTTGGTTTCATTAATTTTTTCTATTGTTTTTTTAGTCTCTATTTCATTTATTTCTGCTCTGATTTTTATTATTTCCCTTCTTCTACTGATTTTGGGCTTTGTTCTTCTTTTTCCAGTTCCTTTAGGTGCATTGTCAGATAGTTTATTTGAGATTTTTCTTGTTTGTTGAGATAGGCCTGTATTGCTATAAACTTCCCTCTTAGAACTGCTTTTGCTGTATATCCCATAAATTCTGGCATGTCGTATTTTCATTTTCATTTGTCTCCAGGTATTTTTTGATTTCTTCTTTTATTTCTTCGTTGACCCAGTCGTTGTTCAGTAGCATTTTGTTTAATCTCCACGTATTTGTGGCTTTTCTGATTTTCTTCCTATAGTTGATTTCCAGTTTCATACTGTTGTGGTCAGCAAAGATGCTTGGTATTATTTCAATCTTCTTAAATTTATGGAGACTCGTTTTGTGGCCTAATATGTGATCAATCCTGGAGAATGTTCCATGTGCATTTGAAAAGAACGTGTATTCTTCGGTTTTTGAATGGAATGCTCTGTATATATCCACTAGGTCCATCTGTTGTAGGGTGTCATTTAAGGTCAATGTTTCCTTATTGATCTTCTGTTTGGATGATCTATCCATTGGTGTAAGTGTAGTGTTAAAGTCCCCTACTATTATTGTGTTACTGTCTATTTCTGTTAATATGTCTGTTAATAATTGCTTTATATATTTAGGTGCACGTACATTGGATGCATAGATATTTACAAGTGTTATATCCTCTTGTTGGATTGTTCCCTTGATCATTATGTAATGCCCTTCTTTGTCTCTTTTTAGAGTTTTGTTTTTGTTTTTGTTTTTTAATTTCACTTTTTTTTTAAAATTTTTATTTGTTTATTTTTTTCCCCCAAAGCCCCCGTAGATAGTTGTATGTCATAGTTGCACAGCCTTCTAGTTGCCGTATGTGGGATGCGGCCTCAGCATGGCCAGAGAAGCGGTGCGTTGGTGCGCGCCCAGGATCCGAACCTGGGCCGCCAGCAGTGGAGCGCGCGTGCTTAACCGCCTAGCCACAGGGCCGGACCTACAGTTTTTGTTTTAAAGTCTATTTTGTCGTATATGAGTATGGCTACCCCAGCTTTCTTTTCATTGCCATTTGCGTGGAGTATCTTTTTCCATCCCTTCACTTTCAGTTTGTGAGTGTCTTTAGGTCTGAAGTGTGTCTCTTGTATGCAGCATATATTTGGGTCTTGGTGTTTTATCCAGTCAGCCACTCTATGCCTCTTAATTGGGGCATTTAGTCCATTGACATTTAAAGTAGCTATTGACAAGTATGTACTTACCGCCATTTTTTAACTTTTTTTCTCAGTTTTAGTAGTCTTTCTCTGTTCCTTTCTCCTTCTATACAGAATTGATGGTCTTTTTATTTTGACCTCTGTCTGAAAGCTCTACTCTTTAACTTCCCTCCTCCCTCATTTTATGTTTTTGATATCATAGCTAACGTCTTTTTTGTGCATTTGTATCCATTGCCGTCTTATCATGGAAACAGATAATTTTTCCTATTTATGCTCTTCTCTTTTCCCCTTAAATCAGTCCCTTTAACATTTCTTGTAGCACTGGTTTCTTGGTGACAAACTCCTTTAATTTTTGCTTGTCTGGGAAATTTTTGATCTCTCCTTCCATTTTGAATGATAACCTTGCTGCGTAGAGTATTCTTGGCTGTAAGTTTTTTCCTTTTAGCACTTTAAATATATCGTGCCACTCTCTTCTAGCCTGTAAGGTTTCTGCTGAGAAGTCAGCTGATAGCCTTATGGGGTTTCCTTTGTATGTAACTTGTCTTTCTCTGGCAGCTTTTAGGATTCTCTCTTTATCTTTAATTCTAGACATTTTGATTATGATGTGTCTTGGTGTGGGCCTCTTTGGGTTTATCTTGTTTGGGGCTCTCTGTGCTTCCTGTACCTGGATGTCTGTTTTCTTCCTTAGGTTAGGGAAGTTTTCATCTATTATTTTTTGAAATAGATTCTCTGCCCCTTTGTCTCGCACTTCTCCTTCCTGGACACCTATAACACGGATGTTAGTGTGCTTAATGTTGTTCCAGAGGTCCCTTAGACTGTCCTCACTCTTTTTAATGCTTTTTTCTTTTATGTGTTCAGCTTGGGTAATTTCTTCTAGTCTTTCATCCAGCTCGCAGATACGTTCTTCTGTATCCTCTACTCTGCTTTTGAGTCCCTCTAGGGAATTTTTCATTTCCAGTATTGTGTTCTTCATTTCTGATTGGTTCTTTTTTATATCTTCCATTTCTTTGTTGACATTCTCACTGAGTTCATCTGTTCTTCTCCCCACATCAGTGGGGAGTTTGAACTCTTAGTTTGAACTCTCTGTCAGGTAGGTTGCTCATTTCTGTTTCACTTAGTTCCTTTTGTGGAGTTTTCTCCTGTTCCCTTACTTGGAATGTATTCCTTTGCCTCCTCATTTTGCCTCTTTCCCTGTGCTTGTGTCTCTGTATTAGGTAGGTCAGCTACGTCTCCTGCTCTTGGATAGGTGACCTTATACAAGTGACGCGTTAGGAGTCCTGCAGTGTGCTTCCTTCAGTTCTCAATGTTCCAGGGGTGACCCCTATGTGGGCTGTGTGTTTCCTTCTGTTGTGGCCTGTTTGCTCTCCCTCTATGTGCCCAGGTAGGCCGAGTTATGCTCCTGGTCAGCTGTTGTAATGCTCAGCTGTTTGTAGTTGTTGTGGGCCCTTCAGTCTCTTTATCAGGTGTGGGGTGCCCCAGCTCAGTTGACTGCAAGTTCTAATACCACATTTGTGTTGCAGTATTTCTTTTAAGTGAGTAGGCCCCCAGCGTGGGAGGTTGTTAGGTTCAGGGGCTTACAATTGCTATAAACCTCCAGCCTTTAGGTCTCTTGTCAGCTCTCTGAGGATTGCAGCTGGGTGGGGCTGGCCTCAGGCACAGGAGCACCCAATTGTTTCAGACTTTGGAAGGTGGGGCAAATCCCCTTGTGGGTCTTTGAGAAGCACAAGCCTTCTGCAGCTGACAAGCCCTGCCGCCCACAGGTCCACACACACAGTCAACACAGTCCTGCCCCGTGTGTGTGCCCCAACCTCCTGAAGTGGACCCAGTCTCTCCACGTCGGGAGCCCCACACACTCCACCCGTTCCTTGTGCCCGCCCTGCCCCACAGCAGTGGGCTCAGTTGCCAGGCTGCAGAGAATCCAGTCACCAATCTATGCAGGCCCACAAGTTGCCTGAGGGCCTGTTGTTGGGTGCGGCCTGTCTCTAGGGTGGGCTGCCTGCCCTGGCTGAGCTGGATTAAATCGGTGCTCTAGGTGCTGGGGCAGACCTGGGCTAGCAGGCCCCAGGGAGAACTCCAATGGAGTCTGTGTCAGCACGCCCACACCAGGCCACAACAATGGCCGCCGCCATTGTCCCAGTCCTTGGAGAGGTCTCACCTCTCACCAAGATGCACTCAGGGCCTATTAGGTGAGTCTCTTTTCACCAAAGCACTGTGCACCTTTCTTTCTGGTGATTTTAGAATGTTTTCTGAAATGGGTGAGTTTGTGCGTGGGCCCTTTAAGAGCCGGTTTTAATTTCTTTGTGAACCAGGTTTTCTGGGGGTACTCCCCAGTGTTTTAGTAGCAGGGAAAGTCAGATATTATGCCACTCGTCTGGATTGTGCTGGGTCCACAAAATGCCTACAGCGGGGCTGCCCCCCGGCTCAGGGCCCCACGCCTCCAGGGAGGCTGCGTACCTTTGGGCTGATCCTGGGTGGCCGTGAAGCTGGCGGCTTGTGAAGGCGCCATTTTTTCTCTCCAGAAGGGAGTTTCTGCCTCTTCCACCTCAGTTAGGATTGTTGTTTGTTGCAGGAGTTCCTCTTATCCAGTTTTCAGTTCTGTCTCAGGGGTAATTTTTCCCCGAGTAGTTGTACATTGGCTGTGTCCATGGGAGGAGGTGAGTTCAGAGTCTGCTTACGCCGCCACCTTGACTTCTCCCCTGATCTTTTTAATGTTTTGCTGTATTCGGTTTGCCAATATTTTGTTGAGGATTTTTGCATCTATGTTCATCAGCGATATTGGCCTGTAATTTTCTTTCTTTTTATTGTCTTTGTCTGGCTTTGGCATCAGGGTGATGTTGGCCTCGTAGAATGATTTAGGAAGTGTTCCATCTTCCTCTATTTTTTGGAATAGTTTGAGAAGGATGGGTATTAAATCTTCTTTGAATGTTTGGTAAAATTCACCGGAGAAGCCATCTGGTCCTGGACTTTTATTTTTTGGGAGGTTTTTGATTACTATTTCAATCTCTTTACTTGTGATTGGTCTATTCAGATTCTCCATTTCTTCTTGGTTCAGTTTTGGGAGGTTGTATGAGTCTAAGAATTTATCCATTTCTTCTAGATTGTCCAATTTGTTGGCATATAATTTCTCATAGTATTCTCTTATAATCCTCTTTATTTCCGTGGTATCCATTGTAATTTCTCCTCTTTCATTTCTAATTTTATTTACTTGAGCCTTTTCTCTTTTTTTCTTAGTAAGCCTGGCTAAGGGTTTGTCGATTTTGTTTATCTTCTCAAAGAACCAACTCTTTGTTTCATTAATCCTTTCTATTGTTTTTTTGTCTCAATTTCATTTATTTCTGCTCTGATTTTTATTATTTCTCTCCTTCTGCTGACTTTGGGCTTTGTTTGTTCTTTTTCTAGTTCTGTTAGGTGTAACTTAAGGTTGCTTACTTGGGCTTTTTCTTGTTTGTTAATGTGGGCTTGTATCACTATGAGTTTCCCTCTCAGGACCGCTTTTGCTGCATCCCATATGGTTTGGTATGGCATATTTTCATTTTCGTTTGTTTCCAGATAATTTTTGATTTCTCCTTTAATTCCATCAGTGATCCATTGGTTGTTCAGTAGCATGTTGTTTAATGTCCACATTTTTGTCACTTTCCCACTTTTTTCATGGTTCATTTCCAGTTTCATAGCATTATGGTCTGAAAAGATGCTTGTATGATTTCAGTCTTCTTAAATTTATTGAGGCTTGCTTTGTTTCCCAACATATGGTCTATCCTTGAGAATATTCCATGCACGCTTGAGAAGAATGTGTAGTCAGCTGTTTTTGGATGGAGTGCTCTGTATATGTCTATTAGGTCCATCTCGTCCAGTTTTTCATTTAAGTCTACTATTTCTTTATTGACTTTTTGTCTGGATGATCCATCCATTGATGTAAGTGGGGTATTAAGATCCCCTACTATTATTGTGTTGTTGTTAATGTCTCCTTTTAGGTTTGTTAATAGTTGCTTTATGTACATTGGTGCTCCTGTGTTGGGTGCATATATATTTATAAGTGATATGTCTTCTTGGTGGAGTGTCCCTTTTATCATTATATATTTCCCTTCTTTGTCTTTCTTAAGCTGTTTTATCTTGAAGTCTGCTTTGTCTGATATGAGTATGGCAACTCCTGCTTTCTTTTGTTTACCATTAGCTTGGAGTATTGTCTTCCATCCTTTCACTCTGAGCCTGTGCTTGTCTTTAGAGCTGAGATGTGTTTCCTGGAGGCAGCATATTGTTGGGGCTTGCTTTTTAATCCATCCTGCCACTCTGTATCTTTTGATTGGAGAGTTCAATCCATTTACATTCAGGGTAATTATTGATATACAAGGGTTTATTGTTGCTGTTTTGTTACTTATTTTCTGGATCTTTTGCGTTTCCTTTTTTTCTTGTCCCATTTGTTTCGGACTGCCAGTTCAGTGTGGTTGTTCTGTCTTATGACTCTTCTAGTTTTCTCTTTGTTTATAATATGTGATTTTGTTTTGATTTGTTTAGTGGTTACCTTGAGGTTTGTGTAAAAAATCTTGTGTATGAGATATTCCATTATTATGATGGCCTCCTATTTCCTTATACTAAGTCAATTCAATCACTTTCCTCTTCGTCTTCTAAGTCATTCTTGTTATACCTTATTCTATCTTGTGTTGTGGCTATGTGTTTACAGGGATGAGGTTAAATTTATTTTTGGTGAATTCCTTCCTTGGATCTTTGATTTTAGTATTTAAGTGGTTGCTAACCTATTCCGGTAAAGATCTACTATTTTTCTGAGTTTATCTACCTATTTTTCTCCTTGCTCCTAGCTTTGTATTCCCTTTCTCTTCTTTTTTTCAGGCCTGAAGGCCTTCTTGAATATTTCTTGTAGTGGGGGTCTTGTGGCCATGTACTCCCTTAGCTTTTGTTTATCTGGGAGAGTTACTATTTCTCCGTCATATTTGAAGGATATTTTTGCTGGATCGAGTATTCTTTGCTGAAAGTTTTTGTCTTTCAGTATTTTGAATATATCATTCCAGTCTCTCCTAGCCTGTAAAGTTTCTGTTGAGAAATCTGCTGAGAGCCTGATGGGAGTTCCTTTGTACGTTATTTTTTGTCTTTTTCTAGCTGCCCTTAATATTGTTTCTTTGTCATTGACTCTGGGTAGCCTTACCACTAGGTGTCGTGGAGAGGGCCTTTGCCTGTTGATATATTTAGGTGACCTGTTGGCTTTGCTTACTGGTATTTCCTGCTCGTTCCCCAGATTTGGGAAATTCTCAGCTATTATTTCCTTGAATAGGCTCTCTTTTCCTCTTTCCCTCTCTTCTCCCTCAGGAATACCTATAATTCTTATGTTACATTTCCTAATAGAGTCAGATATTTCTTGGAGACTTTCTTCATTTCTTTTTAGTCTTAGTTCTCTCTCCTCTTCCATCTGGAGCATATCTGTATTCCTATCCTCTAAAATGCTAGTTCTTTCCTCCATATTGTCAGCTCTTTTCTTTAAAATTTCCAGTTTCTCCTTTATCTCCTCCATTGTGTTCCTCATCTCCATCAGCACTGATTGGTTTTTCTTTATGATTTCAATCTCTTTTGTGAAGAAACTCCTAATCTCATTGAATTGTTTGTCTGTGTTGTCTCGTATTTTGTTGAGTGTTTAAGCAGCGAAGTGAGCTGCTTCAAAATAGTTATTTTGAAATCTCTGTCGTTTAGATTATGGATTTCTGTGTCTTCAGGGTTGGTTTCTGGGTGCTTGTCATTTTCCTTCTGGTCTGGTGATTTCATGTATCTTTACATTGTGCTTTCTCTGGCTTTGTGTTTCCTCATCCTGGAAATCTCTGGTTGCAATTTCCACCTGCTACCGCTGTGTGGTGGTAAAGGGCTGTGTAATCTAAGCCCCCTGCGCTCTGCCACGGTTTTTCTGCTGTGATCCGTGGGTCGGATCACTTTGGTCTGCCACGGATCACTTGGTCTGGTCTGGTCTGGTCGGCTGAGCTGCAGGGTCCCGTTTGCGGGAAGGGGGGCGGCTCTCTCTTTTGCCCTCTGGGTCCCTGGCGTGGGAGGCTTCTCGTTTGCCCCTCATTATCCGCTTTCTGCGGTGCTCAGAAGAGCTACGGTTTCCCCGCAGAGGGCCGCCCCTCCCCGCTCTCTGGGAGCCACAGGGACCGGGGTTGCTGATCTGATGGGGAGGGAGAGGAGTTCTCCTTATTTCTCTCCACTTCCTCCTGGGGCCCAGCACGTTCCACTCTCAGATGTGAGGCAGTGTGGATCTTTCCGATCTAGCTTTTTACTGTCTGGGATTCCGTTGTTGGTCTGTGACTGTTCCTTTTTTTGTATCTTATTGGGGGAAGAGTTGACGGGAAAGCTCACTCCGCCATGACGCTGACGTCACTCCCCTCCACCTTTTTTTTTTTATATGGGACGCCGCCACAGCATGGCTTGACAAGCAGTGCGTCAGTGCGCACTAGGGATCTGAACTGGCGAACCCCAGGCTGCCGCAGTGGAGCGCGAGCACTTAATCACTTGCTCTCCGGCCGGCCCCGCCAGCTCACTTCTCTGCTTAAAATCCTCCAGAAGAGTTACCTTACCAAGCAGGTGTCGTCTCTTTGAATGGAAATACATGTTCCCGTGTCAAGCACGGGAATGTGCAAGAAGGGGAAGAAGCCCAAGATTACTACTTGCCGTCTCATTCAGAGTAAACGCCAAGCTCTTTCTCTCCCCCATCTCCTCTCTCACCGTTCTCTCCTTTGCTTACAATTCCAGCCGTACTCACTTTCTTGCTATTCCTTGACGATCCCCAGAGGCTTCTTGCCGTTGCCTCAGCCTAAAATGCTCTTCTTCCAGATATCCGCATGATTTATTCCCTCCTTCAGGCCTCTGAAATGCCTTCTCTTGCCTACCCTGTATGAAATAGCTACCTCTCCTCTGTGTGCTCTCTCTCCTTACCCTGGTTTCTTCTTCAGAGCACTTATTACTTATTGATTGTGTGTTTCACTTGGCTGCTGCCAGGACTTGGTTCCAGTCCTTTCTGAATACCTGCCCAACAGTTTGCATTCAGTAACTATTTGTTGAATGACTGGCTGGATTTCCAATTTCTTCTTTAGTGGCTTCTTCCTCTGCCTAGAGAAATACGCAGGCCACGCTTATTCTTTGGCCAGGGAAAAAGTGAGACTGCCTTCCATGTACCAAATGTTTCTACAGGGGTAATCTGGGGGCTTCTTCCCCTTTCTCACTGCTCAGATTTTTATATTCTATTATTTTTTACCAATCAAGCAAATGAATCTGTTTTATAGGTAACTTTTCTGTGTTTGGGGTCAATGCTTTCTTTTTTCCTGCATTTGGTATCATTTTATGTAAATACTTTAATAGCATTTTGACATTTATTCCCTCATTCAGTTAGCAAATAGTTATTGCTGCAGATATTACTAGCCAGGCTTGATCCCAGACTGAATGTTGGCTTAAAGAGATGGAGAGCCTCCCTTTCCCTTGAGACGCTTGTAGTTCCGAGTGTGTCGGAAGTGCCAACCATTGGGACGGGTAGCTGGTGTTAAGAGGAATGCAGACAGGGAGGTCAGAACACTTAGGGATAGTTCACCTAGGCCTCTCCAGAGGGTTGGGAATCTTGACAATGGGCGGGAGTTTGCCAGGTGAGGAAACAGGTAATGGGCAAAGGCATAGAGAGCTGTACTTGTTTAGAGAAGCACAAATCAGTGAGTGTTGTTGGAGCTTAAAGTGTAATGCAGTCTGTATTGGTGGACAAAGCCATGATAGCTATCCAAGGGCCTGATCTGGATGCTTCTAGAGGATTATGTGTATCCTGTATAGAGGTGAGACTTTCATCCTGCAGTCCATGGATTTGGGCACGTGCACCTGAAAGGAGCTGGGTGGCGAGGTGGTCTGGGAGGTTTTTTATTTTTGCATGCCCCCTCCCTCAGGCAGGGAGAATGTAGAATATTTTCTGCTGTGCATTAATATATCTCCATGCAGATTATTTTCTCCTTTAGACTGTAAGTTCGTAAAGGGTTTAGTTTTGATGTACCTCTTTTCCTCACATGTACTTGGTGAGATAGACCCCTATTTAAACCTTAAATGAGGAATGATCACATCTTCATCTGAAGCCCTAATCTGTTTTAACCTCTTAGTATCCCATTGCATGTTTCCCCCTTTTGTCCACCCCATCCCTCACTTCCCGATTTCTTGTTTTGTCAGGCAAATTAAATTTGCTTGAGAAAACAATACAAGGAAAGCTTTGTTCTGAGAGGATTTGTGGTTTGAGCTGTGGGATACCAGGCACTATTGCTACATCTGGAAGTGGATGGGTGGGACTCCTTTCTGAGGCACCGATGCCAGTGCTTATTATTCACCTTCACATTCTCTGTGCCTGACACACATTAGGTGCTCAATACATGTTTGTTGAAGGAATCAGCCTGTTTATTGACAGCAGGATTAAGTTGGTGTTTTCAGGGCACAACCTACTGCCTGTTTTTCTACTTTGATCTCCTGTAATCTTTTCTTTCTAAGCTCCAGAAAAACTAACCTTCTCTCTCCATCTTTGCAATACTTCCAAATATTTCCACTGCCTGGAATGCTCTTTCTCTCATTTGACAAATTCCTACACCTTCTAATAAGTCTTAACTCTGCCCTTTTCTGGAGAAGTCATTTCTGAGTAACTCCGGTGGAGTTAAGTTTTGTCTTGAAGTTTGTTCGGCCTCTAGAGCGTAAGCTTGGATGGTGAAGACAAACCTTATCTCTTTAAGGTGTCTCCAGTACTTTAGCCTGGTGCCTGGCCATTTTGCTGAATGGATGGTTTGAAATGATTATAGGAAAGTGTGTTATGACAAGTGGAAGCACACCTGAGTAAACTGTGTCCTGGGGATGTTGAACATTGTCTGTTCTCTGTTCAACCTGGACTAGGCCTTTATACAGGTGTGTGTATGAGACAGTCTGTTTCAGAACTGGTATGTAGGAACCACACTTTTGGTCACCTTGCAGAGTTAGAAAATTCATTCTTACTAGGAAGGATTTTGAGGAAGCGAGCGATATAATTAGGTCCATGATTCAATGCCAGGAGAAGGAGCTTGGGAAGAGGAGTGACTACAGGCAGTTTTTTTTCAGGAGTCTAAGGAGAGATGCGGTAGTCTCCCTAATAGGGTGGTAGAGGGAATGGTAAGTAACTGAAGGAGTTCCTGCTGGGGAGCTTACATGCTATTTGGGAAAAATGACCACCAACCTTAACCGTATAATAATTCATTGCTGATGACCGCATCACCTTCTCTGCAGAGACTACCCCAGCCATCATGGAGGAGGCCGAGGTGGAAAGTCCTCTCAACCCCAGCTGTAAGATCATGACCTTCAGACCCTCCATGGAGGAGTTCCGGGAGTTTAACAAATACCTCGCATATATGGAGTCTAAAGGAGCCCATCGAGCGGGTCTTGCAAAGGTGATTATCCTCAGATCCTTTAAACCAAAAATGATGACTTGGCCTTTCAATTATGCTCTTAGTTTTCGTGATGTGGGAAATTGTTCCTTCCAAAGGAAGATATTTGCAAAATCTTTGTTTTTGTTAATCCATGTGGAGCATTTGATTTCTTCAAAGAATAATTATCTTATTTTTCTTTTAACTATTTATACTAGGTTATGTTTTAGGGCTTTTTTTTTTTTAAACCAAGAGTTGTTCATAGAAACCAGAGAGATCCATATACAGGTTTCAGAGGTGTGAGAGTATTCATAGTTGTCATCAGTTTCTCAGAGGACAGTTATTAACCTGAAGCTTAACTACCACTCCTCTCCCCACTTACTGCCTTCTCTCCTTCCCTCCCTCCCTCCTTTTCTTTTTTCCTTCTATTTTTTTCTTTCTCTTTTTTTTAACATAACAGATTTATTGAGATATAATTCACATATCATACGATTCACTCATTTAAAGTAGGCAATGCAATGGTTTTTTATATATTCATAGAGTTGTGTAACCATCACTAATATCTAATTCCAGAACATTTTTATCACCCCCAAAAGAAACTGTACCCCTTAGCAGTCATTCTCTATTCCCTGCTCTCCCCCTAGCCCTAGGCAACCACTAATCCACTTTCTCTGTAGATCTGCCTATTCTATTTCTTTTCAGTTACCTGTTCACCAAATGTGGAGAGTGCATTCTACATACTAGGCACTATACCACATGTGGGCGGAGGTGGGGGGTCAGAGCAGACAAAGTTCCTGCTGCCACAGAGCTTAGATTCCAGTAGTAGCATCTTAGGATGGTAAGGTAAGGACTTGTAAGCAGAGACCCAAAGAATATGAAGAAACCAACCTTTTCAGGATGTGGAGACCGAAAGAATAGCAAGTCCAGAGGCCTAGAGGCTGACCTGAGCTTCATGTGTGAGAGGACTAGGAAGGTGGTCTGTGGAGCTGGGGCTCAGTGAGCAAGGGCAGAGGGTGGTAAGTGAGGTGAGAGCCCTTTAAGGGGCCAGATCATATCAGGCTTGTCTGGCCATAGTAAGGCATTGGGGGTTTTTTCCTAAGTGCCGTGGGAGGCACTGATGGGCTTAAACAGAGGAGAGGAGGACATGGTGGCTGTTTGTTTATTAGTTATTTTTTCACATTATTTTGAAAAGATCACAGTGGCTCTTATGTGAAGAATGAATTTGTTGGGGAAGCAGAGCGGAAGCAGGGGGTCCTGTCAGGGGCTGTTGTGATATGTTCAGGGTCACTCAGGGGCTGAGTACTGCATTGTGGGTTCGCACCCATAGACCCAAAGTTAGAGCTTTGAAAGAGAGATTATCGTGATAAGTCATCCTTTGACTTCAACCTGAGGTAATTTGTGTGTCCTTTTCATACTGGAAATCTATTTCACTTTAAAAATTTCCTTCAGAATAATATATTTTGTTGCACTTACTTCATTTATTATTTTCTAACTGTTAAGTTTATGATCTGGGTTTCTGTAGACTTGTCAGCATCACCACATAAATTCCTGAGCCCTGGCAGAGACCCCTTGACTGTGGCTGGGTCTCAGGTTCTCCTTGGAATCCCTGTCTCCACGGGAAGGTTCACTAGCACTGAGAGCAGAGAGTAGCCGAGGAGAGAGCTTCCAAAACCGCAGGGGTCGGTGTTCAAGTCCTTCTGCATCTGGCTGCTGCCTCTTGTAAGCCAGTTTGTGGACTGTTCTGGAATCTCTCCCCTGAGGTCTGTCATTTTGTTATGTATGGTCCAAGTCCCTCCTAGAAGAGGTTTAAAATTTGGGAAAATTAAGTTGACTGAAAGTTTATTAGGGGTGGGTAAGATAGGAAAGGAAGATAAAGCAAAAACAGAAAGTATAAAGGCCTGTATTGAGTTTCTCAGATGAGCTATCCTTAGTTTAACTGCTTTATTAGGTAGCTCTTACAAGGATCCCATTTTTGGAACTTCAACACTTCCAGGATTATCCTGGAGGAGAAAAATCATTCTTTAGTTGAAGAGAATGGTATCATTACAGAATCATTTGACAAACTGTTTTGTTCATAAACTCGCAATGACTTGTGCTTTATTAGGGTGGAGGGGTGTTGGGGGTAGCTGTCTGTCCCCTTCTCTGGGTTCTGAATGCGTCCCCTTCTCTGGGTTCTGAATGCAGCCCTTTGTCCTGTCCTTCTCCCCCTTTGTTTCTTGAAAACATATATCTTACTGTGTTCCACTGAGATTAGTGAGGGTGCTGTGGTGGGTGGCACATTTAGTAACATTAGAAGAGGAAGCAGCAGCTACCCTCCCAAGGGAGTTGCAGGCACAGCGTCCACCTGTGCCGCTGTCAGCATTGTGTGACAGCACGAAGTTAATGAGGACTACAATTAGTTTCTGAAGGTTGAGCAAAACACACCTGAGTTCAGACTTTTTTTTTAAGTGAGACTCATTGACCAAGTTGGAGATATTCATGTATTCAACCTTGTGATAATTTCCTTTTATTTATACTAGGAATGCAGTGAACTGTTGTTTCTAGTCATTTTTGCCATCTTTTACATCAAGTCACATAGACTCAGTTTCACCTACTTTCCTCCTTTTTCTGGAAGTTGCAGCAATAGTAAATGTATAAAACTGCACTAAATCAAATCAAATCATGAAAATTAAAACTTGTTGCTAGTTTACTTTGAGGGCTAGCCCTGGGGAACAGAGCCACCCATGGGATTCTTTGTTAATGCACCATTTAATGAATTGATCTTGATTTATGATTTGAAGTAAATGGTTGAGTAGTTCCAATAGAAATGACTTTGGCCTCAGATTACAGTCTGTCTTGGTTTTTCTTTTATCAACACTTTTTAGGTTTATGCTTTAGATTTAACTTTTATTTCCAGGGTGAGCCGTTTGACACTCCAACATTCTATCTACAAAGTTGGTGATCAGGTTTGGGAAAGTGAAAAGAATGACAGCCTCTTTAAATGTAAAACTTAGTTTGTTTTTGTGAAGAAAGATTATAATGAAACTTCATTATATATGAAATGGGTGAAATTCTTCCACAACAGTAATCTGGACATAGGCTGTGCGGGGTTATGCACACTGCATGTTTCATGAACGGCCTGGAGAGTACAGATAGCGATCTATGTCCTCAAGGTGAAGAATGGTTGTAAGAAGCACTACTCTTTCTCCTCCTGTTCCTTCTTCTGGGATGGTAGTGATAGCAGTATGTACTTCAGGATAAGTAGTGCAAATGCAGATTTTAATCGGAAATTTTCCACTGAGTGTAGGACCCAGGCTGGGGTTGAGGAAATGGTGATATAAAAAATATATTTTTATTTTGATATAATCAGGAGGGTAAATTTTAGTAGTAATGGGTTTCCTTCATTTAGATTGACTAAATGTAAAGGTTTAACTTTGGAATCTTTTAAAGTCCTAAGCATGTTGTGCTTCTGTTTCCTGTGTAAGAATATCTGATGTGTTAAGATTTAAAATCACAGTCCCAAAATAAGATTTTTTGTTATATGCTTAGCTTTACAAATTAAGTTCTGACTGAACACATTAATCAAAAGTAAATGAATACGTGCATGGAATATTCACCAAGATAATATTTATATTTTTGTAAATTTATTGTATTGCTTGCTTCTCTAACATTAGAAAAGAAAAATTGCTGCAAAACTTTTTTTTGGGTAAGCAACTGCTTTGTTTTTCACAGGAGAGAAGAATATTTAATTCTGAACATAGTATTAATTTTGATTGTAGATATATTTATTTCTGAACAGGAGCCTGAGTAAATCCATCTTTTATTATTTTGAATTGCTCACACTTATTTCTGATGAAGAAAAAGTTAGTATTTTTAACACTCTTACACACAACCCCCTCCTCTTTCAATATGTTTTCAAGACAATGTAGTATGTTTATTCATCCATTTGATGATTGTCATATTCTTTTAAGGTATCAAGTATGTGTTTTCAGTAGCGTATAGTATGGTTGCCTATATTCTCATTTTAAATTAATACACGTTGGAAGAAATAAAATGTGTAATAGCCCCATATTGCTGATGAAAATTGTTAGACTTGACAGCTTGTTTTCAATTTTTTTTTTTTGGAGTTGATGCTGTCATTTCTCAGTTGTGTAACACTGGCCAAGTCACTCAACACCTGACCCCAAGTTTCCTTATCTGATGAAGCTTGATCCAAACCTTTTACAAAAGCCAGTTGCAGGTACATTGTAGATCTAAATGTGAAAGACAAAGCCTTAAAACTCTTAGAATATAAAATAGATGTTTTCGTGCCCTAGAGTAGGAAAAAAAATATTTTTAAACAGATCAAAGCAGTACCCGTAAAGGCAAAAATGAACATGTTGGATTACATTAAGATTAAGAACTTATGTTTATCAAAAGATACCCTTGAGCCGGCCCTGATGGCCTAGTAGTTAATGTTCGGCACACTGCTTTGGCAGCCTGGGTTCAGTTCCCAGGCGGGAAACCACACCACTCGTCGTCAGTGGCCATGCTGTGGTGGTGGCTCACATGGAGGAACTGGAGGGACTTGCAGCTAGAATATACAGCTATGTACTGGGGCTTTGGGGAGGAAAAAGAAAAAGATACCCTTAAGAAGACTGGAGGGCAAGTTCGAGGGTAAGAGAAGATATTTGGTATATATACACACACATAAATATAGATATTTACAAATATACACACGCCCATCCAAGAGTAATGAGAATATGTAAAGAATCCCTATACATTAATAAGAAAAAGTCTGACAATGCAATAGTAAAATGGGCAAGAGACTTGAATAAGCACTTTACAAAAGAGGATATTCATTGGGTCAGTGAATTTATGAAAAGTTTTTGTTTCTTATCAGGAAAATGCAAATAAAATCCACACTTGGGTACTGTTACATACCTACCAGAAAGACTAAAATTTAAATGAGCAACAGTACAAAGGAGGATGTGGAGCAACAGGAGCTCCCGTACATTGCCAGTGGGAGTGTGAATGGGTCCAACCACTTTGACAAAAATTTGGTAATAACTGTTAAATTTGATCTACACATATCTTATGTCCCAGTAATTTCACTGTTAGGAATGTCTGCGTATGTGTATGTATTTTAGAGAACCGTGTGCAGATATGTGGTAGAAGACGAGTATGACAATATTAATAGCAGTGTCATTTGCAACAGCCAATAATTAGGAAAAAACCAAGTGACCACCCTTGGTCACCAATTTATGAATAAATATTTATATGAAGGAATACTGAGCAGAAATGAAAATCAATGAACTTCAGCTACATAGCCTATCATAGTTGAATCTCACAAAAATATTGAGTGAAATATAAAATATAAACCTTAAAGAAAATATGTATATATGGATGGTTACGTTTCTATACAGTTCAAAAACTGGTGTAAGAGATGTGTACCTAGGCATAAAACTATAAAGCCCAGCAAGGAAATGAATACCATAAATGCCATGATAGTGACTACCTTTTGGGCAGGAGGAGGATGTGTTTGGAAAAGGGCACTTGGAGGGCCTGTGGGGTGCCAGCAATATCCTTACACCTGGGGAGTGGGTACTCTGGTATTTCCTTTTTTTTGTGAGGAAGATCAGCCCTGAGCTAACATCCATGCCAATCTTCCTCTTTTTGCTGAGGAAGCCCGGCCCTGAGCTAATATCTATTGCCAATCCTCCTCCTTTTTTTCCCTTTTTCTCCCCAAAGCCCCAGTAGATAGTTGTATGTCATAGTTGCACATCCTTCTAGTTGCTGTATGTGGGACGTGGCCTCAGCATGGCCGGACAAGTGGTGCGTTGGTGCGCGCCCGGGATCTGAACCCAGGCCGCCAGTAGCGGAGCGTGCGCACTTAACCGTTAAGCCATGGGGCCGGCCCCTGGTATTTGCTTTATAATAATTCACAAAGCTATGTAATATAAATATATTATGCATTTTCTGTATGTGCACTATCTATATTTTGCAATTAATTTTTGAAAAAAGTTTGTCTTAATACATTAAAACAACTTCTAAAGTGGATAAATTCTAGCTATAAATCATGACTTAATTCATAACTTTGTTCCTTCTAATTTTTAATCATGAATATGTATTTGTGGTCTTAGTGTTTACTTATTTTTTCATTGTTAGTAATTAAGTGTTTAAATACTATGGGAAAACAGTGATGTGCTGAGCCACCTCATACATGCACATAAGAATTGATAGTCCACGTGTCTTTCCTTCTCCATGTTCAGTGATGTCACGTTGGTAAGCTCAAATTGGCCGTGGTGGGAGTAGTTATACCATGGAAATAGACAAAAGCTACAAGTCAAGGTTTCCTCCACCTTCCCAGAAAGCTGGTTGTTAAACATTTACTAGCACACCACTCTGCTATTTGCCATATTGTGTGCAAGGTATTTAAAGAAAATAATATTGACTACACAAATATTGACTTATTTTTCTCATATTAATATAAACAGCATTTGATCTTTGGCAAGTTATTTTACTTCTGTGTTTCAATTTTTAACTTTAAAATTGAGAGATTAATAGTATCAACTAAAAAATAAGTTAATACAAGTACAGTATTTGGTATAGCGAGTACTTAATAAATTTTGCTGTTTAAACAAATCATATCAATAAGGTGAATATTTGGGGGAAGGCATTTCCCTTAATGCGAATCTTTACAGTTCTTTTACACATTTCTCATAGAAATGCTGACAAATTTTTCACGTGTATTCTGTTGGAATATGACAGCTAAATAACGACCGGGAATATTTTCAAGATAATATTTTACTTTATTATTTTATTTTTAGGTGATTCCGCCTAAGGAATGGAAGCCAAGGCAGTGCTATGATGACATTGATAATTTGCTTATTCCAGCACCCATTCAGCAGATGGTCACGGGGCAGTCAGGACTATTCACTCAATACAACATCCAGAAAAAAGCCATGACAGTGAAGGAGTTCAGGCAACTGGCCAACAGTGGCAAGTGAGTGGATTCAGTTTACTATTTTTATTTCTTTCAAAGGTATACGTGGACGTGGTCAGGAACCAAGTAGACGAGGAGCTCGTGATGAAAAGCAGGAGTCTCCTGCACGATCTCTTTTGGTCCTCATTTAATGTTTCTGTTCTTTAGGTGGTTGCCTACTTACGTTTAGTTTACTGCTAAGGAAATTGTTCCTCATTTTATCGTCTCATTCATAATATCTGTAAATGGGTTTTTTCTGTCTTTTAGTTGTCATGAGTTTTTTATTATACTCATGATTCATCTTTGTTATGCAAATTTTCTTGTTTGTATAACAATGTTTGAGTCTTAAATGATAAAATATATATGTATATATTAAAAAGATGAGTAATTTATTTTTTATTTTTTTTTAAATTTTTTGTTTATTGTAGTAAGGGATGAGTAATTTAAAAAGAAATTCCTTGAAAGACATGAAGGGGCACCATTATTGTATTAGTTACCGATTGCTGTGTAACAAATGACCCCAAAGGTTAGTAGCTTAAAGCTACAAACATTTAGTGTCTCAGTTTCTGAAGGTCAGAAACCCGTTTGTGACTCACGGCCTCTCCTGAGGTTGCAGTCAAGATGTTGGCTGGGGCTGCTGTCACCTGGGTGTGCATGAGATTAAGTCCTTTGGATGAATTTAGTTGATAACTTTTTTTTTAAATTTATATTTGACATAGTAAGCGCTTGATAGTACTTAAAGAATCTTAATTCTTTGTGTAAAGTTCCTATTATGGAGCATTCTAGCTATTCCAAAGGAACTGAAAATTTTATATTTAATTTGAGTTCCTTCTTTTGAATTTTTTTGGTAGGCATTAGTAGACCCTCATTGTTTCAGATCGCATTGATTGAGAATGTGAAACTTGCATCGTAGACTGGACTGGTTTGCTTTCAAACTCTTTAATAAGTGCTATTGGAACAAGGCCGCAGAAGCAATTTTAGCCAGCTTTTTATAAGTATATACTGATCACTGTATTCTGTTATCTATCTTCTGAGCAATTTTAGCCAGCTTTTTATAAGTATATACTGATCACTGTATTCTGTTATCTATCTTCTAGTACCTATTTCCAGAGTCATTCTTAAAGTGTTAATTAAATAGGTTAGTTCATTTGGTGGAACCTCTACTTGGCTACTTGGATATTTCAAGAGACAATTTGTATTTGAAAGTTATCAGATTACACTTACTAGAAGTTGTTTGTTAATGCTCTTAATAGTAATCATGACTACCATAGGAGAGGTACAAAGTGCTGTTGAGTTTCAAAGGAAGATAAGACCTCTGATTGTTAATCAGGATTGGAGTAATTTCATTTTGTAGGTGCTGTTGAGATGGATTTTGAAGGATGGTTGGAAATGTTTTTATCAGTTACAAAAGTAATACATGCTTATTTAAAAGTTCAAACATTACAGAAATACATAATTTTAACTACCAGAGACAATCATTATTAATATACCTAGTAATTCAAAATATTGATGAGAACAGATCCTCCAAGTCCCTTGTCTTCTTGTCATAGAGAAACTGGGATCATCATCTCTAGCCTATTTGATTATCCTGGCAAGGTATCAGTTTTCTATTTAGAGGGAGTTTATTTTACTAGGCACTTATTTTATTCATATCTCTGTTCAATGTTTTTGATCTGGTGGCTTAGTTGTAGGTTGGCTCTTCCTGAAGATAGCCATTCAGGTGACGTGGGTCTGTTTTATGTACCACTGTGTACCCAGTGCTTGGTACAGTATCTGGGATATGGTAGGTGCTGTTTATTTCAGTGTCTGTTGATTGAATGAATAAATAGTGTCATGAAAGTTAAAATATACTTGAAGTGGTGTAAATTATTAGACAGATTGTAAAGATTTGCTTATTAACAGAGTGTACGTTTCTTGATATGCTGAAGTTTAAAAATGAGTTTTAAAAATAGTTGGCTCTTTTTTTAGTTGTGAAATATAACTATTATGAGAAATTGTCTGAAAGGTTATTTCCACATTAAATTTTATTTCTTTGAAAGTTAATTTATCTTTTGAGTTGGATTAATTTCATTATAATTGTTATAATGTTAAAATACTTTTGAAAATTCTCTTTTATATTTCCTCTGCTAGTTTTATGGAGACGTTTTATTTCAGATGGCAGTGAAATGGGTTTCTAAGCCTCAAACCAAGGGTGTTGCTTGTCCACTCACTGCTATACTAGGATCACATGGTCTTCATGGTGGTTGTGGAATGGTCCTGAGCTGAGACTAATTTTCATGGGAGGCAGGAGGCATGCTGCTGGTCTTTCTGTTCATCTGTTTTCCTTCAGTACATGCCCTTGCATAGGTACACAGTACATAATGTGCTTGGTGTAAACAATAGAGAGGATAATATGCTCATTTGGTTACTAACGCCACTTAGTCCAAAGAAAATCTAGAGACCTCCAACATACTATGAAACTTTATGGAGGTGAGTAATATGCTCTTTTGCGTCACTTACATTACTGATCTGTACTTTCTTCTAGGCATGGAGCTAAGTGCTTTACGTAATTATCTGGTGGAGTCCTCACAACGGCTCAATTGTTATTATCCTCTTTTATAGAGGAATAATTGAGGTCCAGAGAGATTCAGTCCCCTGCCCAGGGTTACGTAGATTATAAATGGCAAAGCCTGGATTCAAACCCAGGCACTCTGGTCCTGGAGCCCTGTTTCTTAACAACTGTGCTATAGTGAATGGAAGGTTCTGGCTAAGAAGGTATGATTGAACCAGTTTTGAGTGAATTGACACTGGATTTGTGGATCAGCTGTGACTGTTTGAGAGTCCATTAGGAATGGAATCGGTAGCCAGATTTCATTAGAATCAGGCACCAGCTGAGTAAACTGGTTACTTTTTTCAAGTTTAGAATCAACATTTGTTTCAAATATTCAAGGATTTTAGAATTTAACCTCAATAGGCAACACCAAACTGTAGCTTTCTTTTTTAGAATTATGGGTTGTTAAAAATTGATCATGATTGAGTGAGTATATAGTGATAGATTCTTTAAGTCTTCGCGATTTAGGGCTTCGGTTTCCAAAATCCCAGAAGTTTCTCTAGATGTCATAATAAACAGCATCTCTTCTAACCTTTTTATCACCTGACTCTGACCTCTGGTTAGCTTATTTAGCTTGTGCCTGGAATTCCTGTTACTGCTGGAACCTTCTAATCCAAGTGGTGGAATGAAGTAGAGTTGATGATGCTTTCATGCCCATCCTTTGTATTTTTGGCTGCCCTGTGAGAGTCTAGTGTTCTGGGTAAATCAGCAAATTATTCTGTATTTCAAATACAGTTGTTAAATTGTTTGGTATTCTTGTCTATTGCTTAGATAACCAGTTTGGGGTCACCAGTGTAGTGGATATGGTTGTTAATTGTTCTATAATTATTTAGTCCTAGTCCTAGTCCAGTAGGCTTTATAGGGATTGCTACTCCTGTTAAACACCTTTTTTTTTTTTTTTCACTGTTTGCTCCATTATTTTCTCAGTTTGTTGATTTCTTTGCTTATTTTTTTCATGTAGAAACATTGGTATTCTTTTTTTTGTGATAAGATTATTGTTCAAAATCCAAATAACACAGAGAAGTAAGTGCCTTTTTGTAGTTCTTGTGTAAGAGATAAGTGTTACTAATTTGGTATATATTTCCTTCTGGCCATTTATTGTAAAGTTGCAGATATTTTTTACACAAATAGGATCACAGTATACTTACTGTTCTGTAACCTGCTTTATTCACTGTGGGAAGATTTTAATGTCAATGTAAAGAAAGATCTATCTTATTTTGTGTTCTATATTTTGTTTAACTTAGCCCTAGTTGCTGAACATTGGCTTGAGTTTTCAAATAATGCTGCAGCAAACATCCCGGGTCATATATCATTGCACACGTCTCTGTGTTTTTAGGATGAATTTCTAGAGTTGGATTTTAGGGTCAAAGGTATACATTTTTTAAGGCTTTTGCTATATGTTGAAAAAGTATTTGCTATATGTTGAAAAACTCTGGAAGGTTTTTCCCAGTTTATACTCCCACTCCAGCTGTGTAAGAGAGGTCTCATTCTTTCCTACCTTTAATATATTAAGCATTTATCAATCTAATAACTACAAAGTATTTTATTTTAGTTTTACTTTCTTGGATTTTTAGTGAGATTGTCCTTTGTCAATTTTTCTATAGGTGTTTTGTTTTTTTACATGTAAATTTGTAAAATTTCCTAGTATAGTATAATTGGTTAAGGATTTTAGAAGATATTTGAAAGCTAAAATAATGAATTTTTAACTAATTTCCTACTTCTATTGTTGATACTTTCAGGAAAGTCTTTTCTTAGTCAAAAATAGCAAGTTTTCATATAGAGTTATACGGGAATTTTAAAAGTATTCAGATATCTATGATAAATAGATTTGTATATTTACTTCTTAGGTTTGACAACATGAGTTGCAGTATTTTCATTTTGATAGAATTTTGTTTAGAAAGTGGTTTAAATCAAATGAGTGGGGAAAATCTTAAAATTGCCATACTGGTTTGTGCTTTTTTTCGTCTACCTTTTCCAGATATTGTACTCCAAGGTACTTGGATTATGAAGATTTGGAGCGCAAATACTGGAAGAACTTAACTTTTGTGGCACCTATCTACGGCGCAGACATCAATGGGAGCATATATGATGAGGTATAGTTATATTATAATAGGTTTTCTAAAGGTTCATTTCGTGTTACTATTTTTGTTACCATTTTAGGTAATTGAGAAATAGTCATTTATTGTGCTTTGTGTGATCCATAATTCCTCACAGAACAACAGTAAATAAAGACATATCAATAGGATTTCCTTTTTTTTAAAAAAAATTATTTTATTGAGGTTATATTGGCTTATAACATTGTGTAATTTCAGGTGTACATTATTATATATCAGTTTCTGTATAGACTGCATTGTGTTCACCACCAATAGTCTAGTTTTTATTTGTCACCATACCTGTGTGCCCCTTTACCCCTTTCGCCCACCTTGCCACCGCCTTCCCTTCTGGTAACGACTAATCTGTTCTCTTTATCCATGTGTTTGTTTATCATCCATGTGTTTGTTTATCTTCCACGTATGAGTGAAATCATGTGGTATTTGTCTTTTCTCTCTTTGGCTTATTTCGCTTAACATAATAAGCTCAAGGTCCATCCATGTTGTTGCACATGGGACGATTTTGTCTTTTTATGGCTGAGTAGTATTCCATTGTATATATATACTATGTCGTCTAAAGACGACATCAGTTGACATCAGTTGTATCCATTCATCAGTTGATGGGCACTTGAGTTGCTTCCACATCTTTGCTATTGTGAATAATGCTGCAGTGAACATAGGGGTGCATAAATCTCTTTGTATTGTTAATTTCATGTTCTTTGGATAAATACCTGGTAGTGGGATAGCTGGATCATATAGTATTTCTATTTTTAATTTTTTGAGAAATCTCCATACTGTTTTCCGTAGTGGCTGTACCAGTTTGCATTGCCACCAGTACTGTATGAGGGTTCCCTTTTCTCCACACCCTATCCAACATTTGTTATTTTTTGTCTTGGTAATTATAGTCATTCTGACGGGTGTGAGGTGATATCTCATTGTGGTTTTGATTTGGATTTCCCTAATAACTAGTGATGTTGAACATCTTTTCATATGCCTGTTGTCCATCTGTATATCTTCTTTGGAAAAATGTCTGTTCCATATCCTCTGCCCATTTTTTGATCAGGTTGTTTTTTTGTTGTTGAGTTGTATGAGTTCTTTATATATTCTGGAGATTAACCCCTTGTTGGAAATATGATTTGCGAATATTTGCTCCCAGTTGGTAGGTTGTCTTTTTGCTTTATTCATGGTTTCGTTTGCCTTGCAGAAGCTCTTTAGTCTGATGTAGTCCCATTTGATTATTTTTTTCTTTTGTTTCCCTTGCCTGAGTAGATATGGTATTTGAAAAGATGCTGCAAGGACCAATGTCAAAGAGTGTACTGCCTATATTTTCTGCTGGAATTTTTCTGGTTTCAGGTCTTACATTCAAGTCTTTAATCCATTTTGAATTACTTTTTGTGTTTGGTGTAAAATAATGATCTACGCTCATTCTTTTGCATGTGGTTCTCCAGTTTTCCCAACACCATTTATTGATGAGACTTTCCTTTCCCCATTGTATGTTCTTGAAGGTTAGCTATCCATAGATATGAGGTTTTATTTCTGGGCTTTCAATTTTGTTCCATTGATCTTTGTGTGTGTTTTTGTGCCAGTACCATGCTGTTTTGATTACTATAGCTTTGTAGTATATTTTGAAGTTGGAGATTGTGATGCCTCCAGCTTTGTTCTTTTTTCTCAGGATTGCTTTTGCTATTTATGGTCTTTTATTGTTCCATATAAATTTTAGAGTTCTTTGTTCTAATTCCATGAATAATGTCACTGGGATTCTGATTGGGATTGCATTGAATCTGTAGATTGCTTTAGGTAATATGGATATTTTAACTATGTTGATCCTTCCAATCCATGTGCATGGAATATCTTTCAATTTCTTTATATCATCATTGATTTCTTTCAATAATGTCTTTATAGTTTTCAGTGTGTAGGTCTTTCACCTCCTTGGTTGAATTTATTCCTATATATTTTATTCTTTTTGTTGCAGTTGTAAATGGGATTGTATTCTTGAGTTCTCTTTCTGTTAGTTCATCGAGGGAGTATAGAAATGCAACTTATTTTTGTAAGTTGATTTTGTACCCTGCAATTTGCTATAGTTGTTGATTATTTCTAATAGTTTTCTGGTTGATTCTTTAGAGTTTTCTCTATATAGGATCATGTCGTCCACAAACAGCAAGAGTTTCACTTCTTCCTTTCCAATTTGAATACCTTTTGTTTCTTTTTCTTGCCTAATTGCTCTGGCCAAAACCTCCAGTACTGTGTTGAATAGGAGTGGTGAGAGTGGGCACCGTTGTCTTATTCCTGTTCTCTGACTATGTTGTTTTCTGTTTTTCACCATTGAATATGATGTTGGCTGTGGGTTTGTCATATATGGCCTTTATTGTGTTGAGTCCTTTCCTTCTATACCCATTTTATTGAGAGTTTTTATCATGAATGGATGTTGGATCTTGTCAAATGCTTTCTCTGCGTCTATTGGGATGATCGTGTGAATTTTTTTCCTCATTTTGTTAATGTGGTATATCACATTGGTTGATTTGCGGATGCTGAACCATCCCTGTGTCCCTGGTATAAATCCCACTTGATCAAGGTGTATGATCCTTTTAATGTATTGCTGTATTCGATTTGCCAATATTTTGTTGAGGATTTTGTATCTGTGTTCAGCAGTGATATTGGCGTGTAATTTTCCTTCTTTGTGCTGTCCTTGCCTTGTTTTGGTATCAGGGTAATGTTGGCCTCATAGAATGAGGTAGGAAGCGTCCCATCTTCTTCAATTTTTTAGAATAGTTTGAGAAGGATAGGTATTAAATCTTCTTTGAATGTTTGGTAGAATTCTCCAGAGAATTCTGTTCCTGGACTTTTATCTTTTTGGAGGTTTTTGATTACTGTTTCAATCTCTTTAGTTGTGATTGATCTATTCAGATTTTCTATTTGTTCTCAATTCAGTTTTGGGAGGTTGTATGAGTCGAAGAATTTGTCCATTTCTTCTAGGTTGTCCAGTTTGTTGGCACATAGTTTTTCATAGTATTCTCTTATAATTCTTTGTACTTCTGTTATATGCATTGTAATTTCACCTCTTTCACTTCTAATTTTATTTATTTGAGCCTTCTCTCTTTTTTTCTTAGTGAGTCTGGCTAAGAGTTTGTCAATTTTATTTATCTTCTCAAAGAACCAGCTCTTAGTCTCATTGATCCTTTCTGTTGTTTTTTTAGTCTCTATTTTGTTTATTTCTGCTCTAATTTTTATTATTTCCTTCCTTCTGCTGACTTTGGGCTTTGTTTGGGCTTTGTTTGTTCTTCTTTTTCTAGTTCTGTTGTGTGTAGTTGAAGAGTACTTACTTGAGATTTTTCTTGTTCGTTGAGGTGAGCCTGTATTGCTATAAATTTTCCTCTCAGTACTACTTTTGCTGCATCTCTTAAGAGTTGGTTTGTTGTGTTTTTATTTTCATTTGTCTCCAGGTATTTTTTGATTTCTCCTTTGATTTTTTTCTTTGATCCAATGGTTGTTCAGTAGCATGTTGTTTAATCTCCGCATGTTTGTGCCTTTCCCAGCTTTTTTTCTTGTAGTTGATTTCTAGTTTCATAACATTGTGGTCAGAAAAGATGCTTGATATGATTTCACCTTCTTAAATTTATTGAGGGTTGACTTGTTTCCCAACATATGATCTATCTTTGAGAATGTTCCGTGTACACTTGTGAAGAACGTGTATTCTGCTGTTTTTGTTTTTTTTAAATATTTTATTTTCGTTTTTTGTGAGGAAGATCAGCCTTGAGCTACTATCCGATGCCAATCCTCCTGTTTTTTTTGCTGAGGAAGATTGGCCCTGGGCTAACATCTGTGCCCATCTTCCTCTACTTTATATGGGACTCCACTACAGCATGGCTTGACAAGTGGTGCATCGGTGCGCGCCCGGGATCCGAGCCTGCGAACCCTGGGCCACCAAGTGAGCGCTCACACTTAACCACTGTGCCACCGGGCCAGCCCTGTATTCTGCTGTTTTTGGATGGAATGTTCTCTATACATCTGTTAAGTCCATCTGGTTTAGGATTTCATTTAAGACTTCTGCTTTCCTTGCTGACAGTCTGTCTGGATGATCTGTCCATTGATGTAAGTGGGGTGTTGAGGTCCCCTACTGTTATTGTGTTGCTGTCAATTTCTCCCTTTAGGTCTGTTAATAGTTGCTTTATATACTTTGGTGCTCCTGTGTTAGGTGCATATATTATGTCCTCTTGGTGGAATGTCCCTTTTGTCATTAAATACTGCCTCTATTTATCTCTGATTGTCTTTATTATCTTGAAGTCTGCTTGGTCTGATATAAGTATGGCAACACCTGCTTTTTTTTGCTTGCCATTTACTTGGAGTATCATCTTCCATCCCTTCACTCTGAGCCTATGTTTGTCTTTAGAGCTAAGATGTGTTTCCTGGAGGCAGCATATTGTTGGGTCTTGTTTTATAATCCATCCAGCCACTCTGTGTCTTTTGATTGGAGAATTCAATCCATTTACATTTAGAGTGATTATTGATATATGAGCGCTTAATGCTGCCATTTTATCTCTTGTTTTACAGTTGTTCTCTATTTCCATTGTTTGTCTTCCCTTGTATTTCTGACTGCCATTTCAGTTTGGTGGTTTTCTGTGATGGTTTTCTCAGTTTTCTCTTTATTTACGATTTGTGGCTCTGCTTTGACTTTGTGTAGTGGTTACCATGGCTGGGCTGCTGCGCTAGGTGAGGGGGACACTTTCTTTTGTGCCCAGGCTGGCTCTCTGCTCACAGGTGGTTCGGCTGAGCTACTGTACTTGGTGGCCGGGCTCCTTTGCAGGGGATGAGCTGCCGCCACTTGCTGGAGAGCGTCCCCACAGGTGGTGCTGTGATGGCAGGGTGGCTCCTCCCACAGGCCCAGCTACCACTCCGAAGGCATTCGTGTGCAGGCTGGGCTGTCCACATTTCCTCTTACAGTCCTGCCAGCCACTGTGGGAGGACCCGTGACCTGGATCGCTGTTGCCGGGGTGGTGGAAGGGGGATCCACTCACCTAGTTCCACTGCTTCCCGGGGATCCAGTCCACCCGCCTTCAGATGTATGGTTGCATGGATCTCTCAGGTGTCCTGTTGTGCTGCGTAGGGAATCCTCTGTTGGTTAGTGAACGTCCGTTTAGTTGTAACTTAGAGTGGAAAGACAAAGGGAACAACTCACTCTGCCATGGTGCTGACTTCACTCCTCGGTAGGATTTGTGCTGCTGGTATTTTTCAGTTTGAAACTAGCTAATTGTATAAATACCTGAGATTGTTTAACAGTAATATGGTATGTGGTTATCTGGCTGATCTTTAAATTACTTTAAAAAATTTTAAAGCAAAGCACATTATAAAAATATTTCAAAAACAGGAAATATCCAGAATACTACCACGTTAAGGCAAAAGCAGTATTTTAATATGTTTTCTTCCAGTAGTTTTCCCCTAATCATTTAAAAAAGTTATATTTGAGCAGGGTTATATTCTCCTTTTTTTCCACAAATTGTGAGAATTTTTTTCTTTTTTTAAATGTAAATATTATTACAGTATTTCCAGTTATTTTTCATGAAAGCATAATCTACTGGATATAATCCAATTTTTTTTGGCTTCCCCTGATACTTTTAAACCCTATTTTTTGTTGTCTTTCTCTTTTGAAACCTTTTATCCCCTCTCCCATGGTTTTATTTTGAAAAATTTCTTGCCCACCAAAGGGTTGAAGTAGTACAGTGAACACCTGGATACCCTTCACCCAGATTCGCCAGTTGTTCATATTTACCACATTTGCTTTGTTTCCCTGTTGCTGTGTCTCTGTCTTTGTCTCTCTGCTGTAACATTTGAAAGTAAGTTGCAGACATCATGACAATTTACCCTTAATTGTTTCAACATGTATCTTTTAATTACAGCACAATTTAACATATTATATCACCTAATACATAAACCATGGGTCCCTAATTTTATCAATAATATTGTTTATGATTTGTTTTTTTCCCCCACTTGAAGGATCCAGTCAAAGATCTCCTTTTATAATTGATAAGTGACGTATATTAGAGACTAGGTGAATATACCGTTCCTTAGCAGCCTTTCACCTGGTGAATTTGCATCCATTGATAATCCTTGCCTGAGTCAATTTTTATAGTATTTGTAAACCTTTTATAATTTGAAGTAGAAAACAACTGGAAAGTGCATAAAACATAACTTGAGAGTTTCATGAATTATTGTAAGGTGAACACCTGTGTACCATCACTGACATCTAAGAAAACATTACCAGCACCTCAATTTCCCCTACATGTCCCCTTTACCATCATAGTCTCCCCCTTTCCTCCAGAAGTGATCACTATTTGGACTTTATGGTATCACTTTCTTCTTTTCTTTGAAAATGCAGCTCATTGTATCTTGTTTCTGAATTTTATATAATTAGAAGAATCATTCACTATATATTCTTTTATGTCTGGCTTCTGTCACACCTTATTACCTTGCTAAACTTTTTCTGTATTGTGTGTAACTAAGGTTCATTCATTTTCATTGCTGTGTATTATTCTATTGCATGAAGGTACCAGTGTTTATATATTTGTTCTGCTACTAATGATCATTTTGATTGGTTTTAGTTTTGGCTTTTATGCACAAAGCTTCTGTGAACGTTCTGCATGTTTCGCAGGGCATGGAAGCATGCCTTTCTATTGGGTGTATTCCTAGGAGTGGTTATAGGGTATATACATGATTAGCCTTAGAAGAAAACTGTTTTCCAGTTCACACCTTCCTGTAGCAATGTTTGTCACTTCCCATTGCTCTGCATCCTTCCTGACACTTGGTATTGTCAGTCTTTTAATTTTAGCCATTCTTTTGGGTGTGTGTAGTAGTATCTTGTGGTTTTAAAGTGTATTATTATTTTTCCCCTTACGTTCATTGGCTGTTTGGATTTCCCCTTTATCAAAGTGCCCGTTCAAGACTCTTGTGTGTTTTTCTTTTGTGTCATGCTTTTCTTATTGATTATAGTTCTTTATACATTCTGGATATGAGGTAGTGGCACAATTTCAAATTTTCTATGTGGATTTCCAATTGTGGAGCACTGTTATTAAAAGGACCATTCTTATTTTTGAATATGGACTGGGTTTAGATGATGCTGTGGAAACACTGTTGTCCTATTGGATGTAGTGATGGCGTGGTGGCTATATGTATATATTTGTTTCTTATCAATTGAAGATGCACATTGAAAAATATACAGGTGAAATAACATGAGGTCTGGGATTTGTTTTTCAAATATTTCAGAAGATAAAGTGGAATGGATGTAGTTGAATAAAGATTGGCAAAATGTTGTTAATTGAACCTAGATGATGGGTACATGAAGTTTTAAATGTGTGTGTCTGGAATATTAAAAATAAAAGTTTAAAAAAGAGAAAACATCCTTTCTCCATTCTCCTTTTAGATTTTCACTAGTATAAGTAACCTCTGTGTTGAGAATTTATTGTTTATTAAGGTAGTACATACTCACATAGAAAAGTTGAAAAATAGAGAAAAATATGAAGAAAAAAATAAAAATTACTCATAAGCTTACCAAACAAATAACCTTTTAATGATTTCCTTTTGGCATTTTGTTTTATGTGAGTGTGTGTATATGTATGCATGTGTTTGCATGTGTGTACATGTTTCCCCACCAAAGAGCCTAGGAGGTTTTGATGGTTTGTTGGCTTTAGAAGCATTTTCAATATCGCTCTCTAGAGGATCATTTCAGTATATTGTAGCTCCAGCCTTCTCTAGACTGCCAGTTTCAAATTGTGCCTTGTATTAAATTGTTGCTATATGTTTTTTGTATTTCAATTCCAAGTGTATTCTTACTGATTTATTCTTTAGTGATAACAAATCTCTTTTAAGTTTAACATGTTATGGTTACTTATATTTAGGAAAATGAGTGCCATTAACAGTAACGCTTCCTTACAGACCATGGCACCCTGTCTTATTAAACCAGCTTCTGTGAGGTTTCCATGGGAATGGGTAAGGCCAAGTGAATATGGTTGGTATTTTACACTTGGGGCCCAGCGAAGTTAAATTGTTTTTCCAAAGTTATGAGGCTAGTAGAGGGGCTGCCAGGTGCTCTTATCCCCTAGACCAGTTTTAAGGAAGCACTTGTGTATAGTCAATCTCATAGTTGTGGAGGTGTATAAAACTAGGTTGATGTCAACTACAGATTTCCCTGAGCTGATGGTTTATTTTGTGCCTTCTCTGTGGTTTCTTCCCTATAGTATCCTGGCAAGTTTTCAGGCTTCTGAAAGGAAGATTAAGTTGAGGATCATTGGACCCTGGGCTGAGAGTTTGCATGTCGGAGTGCTCTAAAATAAAATAAAACTCAGTCTAATTTATTTTTTCTAATCACCCCTTGGGATCATTGAACCTTTGTTCCTTTTTACAAATACAATTAGAAGCAGCATATTTGGGATGATTTTCAGAACAATTGACATAAAAACTCCCTGAACTAGCTTTCCATATTTGATAGTGAAAGAACGTAATTGTTAACTACACAGATGAGGCTGATGGACTTTGGTTTGCTGGGCTTATCAATTTACTGCTATATTTCAAAACCAGTTACGCATTGGCATTGCTTCAAGGGAACATTGACTTTAGACTTCAGGTCTGAGTAACTTTAGTTATTAAAATCCAATGAACAAAATCCACTGGTTTTGTGAACATGCAGTTTTAAAACATCCTCATCATTTATGGGTTTTGAAGCCAGGAATCTGTCAGTTTGGTAGGACCCACAAGGCGTAGTATTTTATGGAATTTCTGTAGGCTCTACGGGAGCAGTTAGTAGCTCCAGAGCTGAGCTGACATTTTCAATACTTTTGTAGCATCAAGAAAGACATGAGAGAGATATTGTAAACTGCTTCTGGTAAACAAAAGCAATCACACTCAAGACACAAATGAAAAATAACTTGTATTTGGCTCCTTGAGGTAGATGGAGAGTAACAAGAGAAAGAGTATATTAAAGAGAGTGATGAAGAGTGAGAATAATAATAACCTGTAACTGTCATGAATGTTTGAAATCATCACAATGAATCTGCATTGAAAAAGCCCATGTATTGTTTTGTTCTTTACTCGTGTCCTTGTATCGTTATCTGTTCAGCTCAGTATTTACATTGTGTTGGGAACTGGTTTATTATCTTTCATGGCATTATTTTGAAAGGGATTATAGTCATCAAATTGCAGTTCACTTTCTCCCCTAATTTCTGGTTATAGCTTTTTCCTTTGATCTTAAAAGAATGATTGAAAAACCATAGTCTTCTTTTGGTGGGAGGGGGAATTCTTGGAGAGGGCGTGGGGTGGTAAGAGAAATAGCTTGTGTAGGGTACAGAGATGAGTAAGGGTCCTGGTTCTCAAGAAATTCACAGACTTAGAGAGACAGAGGGGCAGTAAGGAGTAATGAGCCTGTCATAAGGGCAAATGTGGGGTCCGAGGGAGCCTGGAGGAGGGGCACTTAGAGCAGGTTGGCATTGAAAAAAGACTTTATGGAGGAGAGAGGACATTTGAACTTGGCCTAGATGAGTAAGTTCATCAGGTAAAGGAGGGAGAGAGGAGAATGGGGCAGGAACTAGGTAAATTTGAGGGTAAGACCACACTTAATAGTCTTTGTATTTTTACTGAATTTTGAGACTTTTTGCTTAGCAAGGGCTTGAGGAGGGTGAGACAGACCTGGAATGGTGGCTGTGAGATCTGAGGCAGAGCCGAGACGGGGCTTTGGGCCTGGGCCCCAGACTCTGGTGCTGTCCCGGCCCTGCCTGCTCAGATGTTTGTCTTGCGGCACCGGGCACATCTTTTAAAGAGCAAATGAGGTGTCTTTGTAGTGTTGATCCAGACTTGAATTAGGGACGAGAGTGTTCATGAAGGACTGGTTGAGAATAATCAGCCTTGATAGTAAAGAGAGAAGGGCCTGGAGATCCCAGGACGTGAGTCTTGGCCCTTCTTTCATTCTGCTGCTTCTTTCAGAGCTTGATTTCCTTAGGTGGTACTAAAAAAATCTCAGTCAACACCATAGACAACAGCCTATGGCAGCAGTAACAGTAACATGATTTAAGCAAGTTACTGTTTTTTAAACTGGACTATCAAAGACATGTGGTGACAAACGCAGCAGGTATATGATGGATATATGATGCAGAGCTGGGCTTGGCCCCCAGATTCTGTTGCTTGTCTTTGCAAATAAAGTTTTATTGGAGCATGGCCGTACTCATTCATTTACATATTATATATGGCTTTTTTTGCAGTACAATGGCAGAGTTGAGTAGTTGTGACAGAAATTGTATGGCCCACAAAAGCTAAAATATTTATTGTCTGGCCCTTTGCAGGAAAAATTTGCCAACCACTGATACTGTATATAGGCATAATTATTTGCTCTTGGAGAAGGATGCTAAAAATCATTTTGGGATAGGTGGGATAGAAATAAAATTCTGAATGTTCTTGGGGAGAATGAGAGTCATATACTTTGACTGCATTGGTGCCTTGAGACGATGAAATTGAAGTGTTTGGTGATGTCAGGAACGTTCTGTAATTAAAAAAGTTCCCAAACTTAGAAATAGAGCCACGTGTGTTCTTGGGTGGCCCTAGATGATTCCATGGAAACAGTAACATAAGTATTAGAGCCCTAAGTTACGAATTTTGTTGTTGTCATTATGTTTCACTAAGGGGCTGGTCCACTGATAAAGACAGAAAGTTTTAATTAGCCTTTGCTAACCGTACGTTTAAAAAGTTAGCCCTCTGTTAAAAGAAGCGTGGGATTTTCTTCAGGAAACAAACACAAAAAAGAAGACATAAAGAGGAAAGAAGAACAGGGAGCAAAATGTCCTGTACCTGTGGGATGATCTGACTTGGCTAAGGGACATGAAAGTCAACAGGTATCTGTAGGAAAGACAGAAGGTAGAACATTTCTAGCCATGTGTACTTCTCCAGATCTTTGAAGACAGTGCATCTCTTTGTTCTGTGTTTGAGGGCTAAGGATTGGCATTAACATTATTTACTTAGACCAGTACAGTGACAGAGTGAGTCATTCAGTCCTGAGTTTGTTCTTTGCTATGTAGGACTGCATTTCTAACAATACCTATCATGTAGTGTAATGGTGATCCTCTTAATGATGGTAATGGTTCATTAAATCAAGGTTTAAAATGAAGTTTCACATCCTTTGCTTAGGCTAGCTTTTATCTTCCTAATCCATAACACTAGAAGGATCTCCAAGAGCATTGTCTGTTTTCAAAAGAGTTTTTGCAAAATTTTCCCTTTGTTGAGTGGTGACAGATAGCTCCTTCCCGAAGCCCCTCCCCTATCTCCTCCATCACCCAGGCTTTCTGGTTTGAATGCTTCATATCATAACAGACATTGTGGTCTGCCGTGGCCCCTGTGAGCCTATGTTTTCAGAGTAGTGCACCAGCAAGGAGTTGAGCTATCTTCATCGTCACAGTTACCCCTTCAGAGCAATTTAGCCTTCTTTGGAGGCTTTATGTTCAGGTCCTCCTTTCTTCTGAAATATGCCTATGAGATGGCATGGCATTAAGACTGACAGGTTCCTTTGTGTGGAACCATCTTTGATGATAGTTTTCTGCAGTTTGCTGGAGGCAGATAGCATGTCTCGCTGTGAGGGGAAGCTGCTTCACCTGTGATCTGGAACTTGTGCCATCAATCACTGTTCTCCCAGACTTGCTGTGAAACTCAGCTGCTTCACTGAATCATGTTCCTACCCCATTGCAGCTGCCTATAGATCGCCGAAGGTGTCCACCACCCTATCCTGAGCCAGCCTGGTACTCAGTGGTCTCCTGCACTGAGAGTGACTATCAGTCTACTGCACAAGGAATTTCTCTAGTTTTTCAAATATCGTGTTGGCTTTGGAACATGATTAAGCTTTCCAGGAGCAACATGACCATGTTTCATAGATGGGGACATGTCCAGCTCACGTCTTATGTGCCTTCCTCCGTCAGTACACACCATCACTTCAACTTTTTCTAATCTGTGGGCTTTCTAGGCCTCTTATGCGCACTTACTTTCTTCTCGGACTCCTCCACTTTCTCAGAAGACAGTTTCACCAATAATGATGGGAAGATGATAGCATTGATGCCCAACACATTTAACATGGGCACATGGCATAATCCTTTTGGGAGAATAGCTGAGATACAGCTGAATTGCCATCTATGTTCTCTTGCCTAGATTTGTATACAATTGGAATGATTCTGTCAGTGGATGTTCAGAGTCATTATAGAGATTTTTTGATTTGGACAGTGAATTTTGGGTAAAAAAATATGTTATTACAGCAAATATTTGGAAAACGAGTACAGAAAACCAAGGATACCTTTATTTATGTGACTGTTTCTTCCACAGTAGACTGAGTCCAGTGATGGCAGGTATCATTTCTCATAGACTCTTCAGCCCCAGCCCCTATCACAGTGTCTGCTGCAAAAAATGCACCTAAATAATTGTAGAATTGGTGAGTGCATGACATTGGAAAAATGGCCTGAGGCCAGATCGTGGCGTTCCTTGAATGTTTTTGGTTATTATTCTGTACATCTTGAAGAACCGTTTGAGATTATTTTAGTAAGGAAGTGATAGGATCAGAATCATGCTTTAAAAAGTGTGATCAGATAATGGTCTATAAGATGGACTGGTCACAGCGAGAGGCTTGGAAAGTGTTTTGAATGAGGAGGAAGAGGGAGGGATTAGAGTGATCTCCCTGTGTGTGTTTTTCTGAACACTAATACCCTGAGGCAGTGGTTCTCAAACTTTTTGGTCTTAGGGACCCCTTTACACTTTTAATAACTTATTGTAGGCCTCAAAGAGCTTTTGTTCATGTAGGTTATATCTATCCTTGTTATTATATTAGAAATTAAAACTGAGAATATTTAAAAATATTTAATTCATTAAAAATAATCCATTACATGTGTATTTGCATAAAAAAAGACTATATTTTCCTGAACAAAAAATTTACAAAAGTGGCATTATTTTACATTTTTTTAAAATCTCGAATGTCTAGCTTACTAGAAGACCTCTGGATTCTTATATGGCTTCTGCATTTCATCTGTTGTGGTGTCATGTAGCCTCTGGAGAACTCCACCTTACACTCCTGGGAGAATTAGAGTGAAAAAGACAAATAACGTCTTGGTATAATTACGAAAACAGTTTTGATGCCCCAGACCCAGATGGGATTTGGGTATCTCCCAATGGTCCCCACATAACACTTTGAAAACCGATACCTTAAGATATTTAACAAAAGATTTCTTCTCTGATCTCAGTCTGCATAGATGATGCAGTGATCTTGAGGCAAGCTAACAGTGTTCCATTCTTGTTTACTGACCTTCAGGTCACTGATAGGCACCTCAGAGACCTAATCACTTTAGGAGACAGTGGTTCTCAAACTGAAAGTTAGGCAGTTTCTTAGGGGACCTTCATGCCATATAACTCAGGCAAAATTTTACAAGCAGAAAACAGACTTAGCATGTGAACTCAAGTCCCTGCATCTCAAAATGTAGAAAATATTTTAAAGAAATTATATTCCCAGTATTTTCTTTTAATATTAATTTACTAGTCTATTGCTTTTGTCATCCAGGTATTTATTAATAGACACTTGACAGAAAATTCAAAATAGTTTGAAAAATACTGTGGCAAACCTTTAAACAAAAGTATCATGTCTTATACTGTTATGTGTTTCTCCTTGAGAGATGGGGAAAAGGTTTTTTTTGCTGTGCGTGTACTGGGTGGGTAGGTGTGTGCATGGGGTCCTCTTTATAATTTCTCTTTTCAGTTTTCTTTATAGACTATGATTATAAATGTATAAATTTTTAAGGTAAAAATTACCTTTTTGTTAATATAAATGTTAAATATAAAAAAATTGGAAAGTATTACACAAGAGAGAAAATCGAAATGATTCATAATCCTGGCATTCAGAGATAACAGCTGTCAAAAAAGTTTAGTGTATTTTTTATTTTTTTCTCTCTACTTAGTGCTTGATAATTGTATTTTTTTAACAGATGTAGTATCATAGTGAACATAGTTGGTCTTGTTTTTTCCCCCTCCCATTTTAACACATCGTGAATACTTTCTCTTGATGACAGATGTTCTTCAACAGGGTGAGTTAGCATTTATTTTGTCTGTCTTACTTTTGTTGGTAGGATGGTTTTCTTGGGCAGAGGAAAGCAGATAAATCTAAAGATTTAGATGAAGAGGGATGCAGGAAGGCTGTGGAGGCAGGGGGAGTATGACATTCTTGGTCTTGCGTGGGTCAGTGTTGGGTAGGCCACATGGTTCACAGTGGGGTGGCGAGATCATTGCTAACCTGAGAGAGGAGCACTTTGCCTCATTTCCTGCCTTTCTTCCACAGCCTCTTGAAATAGAAAGCTATATTAAACAGCGTGGACTATTTGACCTGTTTACTTATGTAATCAATGCTTACCATCCCTAGCTGTGACTTTCGGGAAACCTCTGTCTTTGCCTTAGAGTCTTCATCTGTAAAGGAAAGGAATTGAATTAACAGCCCTCTGAAGTTCCTGCCAGCTTAAAGATATTTGCTTTATGATAAGCAACATTTCTTCAAGAAGGTGAACTGAATTCTTTGATAGTGAATCTTTATGAGTTCTAGATTTCTTTTGTATTAGAATCTGGTCAAGAACCTCTTTATAAGAACTCTGTTGGCTGAAGCATGGGAATCTTTTCATACCAAAATTTTAGTCTTAATGGCATTTAACCTTACAGATGACATTTTTTTCTCTTCCCACAGTGGTGTAGCTTAAATACCTTCATCCACTAGATGGTGCTCTTGGACAACACATTTATCTAATGCTGTGGGTTTCCAAATGAGGTGAAACAGTTTAAACTATTTGAGTCATCAGGAGACTTCCTTTCCATTTTGTATTTTTATCGTGCCAGGATATCATTTATCCTGAAATAGGAAATAATTTGAAGCCAGAACTCTTAACTGTATGTGTAATTTTCACATCCAAGACAAAATGTCATTATTCTAGACATGTTTTGGAGTAAAGAGAGAGCTACTGGCCTATAGGATCATGACTTTCAGATTTTAGTTCTGTGAAATAAGGCTCCTAGTTAATCAGAACTCATTTGCCAGCATGTTATGGCTGATCTTCAGTGAAAGAAGTCTTAGCCTGCACTATCCCAAATTATGCATCCAGACAGAGGAGGTGATGGTAGTTCTTTCTATTCACTGCTCACATTGCATCTAGAGTGTTGCGTCAGTTCTGGAAGCTATGCTTTCAGAGGAGTATTGCCAAGGAATTGTCGATGGAAGAGAGTTAAAGTTCAGATGCAGAGTGACCTCAGAGAACACCGCTGCTACCTGAAGTGTCTTGCATGTGAGAGGGTTAGGTGGGATCACTGTGGGGAAGATCAGTTTTGTCTCTGGAATAACTTTCTAAAGAATCACAGCTGTCACAGAATAGATTGGGCTGCCTGCCATTCAAGGTAAGGAGCTACTGACTGTGGGATGTTCACGGGGAAAACTGCCTGATCTTATGTCAGAAATAATTTAAAAGAATTTTGGGTTGGATAGGATTTGGATAGAATTGGTCAGTTTTGTTTTAACTCTTCTCTTTACCTCTTAACTGTCAAACTTCACAATTAAAGTATACTTAGATGTTCAGTAAAGTGCTAAATTGGTAAACCAACAAATACGTGTGGAGTCCCATGCTGAGCAGTTTGTGGGAGTGTGAGAAGTGTTAGGGATGCCACTGCGGGGTGCTTACTTGTTAGCTGGAGAGTCAGGAATGCTTTCCCTAAGGGGTAAATAACACATACAGGGCAGACTAGGCGCCCCATGGGTGGTATGAAGACTCTGCACCGTAAGAATGAAAAGAGATTAAGCTTCTTGGGGACTGGCACAATCCCTGGATTGTGGTGAGAATTCAGGGCATCAGACATGTGAGCCACAGGGAGGAGTGAGGATGCTAAGAGTGTTCTGGGGGTACTGGATGATCAGTGTGCCTGGTGGCGGATATCTGTGGGCAAGTGTTATTAGGGAAACAGCAGTGGGAATTACCAAAGGGGAGAGAACATGAAACCCAGAGGAGAAAAACTAGAGTTTTAGTGCTGAATTCAGGTGATGATCATAAAATCATTGACGATTTTACCTGGAAGGGGTCTTGGAGATCACGATGTAGCCAACACATTTATAGATGAGGAGTCTCGGACCAAAATGTTAGGAATTATCCAAAATGACACCTACTTAGTGGCAGCGCTGGGAGACCCCTTTGCCTGTTCTCTTTCTGCTATTTTAGACTGTCACCAGGAAGGATTATTAGAACTTTGAACTATATTGTGTCCTCCAATCCTCTTCGTCTCTAGGATTAGTATTTGCCAGGGTCTTCTCTCGATGCCTGGTATCATCAGAGGCAAGCCTCTTCCTTCCGTTGCAGCCTTGATCTTGCCTGGTTTACAAAAGGACTTTGATAAGGCACGTATATTCAAAGCCTAGTTCCTACTTTGGCCCCACCCTTCCCTGTTTTTTAAAAAAAAAAAAGATGAAGATAATCTAGATTTCATCTTTATGATTTTTTAAGTCGTAGAAGCAGGTTTTTTTTTCTAAGAGAATTTATAGAGTAGAAAGATTCAAATAACTGTTGTCTAAAAGGGACTATTGGTCCACACCTTCTGTTTCTAGAGTCTATTTTAGAAATGGTCGGAAATATAGATCAACGTTTATATATCAAAATTGTTTTCCAGTGTTTTTTAAAAGAATTATAGCAAAAAATATAAAGCAACCTGTATGTCGCAAAGGAAAATAATGATACAAATTGTTATAGACGTGAAGTAATATAGAATAAATGTTAGGAATATGTTCATAATTCAATGGTGAGTGAATAAACCGGGATTACTGTGTATCGATATACCCCCAAGACCTTGAAATGCCCACACTGGATTTCCAGTATTGTATACAATTCCCCTCGTTAATCATCCACTTGACCATGGGAAGGGAGCCGTGGGTCTGGCTGAGGTGGAGAGGTTGGGGAACTGCTCTCACACTCTAGCTTCCTGGATGGATTCCTCAAAATAAGTCATCACCTGTCAGTGGGCTTTTGGAGTCACTGGAACAGAGTTAGGGCCATGAATTCCAGGAGTCTGATTCTAATTATGTTCTAATTAAAAACATTTTTTTCAGAGAAAGATATCACTAAAGTGATAAAATAGTTTTATTTGTAGGTTTATAAGTTTGATTTTAAGAACTTAATGTTCCAAATGTTCTACAATGAGAAAATATAGTTTTATATTCAGGAAAATTATTGTTAGTTTTCCCTTTTTCATTGAAGGAATAATGTTGAGCCTATGTATATGATCTACCATTTTATGCTGTGAGGAATAAAAATGAGACCGTTGGCAATACTTTAGGTTGTTTTTTTTTTGTGAAGAATGAAAGGGAAAGTCAACACCACCAGCCCTCTGCCAAGTGTTAGGAGAGTGTGTTAACTATAAAGTTGCTTTAAGTGAGAAATAGCGAGAGAGAAATGAAGCAAGGTGGAAAAAACAAACAACGGGAGAAACAGAAGTAAAAGTAGATAGAGTCCTATAGAAGAATTGGGAGAAACAGATATTTTCTTTGTCTAAATTGGGATTTTCCTGAAATTTAGTAGTTATAAAAAGGCTCATGTCCAGCTCATACTTTGGTACCATTCAAAAGCTAAGTGGCTTCTACTTTTCCTTTAGTAGAATAACATTAGTGTCACAGACATTGATATATCACTTTCTGACTTGAATCTACTAGAGAATGGGGGAAGTGGGGACCTATGGATTTGGTTACTAAGGAGGAAATGTATTAGTCAGACATTATTTTGCTGTCAGTAATGGAGACCTCAGAATCAATGGCTGAAACAAATTAGGTGTTTAGTTTTCATGTAAAAATTTGTGGCAGGTAGTCCAGGGCCGGTGTGTTGGTTTCATGATGTTATCATAGACTCCTACTTCAGCAATTTCTTCTGCCGTCCTCACGATGAGATCCTTACCCTTGTGCTCTTCTGGTAGCTGCTCAAGCTCATCATGTTTGAATGTCTGGTGGAGGGAAGCAGGAGGAAGGGCGAAGGGCACCAAGAACCTGTGCCTGCTGAGGCAGCCCCTTCAAACCTTTCTCCTGGAAGCCCTGCCCAGTGATGACTAGTATGTTTCATTGGCCAGAACCATGTACTATGACTAGCTTTAGCTGCAAGGGAAGCTGGAAATGCAGATTTTATCCAGCTACATTGTTCTTTGAATTAAATGGGGTTCTATCAGTAAAGAGGATGAAAATAGATACTTAGTACTTAGGCAATTTCTGTCATAAAAGTTTATTATAACACGCAGTGATTTTGAAATACTGTGTTATTCTGCAGTATAATCCACTTTTAGAGAGTTGAACGAGACCAGGGCTTAATAGTCTAGAAAATATGAATGCATTAGTAAAGATTGTTGTGTTTTTAATTTCCTATATATAAAAATAGCTTGTCAGGGTCTGAGTATAGCATTTTACTGTTTTATTGAATGTTGAGATATTGATCCTTTTTAACGGAGAACAGGGCTTCACATGGTTCAAGTTCCCTTTAGGATTTTCTGCAAGGGCCACATGTAGATATGTAAATAAAGTTAACAATTCTGTTATTTCTGTGATTTATTTATTTATTTATTTCCCCCCCCAAAGCCCCAGTAGATAGTTGTATGTCATAGTTGCACATCCTTCTAGTTGCTGTATGTGGGACTCAGCATGGCTGGAGAAGCGGTGTGTTGGTACACGCCCAGGATCCAAACCTGGGCCGCCAGCAGCGGAGCGCGCGCACTTAACCACTAAGCCACTGGGCTGGCCCAGATTTGTTTTTTTTAATAGACATGTCTATGAGTAGATCTGTGAGTCCTTCTATTGGCCTAAGCCAGTATTTCCAAGTCATCTTCTGGACAGGTAGTCCTTTAAGAAAACAGAAAGCGAAAAACATAATCACCAAATTACTAACTTTCCTTTCTCGTCGTTGGGGGATAGAGGGAAGTTTTTCCCTCCTTGATTACATAAAGGTGTGTAGTTCAGAGCTGACTTTCTGGCTTACTGTTTGGCCCCGTGGCTTCAGATGCCGTAGAGCCAGTGTAGGTTAGAGTTCTTTATTCCCGCCCTTGACTCCCAGCTCCACAGTTTTGAGCTGTGAGATCTTGGGCGCGTTATCTGACTTCTCTTTGCTGCAGTTCCCTCATCTTCAAAGTGGCATTGATAGTAGATAATACCAGTGTCTACCTCAGAGGATAAAATGAGAGGACATAAATAAAACACCTAGTTCAGGGCCTGCTCCGTAGTGTGTGCTGAACAAATGTTAGCTGTTGCTGATGGCAGTATTAAAGCAAACTAGACAAAAATCCTGAGGCTGCAATGAGATATTCAGTAGTTGATTCCGACCAAGAGAACTGGGAAGAATTCTGTTCTGCATAAATTGTCATTTACATATGAGTCCAACCTGCAACCCAGCAGTTGATACTTGCTACCATCTGTCAAAGCCTGTCAGAACCATGAAAGATGTTTGTTTAGGGGTTACTGCTTAAGAAAATGCCCCTGCTGTTTTCAAGAAATATACCATCATCTTCTTGTTAGTAAGACAAGTTGCTGGGACAGAAATGGTGCCATGGGATGTGACACAGGAGATATTTTCTTTTTCATGATTTTTTCTTTATCATATTTTTGGAATGTAATATCTGATTATATATGTGCAATGTATTGAAGTTTTAAACTGTAAGGATACATTGAATACCCCAAACCCACCATGCAGTGCAACTTCTAGGATGTTAGCACTACTGCTCTTTCTACAGTCCTTCCCTGCTACCCCGTCCCATCACCCAGGGGTGGCCTGAATATTGTGTTTGATTTCTTGCCTTTTAGAAAATAGTTTTGTCACATGCACATATATTTTTAAACAATATATCTAGTTTGGCTTATTTTGACCTTATTAAAAATAGTATCACTTTATGTAGTCTTCTGGGACTTTGATTTTTTTCACCCAACAATGGGTTTCCCCGGTTTATCCATGTTATTGTGTGAGCCATTGTTCAGTCATTTTCATTGCTGTATAATATTTCATTTTGTGCGTATACATTTTATTTTTGATCATCCTGCCAGGGGACATTTTCTTTTTCTCTTTCTTTTTTATTTTTTTTAATTTTTATTTTTTTTACCATGGATAGTTTTTTTCTTTTTCTTTTTTTTAATAATTTTATTTATTTATTTATTTTCCCCCAAAGCCCCAGTAGTTTCTCTTTCTTTTTTAAAAATAAATATTTCTCCTATGAACATATTCCTGTACATGGTTCCTGCTGCACGTGTATAAAAGTTTTTCTAAAAGCATTTACTTGGGAGTGGAGTTGTGGCCTTATAGAGTGTTCAACTTTACCAGATACTGTTGAATGTTTTCCAAAGGGTTTATACCAATTTATGCTCCTACAGCAGTGTATAATCATTTTTAAGACAGCTTTATCGAGGGATAATTTACATACCACAGAATTCACCCATTTTAAGTGTATAATTCAATGATTTTTGTGTAACTATCACCACCAATCTAGTCTTCGAACATTTCCATCACATCCAAAAGCTTTCTCGTTCGTGCTTACGTATAGGGTTGTAAGCACTTAGTATTGTGCACCTTATTACTTAGTGTCAATCTTGTGACTGTAAAATATCTTGTGTGTGAATTTGCATTTCTCTGATTACAAATGATGTAGAACATCTTTTCATGTCTTTGTTGGCCATTCATGTTTGCTCTTTTGTGAAATGTCTTCAGCCTATTTTTCTATTAGATTGTTTACCTTTTTTATATTATTTGGAATTCTTTATGTATTCTGGATACCAAAACTATGCCAGTTATATATATATATATTTTTTTTTTTTAAAAGATTTTATTTATTTATTTTTCCCCCCAAAGCCCCAGTAGATAGTTGTATGTCATAGCTGCACATCCTTCTAGTTGCTGTATGTGGGACTCGGCCTCAGCATGGCCGGAGAAGCGGTGCCTTGGTGCACGCCCGGGATCTGAGCCCGGTCCGCCAGCAGCAGAGCGCGCGCACTTCACCACTAAGCCACGGGGCCGGCCCAAAATGTGTTCTCTAGTTCTCCTCCTTTTTTTTTATTTCCCCCCCAAAGCCCCAGTAGATAGTTGTATGTCATAGCTGCACATCCTTGCTGTATGTGGGACGCGGCCTCAGCATGGCCAGAGAAGCGGTGTGTCAGTGCGCGCCCGGGATCTGAACCTGGGCCGCCAGCAGCAGAGTGCGCGCACTTAACCGCTAAGCCATGGTGCTGTCTCCAGTTATATTTTTTGAATTACTTGCTGCAGTTTTGGCTTGTTCTTTTCACTTTTTTGTTTTTTTTAATTTTCAGTGTCTTGTTTTGGTGTGACGACAGATCAGTTTTAATTCTAGCGCCTGAAGCTATACAAGGGTACATTTTATAAACTTCATGGGACTGTTGGATGCATTCAGTAAAGTGACAACTGTGCAATACGACTTAGTATCTCAAAATCAGGAACATACTTTTAAATTGTTTAGATCCCGTCCATAGAATTAAAAACAAAATCACAAGCCATCCACAGTTATGCTAATTGTCAGTTAAATGCTTTACACTTAATACTTGATCTAACAGTCAATGTCTAGTAGGGGATATTGAAAGTGGTTTCAGATTCTCATCCTGTTCTAGTCTGTTGGGAAGGGTTCTTGAGTAGGCATGTGGCCAAAGGTGGGTACCAACAGGACTAGAGCAGCAAGTAAAATTTTACCACAGTTTCTGTAGTTTTCACTTTTTTTTTTGTCAGAAGTGAACAGCGAGAATTAGATACTTATCTTTACATATATACAAGGTATGCTGTGAAAGCATATCTGTTAACAAACACATAAAAATACTTGGTAACTAGTTTGATAAGAAAATAATGTGCAAAGGTATATAGCAAGAACATTAATCATCTCTGACCCTGGAAAGATCAATTCTGTATTTTATATTACATCAAACAAAACAATTTTAGTTTTTTTGAATCTCTTATCCAGAAATACTTGAAATGGAAGACAGACAGAAATTATTTATTTTTACCCTCACCTTGACTATGAAAAGAATTAGATTAAAAAACCAAGAACTATTGGAACACCTAAGTCCAGAATGAGCCCAAATATTTGGCCACATGGAATCTTATCATCTTCAAGAGTAGGAGTGATAATGAGGTCTTTATAAGCAGTTTTTAGTCTATAAGTACATAGGCATTTTAGTATTTTGACCACTGGAAAACAAAAGCTGTAGCATCAGTAAAGGTCTGAGATGTCTCAGATTTATAAGTTGTAGTCACTGTATTTAAGGTTAACTAAAGTTGACATCAAAATTTTTAAAGATAGGCTTATTTACAGTGTCTCTCAATAAACAAAGATTTTAATTTTAATTTAGTTGATTTTATCAGTCTTCTCTCATTAATTTTGTCTCCTTTTTGTATTTTTATTTCTCCTGGGACTCTGATTACATGAACCTTAGATACACTTATTCTATCAATTTACCTTTCAGATTTTTCATTTCGTACTGCACTGTGTATTAATGTCTTAAATTTTATCTTCTGGTTAATGACTTCTCTTGTTTAACCCTTTCATTGAGTTTTTAGTTTAACAATGATATATTTCACCTAGAAGCCCTCCCCTCCCCCCAGATCTGACTGGTCATTCCAAATAGTTTTACTTGCTTGTCTTGTGATTCCAGTTTTTATTTCTTTAAACATTTCATTTTTTGTTGTTGTTGTTGTTGAGGAAGATTAGCCCTAAGCTAACCCTAACATCTGTTGCCAATCCTCTTTTTGCTGAGGAAGATTGGCCCTGGGCTAACATCTGTACCCATCTTCCTCTACTTTGTATGTATGCCTGCCACAGCATGGCTTGATAAGTGGTGTGTAGGTCTGCGCCTGGGATCCAAACCCAGGAACCCCGGGCTGCCAAAGCAGAGTGCACGAAATAACCACTATGCCACCGGGCCGACCCTAAACATTTCATTTTTTTTTTTTTTTTTAAAGATTTTATTTATTTATTTTTCCCCCAAAGTCCCAGTAGATAGTTGTCTGTCATAGCTGCACATCCTTCTAGTTGCTGTATGTGGGACACGGCCTCAGCATGGCCGGAGGAGCGGCGCATCGGTGCGCACCCGGAATCTGAACCCCGGGCCGCTGGCAGCGGAGCGCGTGCAGTTAACCGCTAAGCCACGGGGCCGGCCCTCATTTTTTTTTTAATGTCTCTCTAATAATTGTGATATCAGCAGTCTTTGGGGTGGGGAGGGTTCTAATGTTTGTCAGTTGTTTTTGCTGATTTTCTCCAGTATTGGCTTGCCTCCCTTTATGTGTGGCGATCTTTGGTTGTATGCTTTGCCTTGGTCTTTTAAGTTTTTTTTTTTTTTTTTTTTTTGGTGAGGAAGATCGGCCCTGAGCTAACATCTGCCAATCCTCCTCTTTTTGGTGAGGAAGACCGGCCCTGGGCTAACATCCATGCCTATCTTCCTCCACTTTATATGGGACGCTGCCACAGCATGGCTTGCCAAGCAGTGCGTCGGTGCGTGCCCAGGATCTGAACCGGCGAACCCTGGGCCGCTGCAGCAGAACGTGTGCACTTAACCGCTTGCACCACCGGGCCGGCCCCTGCCTTGGTCTTAAATTGTGGAAAATTTATAGGTCTCTATGGAGGATGCTTTTTCTCCCAAGAGGACTCGGGTTGCTTCTGCTGGGAACCAGGGATACTGTTAACCTCAAACCCTCAGTTGTCCAGACTCAAGGCAGGAGTCCCAACCTCTCTGCAGTCTTTCATTTGACTGGACATTTCGCCTTTTTTCTTCTCTGCCCTACTTCTTTTTATACTCAGGTTAACCTTTTAAAGGTAACAGTCTTTTTATATCGTTCTTTTGTTGCAAAATATTTTTGTTTCTTTTAAAACTTGCTCTGCAGCAGTTATTGTCTAGACTTGTAGAAAGAAAAGAAAGCACTGCTGTAAAATTGTAGGTATTTTGGTATATAAAAATGCAAAAAGGAAAAGAAGCCTGTTTTAAAAGTAAAAAGTTTAGAGAATGTGAGATATTTTCATGGAAAAGAAGAAGCAAAAAGAGCTGTCATGTCACACATTGTAATTAACTTTGCAGCACAATGAATTTCACATGAGTCTAATTTTATTCTTACTGTGCAAAGATCCTAAGGAAATCCTCAGTCTATTTTAAAATGTGGACCAGAGCTTTCCTTTTAGTTATTGAAAGGTACAATTTTCACACATTACTGTGTGAAGTGGATTGAATTTTGAAGTCTTTAAAGGAATAACCAAGTTTTATTTCTCTTTTTCCATGTGCATTACCTTTGAAACTTCAAGGGCTTGTTACAGCCGTATGAACTAGTGGCAGTCATTTACATTAGCCTAGCTTTAAGTTACCAACAAATTAGTGGAGATTGGGTGGATGGTCTTTTGTTTGGATCACAGTACTCTGGTAGGTGTTGGCTGGGCTGTGATAAGGGTCATAGAAAGCGATGGTCAGAGCTAAATGAGGAAAAGCACAATCTTTTAAAAAATACTTAAAAATTAGTGTTTGTATTTAATTAGTTTAAGTAAAAATACTTAAAAAAATTAAAAAATACTGCACAGTGGTGTGCTAATGAGAAACACCATGTCACAATGCTGAGTTATAAAAATGGGACCGGCACCAGTATTCATGTACACAGAATTATGGTTTGCTAGACAGACAATATATTTACTACTGAGGAGGCTGACTGCTCTCTTCTAATTTTCCAACAAGGAGGCCTGTGCAATTACTGAGCACCTTACCTCCATCTGTAAAATGAGGGTGTTTTGCTTTTGTTTCCTAGCATGGGGCTTATCTCAGTGCTTTTGAGATCCCTGCATTAATAAAATGATTACTGAGTACCTGCAGAGTTTCAAGACTTGGTACTAGGTTTTTGGTAGATGTCGGATATAAAGAAAATGTTACTTTTCTTTTTTTCAAAGCTTATTTACTAATTTTTAAAAGATATTTTGGCATGCATTGCCTTGCTTCTTCTCAGTACTCTGATGGGAGATGCTAATCCTGTTATTACGTATAAGAGATGTCCCCAATCCCACAGTTGGTAGGCTTTGAGAAAGGCAATATAAACGGGTGCTAGCTTTGTCAGCTCTTGTGAAGACCAAGAGCACAACCTCCAGTTACAGCTTGGTGATCACATTTTTGTGGTAGAAGTACTGTAATTTGGTCTATCTGGGTACTCTTTTTGATGGCCTCATTTGTATCAGGGGTTGACCTGAAAACTTTAGACTGTTTAATAATTTCTTTCAGGATTTTCTCAGTCTTACAGCATCTAGGTGGTAGATCTTTTTTTTAATAATTGGATTTTCTAATGAAATGATGTTTCATCCTGTAAATTCTTGCATTTTAGAAGTTTTTGTTGGTCATTGTGAGTCCAGCTTAGAGCTGGGCATGTGGCATTGAAACTCAGGAGAGAGATGGGGGCTCATGGCATTGTTTGGAAAGCAGCCACATGGGGATAATATTGAAGGTGCTGAGGATGATGGAAGGAGATGGGGGAAAAGAAACATGTGGGTTGGATGTTGACATCGTTGATGTCATGTGTGTCATCATAGAGTGATGGCAGTGAAGATGCGGAAAGCCCCGAGAGAGAGTGACAGGTTAGTGGCTTAGAACTAATTTTGGAGAACAGGGACCATACAGACTCTTCCTCTTCTACTGTATGAAAGGTACCATAAAAATAAATTGACGTGCTCAATTAATCAGTTGTTTTTCTATGGCCAGCTAGGTTTTTGTGTAAAGTAAATGAGAAACCAGCCCCCGAAATACATAAAATAGAGTGAAGAAATTCTTGACTGCTTTGAGTCTTCATTTGAAAGTGTTTCGTTGGTCACTCAAGGCATTTTTGCATGCAGTGTTGATATTGTAGTAATTTCTCATATTTACAGGCAAATGATTTTAGCTATTATACTTTGTGGACCAAGCAGAATGTATTGTCAGGTTGACTTGGGTGCAGAGCAGCTCACAGAATTGTTACTATGGATCTGGCAGATGCGCATGGCGTGGCTCAACTCTTGCACAGCTTTCTTCAACGTCCTTGTCACTGTTATCCTGGCTACTGCTTCACAGAGGCTTCTCCGAAGAAGTCACATAGCTTTGTCCAGGGCTGTTTTACTCAAACCTGTGTGCTAGATCCCCCTTATTCTGCAGTTGGTTATTCAGTTTTCACAATTACTCTGGCTTTGCATTTTCCCATTTTACTTTGTGTCTCTCTGTTCATTTGTGTATTGGATTTCTACACAGTGGTGGAGTGGGGGAAATGTGTATTAGAGAGTGAATTCCTGTCAGGCCGCTTGCACAATGTCACTCTAGTCACTGGACACATTTATGGAGTACCTGACATGGTTATTTAGTGTTGGGCAATTATATGATTAGTTTTTTAAAAACTCAACAGTTTTCTCTCCCCCCAGCTCACAATCACTAACTTTGGATATACAGCCTATCTCCATAATTCCTTCCTCCCTTATCCCTTTTAAATTAATGGCAATAAGTGTGAACTCTTTAATGCCTGCTACCTTTTGGCAAATGTGGCAACAGATATATTTTGTTTTATCCATATAGTTTTAAAAGTTAGTTAATGTCACATAAAATTTGTATTTTGGGCTTCGCTTAAAAGATCAGAATTTCTGGCAGCATTCCCAGTGACAGCAGTGGACAGGAGCTGAGTAATGGCTGTCCTCGTTAGACAGGATCGTAGGTGGTCTCCAGATGGGCTCCCCCTCGCCCCCCAGACTTACGCCTGGCGCTTTCACTTGTTGATGTTAGCTGCCTGGCTCTTTGGGCACCTGAGTTTGTAACTCCTGCTTTATCACTCAGCTCTTCACTTCCTGCTCTGCTCTTTGGAACATGCTGCTGACAGCCCTCTTTGAGGTGTGGTAGGCTCTGAACCCCAGGGGATACCACTCAAAAAGGTTCTGAAACCACCTCCTACCGTTTTAAAAGAGAAACTTAGAAAAAAATTTTTTTGAAATATTTTCATATGTATTTTGCAATCTTGTCTTTACGAGTGCCCCATTTGGTAGGCGAGTCTGGATTTGTGTACTCTTGGGAAGCCTTAGGCCCCCACTTCTGCTGGCAAGGGTGAATTTTTTGAAAGTAGTTCCAGTGAGAGACTGAACCTTTACTGTGGCCGTTTCAAGGTGGCCACAGTCCTGTCATGGCCCACTTGGCAGACTTGAACCCTGGTCACTGCTTTGCTGTGAATGACCATTGAGAAACCATCACATCCTATAACTCTGGTGAGTGGCGGAACCAGTATTTGATTAGAGAGCTTTCGAGTCTCGTACAGCATGCTGCCTTTCTGATATCATGTCGTTCTTTGAGATAGAAATTCTTCATTCCATTTTGCTATTTGTTGGGTGAGGGTAGAAAAAGAGTATGTGTATTAACCATGATTTTCAGAAGTTTACTAATTTGTCTTTTGTGTTAGAAGAACCTTTTTGTAGTTTTTGATGGACGTGCGCTCATTTTATGTACGTACTTTTTTTAAAAAAAGCCCATTCTTTGCTTATCAGTACGTTTGATAGTTTTAAAAGTTTGATCCTGTCTTCCCTCTTTTCTTCTTAGTTTTAATCTTTTAGGCTATCTTCATTTAGAAATATCTTTTTTGGGATGTTTTAATGGCTTTTATTTTATATTACCTCTGTGTGTTTTTAGGTGACACAATCAAATTATATGTGTGTATCATGACAATAGGTGTGACCATATTCCAGTCGCCTCCTCACCCACCCTGGGTTCTGAAATGCCATCTCTGCCAAGGTCCAAATTATCTTCACTTTCACTACTGAGTTACATTTGGGTTGAGGCATTTAGGGAACTGTCTACTGTAATGTTTCCCCTAATGTGCTGTCCCGGTCCCACACAGTACTGTTTTACGACATGTTAATGTATTATATAAACAAAATTCTATGGTCAAATAATATATGGGAAATGTGGAGTTAAACAAAGCTGAACAGGCTTCCTTATAGTAGGGCCTCTCAGAACCTTCGGAGTGCCTGTCGGCACTGTGACTCTCTAAGAGGAGAAAAGGAGGCCACGGTTTTTTTTGATTACAGCTTCTGGGTAGGAATAATGTTCCATTGGAAATATTTTGGGGAAAATTAGTTTACTATGATTTTTGCATTATTTCTCTGTGTTAGTTGGGATTGGCTCATCATTGCTGAGGTTTCTAAGGTGGGAGATTGCTGCCCTATCATCCGTCAGGCTCATAGTGACTGAGTGCGGTCATGGTAGCGGGAGTCCCGGATGCTCACAGTCCTGAGAAGATGGTGCTCATTGGCCTGGATATGGCCCAGAGCACAAGAGCTGTGAACTCAAACTTGGACAGTCTCTCTGTGTAGGTTTGTCGATGCATCGTTCATGCTCTGATGCCAGTTTGAGGCACTTACTCCCTCTATGAAGTCCAAAGCCTGGTCCTCAAACAGCTCCTGCCTCTGGTTATGGTAATGAAGATTTAAGAGTTCTTTGAAACTGCCATCTGATTCCTGGTAGGTGGAAGATACAGAGATTGGAAGAAAAGATCCTTGATAAACTTCTCATTTACATGCTGTGCATGAATTGTGATCCAATGGTGAATTATTTCAAAAAACCAGACAGACACAGGGTAGATAGACAAATGGAGCAGGACAGGCCTAGATTGCCTGCTGGGTGATTGTGGTGAAGGGAGGGCGACCCAGGAGGAAACCTGCCGAGTGGAGGTTAGGTGAGTTACAGATATTGCTGAAGCACCCGCTGGACACTGTGCGGAAGAGCTTTGTTTGAGGGGACGGAATCTGGGAAGAGGTGTTTATCCATGAATTGGGGCTGGTGTGCAGACTTTCTGCTGAGACTCATGACTTTGAGCTTTGAATGGTTTGGCACATTCCAACCTGTCATTATGTTTGTAGCTGGGGTCTTCCTAGAGACTGCTGTTTCTCTAAATCAGTTCTCTCACCAACCCCGAGGTGAAGCGGCTTTTACTATTAGCTCTGCCAGCGTTCATGTAGGGCGGCTGAACCCATGCGTGGGAAGAATGCTGCTGCTTTATTGTGTTGGCCTGTCCTAAATTTTTGCTCCTTTGATCTTTGTTGATGCCAATTGTTGTTTGTTGATGCTTGGCAATTGATGCCAAGAGTAGAGGATGATATGCTGTATTTTAAAATGATCAAAATGGGAAGCATAGAGTTTATAAGTTGAAGGCCCGGGAGTCAGATAGGTTTGGGTTTATCTTTGCCACCTACTACTAGCTAGGAGCATTGGTTTTTCCATTGGTTCATTTGGGTGTAACGTTACCCATTTTACAGCATTGTGTTAAGTAGGTGTAACGTGTATGTATGTGTAGTATGACCAGGTAGAGTATGGTATAACACTTCTCCTAAACATCAGAGTAGGTTCGCTCCTTATCTGAATCTGTCGGGGAGACTTGGTGCTCTTCGGTGTTGAGTAGAGCCTGTCCTTGGAGGCGGTTAGCCAGTTCAGTCAATAGTAGAAAAGAGAAATTGGAGAAGGAATTTTGAAGTAGTAAGATTTATTATCAGCCTCTGCTATAGCAGTTATTCTTAATATTTTTACAACCTCTTTAATTGAAATTACATGACTTTTTATTTTAGCAAAAGAAATTAAGTTTCAGCATCATGGCCACCTTGACCTTGTACGGATACAGTAACATAGCTACATACGTGTTATTTGCCTATTAATGGAGAGAACCAGTAGTGAATTTCATAGGACTTTATTATTACTTATCACATATTCTACTGTTTCTTTTTTGAGGAGGCTTTCCAGTAAGATTTACTAGAGAATAGTGGAGACATTTATTTCATCAGTTCTAAGAAATAATTCTATTTTCAAAGAGTTTTGTGTCCCTTAGCCTATTCAGTTTTCCGAGCAACTCTGGGAGGGTGCCATAGCCCTCATGTTTTCATGAGGAAAGACTGGAAGCTCAGAAAATCTCAGTAATTTTTGCCGTGGTCAATGGCAGAGCTGGGGCTATAATCTGGGTCTTCTGCCAGTGCGTTTTCTTCTCTACCCTCATCCCCTTGTACCCACAGATCTAGGGATGTCAAGGAATTCAGCCTCAGTTATTTCTGAAAGATAATATCAGTCAGAAATAAAGATAAGACTTCTCTAAATGTAGGAATTTCGGAGGAATAGTTTGTTCCTAAATTTGCAAGTTCTTTCGGTTTAAAAATGATTCCTGTAATATGGCGCTCACTTATTACTTCAGATTCATTAGCTCAGTAATGACTTTTTAATAGGACTCTATTATTAGAGTGATTGGACTGAAGTCTGATTGGACCAGAGTTAAGATATCGCATCCCTATAAATAGAGTGAGATAAAATATTTTACATAATTTGATTGAACTTTTATGAGGTCTCATAAGTTGGAACCTAGGATCTTCTCTGAAAGGGTACTTACTTTGATCAATTTCAAAATAGCAGACTTCCCACTGTGGGGTTTAAGTTGTAGTTAGAGTGGCTACTTAGGGGAATTTGAGAATTAAATTATTTCCCTTGGCGCTTTTAATTATGGTACCTGAGGCAGAACTTCATTAACGGCTCCATCAATAATTTTCCTAACCCAAAAGCCTGAGAAAGTAGGATTAGTACACTGATTAGGGAATCATCTAAAGGTGAAAATGAAAATAGAACAACCCTGAAAGTTTTTAGGGTGTAATAGAAATATTAGACATGGTTGTCTGTGAGCCGTTGGCATAGTTATTAGGGAGGGCCTTATCGGTATACGGAAGTGGATTTAATGTTCCTCTTTAATAGCACACGCATGAAGAGGTTGAAATGGATTTAAAGACATTGCAGTTTCCTCATGATTGCATAGCAGTGGGCCCAATCTCTGACATTTAGAGTTTGATTATGAGAAACGTATATGGGAAAAATATATAGTTTGTAAAAATTTTAAGCAGTTGTGAATTATAGTGAATTAATGATTGATTGATAAGTTCTAATAAAACCAGAATCTTTTCCTATCACCTTAACTCATACAGCGACTCGAACCTTTTCTCTCTCTCTGTCATCACTCGCCACGTTGGGATACTATTAGAAAGCTACATTATTCCAGCAATTTTACCAGAGTTTGGATAAGTATTTTTAGCAGTTATTCTATGTTTAAAATTTCCCATCAACATAAAAGGCTAATATTTGGTTGAAGAAGCAGTAAAAGCGCAATGATCTGTGGCTTAGAGTAGTGCTAAGAGTTTTTCCAATCATTAGAGTTGAAATTTTTAGGAAATCATGTATCACATGCTAAAATTGAAATGGATGGGGATGAGAGAGGGATGACAGATGATATATTTTGCTGGTGGTATCTGAGATGATGTCTGATGTTGAATATGACTTCTAAACTAATGTGCAAATAAACCAAAAAACAAAAAACCCCTGAAGCAAAAAGTCGTGCCAAAGATGGAAAGCACACTCCAGATCATATGCTTTGGCTTGATGATTGTTTGCTAACAGCGAGTGGGGAGTAGGGCCTTAGATTACATTCCCATTGGGAATCAGGGAGTTATTTGGTATAATTTTATACTAATATTTATATAGAATCACATTATGCTGGTAGTAATCTTGGATAATTAATAATGGACATATATAAATATATATGTGTGTCTCTTGAATAATGATTGCTTTGTTTTTCATTTCTAAGTGAATTAAAATATGCAGTCTAATAATTTTGGCAGATGATGGTTTGATTAGTAAATGTTATCTTTATTAGTTTATTAATGTTTGATTTTTTTTCTCTCTCTCTCCTGGTTCCAGGATGTGGATGAATGGAACATAGCTCGCCTAAATACGGTCTTGGATGTGGTTGAGGAAGAGTGCGGTATTTCTATTGAGGGTGTAAACACCCCTTATCTCTATTTTGGCATGTGGAAAACCACATTCGCATGGCACACCGAGGATATGGACCTCTACAGCATTAATTATCTCCACTTTGGAGAGCCCAAGTCTTGGCAAGTTACATGTTTAATATTCGTTTGCTTTGGAGTTTTGAAATTCGGGCAATAGGATCCTGTTGAAGAGGATTTTTTTCTTTTGTCTTGTGGATTCAGATTTATATGAGCTGTAAGAACGTTTTTCACTATGTTAATTGTCTTCCAGTCTGCCCAGGGTTTTGCTCAAAACCATAAAGCTAGTGGTGACTGGTATATCTAAAGTTGCCTGCAGACCCTTCTGTTGGCCATGAATAGGTATTTTAGTCTCTAAGAATTCATTAGGCATCTTTACTTCTCTGGGCATTTGTTGGAACATACGCAGGAGGTAGTTAGGAGTGAAAGTTGACTTCCTGGATGTAGGGTAACAAGTAATCTTAATGATCTGGTCCAGCTTCCTCTAAATAAATGACAAGTTCCATTTAGTATGTGGTGGCTAGAAGGAGAGGAGGGATGAATCAGGAGGCTCTTTGGATGATGGGCATGGGGAAAAGAATAAGTTAATGTTAATATGTGTTCTTAACTTGCAATTTCCTATGTTTGTGAGCCTCTTTCTCATCTCTCTGAGCAATGATTTTAAGATTTAATGCTCTATAAAATGCATCATATGGTACATTCACTACGCTTTATAATTATTAGTCTGTTGGTCACTGTGGTATCCTTTGTGGTCAGCCAGTTTTGTGTTTTGAACTTGTTTTCATGGGTTTTAGTCTTAGGAGAATTTAAATATCAGTTCTGTCTTCTATAATACATGGACATGCATGATGACATAGGCAGAAGCATGTGAAGCATCAGCATGACAACCCAGGAAATATCATGTTTCTGATGGTTGTAAACATGATAGGATGCTCTTCAGGTGCTTGTGCCAACCTGGTAGCTTTCTTGTGTCCAATTTAAAGAAAGGCCTCTTTCAAGTTCTCCTGCTGCTCAGGTGTTGAGATATAATGTATAATTTTTATCCCCATCTTGCCATTGAGGTTTTGTCATTTGGTGAAGTGTGAAGTTGTAAGCTTTCTCCAAAAAATTCAAATATAGTAAAAGTTCCTAATGATCAAAAATGACGTTTAATTGGAAGGAAAATTTTAGATGGAAGTGCAAAGATTTTAGGACATAACAAGAGAAACCCAGGCAAGAAGGTTTGTGATCTAAAAAAGTTAATGGGAAGTTGTTAAACCTATTTTAGAGGTGTTTTACTTGCACATTTCATTTGATAAATTCTTAGCATTCTGCTCTCTTAAGGGAATAAATCAAACTTAAACATTTTTAATAGGTGGTCTAGGACCTAGAGAGGCTTTGTGACAGGATGGTGTGATGGGATTATTCATTACACAGGTGTTTACCGAGGGCCAGTTGTGAGCACACACTTTAGGCCCGGTGGGTCTCTGTTTGTTATATTTCTTCAGCACCACTGTTAAGTCTGTTGGAATGTCATTCTTTAGCACTTTTGGGACTTAGCTTTGAGAGACTTGGAGAAATATTTTAAACAATGCATAGGCTCCTGGGCAGTTTCTCAGTTGCATAGTTATCTCCATGCTCTTTCTGACACTCACTTTCAGTGTGGATAAAATTAAATGAAATGGGTAAATTCAACATGTTGGTAAAATCTAGTGTATAGGTAACTATATACTATTTTTCCCTTAAGAAATCTGAAAAGCAAGCAGCAAAACTTTTCTGGAGATTGTTAGATATTAATTAATGAGAATGCCTGGGACATTAATTTGAGTTTTTAGTATTAGAGGAGTTTAGTTAGATAAAGTCTCTGCTTTTTTGTTAAGAAAGATGATTTTCCCCTCCCCCTGTCTTGGAGACAAGATTATGTTGTTTCCTAAAGATCACTCAGGGGAGAATATTCCGGTCAGGGATAGGACTGGTTCTAGAACCTCGTGTCATTGGGAAAGAGCACAACTGTTTATAAGTGAGAATAATTATGCCAGTTTCCAAAGTATTTCTTCTTCCCAGCAGGTATATTTTCTGTATGTAATTACTCTATTAATTATTAAGCATATAGACTCCATTAAATGCATTAAGGGTAGATTTATAATATCACTATTATCTTTAACCTTGACTATTGTTTGTAATGATGAAATAATAAAACATCATAGTGAATTATGACAGCTAATCTCCATTCTATTTTATAAGATAACTACTGTAGGAAAAGAGTGATGTAAATGACTCCAAGGATATTTCCCAGTAGATTTATGAAAGATTATATTAGCTCAGTATAAAAAATTTTGAGGTAAACTCTATTATCATTAAAATTCATTTTAGTAATCATCATAATATATTTGAAGTGAGCTTTGACAGGTGGTAGAAGCGATACAAATTCATGTAAATACTGGGAGGTGGGCACTGTGTGTTGCAGAGCCTAGACTCCAGGGACCAGCAGCCAGGGCTCGAGTCCTTCTTCTGCTACTAAGGTGTGTGGCTTTGGACAAATAACCATGCTTCTGTCGGCCCCCGTTTCCTCACCCACAAAATGACAGGGTTAATCAGGATGATCTCCAATGTGCTAATTCTGTGATTTGTGATCAGAACCTTAGGAATATTTTTACTTCCTTTACAAAATGAGAGGGTGACCTGGTGACATCAGGTTCTGTGTGTGCGCGTGTGTGCAGGCACTAGTTTCCTTTTCCTGTGTCCTCTCATTGTTGAGTTGCCTCCGGGACCGTTGCCTTTACTCTCCTGCAGGAGGTGCCCTCTCCCGTGCTTGACCTCTCTGACCCTGGCAGTGTGTTTTGCTCCTCTCGGGTCTCATAGGCTGGCATTGAACTTCAGCGTCTTCCTCTGCTTCAGTGCCGTGGTCAGACGCCAAGTTCTGGGTGTGATTATTGCAAGGACTGCCTAGATTCCCTCCTTGCTTCCATGTCTCCACTGCTCTCCTCTGCCCGTGCATCCCTTAGATTTTGTCTGAAGGCTTTCTGGACCATGTACCGCCCCTACCTTAGACATCTGTTTTTACACCTTTCAGGTGGTTGTGACCAGCCCCCCTCCCCACCCCTTTCTTTTGCCTGCCTTGAAGCTGAAGCTTTCAATCATCAGCAAACACAGGGCCTGGCCATAGGACTGATGCTCTGTAAATAATTCTTGTTTTGAATCAGGCAAGTATTAAATTGTTTTGGATCAATCTGTTTAAGGGCAGACAAGGAAATATATAGAACGTTTTGTAAAGATTCTTGTCTAAAATGTAACTATTAAGAACACCAAGTTTTCTGAGATTTCTCTGTAGCTGCAGATATGCACAGCTCCAGGTGGAAACCCCGAGACATACTTTTCTGGGCACTGTGTGTGGTGTATTTTGCCGAGTAAGTGTTCATGACCGGAGGTTCGTACTGAAGAGACTTTAGAGGAGCTGATGATTTATTTAACCATTTCTGACATAAAGGTTTAAGGTAAAAAGAATGCTTAAAGTAAGCAGATAGACAACTGCTTTGGCAGTCAATGGTAAAGTATCTACTTTCTTGGAATGAATATTGACTTTGAAGCCAGAAGACCTGTTTTAAAATCCCAATCTGTCACTTACTCGATGAATGACTTAGGGCGAATCACTATGCTCCTTTCATCAGGAGTGTCTTCAACTGCCAAATGGAGGCGCGATTTATTCTGTTTACTTATAGGACTGCTAGGAGGGTCTAGGGATATACTCTGTGTAAAGGTGCTTTGTAAACTGTAAAGTACTATACAAATATTCCTAATTACTATTATTTTAATAACTTTGTGAAAATAAATCATTTTTTCCTCATAGTAATTACTTAAAGCCTGAACTCAGTATGATGTGTCTGTGTATAACAGATTGGGAGTTTCAAGGATAACAAAATATAATTCTCCCTTCCAAGCATCATGTGCGAAAGTGGTTAATTGCTGGGGGATATAGAATTTCGATGGTGCCTTGAATCCTTCTTTCCGAGACTGTGTCCAAATACATTCAATGATAAGAGACTTTCAGATTTGCTCTGTAGAGAATGAGAGAGATGAGGTTTAAGAGGACATGTCTTAAGCTGTGAAAAGGTCTGAAATCAGGAAAGAAGTTTCTCCTGGATGTTTTTAGAAAAATTAAGGATGGGCTGTAGCGTTTTGGAGTTGGTTAAATTTTGTTCAGCAAACTGTGAGACTTTGTAAAAATGTTGTGTAGTAATAAGAAGTATCAGATTATTCAGGATAGATATAAATTGTTTGATGCTTTTTCATTAGATAATTTGTTCATTGGTGTGTGGTATTTAAGAGCACAGGTTTTTGCACCAGAGTGTTCTGTTTTGGGTTCTGGCATTACTTTTTACCGAGCATGTGACCTTGGGCAATTATTTTATAAGCTCCATGTCTCAATTTTCTCTCTTAAAATGCTCAGATGGTTCTAAGGTAGTTGTGTGGATTAAATAAAATACTGTGTACAAAGCATGTACCGCAGCTCCTAACATATAATAAGTGCTCAATAGGTGTTAAACATTTCATTTAACAAATGTATATTGCATGACTTATATGTAACACCTAATAGATCTTAAATTAATAAGAATTCTTGGTTCTAAATGGCAGAAAACAAATTTAAGCAAAAAGAATATTTGCCAGTGTGTGTAGTTGGGATAAGCTAGAAGCATGGCTCAATCCAGAGACCAGATTCTCCCATCAGTCTGTCTTCATCTCTCCTGCCCTCCATTCACTCTCTCCCGTTTCACCCCTACCGCTTCTTATTCTTTTTCCTCTTCTTTTCTTCTTGGGATAGAGGAGAAGCTGTTTATTTATAAATAAATATTTGATTATTATTGAATTTTAGCCTTCGTCATACTTTTTAAGAGAACAACCAAGTTTTATGGTGTGAAATTGACCTAAACGTGGTTAATATACGTCTTCTCCATCAAAATGTGAGCTCCCAGAGCGGGGGACTCTATTAGTCTTGTTTGCTAGCACATCTCCAGTGCCTGGCACAGTATCTGGCATGATCCTGCCACACAGTAGGTACTCAGTAAATATGTGTTAAATGAACAGTCTTACTAAAGGAATTCCTTATTGAGGTTTTTTCTTTAAACACCTAATACAGAACATTACTTTAGGGATTGGACAGCTTGATGATATTTAATGACATATTGAACAGCAATCCATGACTAACTCCTACTTGTGAACTTATCTATTTAGTAAGTTTAGACTCATTAGTATAGTCTAATTGCAGATGTTAAGACTAATTAGATAATGGTGAACACTGTATCCTCTTGATGGTTTGTATAGGAAAAATGGTCTTAGAATTAATAGTGGTTTGTTTCTGGTTTTAATTACTCTTCCTAGAAAAATTTGCCCTCTAAATAAGAAAAATAGACTTGTATAAATACTTTTTTATTGAAGTATTAATGAAATTAACTGCTTAAATTACTCTGATTATTTTTAGGCATATCTATGTATAATTTTAAAGATAATATTTTTAAAAAAGGTTTAAGAAATTGGAAATATACCCCAAAACTATGGTATTTATTTTGTCCTCAGCTGCTAGCTATATTTGTAGGAAGAAGAGAGTACAATGATAACTGGTAGCAAACATTTTTATTGCTCAAATGGATCATAGTTTACTTAGACCTGAGCCTGACTTGGAGATAAACACAACCACACTGGCACACGTCCACACGCTTGCAGTCCAAATACTGAGTCCTGGACACCCCTGCTCAGCAGAGTTCCCTAAGGGAAGCATCAGTGAGGTCTAGTGTTTGCACTTTTGAAAGTAAATCTCACTGTTTTCCCTGAAGTGATGAGTTGTGAAGCCTTTTCATTAACTGATTAGTAAGTGTGGATTCTCATATGGGAACTCTAAACTTAATTTAATTGAGTACTCTTGATACCCCTGATATGCATAGCTGGCCCTTGTAGATTCCTTCAGGATGCCTGTTGTTTTCTTGTTGTTACTCTTTTACGTAAGCCACCACCACCACTTACAAGAACAACAGAAGCCCCTTCAAATGAAAAGAAATTGCTGAATCCAATCCATAACTCTTAGGGGAAAATCAGAAGGTTAATCCAAATTTATTTACCTTGTAGTTCATGGAAAAGTATTAGTGCTGTTAGCCTTGCAAATTACTGTGGCAGATGGGGTAGTTCACACATTATTTTGCCTGACTTATCTGTTTCCCTCACATTTTTCTCTCTCCTTTTCAGCCAGTTAATCTTGCTATTTAGGTAGCATTTTGTAGAAAATACGTATTATTTAATATTTGTTTTGCAAAAGTTATTCTTTGACTGGAGCATATAGGGATTGCACCTAGGCTTGCAAATGGGTTTATAAATGTTAATTCTTTGACCTCAGATGTGTTCATTCTTTGTGAGCTTACTTTTTAAGGAGAGGAGCTCCACTAGGGGTGAAGTTTGTTGTTTGTCTTTGGTGACTCCATTTCTTCAGTGAAATCCGTTTATATGTGCCAAGAACTGTGCTAATCACTTTAAGAAATCATTGCAGATAATTCAGGAGACAGATTGAGGTAGTTGTTTTTTTTTTGCCCCCCCCCCCCCTTTTTTGTATGTGTGTGTGAGGAAGATCAGCCCTGTGCTAACATCCATGCCAATCCTCCTCTTTTTGCTGAGGAAGACTGGCCCTAGGCTAACATCTGTGCCCATCTTCCTCCACTTTATATGGGACACCGCCACAGCATGGCCCGACAAGCGGTCCCTTGGTGGGCGCCCGGAATCCGAACCCGGGCTGCCAGCAGTGGAGCGCGCACACTTAACCGCTATGCCACGGGGCCGGCCGTTCCATAAGCAGTTTCTTTATTTGAAGACTCATGCATAAAGCTTCTGAAATGTTATTTTACGATTTATATTTCTGAGAGGGCATAGCATCCAGCTGCATGATCTCTGAAATGATTTTCTGATCAGAGACAAAAAAGTCCATGTAACAATCTTTCTTGGAGTGTGTTAAAAAAAAAAGTGAATGTTCTTTGGGAAGGCATTACACATCAAAAAGAACTTAAATTAGACGAGTTGCCTTCCTTGTCTTCATTTCAGCTCCTATAAGGTATCTCTGCCTACCTAGTGAAGAAGATTAACATTATTTAGTGTTGGAGGGAACATGACCATTTACTGTTTTTTAAATTTAAGGCTATGTACCTTTTTTTTTGTTTGCATGTTGCTTGAGTTACCTTTGGGTAGCTTGGTTGCTTTTTGTAATGTGCACTTTTGAAAGCCTCTCAATTTTCAAAGAGGTTACCAACTGTAAAGAAGCTGAGTAGGTGGTTTTCCCTTGAAGATTAAACTTCAGTCACAGGAAATCTCCTTGAAAATGCATCAGTACTTTGTTGCAGTTAATTGGTAGAACTCTGTAAGCCAATTGTAGTGGAACCTGTTAAGCCTCTTTATCTTTTTCGTGGATGGTATAATTATTTGAACAAATGATCACTTGGAAAGGATACCATCCTTAGCAGATTTCCATATAAGGTAAGATTGTTTTTTATTGGGAGAATGCTGGCTTTGGAAAATTTTTGATACGGACTTCTTATGGGCATGCTTTTTGTTTATTACCTATATTTGAAGTTACTGTATTTTAGATTCTTCTTGAAAGGGCATTTTTTTCCTGTTTTATTAATGCTTGATCCTGTTATAAACCACTGCATCCGTATTTGGTAATTTTTGGTTTTGTTTGTTTCTTTCTTTCCTGTTTGTTCATTAAATATTTATTGAGCACCCAGCTGTCAGGTACTGGGCTAGGTGCTGGTGATACTATGCTGAACCAGACAGTGGCCTTCGCGAAACTTGCTGTTTAGCCATATAGCTTTTAGCCCCTCCGCACTTCCCTTATTTTCTAGCAGTAGCAGAACCCTTGTTCTTAGCAAGATTTTAGTGGAATCCAAATCTTACGTGGAATGCAAATCTTATACAATATACTCATGCATAAACCAGAAAAAATATTTTCTGTGATGGGTCCCTACTTTGGAAAACGCTGGCCTAACACAGAGATTTTCAAACTTTCCATAAATGAAAGTTTCTTCAGAAGGTCAGTATTTAAAATTGAAAATAAAGGCAGAGCTGACCTGGCTGAAATGTTTATGGTGGGACGCTCTCTCTCACTAACTCCTTCTTTGAGGCCCCTTCAGGAAACTCTGAGGCCCCCGGGGGGCCATGGAAAACAGTTTGAAAATCAGTCACTTGATCATCTGGTACTCGAAAAATCAGTTCACTACTGTTATCTGTTGAGTATTTTGGAGAGGCCAGTATTAAGAAGTAAAGATTTTGTTTATATTGTCCATAGTTGATGTTAACTAATAATTCATAATATTTTTCTTTCAGGAGAAAAAAAATCCCATTAGTACTGTGTAGGACACACTTATAACTTAAAAAATATTCATGAGATTAGGTAACATGAAATATATTATTTTTCTAAAATCAAGTTTGTGCAGTTATTGTCTTACTAATTTTTATAAAAATGATTTTAGACAAAAAGTAACATTAATTTTTCTGATTACATATGAATATCTCAGGATATTAATTTACATGTATATGGATACTGAACTGTATTTTGAATCCCAAATTACAAAGAACTTGCCTATATTTTTAATGCTCAGTTATTCACTGAAGCTCCCTTCCTGTTAGGATTTTTTTCTTATTGTGGTTTCTTCACTTATCACTGTCTGTAGCCACTGTCTGCAGTTTCTCTTATTCATTTAAGTGTCCTGTCAGGAAATGGGCAACAGATGGCATAAGGGTGGCGCTAAGCTCTGGCCAAATTCCTTTCCTCAGGGGCTTACCTGGTGTCCTTGTAAGGCCTCAGCTCAAACACCTTGTCCTCCAGGCCAAAATTATAGACACCTAGCTTGTATTTTCAGAACAGATGCTTCAGCGACACCTCCTTACAAACACCTTGTTGTAATTGTTGATTGTAGCTTGGGTTGCTCGGGAAGCGGACTCTGAGGCTCAGATCTGTGTGCCAGAGGTGTCTTGGACAGTGCTCTGGAAACAGCACCTGTGGGAGTGAGGAAGGCAGGACTGGGCAGAGGGGGAAGTTAAACTGCAGTAGAGCCCTGGGCAGATCCTGTGGACACTCTGGAGCTGGCAAGCCCCTTCAGAATTGCCCAAATGGAGGCGAGAGGGCCAGCCCTTTATGCTCAGACACAGACCATTCATTGCATAGGGGCCGCCATCCCCTCCCTCTCCAGGGGGCGTGATCTTGGGGGAGGGAACGTGACCTGGGTGAGTGTAATGTGGGCCAGGAGCCTCCCTTTGGTGGAGGTAGTGAGGGCCTCCTCCGGAAGTGGGGGCCTGCGCACCTCCCAGAGCATCCGCTCCAGTCCCACTTTCTGTTTCTCACAGTCACCCGCTTTTAAGAACTGAAGATGAAGTAAGCCATGTTCTGTTTTCCACAGTTAATTAATGAGGCTTCATAATTTTAAATATTAATGCTTAAACTTTAATAAATGCACAAATATTAAAACTTGTTAACATCATCAGTAATGTGAAAATGTAACATAATCACACAAAATCTACAGTTGTTCATCCTTCTTTTTGACACAATTAGGAGTATACTTTGATTAAAAAGTGTATTGTAAATTAACTACTTGAGAAATGTTGAGTTTTATGAAATATAATATAGGTACTTCACTTTTTGATTCATGAAGTTTTTTGTAACAAGAACCAAAGTCAGACTTTAGTAGTGGTTTAATGGCTTTGTTCTTTTTTTTTTTTTTTTTTAAAGATTATTGTTATTTTTTAAATTAATTACTTAATTTATTCCCCCAAAGCCCCAGTAGATAGTTGTATGTCACAGCTGCACATCTTTCTAGTTGCTGTGTGTGGGACACGGCCTCAGCATGGCTGGAGAAGCAGTGTGTCGGTGCGTGCCCGGGATCCGAACCTGGGCCGCCAGCAGCGGAGCACGCGCACTTAACCGCTAAGCCACAGGGCCGGCCCAATGGCTTTGTTCTTTATATCTGCATTTTATTTAAAATGCCATTGTCTTTTGCTTAGTGCATACTATAATTTGTTTGAAAGGCTAGTGTTTTTTTTTTTTGAATTGTGAGTTTTAATAGTGGGTAAAGGTAAGAAGGACAGCTGGGAGAAGTCTTCATATTTATTTTTTTTATTTTTTTAAATTTTATTATTATTATTTTTTAATTTTTTATTTATTGCAGTAACATTGGTTTATAACATTGTATAAATTTCAGGTGTACATCATTATACTTCTATTTCTGCATAGACTACATCATGTTCACCACCCAAATACTAATTACAACCTATCACCACACACGTGCCGAATTAATCCTTTCGCCCTCCCCCCTCCCCCCTTCCCCTCTGGTAACCACCAATCCAATCTCTGTCTCTATGTGTTTGTTTATTGTTGTTATTATCTACTACTTAATGAGGGAAATCATACGGTATTTGACCTTCTCCCTCTGACTTATTTCGCTTTGCATAATACCCGAAATGTCCATCCATGTTGTCACAAATGGCTGGATTTCATCGTTTCTTATGGCTGAGTAGTATTCCATTGTGTATATATACCACATCTTCTTTATCCGTTCGTCCCTTGATGGGCACTTAGGTTGCTTCCAAGTCTTGGCTATTGTGAATAAGGCTGCAATGAACACAGGGGTGCATGTACCTTTACAAATTGGTGTTTTCAAGTTCTTTGGATAAATACCCAACAGTGGAATAGCTGGATCATATGGTAGTTCTATCCTTGATTTTTTGAGGAATCTCCATACTGTTTTCCATAGTGGCTGCACCAGTTTGCACTCCCACCAGCAGTGTATGCGAGTTCCCTTCTCTCCACATCCTCTCCAACACATGTTGTTTCCTGTCTTGTTAATTATAGCCATTCTGACGGGCGTGAGGTGATATCTCATTGTAGTTTTGATTTGCATTTCCCTGATAGTTAGTGATTTTGAACATCTTTTCATGTGTCTGTTGGCCATCTGTATATCTTCTTTGGAGAAATGTCTGTTCAGGTCTTTTGCCCATTTTTTAATTGAGTTGTTAGTTTTTTTGTTGTTGAGATGCATCGGTTCTTTGTATATTTTGGAGATTAAGCCCTTATCAGATGTATGGTTTGCAAATATCTTGGGAGAAGTCTTCTATATGAATATTGAAACTTTGGTCTGTTAGCAAGCAGAAAACTTTTTCTTCCAAAAGGTGGATCACCCTCCAGTGATAGCAGAGATCATTGTAAAGGGTGGGTATGTCCTTTCGGGGATGGGCTTGTTAGCCCCTGTCGCTTCCTTCCAGTTGGCATCTTTGTGGTGACTGATGAGGAAACAGGAGTGGAGTATGGGGCTGGAGAGCACATCTTGGGCTTTGGAGTTAGACAGATCCAGGGTTGGGTGCCAGCTACTATCCTTCTTGCTCAAGTAAATTAATCCTTATAAGTCTTGGTTTCCTCATCAGTAAATAGAGGTGTTAGTAGTAGAACTTGTATTACAGGCTCTTAGCACAAGGTCTGGCATATTATAAATGCTCAATAACTGATAGCTCTGATGAGCTGTAATTGTATTTGTTGATCAGTTCTTTTCCCTGAGCTTTCAGCCCTTTAGTCACTATAGAGAGCACGTCAGGTGCGCAGGCTTATGCCGGTGAAAGGGGGCAGGGTCAGTTTAGAGTTGTTGTCTGTCAGAAAACTGTCCTTGGGGACTTGAGCTTGATTTTTCAGAGGAAATGACTGTGAGCAAAACAGCAAGAAGAAAAAGAAGCAAAGGAGGAAGGGGCTACTTCACACACAGACCCAGTTAGAGGAAGGGAATAAACGGCAGCCCTGGTTTAGGACTGACCTGCCTGAGCACGGCAGAACCTGGAAGGGTTCTCCCCTCTGTGCCCTGCGCTTGGTGAGACTGCCCAGATGTCACAGGGTGGGTGGAAGCTGGGCCAGCGGGAGGCGCCAGCAGCACCTGTTAGTGAGACCGACAGAGGGACCCGTGCAGCCACCTACGTCAGACAGCACAGTGACAGAGGTATGGGTGGTGGGGGAAGCTGAGAACATTCATTTCTAAGCACGTTAGTATCAGCCTCAGAGTTTCCAAAAGAAATTAGGGAGACTTTGAGGGAGTGATCTGAGGATAGGAGTTACCCTTTGAGAAGTGCTAGTGAACACTTCTAATGGACTGAGCATGTCTTGAAAAGAGAAATACAGAGTCCAGTTCATAGAGAAAACCTGAATCAGAGAAATGGGTCTAGTACATTTTGAAAAATACAGCTTTACCTACTGATAATCTGAAATGTCAGCCTGATATTATTATTCAGTTCAAGATAGTATTTATATTATAATCACCAGGATATCATCATTTTAGGTCAATTCTTTGAGTAAACCACCCAAAGATGTGCTCAGAGGGATTATTCTGTTTTGCTTGGCCTTCAAATTAGATCTTTTTTCTTTTTTTAAATTCATAGAAGACTCTGGTTTTAAATAAAACATCACCCCGTAAATATCTAATTAGTGTGTTCATAGTTCATTAGTGATTCATAGTTTCTTAACGTTAGCAGAACTGTTGGCAATATTCATTATATCTGAAACAAAAACACTTTCCTAAAGGTTAAATGAACAATTAATAATTTCAACAAACCAGTGTGTACTTGAGGGTATACAATGGTAGGCATCTTATTTGGTGGTTTATAACGGATACAAGTAAGTGTGAGACACATTCGTATCTGCAAAGAGTTAGGAACTAGCTGTGTAACTGAGCAGTGGTGGCACGTAATGGAGTGCCTGGCTGTGAACGAGGCACTTGTATACAAGGTAGGTTAAAAAGGATAATTCATGTGAAAATTTCTGGGTTGTGGTAGGCATTCTCTCCCTCACAGAACTCAGTGCCTGTCCAGACAAAAGTGATTTATGCACACCAAATAGCAGCTAGCTGTGGAAAGTAGTGGATGATAAATATTATATGAAAAATATAAGGGAAGGGCTCTAGGAGGAGGAAAAGGGGTGAGATGAGATTGCTGAGGTTTATAATTGTCAAAGAAAGCCTTAAAGAGGAGGTGGAAACTGGGCAGGGTTTGGGAAGTGGGGGTTTGAAGTGGAATGGAAGGGGCTGTTTGAGGTGAGGAGTCAGGTCAAAGCCCATGTGAGTGAGAGAGTAATTCATAGTCCAGTCTGTTGAGAGTGGACCGTTGATATTTAAGCCTGGGGCTAATCGTGGGAGTCTTGAAAGCCAGGCAGTAAGGAACAAAAGTTTTCATGCTATGATAGTGAAACAAGGACTGTAGCTACCCAGGAGATACAGGCAGAGAGTTCAGTTGCGATAGTCTAGCTGGGGGCAGATCAGGGTTGAAATTGAGGTAATGCAAGGTTTTGAGGCTGTGGAGTAGATGGGACTTGTGACTGGCAATGGGAGCAGAGAGAGTCAGAAATAAAGAAGAGATGACTCTGATAGTTCCAGTTTAGAAGGCTAGGGGGAAACGGAGTTGTAAACTGAAATAGGACTGCTAGGAGAGATCACCAACTTAAAGGGGGAAATATGAATTTGATGTGTATGTTGAGACTTTTGAAGTGGTGGGATACTTTCGTAGAAATGTCTAGGAGGTGGTCAGGGCCGTAGAACTGTGATTCTTTGGACTGAGGTCACTAATTGTCTATAATAAACCGCTCTACATACAGGCCCTCCAGCTCGCCTCTACTTAGTCACCAGTTCTCCCTGCTAGATAGATTTTGAACAGGCAAGAAAAATGACACACACTGATTGGGCTACATGGACTAGAGAGGGCAAGGCTTGAAGCAGGGTGACTAGTTAGGAGGCTGCGGTAGTAATGTGTGTGATAGAGAGTGGTGCCCTGGACTTAGGTGGTGGCAGTGGGGATAGAGAAATGTAGGCAGATTCACGAGACCTCTCTTGAACAAGTAAAAGGCAGAACACGTAAAACTTGGGGATTGATTCGATAAGGGGAGTGCAGCCACAGGCAGCTCCCACATTAATGGGCACTTGGTTGCGGGGGGAACTCTGGAGGAGAAGCAGGTCTGTCAGGAAGATGATGCAGGATTAAACTTTGGACAAATTGTGTTTTAGGGCTGCCAAATGGATTTATTCAATAGCTAGTTGGTTGTAGAGGTTCAGAGTTCCAGAGACTTGTGTGGAATGGAGATATGGTTCAGCAGCATTTGGATGATCGTGAAGCCTTAGTAAAGATGGTTCCCTCAGGGAAAAATGTGGCAGCACTAAAACATGGAGCCCTGGGAGTGTCAGGCAGCCAGAAGGTAGGTTGGGCAAGAGCAGAAGGTAGAGAACCACTGGAAATGAGTTGGATCATGAAACCTAAGGGAAATGAGTGTTTCAAGGAACTGATTGAAAATTCCAGAGAGGGCAAGGTAGATAAAGAGTAAAAGATGTGGCAACCTTTGTCCAAGCAGTTATGTTGAGAGTGATGGAAATCGGACTCACGTTGCACTGGTCTGCGGGGTGAATAGGAGTAAAAAAATGTGGCAAGCACTGGAAGTAGCGTGTGTAAAGGGAAGAAAAGAAAGCAGATGGATGGTAGCAGGATGAGGACTCAGAAAAGGTGTTTTTTGTGTGTGTGTTTTTAAGGCAGAAGAGAGAAAATCATGTGTAAATGCTGATGGGAAAGGGTCAGATGGGTGGGTAGGCAGGCAGTATTTTTATGCTATTATTTAAAAAGAATAGTTGAGAATTGCTTAGTGTTTTCCATGAAGTTGTAGTGTGTCAAGCAGAAATTAACAAAACCTTGGATGTTATCAGGGCAGCAGGATTTCAGGCTTCTTAAAAGTGTACTAGTGATTCAGGTTTTTTTTTTTTTTTTTTTAAAGATTTTATTTATTCATTTTTTTCCCCCCAAAGCTACCCCAGTAGATAGTTGTATGTCATAGGTTCACATCCTTCCAGTTGCTGTACGTGGGACTCGGCCTCGGGTTGGTCGGAGAAGTGGTGCCCTGGGGCGCCCCCGGGATCCGAACCCGGGCCGCCAGCATCAGAGCGCGTGCACTTAACCGCTAAGCCACGGAGCCGGCCGTGATTCAGGTTTTTTAAAGGGCTTTTTTCCTTATGATTGACTCTCTTTCAGGGCATTCTGTTTCATCTCTAGTCTGAGAGTGGCTCATATACTTGTTTAAATTGTTTAGATGAAAAATATTAACATATTCTTATGAAGTTGGAACGTTTTGCTGGTTGACTCGCATTTATTACTCATTTTTTTCCTTTTTATAAAGGAATTAGATATGTTTATGTGCTGGCTGCTACATTCATAGGAGCTAAATTTTTAGGGCAGTTATATTGGGAGATTATTTTATCCCCGTACCATTTAAGCGGGAATTAAGCACCTCAAGCTGCCCATCTCCCTTGATCACGCTTTGTGTGTCACAGCCTGTGGACTTTCTGTGCATTATAGCCCTGGGTAAGACCCAGGGGGAATAAAGAGAAGGCAGGGCAAAATGGGGGGACCATGCTAAAAATGTGGAGTCCTGGGAGATGTTTAAGTCCTGGGAGAGAGAAAGTTTTGATTGAAGTAGACATTTGGACAGATCAGGAAGTCGAGGCTGGCAGCAGTCGATCCTGACTATGCCAGGCTGACCCTATAGTCATGAGATGAGGTATTGGCTTATATCATTACTTACCCTTTCTTCCCGTTTCCCACTTTCATGATTTTTTTCCTTCTTCGTGTATCCTTCCTCTCCTCCATGTCTTCCATGCTGGAGGAGCGAGGAACATGAGTTATCATTTGAGAATGACAAAAGTCAGCAAACCCTTACTGAGCGTCTGCTCAGCCGATGTCTTGTTCCAGGAGAGAGACACTGGCCCTTGCCTCTAGAGAGCTTGAGAGGAGATCAGAGAGGCAGAGAGGTAAAAAAATTAAATTCTGAGTGCCACGGTAGAAGCCTGTATTCTGTGTGGTTGATACAGCAAAAGAGAGAGTGGGAAACTCTCCCTGGGGGTGACTCAAGCTGAGCTTGGAAAAAGGAGCGGGTGTTTTTGTTGACTGGACAGGAGTGGTAAGAGCGTATAAAGCCCAAAAATAGATGGAAAAGAGTGGAGGTGTGAAATAACAAGGACACTAGAAGGAGCTTCAAGTGGTTTGGTAAAGCCAGAGAGCGAGATTCATTGGGACATTGGTCAGTAGATACACCTGAAGATGTGTAAGATTGCAGCAGGTCTGTGTGCCCTGCCAAAGAGTTTGGCGTCTATCCTTCAGATTACAGCCAGCCATTGAAGGCCCGGGGCTTTGTCATGATCAGGTATGTAGTTTGCAGAGATGACTTTAGCACACCATGGAGGGTAGTTTGGAAGGGTACAACAGAAAGTGGGGAGCCTGTAATGGTCAGTTACACCTTTGTGACCTAAAGGGCAAGCCACATCAAGAGAACACACTCAGTGCCTTATAGTCATGTGTCCAATTTAAAGAATTTATGTTACATGTGTAATGTATGGAGAAAGTCTGGCTGATGATTAGCCTCCAGAGAGGTTTCACTAGAACCTTTTAAGAAGATAACTTTACTAAGCGATGGCTATGTGATTTTATCATAGAGTTGTCATGAGGACTAATTGAAAGACTATGTCAAAGATATTCTTTATCTTTATATTTGCATTTATATATAGGTTTATGTTTACTTATACTTAATGTTTTTTGTGAACAGATGGTTGAACTTCAGATTAATGAGCTTTAACTTTGATGCCAATTTTTCAGAAAAGTGAATCTGGATACGTAAATAACTCCATCCACGTCCAACGCTTTGTGGTCACGCATATATGTATTACATGTGTGCATGCCTGTGTGTGTGTGTACACATGCACGTGTGTATGTTATGGGGGAGGCGACCCTCTTGTCTGGGACATATATATATGTATTTTTCCTTTTCTGAGTATAGTTGGTGATATAAACAAGGCATTAAAAACTGGTAAGAAGTAGCCAGTGTATAAATATACGTTGGGTGATTGTCATTTATTTATGCTAAAATTTTATCTTCCCAATTCAGTTGGAATAATTTCATTAACAGTGCCTTAAGGAACAGGATATATGGATGAATTTTCTTTTAGAGAATTGCCTAGTTACATTGGATCCAATTAAATTTTGCATATGTTATTAGTGGCATTCAATGCAACCAAGTGTGGTGTTAAGTAAAATTAGAAAAGTTATTTTAGTAAAAAGTAACTTGTACTTAATATGTTGAGCTAATAAACATAGCAAATATAAATCTTAAGAATAACGTATCATTTTTACTTAAAACACAATCATTTAATTTTATTTTTAATATCCTTAAATTTAGTCATTAAAATTGCCTATAAAACTTAGTATTTATGTGGTATATTGGGAGATTATTGTTTTAAAATTTATTAGTAAGCTCACAGTAAATAAGTTGAAATATTTCACTTTTGAAAACACTAGGAACTAGAAATGAGTATTTCTCTTCTTCAAGGATGAAAAATTATTTTTTATAGAACAGGATTTTAAAAGTCACATAATCAACTTTTTTTATGGCTGGTAGTTTTTAATTTAAAGTCTGTTTGAAAATTATAATGCTCTTAGAAAGGTTTGGTGGAAATATAAATGTTGCTATAATAATTTTGTGTTCTGTCCTTGTCAATAAACACATTTCAAAAGGTTAAAAAAAAACTAACCCAGGTTCTCTTAAAAACAAAAGCAAAACCAACCAACCACAAAACAAAAAGCACACAAGCAAAAATATCCCCAGATTGCTGGGGTGCTGTGTGTTGGGAGGGAGGTCCTAGTCTCCATGCTGTGGCTGTCTGCCCCCTTGTCCAAGCAGTTTACTGGGCTTGGGCCTTTGTTCCCTAATCTGTAAAACATGGTTGGGATGGTGAGCTGGGGGACTGAAATAGGTAATTTATAAATTTATTTTTCTTCCGTCCAGTGTCCAAGGCATATGACCCTGTGATTGGTTTTCTAATCTCTGTTCAGTTCATCTAAGTGGTGTATGGTGTTGAATTATTTTTACATGACTTTAGTTAGGAATAGATGTCCTTAGGATACTACCTGAACAGTTATAAACCTGAAATTTTTATTTATTTTTGAAATTGTAGGTATGCTATACCCCCGGAGCATGGAAAACGACTTGAAAGACTAGCTCAAGGTAAGGTTGCTTTTTGTGTTTCTCATCTAGATAGGTTCTTTATTTTTGAGGTATTTTTATAGTGTAGACTGTTACTCTGTTAATTTTATTCAAGTAATTGGCTTTTAAATGTTTCTCTAATTGAAGAATTTTAATGTTTTTCACATAATATTTTTTATTATTGTGAATAGTAATATCAATGTGAATATTTTTCCCTGTTGCTTAATCTTCTTGATTATTTTAGTTAGCTGCTTGATATTTCATCAAGTGATTGCACTTAACCTATTTTGGTTATTTCCAGATTTTTTTTCTCCTGTATGTAACGTTTTTAACATCATTATGCTGGTAATATTTTTCCTTCTTTTAAGTTGCTTACTTGAGATAAATTCCAAGGAGTACTGATGCTGCAGCTCAGGGTGCTGGTGTTTTATGGGTACTTTTCATGTTGTCATATCATTTCACTAAAGGGTTGTGTTAAATCTCCTGAGATTCCCAAGTCTTGTTTGGTCCCCTGGACCTGGGAGTGCCCTTATGGATGTATGAAGGTGAATGTCCCCAGGTAGCTGGATAAGCATGAGATTGTATGCTTTTTTAGCCTGGCAAAATTAAACGTACTTTACTGGAACTTGAATTTTAATTTTTTATGGCTTTGTCCATATTCTTGAGGGCTGGATTGAAGAATTCTTCTGGGAGCTCTATTGATCGTTTCACACTGTACCCACTTGTGTCTGCAGAGAGTGCCTTCCTCATTTCTTCTCTGTCTTTAAGATGCACCAGGCAACCTTCTCCTCATCTGCTTACCCAGTGGGGGAGACTCAGATTTACCCCCTGCCAACCTCATTTTCTGTTTTGCTAGCTACCCTTGCCAAGGAAGAAATAGGCTTATTTCCAGGGGAAAGTGGAGTTCCATTTGAGTGACAACTAAAGTTAAGGCATTCTGCCTTCATCCAGGAGTGAATCCTCAGCGAGCATTGCCCTTGGTCAGGTGCTGATCTGAGTTTCGTTGGTATGTTAAGTTTGCCTTCTAGAAAGAGGGGAATTTTGTCCCTGCATTATTATGCTTCCATTCAGTGATGAAACGGGGACACTGAGTAACCCCATTCTTTGACTTGACAGTTCTGAACAGACATTTAAATGACATATAAAAGTTACTTTCCCCCAAATTATAGAGTATTAGAAGGAACAGTTACAGTATCACATTTGTAAGAAGCATTATTATAATTTTGGCAGGCTAATAACTATAGAGTCTTAATGTTTTTATAATGTAATACATTATAGTAATAATAGCAATGTGATTGTAATCTTGAACTTTCTTAGGGACTATTTTCATGAATTTTAAGGTGGATGAATCCTGGTTCTGGATAACAGATTAGAGCACAGGTTAGAAAATGATGATTATAATCCTTAAATACACAGGGAGTGAACTTTGTGCTAAATCTAGATGCTGAACTATCCTCTTCTCTATAATAATTATCCCACCATTTTCTATTCTATTTTCTCACCACCAGAGAACTTTTAAAATGGAGCCACATGCTAAAATTTCTGCTATAAGCTGTCTATAAACACTTTGACATAAACAGTCTGAAAATGACATTCCAGGAAAATGGGTGCCATTTGTTTAATCAGTAAGATGTTAATAATCTTGAAGGATGAACAAGAACTTTAAATTCAGTTGTGTATTTTTTCAAAACTGTTTTGCACCATTATTTTGAGAGATGACACAAGGAAAAGACTCTATAAGATAGTGGAGGATTCCCATCCGCTGACCAGATGCCAGCTAAATTAATTGAATTCTGCTAAATAATTAAAATGATAAAATAATGCAGTAAATGTGATGGAGCATTATAGGATGTCTAGGTCAGGGCGGCACTTGATACATAAACTGAAAAGCAGCCTCGGATATTTTCCATTATCTTGTCTGCACATCATAATTATCATACTTGCCTTTTATGCATGAATGCTTTCATCTTTGGTTTCTATTGAAATCTTGATTGACTGTGGCACCTACAAATATTTTATCTGAAAGATATTAGGCCTGCATCTAATAAAGTCAGGAGTTTGATTTTGCCCTTCAGCTGCTTTCTCATTTATACAGGGTTTTTTTCAATATTATGTAGACATAAATGTAATAAAAAATCTCTAGTGAATTGTTGCAGTTTTTATACTTATGTTTGCTTATAATGCCATTGCATTCTTTCTAATTTTTGGTTTGATAAAATTGAATGGAAAGTATAAAGGAGAATAGAGATATAACGTTAAGTCATGAATAACAGTTGGAAAATTTTCAGTTTTTAGAATGTCTAAATCTCATCTATTTTAGAAATAAGACAATATCTTTGCTGTTCTGTTAAGTTAAGCAAAATATGGATTAAAGTAAATTGGGAATGGCAAAATTTTTTTGTGAAGGACTGTATTCTATTGGTCTCTTATTGTGAATAAAAAGCTAGTATGTAAAAACATTGAAGATGATTTACTTTGGTCAAAATTTTGGTTATTGGGAATAAAATATGTGAGTTAGAACTTTGTGCAGCTGATTTTGGAAGTGTGAATGATCAGCGAGAATCTTGTTTCAAATGACAGTATGATAGAAGTAAATAAATGGATTCTTTTAGATCCTTATATTTACTTGTAACAAGTGTTTTAGTTTTGACTTATTCAAAAAGCAACAGTCAGCTAAAAGGAACAGAAGAATCATTATTCTGAAGGATTAATTTAGTTCGTGTTTTTTTAAACAGTTATTTTTGGTGTGGGTTTGTGTGTGTGTGTGTGTGTGTTTTCTTTAAATGACTATTAATCTTGAGTTTAAGCCTGCGGAGCCGTGAGTCTTAGCCTGATTTGCAGGGATTCCTGTTCCAGTAGGTGAACAAGGGCCTGTGGGTAGGATGCAGGCAGTCTGTGGACTCTGAAATTATATTCAAAATTGGGCATATGTGTGGATTTCTGGGAAGCGATCATCAAATCCCTTAAAGAGGGTTTGGTCCAAAAGAGATTAAGAACCATTGCTGTCAAGAGACTAGAAGAGCAGCAATAAATAACGAGTCATTTTAATTTTATGAATAGATGCTAAATTGACCTGTCTCATACCTCTGTCGTGGAATTAGGAAAATGTACTTTTATCAGCTCTCAAAATGATAAGTACGTTATTCCCTTAAGCAGTCGTTTAGCTGATGGTCTGAAAATATTATATTAAAATGCCTGGTTTTGAAAGGCTAATAAATAAAATACCCCTGATTGTAAATAATCAATTTTAAGGGACACCCTAAGCCTAAAAAATGGAGAATTCCAGTGATATATTTTCTGTCTTCAGGCCTAACTCATGCCTTAGGCATGGAGATCAATGCATGGTGTGTCAGGGTATGTTTATTTTCATCTTCCTATCAGCCAAGTTGCATTAAGGATGGTGAAACAGTCCCTCAACTTAATTTCCTCATAATTTGATGTAGATGTCACTGCCCATGTTTGTATTTTTGAACATTTAATATCCAACTGTGTTCCTACCAGGATTTTAGACATTGGGCAATAATACATAACGTACACCAAGCTAGCGTAATTCGAACATGGGGTGAAAGACAGTTTTGAGAAGCGACAGTAGAGAATGGGGAGGAGGAATTCGGGAAGAAGATGCCAGCTAGCAGGGAGGAATTGTTATGGAGGGAAATTGTGTTCTTTGCTTTTCCGGGGTGGAAGCTGAGCCAGGAAATCCTGGTTAGCTTGACTGTGACCTGTTTGAGCCCAGAGTGCTTGGCCCGGGGGGAGTCCTGGGTGACCTGTGCATGTGTGGCCCATGTGTCCTGTCAGAGGGGGAGAAGCAGGAACTGAAAGAAAGCAGTCTCAGGAATACAGTAAAAAACCGTATGTAATGACCCATATACCTGTTAAATTAGGTGAAAATTTTAACTCTGAAGTGTTCTACGAACCAGCTTGAAATGGAAAAAAACTTGCCCCTTACACAGTGGACTATGTTCAGGAAATAAAAATAAGACAGTTGTTTAGGAGAGCCACCACCCTTCTCCATTCCAAGATCAGTATCAATTTCTCCTGGCGCTCCTGCTGGAGAGCTCCATGGAGCTGTATCTCTACCAGTAGAGATGTTGATAGATTATGGGACACTTAGAGCAGAGTGAAGCTTGCAATTGGATAATTTTCTACCCAATCCTGAGTAAGTACTTGCTCCGTGATCGGTAGGAAGCACGGAGAGACTGACTATAGTTTAAACCTCTTATGTTGACCTCTTAAGCTGGAATGTGGGTAAAAATCACCAGGTTTCTCCCCATGTAATATAGCTCATTGGTTCTTTTCATGAATAAGCTTATTAAGAAATTTCGTGTATAAGTCAAATACATCTATCTAAAAGCATTTCCCACAGAAGCAATCCTTCCATACTCTTTTTCTGTGTACTTTTCTTTACCATTCATTTCTATGGTTGCTATATTTTTTAAGCCTCATATCAGTCATATGAATATTGCAAAAACCATTATAAAAACTATATCAAAGCAGCCCTGGTTAAATTTCAATTATATTCAAATGAAATTATCTTTATCAGAATCTGTTGCTAGTGTGGAAATACATTCTACATGTCTGATTTCTCCATCTTTCCTCTCCCCTTTCTTCCCTCTCTGCCTTTCTTTCCTGAGTGATTAATAACTCAATTCAGCTTCTCTAATCTAGTGGTTGTATACCCATAGAAATGGTTGCTAAACTTTGATTTTCAAATCTTTTTCCACAGCTGAAACTTTTGGTGATTGAATAGCAATAGCCTCTGTTAGTGTTTGAGTCATATGAGATTGGGATTTAAAAAGAATTCCTTAGTTAGTAATAGCTGTTATATTGGAAACTGCAAACCAGTTGACAATTTGGAGAAATGTTCCTCTGAAGGAAAGAACACACTCTTTTTAGAGCACATCCACTCTATTTCTAAAACAATTTAAAAACAGTTAATGACATTTGTGTGTGTGTGTGTGAGGAAGATTGGCCATGAGCTAATATCTGTTGCCACTCTTCCTCTTTTTGCTGAGGAAGATTAGCCCTGAGCTAACATCTGTGCCCATCTGCCTCCATTTCGTATATGGGGCGCTGCCACAGCATGGCGTGATGAGCAGTGCGTAGGTCCGCACCCAGGATCTGATCCTGCGAACCCTGGGCCGCCGAAGCGGAGTGTGTGAACTTAACCACTATACCACCGGGCCAGCCCCAACATTTAATGATTTTTTTAGGGGTCACATTTATTGAGGTAAAATGTACTTGCAGTAAAATTCACTCCTTTTAAATTCAGTGAGTTTTGACAACTGTATTCAGGGGTGCAACCAACACCATTATCAAGACAAGGAACATTTCTAGTACCTCGAGAAAGTTATTTCGTGCCCTTTTACAGTTAATCCCTCTCCCCAGCCACGGGCAACCACTAATCTGATTTCTGTCCCTATAGTTTCACCTTCTCTAGAATTGTCATTAAAGTGGGATTATACAATATGTAGACTTTGTATCTTGTTTCTTTCACTTAGAATAATGCTTCTCACATACGATCGCTTTTACACTGAATACAGGACAGCCTTTGGATGCATACAGTATCTGGTCCTTGAGGAGGCTTGTGGGATTCTATACTTCTCATTGCTACAGAACTCCCAGCAGTACTTTGGCAGTCTTAGCAAAGGTTATTATGGGGTTCTTTTAGGGTTTCAGGACTCTATTGGCATCTCTGGAGTACATGCTCCTCATCATGCTAGTCTTTCATCCCTCTAACATATTGTTTGGATTGGAAGAATGGTTCCAAAGACCGTCTTTGCTTGCTTGCCACTGTATAATATCTTTAAAAAGAAAAATAAAAAGATGATTGACTTTAGTTTGTTAAGAAATTGACAGCTAGCGGTATCCTATCTTTGTAGACAGTACAGTGTGAATGAGCTATGGACCCTAAAAATCAAGTTACTGAGTAGCCTAATATAACTTTGTACTATTGTTCTTCTCCTCCTCTTGGATGCTGTAGCCACAAGAGTCGATTCTTCTTGAAATAAATGTTTAAGCTATTTTGCTCCATGGATCTTACACAATATTGCAGTTCTAATTTTTGAATATTTATTTAAAATGGAAATATATATATTCTTACTATTTAATAGTTTAGTAGAAAAATGGTTTATTTTTCCAGACTATTCTTTCATTTTTTTTTACCCCCAAGTCAGATACCATTTCATTGGGAGCTCATTGGTCTACCTGTCATAGAGACCCTAATGTGTTACTTGTGGAGAGGAGTTGATATTGGGGGGAGGACTAAGATGTAAAGTGATTGTCCCTACCAGGATCCGTAGTTTGTGTTATGTGAATGTGAAATAACAGATTATCTTCTCCGTCTGGTTTTTTTAGTTTCATATAAGCCCATTGTGAGTAATTTAGAATCCAGACGGAATTTTTACATCTGATTTTAAAACAGCAGAGTTAGAGAGACGATGGTGAATATAAAGTAAAGAATGAATCCGTATAGTTTAACCCACGTTGTACTTACTGTTAGAACTCTTTTTGGGGGAGAAGCTAGTTACTTGTGACCAGGACTGCTAGGTTTGGGTCACAAGGCCCAGGGGAATGAGATGGTTCTTAAGGCTTTGTGACCACTGACCTTCTGCGGCACCTCCCCATTCGGCTCTCTGGGTCTCCTGGGACTGGGATCCACCTTCTCAGCTAGCACGCTGCAGAGGTGGTGGAAAAGGAACATTCTTTGAACTAACATGATGGTTAGAGTCAATATGGTGGAAATGAGTAATAGAGATATTAATAGTGGCTGCTCTTCATCGAATGTTACTATGTGTGAAGTATACCAATAAGTTTTTTTTTTAACATAACATAAAATAGACCATTAACCATTTCAAAGTATGTAATTCAGCGGCATTTAGTATATTCACATTGTGCAATCATCACCTCTATCTAGTTTCAAGACATTTTCATCACCCTAAAAGGAAAGCCTGAATGTATTAATCAGTTATTGTCCATTCCTTCCCACCCCTCTCCAGCCCTTGGCAGCTACTAGTTTGCTTTCTGTCTAGATATTTATCTATTCTGGATGTTTCATGTACATGGAATCAAATAATATGTGACTTTTTGTGTCTGGCTTCTTTCACTTAGCGTGTTTTCCATGTTATAGCATATATCAGTACTTCCTTCTTTTTTATGGCTGAGGAATGTTTCAGTGTATGGGTATACTACATTTTGTTCATCCATCTGTCAGTTGATGGACATTCAGGTTGTTTCCACCTTTTGACTATAGCTAAGTTTTTTTGTAAACTATCTCATTGGATTCCCATAAGGATCCAGTGAGGAGAGCCACTATAGAAAACAGTATGGAGGTTCCTTAAAAAAATAGGACTACCATATGATCCAGGAATTCCATTTCTGAGTATGTATCTGAGAGAAATGAAATGACTGTCTTGAAGAAATATCTGCACCCCTGTGTTCACTGCAGCATTATTTATAATAGCCAAATCATGGAAACAACCTAAGTGTCCATTAATTATGAATGGATAAATCAAATGTGTTATATGTACACAACGGAATATTATTCAGCCATGAGAAAGAACGAAATCCTGCCATTTGCAACAACATGGATTAACCTTGAGGGCATTTTGTTAAGTGAAATAAGTCAGACAAAGAAAGATAAATACTGTATGATCTCACTTATATGTGTAATCTAAAAAAACCTAAACTTATAGAGAACAGATTGAGGGTTGCTAGAGATGGGCGGTTGGAGAAATGGGTGAAGGTGGCCACAAGGTACAAACTTCCAGTTATAAGATGAATAAGTTCTGGGGATGTACTGTACAGCATGGTGACTATAGTTAATACTGTATTGTATATTTGGAAGTTGCTAAGAGAGTAGATCTTAAAACACACACAAAACATTTGAAACTATGTGCGGTGATGGATGTGTTAAGTAAACTTACTGTGGTAATCGTTTCACAGTTTATACATATATCAAATCATTAGGCTGCACACCTTAAACTTATGGAATGTTATCTGTCAATTATATCTCAATAAAACTGGAAAAAAAGAGAACCCAGTGAGGAAGATAATAATAGCATCCTGATTGTACAGATGGGGAAATTGAGAAACTGAGAGATTATGGGACTAGTCAAAGCTACATGAGTGTTGGAGTCTTGTTTGGAATCCATGTCTCTTCAAAGCTGAACTCCAAGTTCATAACAACTGTTACTCTCTTTTGTTATGCTGTCCATGTGGACAAGGTGAGGCTGGCTTCAAATAATTCAAATAATTAGGTCTTTGGTCTAAAACTTAGCTCTGCTATTTACTACCAAGGAAAAGGTGTGTGTTTGTTGGGAGTAGTAAGGGAGAGAGGAAAGTTGGTGCTCAAGTAAGCTTGTGTGTTAAATATCTGAAGGAGGGAATTGGCTAAGATTTATACAGAATCCCATAGCACAGTGTGCCCCTCACAGCAGCTGCCTCTCAAATGCTTCCACCAAAATACCCTACAGGAGAGGAGAGTGAAACCCTACTGCCCTACAACACTCCTGCGGATTTTGTATTTTGTTCGCCTAATGTTTGTTTTTATGTAAAAGTAAACCAAGTGATTTAACGTGACAAAACTAGATGATGCAGGAAGATGTGTCATGTTTATTCTGTGTGTTCTACACCTGGCATATTACCTGGGGACCAGGGGGCATGTGAGGGGTGGCAGTGGGGTGCTAACTGCTATTTCCACTGCTAGATGATTGAGGGATCAGTATACAATGTTTCCTTATTGGAACTTCTTAATCTTCAAGATTGTGAAATAGCAGACTCCCCCATTGTGTGACTGGTAAATTGGAAAGTCTTATGGAATGTTACAGTAGTAACATTAAAGTATGATAACTTTCAGAGAAGACTTCTTCCAAATAAATTATTCAAAACTTTTAAGAAAGAATATCTAGAAAGTAAATATTAGAATAAACAAAAATGATTCTGAAGGGCATATTTAAAGAATTTACTTGTAAAAATTTTAACACTGTATTATGAATAGTGTTATATAACTATATTTTCTTTTTATTTGATGACTTTTGAAAAACTCTGATAGTCTTAAGTTGAATTTTTAGTTAAATGTTATTTTTTTCTACAAGAGCTGTTTTTGTTACTTTTCCTACAAGTGACTCTGAAGCTGCTTTTTCATTTATTATGAAAGACACCAGCATTTCTCTAGCTGGCAAAATTCTGAGTCTTTTACAGTATTATCATTTTGTATCTAATAGTATTCTGGTTATATTGGCTTGCTTATATTTGAATAAAATACTTTTCATAGACTGTGGAGTGAGAGTGAGTATGAACCGTGCACTCCTGCGGGTAGTTGAGCTACAATTCATTTTGAGACACATGCTTTGTACATAATTTGTGCTGTTTATGAGGTGTTTTCCAGGGTGATGTAAAATATAATTCTGATAGCCTGCTGTAAATATAAGTTCTGAGCCAATGTGAAGTTCTTAATATACTGCAAATTACCTTCCTTCAGTGGTTTTCCAATTTAAATTAACTTACGACCAGTCACCACATTGTTCAGGTCCTGATTACAAATGCATATCAAAAGAAAATTAAATAGACTCCTCTTTCTTCATTGATTTTAATTTAGAACTTAATTCCTGTAGTGCTGCACAAAGTTACAGATTTGAAAAGTTTGATAGATCCATTTAAATTGTATTATTAAAACGTTTCCGTGGGCTGTGTGTTTGGGGACCACCCTGCTGTGCTTTTCTGTGTTGTAGGACTCAGGCTCTTATTGTGCAGATCTGGCCATTGCATTAGTGTAGTCCTTTCTCTCCATTCGCTGAAGTCTGCATTCTTTCCTAGGGTACTTATTTGGCATAATGTTTTATTTTCTATTTATGTATTATGAATATTAACCACAAACAGAAGGCTGCATCAAGTGATCATATGGGCAAAATTATTCCTTTTATTCCTATTGGCATTGTAGAGAACGATAGTGTTTCTGATGTTTCCATTGGCATATTCTTTTTTATATTTCCGTCTATTTTGCTTTTTAAAAAATCCAGGTGCAGATGCTTAAGCAGAACATATTACCTTTTTTTTTTTGGTGAGGAAGATTAGCCCTGAGCTAACATCTGTTGCCAATTCTCCTCTTTTTGCTGTGGAAGATGGGCTCTGGGCTAACATCTGTGCCCATCTTCCTCTACTTTATATGGGATGCCTCCACAGCATGGCTTGATAAGCGTGCATGGGTCCACCCAGGAATCCGAACCTGCAAACCCTGGGCCACCGAAGAGGAGCATGCGAACTTAACCACTAAGCCACCAGGCTGGCCCTCAGAACATACTACTTTTTGCAGGTGGTTCTTTGTATCCTAATGACTCTTTCCTGGTTATTTGATTTGTTTTAAATATTCCTGTGAAACACTTCTATTCTGTGAGGTTAAAATGGTTCATGGATGGGGCTGGCCTGGTGGCATAGCGGTTAAGTTCGGTTAAGTGCTCCGCTTCTGTGGCCCCGAGATCACAAGTTTGGATCCCGGGCATGGACCTACACACCACTCATCAAACCATGCTGTGGCGGCATTCTGTGTACAAAATAGAGGAAGATTGGCGTGAATGTTAGCTCAGGGACCATCTTCTTCACCAAAAAAAAGAAGGTTCATGGTTAGTTAATGAGTGTTAGTAATTCTATCATCAGATTGGTCACATTCTTGAGTTAGTTGCGTGTAGTGAGCCACAGAGTTAGATAAGTAACATTTCCAGTGGCTTTTTCTTCATTTTGGCAGTGGAGGAGTTAACCAATATCTGTGCTTCCTCTTACTTGACTCATATGCATCACACATGTTTTCCTGGTGAGTTCTCTTTTCCTTTTGGGTTTTCTCTCTGTGATTCTCCTTCGTCGTATCCATGTTTCTCTCTCTCTTTTCTTTTTTTTTGTGACGAAGATCAGCCCTGAGCTAACATCCATGCCAATCCTCCTCTTTTTGCTGAGGAAGACCGGTCCTGAGCTAACATCTATTGCCAATCCTCCTCCTTTTTTCCTTTTCCCCTTTTTCTCCCCAAAGCCCCAGTAGATAGTTGCATGTCGTAGTTGCACATCCTTCTAGTTGCTGTATGTGGGATGCGGCCTCAGCATGGCCGGACAAGTGGTGCGTCGATGCGCGCCCGGGATCTGAACCTGGGCCGCCAGTAGCGGAGCGCGTGCACTTAACTGCTAAGCCATGGGGCCGGCCCCTCCATGTTTCTCTTCTGCTTCTCTTCTTGCTTTCCTGTTCTCTTCAGTATGGTAGTTTTCCCCTCTGAGTGAGGAAGGTGAGGATCAGGGCATCGAGCATGTTCATTTTCTCGGGCTTGCCTGACTGAGTCGATGAGAGTCTGCCTCAGACAGAACTGCAGGATTGAGGTCAGCAATGGAGAAAAAAACAACTATGTTTTTGTGCGTAATATACTGTTGAACGAGAGAGTTGCTGCTTATTTAGCTTCCTCATTTAAAGGCCTCCTCAAAATACTGCTCCCATACAGGCTGGTGAGGCAGGTTTCCAAGCAGTTTGCTGGTGCTGGCTGGGAAGTTGGTTCAGGAAATTAGTAGCAGTTAGACTGTTTAAAGTTGATCATAAAGAAACAAAGAAAGGAGGAGAACTGCTATATGTCTACTGTATGCCAGGCCTTGGGACAAGTGCTTCTGGAATGATCACTTCTAGGAGTCTAAAATGAGAGATTCCTCTATTAAAATGCTTATTTGCCTTTCCTAACCTCCCTTAATATTTTGTCCATTTATCAGATATTAATTAGGCAGATTGAATTCAGATTTGGTACAAATTGAAATTTGTAAGATTTGGTAATTTTATATGTTATGAAAACAGCCCTGAGTAGATCTTTTTGTAGAAAAGGTCAACCTTTGGTGATATAAATATGTATCCCTTAATTTTCAAGAATTCTGACTCTAATTTTGGTATCAGGTTTTTTTTGGTTGATATTTGCATAAAACTGTCATTCTATAAGAATACTGGAACATAAGCTTAAAAAAAACTATCTGAAATTTTATCTTGATTGACACAATACTGCTTATATTTATTGTTTCCATGTAGGTTTTTTCCCAAGCAGTTCACAAGGCTGTGATGCATTTCTTCGCCACAAGATGACACTGATATCTCCCTCAGTATTGAAGAAGTATGGTATTCCCTTTGACAAGGTATATCAGTATTACTCTTTAACAAATTCATTTTGCGTGTGTAGTATATGTATCTAAGACAAGTGTAACATAAGCTAATATATCTTTCAGTTAAGGTAGGATTTGTAGGATGTGGGGAGAAAAGTTCAGATTCCTGTTTATAATGTAACTTATTTATCTAAATACTAATTTGAAATTATTTTTATTTATAAAGGTTTGGTGCTGTTATAGTTCACTTATAACAATACTGAAAATAAAATACAGCACGTTTGACAAAATAAGGTGTAGCACTTTTAACTGGAAGACTTTTATATGAGCAACATAGTTTATGTATATGTGATCTATTTTTTGAAAAGAATTCAGAGCAATTATTATTAGAGTTTGGTTGGTTAGAATCAATGATTATGGTACCAGTGTGTTATGTATGTACCAGTATGTTGCTTCTAAACACATTCAGATATATACTACAATTGAGATTTCATTATGGATAAAATTGCCTGATGATTTAATAATCAGATAGTGCTTCTTTGGAGTATTTCTGAAGATTAAGTTCTGTAAGATTCTGTACATGCTAGATCTCTCTTTCTTTGCGTCCATGGGTAGTTATTGGGTCAGAATTATGACAGAGCATGAGAATTTTTATGTGAAGAAGCTGAAATGAAAAACGCTTTTGACCAGATAAATAAAAGCTCTCTCTCAGGTGGGAGGAGGATTAAGTCCTTAGCTACTTGCAGAAACATTAAAAAATAGCTCCACTCTCTTCTTCATTTTTTTTTTTTTAAAGATTTTATTTATTTATTTTTTTCCTCCCCAGAGCCCCAGTAGATAGTTGTATGTCATAGCTGCACATCCTTCCAGTTGCTGTATGTGGGACACGGCCTCAGCATGGCCGGAGAAGCGGTGCGTCGCTGCGCGCCTGGGATCCGAACCTGGGCCGCCAGCAGCGGAGCGCGCGCACTTAACCGCTAAGCCATGGGGCTGGCCTTCTTCTTCATTTTTTATTTTACTTTTTTCCCATAATCTTTGCTATTTTCCACCTTAGAAGCTTTTCATTTGTGACTAAATCTTTACCCCTTCCTAGTCTCAGGCCCTTAAAGGCTCCCCCCCACCCCTTTGGGCTTTGTTCAAAATAGGATTTTTGCAAGGACCAAGAACCGTTCTCTAACTTGAGGTGGTCCCTGCTCGCTCACACACTGTCTGTATGGCGGTCATGCACAAGACATACTTGTCTTGTGTGACGAGGGTGCTCTCACCACTGGTTTACTCACATACTTTTACCCATGATAAAAAGTATGCCTCTGAGATGTGCACTGTGGGGAATGTCCACGGGTGTGGGGAGGAGCTGGTGATGGGCTGCAGTGCTGCTGCAGGTACAGAGGTCAGAAGCTGTGCCCCCCAGAGGGGCCACTGCTGCTTTGCCGCCGTGTCTTACTCGCAGACACCTCTGGGCACCAGGCTTTTCAGTCTCGGACACATCATCGATGAGTATTTCTTCTAGGTGGTTGGCATAAGCTTGATTAGGTACTTTTATTTAAGTGGGAATATTAGAAGGCAGAGGAGAAGGAGGGGACTAGAGTCCTCATGACAGAAAACCTCCGGGGGTTTAGGGCTGGTGATGGGTCTTGATCAAGCTGTTCTTTGCGGAGCGGGGTATGTGAAGTAGCAGGACAGTGGGATTGGTTCATTTCTGCAGAATGGGGGCCTTCAGAGCTTGTAGCTCCTTTCCAGTCTTTGGGGAGAAGGAGGCAGGTGGCCTGTACCCCTTTCTGGTGTGTGGCTCCCCAAGTACTACTTGGTAGATGACTAGATGCACCAGGCTCTTGTCTGGTCTTCTGAAGGTGGGACATTTGCTGGCTTCTGTGGGAAGTGGCGGGATGTGTTCATCCTCAGGTGGTGAGACACCAGTAACTTAAGGGTGGACTGTCAATTGCAGATTTTCATAGGAAATACTGCCACTTTCCCTTCCACTGTGATGAAGAGTGTGTGCTGACTCTTCGCTTCTCACGGAGCTTGTTCTCTGATGATGATAATATAACACAGGTGGAGCACCACAGGCCTCGGCATTAAATTTCCCAAGTTCGTTCCTGATTCTGTCACTTGGGTAAATTACGTAATTTTTCTGAGCCTCAGTTTCTTCATCTGGAAAATGGAGATAATAGTAGTACCTACATGATAGGGCTTTTACAAGGATGAAAAGAGATCATCTGTATGAAGGGCTTTGCATGTATATATAGTAGCACACTCTTCCTCCTCAATTCAACCTCCTCTTTAGACAATCATTTCACAGTTGGAGTAACATTTTTTTCCTTCTTCTTTCAATGCATCTGTACATATTCATACATATACATGAAAAAGTATGTTTAACAATAGTTGATGTCTTCTTTTAGATTATGTGCACTACCCTTTCCAACTTGTTTCATGATATGGAATTGTGATGACTGTTTAGTCTTACAATAAAAGGGACTTGTTCTTTTCCGTCCCTGTACTTTTTTTTTTATCCGTTTATTACATAGAGGCAGTAAATTAGCCTTATATTTTGGCTGAGACTGACCTGTTTCTAGAAATTATACAGAGGCATGAAATTTAGAGTCTGATTCACTGGGAACAGGTGCTCTTTTCCAACATGGCACGAGCAGAGTTTTCTAGGTAGAGCAGAGAAGGAGTGTAGGTGGGATTCAGCGGAGGCAGTGCAGGTAGCTTCCTTATCCCAGTGACAGCAGTCCCACGTCTTCCCCCACCTTTAGAGGGCTAGGAACAGTGGCAGGGTGAGGTTTTTTTTTTATCACGTAGTACAAGGAAGTGCCTAGTTTCCAAGCACAATTATAATGAATGAGATTCAGTGAGACCAGGAAAGGAGAGAATCAGGCTGTGTTCTCACATGGCCCAGAATGATGGAACTGGAGCCATGTTGAACACTGATAAGCCATTCTCTGCCTGCCAGGTGGCAGCTGAGTTGCTGCTCCTTGCAATAGAACACCTGCTGGGTGTCATGGGGGGAGGGAGTGATGAGCTAAATTTCAGAATTGTTGGGAAAGAAGATACTCCCTCACACAACATTTTAGCTTCTCTAAAATGGCAATTGAATTGCAATGTGTGCACCTGTATTTAGACAGTGTCTCCTATATGTTTACACACACATGCATACCCACATATTCATTTCTCAGCATTTTAGGACTGAAATGAACCATGGTGACTGAATGGACCAGTGAGTAAAACATTTGATAATCTAGTATAGAGTAGCCAAATTTAAAAAAACACTGAAAAATTTAGCCTCACTTTTTTTCAGTAGCCCGTGGTGTATTTCGTGTGCTTTGGTGATTGTAAAAAACCAAATTTCTTAATCTAAAAAATAGGAATGGAATAAATACATTTTTCGTCTTTGCTTTTAGGCTCCTAACTGACTTACCTAAGTTATATTAGTTATATTTAAAAATGCAGTAACTCACTCAGTCACGTATACATACATACATATATACATATATTTGAATAATTCTTTGATAGAAATTTTACTATTAAATGGATTACAGCTAATTGAATGTTTTCTAAGTATTATGAAAGAATAATTTGGTGAATACTACCAACTCTTTAGCAACAAAAATTCATAATAAAACCTGTTTAGCATGCCTTACTCAAAGTTTTTGTAGTTCTAATGTGAAAAATGTCACTTATGATATGTCCTGTTGTGTAACTCTAGTAATGTAAATTTTTTAAGTATTAAAATGTACATATTTATTGCTAATATGAACAAATTTGAATAACTAAGACATTTTCAAATAAAATATAATATCTTTGATTATGGATTGCATGATTGGACTACATTGCCAGAAGGTTACATCTTGCTTAGAAAAGTCTTTTAAAAGTTTCCCAAAAAATTATTAAAGGATAAAGTGAAGGATCTTGGGGGGGACTTCTTTTATACTGGTATAGCGCTGAGATCATGGCATTTTTTCTTTCTTTTTTTTTTCATAGGAAATATATTTTAATTGCATTGGCAATTTGAGAAGTCTTATAATTGGAAAATATTATATGTTTTCTACCCTGTAGATCACCCAGGAGGCTGGAGAATTTATGATCACTTTCCCATATGGCTATCATGCTGGTTTTAATCATGGTTTCAACTGTGCAGAATCTACAAATTTTGCTACTGTCAGATGGATTGACTATGGGAAAGTTGCTAAATTGGTAAGTTACGCCTCAAAAATAAAGCATAAATTAAATGTGTGTTCTAGTTATTGTAGTGGGAAACCTAAGATCACATGCAGCATTTATTATTTTCCTCATTGACATTGTGTGCTTCTCGCTATAGTAATTTATTTCAGACTAGATGTATTTGTTTTACACAGGCTATATTACCATTTGTAGCTACATTTTTCTGTTTTGAGAATAATATGGAGCAATTTACCTTGAGAGGTAATTTTATGCAACTGTTGTTTGCTTTCTCTCTTAAGGCCACCAATTATTTTTTTGCCAGATTTTCTGGTGGCTCCGTGCCAGGTAGACTTGGCTCTTTCCATGTTAGAGTTTAGTCCATGGCTTAGAAAACAACTATTTACAGAGGAAAGTGTCTGGTAAAATTGTAATAACAAGAGGTTGAAGGAGGATGGTAAAATGAAATGATTAAAACTGCCCTTAGTGCAGAAATGAATTTCATGAAAGTAATAATGTAGAACATATTTTAACAAGAAATATATCTTTATGTTGAATTCTATAAAATTTTGCGTCTCCTGCCCAGTATATTTAATTTAGTCCACATAATGTATATTTTCATTCACAAGCAACAACTTCTATTCAATTTAATTAATTGCCCCTGTGGCAATAGAGGACATCTTAAAGTGTTGGTGGCTTCTATTAGATTGCTTCCTTTCCTGTGGTTTTAAGGCAAAGGTGTAGGCTGGCAGATGGCAGCTTCTAAATGAAATTGTGTTTTATAGAGTATGTAAAATTGACATAGATTTAGTGGAAAATGACACATTCAACTTATGTGGTCTTATCTTGGTCACTGAATGGTACAAGTGAGTTTTATTCGTTTTACGTTGATAAAAAGTTGCGTGGGGAACCACTGGGTGAACTTGGATAGAAATATATTCAGGGAAGACAACTCTAGGTTTAATTTACATGTGTATTTAGAAAATTGCATAATACATTAAAATAAAAGTATAGCCCCTTGGCAGCCCAGGAGGCATTTGAATGAATTCCTGACATAAAAGACAGCTCCTGCTATTAGAAGACTTTTTCTGTTCTGAGTAATTTCTATTTATGAGGGGTAATTTAGAAAGGAACAGAACTGAACTACTTCTTCCCATTATGCGTCCTTTATATTACAATAAACCTAATAAAAAATAGAAAACTCTGTCTGTATCCTGGCCAGCTACTGCAGTGCTTTTGCAGAAATGTAATTTTTGTATCTGCATTGAAACAGTGTCATAGCCCCGAGGTTTTAACAAGGTATGTTATGTTATGGCTTACATCTTTAATCATTGACGTTATAAGTCAGCTGTCACAGCTGTTCAGAGTCGCCAGAAAAATTAATTGGTGCTTGTTTACTACAAGTTTCACATCTAGTTCATGGTATTAGCCAAAATAGCTTCTCCCCAAGGCTAAAATGTCCTGAGTGTGTTTCCACATATCCGTGTGGACGTAGAGGGGGAGTGGAGTGTGACAGAGTAAGAGAGGTCGATAGTGGTCCTCTCTGAAGTCTCAGCCGATGGAGCCTGGAACCATGGGATGGTTAAGGAGCAGCACACCGTGGTGGAGGAGGCAGGGATCTGAGGCCCCACTTTTCTTCTTCTAGCTAGCCGTATAACATTAGTCAAGTCATTTATTCTTTTTGTTTCTTCTGTATAAATTAGACATACCTCTCTACTGCATAGATTTGTTGTGAGAGGAAAAAAATTTAGTATGTGGATATCCACTCATGCTGCATTGATTTATATCATTCAGTTTAGTCAAGGGATATGACTGTCTTGGTTTTGGGTATTTTACTAGGTACGAAATGTTCAATGGCTACAATGCATTTTTGGCATTAAATTTTATAATTTAAAATTGTCATAATTGCATGTTTGAGATGTTTTTAGGTGTTGTCTCCACCCTCCCTTTACTTTTGGTGAGGTGGTGCTGCTCTGAGAATGTACTAGTTTTCTATTGCCGCTGTAGCAAATTACCGTAAAATTAGTGGTTTAAAACAAACCCATTTCCTATCTCATAGTTCTGTAGGTTATAGGTCTGACATTGGTCTCAAAGAGCAAAAGTCAAGGTGCTTACTGGGCTCTACTGCTTCCTGGAGACTCTGGTGAAGAATCCATTTCCTTGTTCAGCCAGGTTGTTTGCTGAATTCAGTTCCTTGCAGTTGTAGGACTGAGTTCAGTTTCCTTGCTGCCTGTCAGCCAGGTCTTTGCTCCTAGAGGCCTCTCTCAGACTCTCGCATGTGGTCTCCTACAATTCAGAGCAACAATCCGCAAAATCCTTTCTGTCATGTAAAATAACAGTCACAGATTGTAGAGATTAGGATGTGGATATCTTTGTTGTTATGGGTGAGGGGTGAGGGCAGCATTCTGCCTACCCAGAGAGTTCCAATTCATAATTGACATGGTGATATATTAAGAATCTACTTTGAGTCATGTGACTAATTTTAGTTATTCTATACAAAACAGAAAACTAAATTTCTAATAGATACAATTTTGAATGTTTCGCTAAAACATCCTTATGCTTTCTTAAATTATATTCCTCAATATTAATGTTTTCTTGGCTATTCTCAGTTAATAAGTTCTCTTACATTATAGTGTGCTGTGATAACATCTTTTTTTGCAGATTTTGGTGTCTTTTATCATTATTCGATACATATTTTTATTGATTTCCAAGTCTGTTTCTTTAGGCAACCTTATGAATTTACTGTAGTGTGTGTGTGTGTGTGTATGTGTGTGTATAACACACACATGTAGTTTTTAATCTTAGGAAAATTTGAATTGGGCAATTAGTTTTTGTGTTTTGCTGGGGACAAATGTAATGTATAGTGGATTAATTATAAATTGCATATAAATTAATTATAAATTGCTTAAAAGACTTTTTCAGCTTTGAGGATAACCAAATTTGTTAGTTTGTCTTAATTCTTTGCTTTCTTCAATTAATTCTAAATGATAACTATTGAAAAAACAGTTATTTTTTACAAGTGATGATGAGTTATGCATTTGGGGGGGAATACTTAAAAAATAGTGGCATCATTTTTCATGGTGGAAGCACTGGGGAGTGACATCTGCTTTACCTGTCCTGTGTTGATTTGAGTATATAAAAGCACGTGACACGGTGTCTGTGTGTGGTGCAGCATTAATTAATTAATGTGGTGTAAGTGTGGGATCTCTACTGATTGATTATATTTCATATATTACAAACCAATATTGCTAATTTCATGACTTAGAAAAGAACTGTTACAAAAGGCTATTTTTTAATTAAAAAAAAAAAACACTAGGTTTTGAAAAGATAAACCCAGTTGACTGATAAATTGGCAGTCTTTGTTCAGCAGCCAGCAGGCTTTGGTTAATAGGGACCCTTTCAGCCCATTCAGGTGGCTAACGTAGATGGGGACACAGCTCCGTTTATTCAGATAATGCTTGTCTCCTATGTGCCAGACACCGTGTATGTTTCTGTGAATTCATCGCTTGGAGGATAACCTTTTTGATGAGAGCACAGGAGTGGGAGTAGAATTGACACTGGCAGGGGATCAAGGACTGCTTCCCTTGTCGTTGGCTGCTTGACTTCTGGTGGTGTCTCTGGAGTAGGACGGAGGGAGTCTCTGTGGGTTTCCTTTGACTGTGTTACTGACCTATTGCTATGTGGTATTTTGTTCAAGAAACTTTCCCTTTGTTTAAGGTATGGCTAACGTTGACTAGAACTCCCATTCCGTTATTTGTGCTAAGCCCAAATACTTGTCTTCCCAATTTCAGCAAATTCCTGAATGTTTGATATTGTCAACTAAATAGTAATAATAATAATAATAATAATAATAATAATAATATAACAACAACAACAACAATAATTATTATGTGGGTATTCCCTGTTTTTTAGTACTTAATCTACATGGTCCTTTTTTATAGTATCTACCCAAATTGCTTCATCTCTCACATAAGGCTTTTTTTGTGCATAGATGGTGGAGATCTTCAGAAAACAGGCATATGTGGGAGTGAGGGGACATTGACCTCACAGCCTTGATAGCAACTTAATTTAACTGTCCCAGTTTCTAAAAATTTCTGCTAATGCTCCTGGCCCTTACTATTCCTCTCGTTTCTCTCTTTTCCTTTTCTTCTCCTCCATGAAGATCATTCAGCTCTCTTTTGCCTTGATCTACAAAATATAGCATAGCCAAATCCTGCGTGATACTCCAGAATGGAAGGGCCTTGCCTTAAGAGGACCCACCTACCTAAGAAGGTGGTTATGCAATTTTTCCCCATTTCGTTAATCAGAGGTAAGGTTTTCACTGAAAAAAACCTGAGGGGAATGTTCCAGGTAGACATGGGCCCATTTGCCTACGGACTGAGGCAGAGCTCAGCTTTGGTAAGTGCGCAGTGAGTTCTTTCTCTGCAGCAGGAGTTGTGCTGTGTGTGTGTACAAGGAAGAAAGTCATGTTTTCTTTATCTTCAGGGGGCTTTCATAAAAAGCAGAAGGGCTTTTAATAAACCTCCATTTGCAAAGCTATAGTATGAGTGGAACATACCATCCAGTTTTTTATTTTAGGTGTCTTTATAGCTTTAAACATCAGTAATCTAGAGTGAAATGCTGTATATGTTTTTCTAGTAGAGATTTAAAAATATGTAACAGCTTAGCAGTTGAAATAAGATATTGGTGCATATTTGAGATGAATGTTTTCCGTTTCTGGAGCGATCTTTCTTTCCGTGGTGAAATGGAGTCCACGCTTACTTTTGGGCAGCAGCTATGGTGGTACTCACAGGCCTGCTTCCTGGCGAGGCCGGATCAGAGAGCTGGCTTGGAGGTTGTATTTCATTTTTCCGTTTGGTGGGATGAAGTGCAGTTGTTTTGATGTTAGGTTTGATGGATTTGTTTGCCACTGCATTCATTAGCTTCACATCAAAAAACTGACAGGCTGTTAAATGAAACGTTGGCTTAGATTTTCAGCTTGACTGTTTGGAGACGTTTGTGAAGATATTTTGTTTTTGTGTTGCAGCAGCCTCAAGCACTGTGATTGTCTCGAAGGGAAGAAAAGTTATTTACTGTACTGATTTTCCTGAGTAAAAAAGAATCATTGTCTGGAGGACAGTCCTATCTGGCCTACACCATCAGAAGTAGTGTATTTATGACAGTGTGTGCAGTGTGAGAGACTTATCTATGGCACGATAAATAATGTTATCTGCTGGGAAGTAAAGGTAGTAGTTGGTGACTCCAAAATGGTATCTCTTATTTTGCATTAATTTTATTTTAAATGATAATCTATTAACATGACATGCCAGAAAGTTGAAAAATTGCACTGCAGAGCTGGGAATGTTGTCTTATGAACTCCAGGAGCGTTATTTCACTATCTAATTTTAAAGCATTCTGACATTTGAATCCTCAAACGTTTGAACAAATTTAGAAAGAGATGATAGAATTTTGAAATTGGCTTCCCTTTAATCTGGAAGGGATTTCAACTATTAAATTGTCTTGCATACAAGAACCGCAATATGGGTTCATTCTATTTTATATTTCAGTCCTTCTCTAGAATTAAATTTGTTTTTTCCTAATCAGGTAGCATTCTTCCAAAAAAATCTTTTATCTTGGGCAGTCTTTATTAAAACAATCAGGAATCATTTTAATGGTGAGTCTCTAAGTTATATTTTAATATGCTTTGGATCACAAAATACTAGTATAGTGACATTTCTCTATTTTTATGGCTTGTGAAGGAAAGAAAATGTAGACTCTTTTGCACATTGCTCATTTAACATTTCTTGGCATTCTAATTTTAAGTGTCTGAGATGGCATATATAATAGGAGCTTTGTGAGCATAGGGATTTTATATTCTGCATTTTTTTCTTTTTGCCTCTTCTTTGTTCCTGTTTCCCGGGCCCTGATGGTACAGCACAACGGTGCTGATGAGTGGCTTTGCTGTGCCTTTTTTACAGAGCTTAAAGGGAAGAAGAGAAAATACCCTGTAGAGAAAAAGAAGCCTATGAAGTCATAACGTTAGGAGCTGGTACTCTGGTAGGGAGTGTTTATGTATCTGAAAGAGGTATTAAGAAAGAAAATATTCGCATTATGTCCCACTTTATTCTGATAAAGTATTGAATTGGGGGATTCAGAAAATCTGAGACTTCAAGTAGTGTACTAGAAACCCAGTTGATTAGTATGTACTGTGTCTGCAGGAGAGAGATTTGGGGCTCGAGTCCTCAGAGCTGGGGCGCCTGGCTTTCGTTTAGTGCAAACTTAAATTTGCTGGATTATGGGATTTGAATGGAACTAGATATATGGTTTATGACACTGATGTTTAGTTGCTAACCTGAAATCAAGATAATATCTGGTGTTTTGGAGGCTTTAGTTTAAGTCAGTACCTTAAGAAAAACTAAATTGGCTTCTTGAATAACTTATTTAGTCTATTGAGAAAAATTAATTTGTCTTTGTCATTCTACTTTCCTGTAGTTTGACAGTCATAGTAGCTGATTGTTCACGATAGGCCAGGCCTTGTCCAGGGCACTTTAGATGTGTCACTTCATGCCATCTCTGTGATGGTGCCAGTTCAGGTCTTCTTTCCTCTACTAGCCTCTTTCTCAAACTGGGGGAGTTGGGATCATGCATAAAATGAGGATGGTGAAGCTGGGCTCGGAGGCAGAAGGTTGGCCTCCAGTGCCCCGTGTCTTTCTTGACTCATCTCCCTGGATCTGGTAGATTAAATAGGTGCCAGCTAAGTATGTGATTTGTGGGATTACTTTCAAGATTCTTGAGGATTCAGAATGATCCTGTCCCTTTGTAAGTTGTAGTCGACATCACCGCTGGATGGCCCCAGACTTCCGGTATTTGCTTTTATTTGGATTCTTATTTTGTGGATAAGTGGATACTTTATTTTGTATTCTTCTGCTCTGTCAATAAACCTACATATGAATTCTTTTTTAGCCCATAAAGCAACCATCATTACCTCTCAGGCTTGGACCTTGCTCTTTGATTAAGCAGGGGAAAACAACAAAGGTTCTGCACTCCGTCCCTCATTTTGAGGAGGGAGGGGGATTCTGAGGCATCAGTCTGGACAAAAAGATGTGTGTATTGAGCATCAGAACAAAGTTGAGGATGCATCTGCTTTGATATGTGTTTTTATGATTGTCAGGGACCAAATTTGATTGCAGCACTTTTGAAGCTTTGGGAATTTTTTTTTTTTACAATTTCTTTTGCCTTTTCCATGTTTTTTCAATGTTTATAACAGTAAAAATACCATAAAGGGCTCTGTGGTAGATATGAGTTTGGAGAGGAAGGGAGAAGTTGGGGGTATGTGTTCTGGCCAGTGGTGATCCAGACTTCTGGGAGAGTAGTGGGAAGGAACACCCGGTGATATTCGAGGGAAGCAGGCTGGCCAGCCCCTCAAGGGAAGACAGGGGTGATGGGAGAATCATCTGGGCGCTGGGCACCCCCAGAGTTCTTAGCTGTCAGGTATCCTGGTTCCCATAGCTTCTCATTCTTTCCCACACAGAGTTTACTGCATTCCCTCCCCCTGCAGCTGCTGCTGAGAAGACAAACAGTGGTTTATCTAGTAGGGGGTTGTTATCTCACTTGAGGGATCCAGAGCAGGGCGGTCCCAGGGTTGGTGCAGCTGCTCAGCAGTGTCACGAGGTCTCATGCTCTCCCGCTCTTGTCTAATGTCCTCCGTAGGAGGGTATTCACTACAGCCTTGCCTCTGTCACTGAGCTTACTCCAGACACGTTCCCTCCAAGGACAGGAAGGACGGGGACAGTGCAGGAACGTGGTTCACCCACCTGCCTTTGTCGAGGAGGAAGATTTTTCCTTGAAGCCCACCTGAAAACCTCCCTTTATATTCTGTGGCCCACCATAACCATAAGGACGGCTGGGAAAGTAAATAGCCAGTCACTGGCAGTTTTAGGCTGTTCAGGAGAGCACCTGGTGTGTGCTGGGCCCTGTGCCGCGGTTAAGAGAGTAAACACGACAGATGTGGGCTCTGCCTGGTGGAGCTAAGAGTCCGCAGCAGCTGTTCTCAACCCTGCTGAGCTTTGAAAGCAGGGACCTCTGGCCTCACCCAGACCAGTGGGATAAGAATCTCTGGTGAGGGGACACAGCATTTGTGTTTTTTTTTGTTTGTTTTTGGTGAGGAAGATTAGCTCTGAGCTAACACCTGTTGCCAATCCTCCACTTTTTGCTGAGGAAGATTGGCCCTGGGCTAACATCCATGCCCATCTTCCTCTACTTGGTATGTGGGACGCCACCACAGCATGGCTTGATGAGCGGTGCATATATCCCTGCCTGGGATCTGAACTTGCAAACCCCGGGCTGCTGAAGCAGAGAGTGCGAACTTAACCACTACGCCACTGGGCCAGCCCCAGCATTTGCATTTTAATATCCCCCTAGTGGATGCTTTAGGTTGCGAATCAGGTCTTTAGTGAATGGCCTTTGTTGTTTGGGTTGAGGTCATTCAACATCATGTATTTTTTCCTACTAAAAGGTATTTTGAGTTTCAAACCATCAGCTTATCTGTTTAAAATTGGAGATGTTGTGTAATAATTTCCAAATATATCATTAATAGCTCCTTTTCTGTGAGAATTAATAAGTATTTGGGGCACATATAGAGTTGGAAGTTTCATGGATATCCTGTAAATGTGTCCTTTAGTATTTTTAGAGGGAAGTAGGGAGTATGTGGGAAAAGATATAATAGAGTAGAATGAGTGTTAAAGATATGAGTGTATTGTGTATAGCTACTCTTAAAGTAATTATGAGGTTTTGTGCAGTATAGTGGATTTTGTGACTTTTTTGGAATCATTTTATTTTTCAATTTTTTCTTTTTTATCTCCTAGTTTTTCTCTAGGGTTTTTTTTTTCCGTTACGTAAAAACAATTTAAAATAAACTCTTGATCTCTTATGTAATAATGTAATTATGTAGTAATGTATTTGGGTTATCAAAGCTGAACCTAAATTATCAAAGAGGTAAGTACCATCTCTATTTAAAATATTTGGAGACAACTTCCCCCCCCCCCATAATCCCTGTATCTCTTTTAAGCTTAATTTTTTCTTCATATTACTGTTTGACATACTATGTATAATATTCTAATTTATTTTGTCTGTCTGTCTCTCTTCCACTAGAATGAGAGATCTATAGATAGAGATTTTTTAAAAAAAATTATTAGTTCACTTCTGTATTCTCTACTCAGCACATAATAGATGCTCAAGAAACAGTTTGTTGAATGATTAAATGACTTGTCCAAGGCCATTTAGTCAAAAGCATCAGAACCGTAGGAATCTTGCCTATCTTTTCATTGTTTTCCCCTCATTTAGACAATGTTTTCCTTTTTTACATTTCAACTAACATCCCTGGTAGCTCTGTCAAACACAACAAAATAATTATAAATGTAATGTATAAATTTACCACGTTTAAAATGTTTTTTCTGAGAACTTAAAGCTTTCCAGTCGATACCTGAAATCCATTTTCACAACTTAACCCATCACATCAACTTAGATGATGAAGCCTAAGATTTCATAGCAGAAAAACAGATGATCAATTTGGAAGGTTTTTGGACAATGCAAGAAAAAGAAAACGTGGACCATTTGAATAAAGTCAGGTTTCCTTCTACCATCAATAAGCTGATTTTCTTTGGGAAAATCATACTGCCTTGCTGAGACTATAATGTTAACATAGTGTCCTGTTCCTGACTTGATTCAAAAGCTGTGGATAGAAATGTCCACATGTGGTTTAGGAGGCAGCATGGCGAGGGGTAGAGAGAGCACAGATTGTAGGTGGTGGGGCTGGATCTGAATACAGGTAACTGTTGCTTGCTAGCGGTTGATGTTCTTGCTAGAGGTTTGATTTACTTAATAACTTTATGATCTGGTTGCTAATTGTTTGCTCTTAAGCAATACCTCTCTATTTTATTTTAGTATCTATTTTACTAGATCTATTTTAGTTTTCTGATACAATGTGGTAACTTAAAGAAAAAGCTAGTTAAAGGAGGACTTGGGAAAATTCCTCAAGTGGGGTCTGAACCCTTGGCCCAGCCACGTGGTGACTTGTCTTTCTCGGTGAAAGAGCTAAGTGTGAAATAGGACTTCTTAACTAAGGCATGCCAACCACGGTCACTGTTCGCTTTCCTTCAGGATACCCCTTCTCTCCTGATGCAACAAAAGCGACATGTGCAGATATCTAGTTTGAAGCTTTGGTGTGGGAGTCTTGCTTACTTGATCATTTGATATGACCTTTTTGAATCAAAGGAAAGTTTTAAAGGGATTTCACTGAGGTCAGTGGCTATAATTAGACTTTAATTTGTGGATCCACAGTCTATCCTCCCTCTGCTCTGAGCAAGGTGGTAGAAAGGGTGAGCACACCTCTTTTCAGAACTGCTTTTCAGAACCGTATCCTGGAAATTCCCCACAGGGCTATAATCATGAGAACACTCTCTGTGCCAGCACTAGGGCCCATTCTCAGGCTGAAAGTAATGAAGGTAATAGCTGAATGAGATTTTCATATTTAAATATCAAAGGGGATAAAGAATAGGTGAAGAAACCCATGATTAATCTCTATTACTGTTTTAACAGTTCTGCACGTTTGCAATTAGAAGAATCAGAGTGTTAGCCAATTCAGAGAGGAAAGGTGTCTCCAGTTACGCAGACTCTAAAAAAGTCTGATACTACATAGAAGCCCAGTGCTTAGTTCTCTTCTTCTTTTAGCCATACCTATTATTTTTTTAATTTATTTTATTTTATTTGTTTTTGCGAGGAACATTAGCCCTGAGCTAACATCTGTTGCCAATCCTCCTCCTTTTTGCTGATCAAGATTGGCCCTGGGCTGACATACCTGCCCATCTTCCTTCACTTTATATGGGACGCCCCCACAGCATGGCTTGATAAGCGGTGAGTAGGTCCATGCCCAGGATCCAAACCTGTGAACCCTGGGCCGCTGAAGTGGAGCGTACGAACTTAACTGCTACGCCACCAGGCTGGCCCCCTATTGTTTTTAATTTACTGTACTTTTATACCCTACAAACTATGGCCAGTAATATTTTTTGCCTCTTTCTAAAATGAGAAAGGCAAAACGAGTGTCTTCTGGACACCCTGGATATTCTGCGGGGATGATTTCCAACATGACAGCTTAGGACATTAATTGATTGATTGTAGTACTATCTACAAAATGTAGTACTTACAGCTAATTCTGCCAGGCATTATTTTTGTTTTTCATTTGTATTGGTCAGTTTGTATTTTTACAAGTGCTATCTTTTTCTTTTTCTTTTTAATAATTTTTATTTATTAATTTTTTTCCCCCAAAGCTCTAGCAGATAGTTGTATGTCATAGCTGCACATCCTTCTAGTTGCTGTACGTGGGACGCGGTCTCAGCATGGCCGGAGAAGTGGTGTGTTGGTTCGCGCCCAGGATCCGAACCCGGGTCGCCAGCAGCGGAGTGCGCGCATTTAACCACTAAGCCACGGGGCCGGCCCTACAAGTGCTATCTTTAAGTGAGGACAATATCAGTACTTGTATGTCTTCTTGCTTATGACGCTGAGTGCAGTTTTTATGATGGTTTTATGTGTCTCTTACTGTTGTTGTTCGATGTTTTGATTTTTATCATACTTAAGTATGACCAATGAATACACAGTTAAGCAAGGGAGATTTCAACTTAGAGTTATAATGTCATTAAAAAGTATGAAGAAATGGGGGCCGGCCAGGTGGCGCAAGTGGTTAAGTGCGCGCGCTCCACTGTGGCAGCCCGGGGTTCGCTGGTTCGGATCCCAGGCGTGCACTGATGCACCGCTTGGAAAACCATGCTGTGGCAGCGTTCCATATATGAAGGAAGATGGGTGTAGATGTTAGCCCAGGGCCAGTCTTCCTCAGCAAAAAGAGGAGGATTGGCAGATGTTAGCTCAGGGCTGATCTTCCTCACACACACACAAAAAAAAGTATGAAGAAATGAAACGTTGATATTGGGGAATTATTTATTTTATAATCATAGATATCAGTATTTTGGGGGGCAGGGAATGAGGATTGTATACATATATACATATAATTCACTATTGTTATTATTTTGTAATATTTTAGGAAAAGGCTAGAAAAACATATTAAGGAAGAAAAATTTAGCCTGTCTTGTGTTCCATGTGTAATATCAAAGTTAGTTTTATAAAGTTAATTATATCTTACATATCCTTTCAATATGCTTCATTAGAAATACAGCTCAAGTAGTTATTGAGGTCCCATGATCTGCATAGGATTGCTGTCAGAGTCACTCAAGGAAGGCAACACAGGCTGGTGTAGGCAGCAGATGCTCTGAGTAATATGCTTTGTCTTCAGTCTCTCTCAGGCTGTATTTAATTCTGTTGAGCTTCATTTTCCTCATATATAAGAAAAGCATTGTTGTGTAGTGGTGAAGGGGTACAAGTTCAGGAATTAGCCAGACTCTGATTGGAATTCTGCCTTTTCCTTTTACTAACTGTGTGATTGGAGCAAGTACTTAACTAACCTGTCTAAATCTCCCTTTTTCCATATGTAAGATGGAGATTATAGCTTCTTTATAGTTGTTCTGAAAAATAAATGAAATTAAATATGTAAGGAGCCTTGCAGAGTTGTGGTGAGGACTGGGTAGATATGTGGTGGATTAGGTTTGAGTTTTCACTGCCTCTTTCCTCCAGAATTCCAGTTTGGGGTATTGACCTTGGTTCACTGGTGGGTCTGGCTGGTCAAGGGAAATCCTGTTTCCTTTTTCAGTGATGATGGATCAGTTCAGTGGGCCAATCCTGGCCAAATGCAAAGGAGGGTAGGATTGGTGGAGACATAGAGGAAAATGCCAGCTTGCCCTAGGAGAGTAATGAGAGGCTCGTCTCTCTAGACTAGGACAAGGAAGCACTGAAGTCTGAAACCAACAGTCATAAAGGGACCAGATCCCTAGCTTAAATTAGGCCATGCGTGGGACACCAGATGAGAGAGCTGGAACGGTGCTGTTTAAAGTCAAAGCCTGGAGAAAGCAGGCCAATGTTTTGTTTTTCATAACTGTGTCAGAAATACAGATGTTCGTTGCTCCATCTCTGGAGTACTTTCTTCCTTAGTAAAAGTGTTTTGATGGCAAAGTTGAGTGCAAGTAAACAAAAACCCAACCTGATCACACAGACCTGTCTTAGAATTCTGGTTCTGTGTGGGTACCTGTGCACTTGCCTCTGTGAGTCATGGTTTCCTGCGTGTAAAGAGGGCTTTAGGCCCGGGCAGTGGCGTAGCGGTTAAGTGCTCCACTGCTGGCGGCCTGGGTTCGGATCCCGGGCGCACACCGACGCACTGCTTGTCAGGCCATGCTGTGGCGGCGTCCCATATAAAGTAGAGGAGGACGGGTATGGATGTTAGCTCAGGGGCCGGTCTTCCTCAGCAAAAAGAGGAGGATTGGTGACAGATGTTAGCTGAGGGCTAATCTTCACACACAAAAAATAAATAAATAAATAAGAAAAACATAAAGAGGACTTTGACTGGGCCTCACCAGGCTGTGGGGAGGATGGGACCATAGCTGGGGCAGTCACCTGCCACCACACCTCTCTGACTGAACACATTTCTTAAAAGTGCTTCATTGTGGGTCATTTCTAAGTCAGGGAACTCCTTGCTATCAATTTGGGGAAGATGGGCTAGTGGAGCCCAGGTCTGAGGTGCTGAGCAGCAGTGCTGTGGGGATGGTGTTTGCAGGATAAGTGCTGACAGCAGGCTGGGCAGATGGATTGCTCTGTATATTTCTACTGATTTCTCACGTCCATTCAATTTTACTTTTCTGCCAAAATGAGGGCAGTATGAAAAGAAGTGACATCAACTAACAGCGTTGGGGTTCTGGGGGCCAGATTGCCGAGAGGAGGAATTTGAAGGAGCTGTTGCTTATATGTCTTCAAAAACATACCGTGGCTCTTGGGCCCTATGTTGAATTTGAAAGACTGTGTGTTGTAAATTCTTGGAAAGAAAGCCATCATGGATGGTAGCGATCCTGCTATGTTTAACTCTAGTCCACACATGGCTTTCGCATACTCCAGGTTTTTATTTTAATTAAGATAAAAAAGTAGGTAGTTTCCAGCAACTTTCTACATTTTCATAAAAGATATTTTTATAAGGCCTAGTAATAACTTTCAATGATTCTTAGTGGAATATTTCCAGTTCTCAGGAATGTGTATTCTTGGTCGTCCTTTAATTTTAAGTATTAATTTTTTGAAGATTGGACTGTTCTGATGATTATTGAAATAGCATGAAAACCTGTTTCTTTGCAGGTAAATAAAAATTGAAAAATTGTTCAGACTTCGATAGTATTCAAAGTAATATTGAAGGATTTCTTTTTCTTATCGTATTAGTAAAGAGAAAAAGAAAATTCCCATCGCTCCTGAGAATGTAGCTGCTAGAGTGGGTACTCTGCACTTCTGTTGGTGGCAGTGTAATGGGTATAAGCATCCTGAAAAGCAGGTGGGTAGTATGTATCGCTACCCCTCAACATATCCATGCCCTTTGACTCATTTCTTACTTTCCTAGGAAATAATCAGAAATACAGGCAAAAGTTCATTTACAAAGATGATTGTTGTAGTGCTAGTTTTTTTTTTTTTTAGGCAAAAATTGCATTATAACTAAAATGTCCAATGATATGGAATTATTGAGTAAACTATGGTGTATCCATGTACTAGAATCCTTTTAATTTTATAGAAAATTATTTGAAAAGAAGTCACTGTGGCTCTTAATATTACTACCCAAATACCCATTATTAAAATGTATAAAAATAAAAGAAAAAATTAATATATGCCCATGGTTAAAAAAAATTAGAGTACAGAAAAATATTTAATGGCGCCCTTTCCACTACCTTCCTTAAAGGTAAAACGTGTTAACAGCTCCTTGTACATCCCTTCAAAAATATCAGCATATGTCTATATCTTTTAAAAAAATCTACACAAAGTTGATGAGTATTGTATACATTGTTTGCCAATGTCTTTCCTCTTTACATCTTTTATATATCTTTCATTTATGGCAAGTAAAACATTTTTGGCATATAGATATTTATTAGAAAAATCTAGCTTATCCCAATAGAGTATGACAGGTGGTTTGCAGTGGATTTTCTTCTGAGGGGCATCATAGAACCACAGTAGTGCATGAGAGTTCGTTGCACAGATCTTGTTAACAAGTCAGACTTCGAAAATGAATGCCGTAGTCCATTGCTGTGTTTTCATTCCCTCCATGCAGAGCAGATGGCTAGGTGGACCTGGTGCACCTGCATGACTCCAGTCCTGTCTTTGTTGACAGGTCCTGCCTGCACCCGCCATCTCAGCTTATTCCACCACAGTTATTACTGGAAGATAGTTAATGCCATCGTAGTTTCTGTTTTTTCCTGAATGACAGCTTTTGTAACTGTGTCTTCGTATTTGAAGGATTGGATTGGTCAAATAAATTTTAATAAGTTCCTTTAGAATTGCATTTCTCTGGCCTCATAAAGGATTATCCCAGTGAATTTGGAAGACATGGCAGGAAAAAGTAACTAAATGACTTTTGTCAACAGTTCTGTGATAATGGGAAATTGAAATAGGAATGGCACAAAGAGGGGATAAAACTCAGTCTGAAAGTATACATACAGGCAAGAAGAGCTACAAAAATAAGAAAATACCAACTACAATAATCATAAAGGATACTCTAGATTTAAAACACGTACATAAGACAATCGGGAGATTATTACCCATTGTTGCAAGAGAGCAGATGGTGCTTAAAATACCCCTTAATTTTATATCATTCTTAAAATCAAACAACCGAAGAGCATATACCATCTATATTTAAACAGTTAAATGCAAGCTCTTCTGTTTTGGGGGATGCTGGAGTAGAGTTGAGGAAGAACAAATGCAGCATTATTCTGCCAACAAGGACACGCATCGGAGGCTGTCCTGGCAGGAGATTGAAGGGACAGATGAGGGAAAATATCGATAAGAAAGCAGAATTCCAAACCCTGCTTAGCTCCTGGGTGAAACTCTTCTGTTAACATGTTTTCCCCCACGGGGCTGTAGCAAGTGACTTGATGTTGAATGTTTAAAATCTGAAATGTCTAGATTACGTCTGTAAAACCACATCAATTTAGGTAAATGGTCATAATGTTTAGAAAATGTGATTTCATGCTTTAGTATTTCGCATTTGGTTAGAGAGAATGTTAGAGAGGTTTTTCTGAATTTTGATGCTGTTTACACTCATGACCTTCAGAATTAATACTGAATCCTAAGCCCTAAAATGTTTACTTTGAGTAAGCATGGCCAAGACCTTTTAACAGATAAACTGCTGTTCTCAGACTTGTACCTAGGTGTACACCATAGCAGTATATTTCTGTAGTGTAGCCTCCTTATGATCAACTCATGGTGCTTTTTTGCCCAATTACTGTATAGATTATTTGCTCATGCTATTGAGATGGCAGGTGTCTGTGGCAAAGCTAACTCAGTCTGTGATTTATTCAGCCATTCAGTGCTGGACTGGAAGATGTTGGTTGAGCACAGATTCCTGTTCCGTTCCTATTACCTTTACTTTTTGTTCACATTGGTGATCCTGACAGTCAGAGCAGCCCATGTGAAAATGAAGAAAAGGATTTGGAAGTTCAGATCCAAATTTCTAAAAGTATCCACTCTTTTGAGCTGTGTAGTGGAGAATCTGAAGTCCATACTCAAGTACTGAGTAACTGAGGTAGTTACCAAGAAAATTGGGACGGGACCGGCCTGGTGGCGTAGCGGTTAAGTGCGTGCACTCTGCTGCGTTGGCCCCAGGTTCGGACCCCGGGCGCGTGCCGATGCATCGCTTGTCAAGCCATGCCTTGGCGGTGTCCCATATAAAGTGGAGGAAGATGGGCACGGATGTTAGCCTGGAGCCAGTCTTCCTCAGCAGAAAGAAGAGGATTGTTAGCTCAGGGCTGATCTTCCTCACACAAAAAAGAGAAAGACAAGAAAATTGGGATGATACAATTCACTGTGTTTGCAAAGAAACATTTTGAGGTTGGTAGGTTTATAAACCTAGCATTTCAATGGGCACATGTAGAGTTTAGTTTTATTAGATTGATTTAATGTGGTTTGTGTTGGTTTCATTCCAAGAGAGCCCTTTATTTTCTTTTTTAAGTGTGTAAAGCAACGTTCTTTTTTTTTTTTTTTTTTAGGAACATTGGCCCTGCGCTAACATCTGTTGCCAATCTTCCTCTTTTTCTTTTTTCTCCCTAAAGCCCCAGTATATAGTTATATATCATAGTTATAGAGTTGTAGCTCTTCTGTGTGGGATGCTGCCCCAGCATGGCACGATGAGCGGTGAGAAGTCCTTGCCCAGGATCCAAAGCGGCGAACCCCGGGCCACTGAAGCAGAACGCGCAAACTTAAGCGCTAAGACGCTGGGCCGGCCCCTAAGAGAGCCTGTTTTACCCCCGTTTATTTTCTCTATTTACTTTCTGGAACTGATTGACATGACAGCTGATTGAATGAGATGTATTTTCTTAGACTTGAAGTAAGTAGTGCTTCGTATTTATGGAAACTCCACAGGAGAAAGCCAAATAGGCATCACTGTGGAAGGAGTTGTCTTCAGTGGATGTCATGTGTCCGGCTGCCTCTTGTTTCAGTCGCTTAGTAGGGTCTGTGGACAAAGCAGTCCTAAGTTTTGGGCCTTCTGTTTCAATGGGTTTGTCTCTGAAGCAGAAGGCCTGGACTGACTAATCAGTGCCCACCAAATTTCCAGATTTCCTAGACTGGCCTTCAGTTTATTTTAACATCTATTAATTACCTGCTGTGTAATGACTTGCCAGCCCTGGTGGTCTAGTGATTAGGATTTGATGCTTTCACTGCCTGGCCCAGGTTCATTTCCTGGTCAGGGAACCACACCACCCGTTTGTCAGTTGTCATACTGTGGCGGCTGTGTGTTGCTGTGATGCTGAAAGCTCTGCCATTGGTATTTCAAATACCAGCAGGGTCACTCATGGTAGACAGGTTTCAGTGGAGCTTCCAGACCAAGATGGACTAGGAAGATGGACCTGGCCACCCACTTCTGAAAAAATTGGCCATACAAACCGTATGAATATAGCAGGAGAGCATTGTCTGATGTAGCTCTGGAAGGTGAGAGGATGGCGCAGAAACACTGGGCAGAGTTCTGCTCTGCTGTACACAGGGTCACTAGGAGTCGGAATCAACTCGACGGCACTAACACCAAAAAACCAAAGAGTAATAACTTGCGATAGGCTTTTGGGAGGAGGCCCCTAGTCTTCCATTCTAGTTACTCCAAATACTGTGGGACCATTGAGAGTCAATTTAAGAAGATCTTGGATCCACTTCACAAAGCCACGCTTCTGTCATGCATGTAAATATATTTTTTAAAACACTGGAATATTATCAAATATATAATTTTGCATTTTGCTTCTATCCTTTTTGTTTTTGAATATTTTCTTAGGCTACTTCAAAAACCTCACATACTATTTAAAATAGCTGGATATTTTATCCTATGAATATACCCTAATTTAACTATTGTCTTGTTGTTGTGGAGTTTGGTTATTTATATATTTCAGTATTACAAATTACACTGAAGTAAAGAACTTTTTGCATAAATTGCTGTCCAACTTTCTTTCTTTTTTTGTGAGGAAGATTAGCCCTGAGCTAACATCCATGCCAATCGTCCTCTTTTTGCTGAGGAAGACTGGCCCTGGGCTAACATCTGTGCCTATCTTCCTCCACTCTATATGGGATGCTGCCGCAGCATGGCCTGACAAGCAGTGCCTCGGTGTGCGCCCGGGATCCGAACCCAGGCTGCCAGCAGTGGAGCGCACGCACTTAACCGCTACGCCACGGGGCCGGCCCCCCAACTTTCTTTTTTCCTGAGAGAGAAAATTTTAGAAGGGTAATTATTGAATCAAATAGTATTTGGATACACATCGTTAAGATTGTTTCCAGAAGTTGTACTCACATAGGTAACATGAAAATAATTTTTTGCCAACACTGATATTGTTATTAAAATAATTTTCCTTTTTTAAAAGAAAAAAGTGTAATCTTATTTTTTGTTTGCATTTTTAAAATTACTAGGGAATTTGGACAATTTTAGTTGCCTATATTTTTCTATTCATATTTTAGTATTTTAACATATCGTTATGAATGATTATGAGTTAAGGATAGGAACCCTTGGCTCTATTTTCCCGGTTCGTTTGCTTTTCAATTGTATTGGAGTATTTTTGTGTTTTTATTTACAGAAGTCAGTGTTTGCTAATGGCCCTAGGATGGAGCCTGTGTTCCTCTTTTCTTCTTAGCTGCTACTACACACCCACCTGGACTTCCTTTTCTCGAAATACTGGCTGTGGAACAGGCGTGGCCTTCCTAATTCCCCACTCTTCCTGCAGCAAGTTGTAGATATCCTCTTGTATTGATTTATACTGCTAGTAACTGCCGGGAAACAGGAGATTGAGAGTCACACTTTGTGGGGGTCTCAGAGGTTCTAAGTGGGATTGTGTCCTGTTTGCCTCATGATGTCAGGGATAAGGATCATCTTTCCCATGATTCCTCTGTCCATGCTGTTGAGTAAGGCGGTCTTTAGGGTTTCCAGGCTCTTGACCTACGTTGCCCACTTGTTACCCCCTTATGCTTCAGCTTGGCTGGACTGCTCTCTGTCCCCTAAACAGGTTTACATACTATAGGTTATTGATGATATGTGGAAAGATGTCTTGGAAAAGTTTGTAGAAATTATATCCATCTTTCAGAAGCCTTTCTTGAGGCTCTGTATCTTTCTTGGGGCAGCTATGTTCTGTTAATTGTGTCCTTGCCCGTCTCTGTCCTCTGGACCTGCCTCTGTTAAATGGATGCTTTTTATTGGACTCATTTTCACAGAGCAGGACATGTCACTGTGATAACCCAAGGGGTCAAAAGAAAGTGTTCCTCTGCCTGCCATTCCCAGATGCAATGACTGTGAAACCAAACCCATCCCATGCCCTGTGGTCTTGACTTGAGTCAAAAGCTGGGAAAGCAAAGGGTGAGGAAACTGTGGTTTTGGGGAAAAAGAAATAGGACACAGAGGGAAATGTGTATTCAACAGAAAGTCAAGACACAACTATAGATTAAATATTCATTCACGCCCTAAGCTATACATTTAACAGAGGATGATAGACTCCTCAGGACTGGGCAGTTTGCAAGGGGGAAAAAACTTATTAAAGATCCGTTCCAATCTGCAGATCTGTGGCTTTACAAAGCATGTGTGTGCAGATGTGCAGACGGGAGAGTGTGTGCTTCAGTGACTTTAACAGGAAGGAGCCTGATGACAGCTTGGGTATTTGTGACTGTGCTGTTCATTAGTAAACCTTCAGAGTAAATTTACAGCTAAGGGAAAGGAAGACAAAGCTGGCCTATTTTATGCCATTCGTATGTTTTGGTTTAAGCCCACAGCAGAACTAATCACTGGGGTTGTATGGATTATTGAACAAAGATGAGGAAGGTCGAACTTCAAGGAAATGTGCTAGTTATAAAGTTATTTGTATTTTCATTTGGAGGTTTCAACTGTGGTATAAAATAAGTCATATAATGAAGAAAGATCAGTAGGATGTTGTATGGGTTGTGAAAGTGTGTCATTCTTAGGGTTACACACTCACTATTTTTATGAGCTTTTGATAGTTCTTTAATGTAATATTTAAGGTTTTTAAATAGTCAAAAACATGAATACTCAGTGTTTTTCACAAATATATGATACGTATTTTCCCTCTTATAGATACAGCTTTTGGTTTTTAAAGATTTCTCTTTGGGTCACTGAAACGTGTTGACATCACGTATTTTTATACGATTATTGTGTACAACTGTAGACTCAAGTGAGTTTTAAAATCAAGCTGCTTCTAAATGTTAGTTTGGCAAAAATAAAAACTTTACTGGACAGTATTTGTTTATTTATCTGTGTGATGTGTATTTTATTTCATGGAAACAGTGTCAGATTTATGATATAGATCAAAGATTCTAGGAACTATTCTTGTGGCTAATTTTAAATAAGGATATTTATACGCCCCTCCTCCCATTTCACTATTGTGAAGATGTGGTTGCTAGCAGCAGAGGATTGACTAAATAGATTTGTAGAACATCTCTCCTGTGTAGCTGTTAAAAACAATGGGGTAAATCTATATGTGCTGATGTGACAAAAATCTTCAAAATCTATTGTGAGTTAAAAATCAGAAAGCTAATTAATGAGTACCTTGTACAGTGTGAAGCTGTTTTTTAAAAACCATCCTAAAAGGTGTAAATGGGTAGAAAAAAGAAGTGGAAGGATACATATAGTTAATTATGGTGGCCTATGGCCAGTGGAATAAATTTGAGGTGTATAAAGCAAGGCCTCTCACCTTTTATGCACTCTACTTCTGTGTTGTTGGAATTTTTTTTATAATACTATTTTCATGTGTTATTTGAAAAATAGCCAATTAAATTATTTATATAATTTTCAGTAGTATCTCTATGTAGAGAGCTCTAAACTAATGTCTAAATATGTCTTATAGGCACCTGGTAGAGATGTTCTGAAATCTGTCTACTTCAGGATATTTACCTTGTAACCAAAATTTCACTTCGAGGGAGGAGGGGAATAAGTATCTGTGTCTACACATGCTCATAGTACTTTTAAAGCATTTAAAACTTTATCCTATAGTTACTAATTGATCTTTAATTAAGGTGACATTCTTCATTGATTATAAAATGGAAGTAAACAACATTGATACACATTATTCAAAAAATTGTTGAAAGAATTAAAATAGAAATTTGCTTTGAAACTATTTTCATGTAGAATATAGTGTTCTCTATTTGTGGTAGTAAGAAAGCCTGAAATTGCATATTGGCTTTTGCTAAGACGTGTACGATGTGTGTGTTTATCATTCCCATGTAATCAAAACTCACTATTAGACTCGGTAAGTTGTATCATGGACTATGGTGATTAAATATTAAGGTATTTCATTACTTTTGTTCTCAAATTAGAGATTCATGGACAGTGTGTAACATTCACCAGCAGAGGGCAGTGTCCCTTCATCCGTTTTTTTCCTGCGAAGTCCTTTGAAAGGGGTGGGTTTCCCTCATAGCATTTGACCTAATTTGACATACTTTTGTAGAAGATATTTGTTGATTTTAAATTGGTAATCTGTATGTTTTATCTTAAAGAGAAGATGATAAAAATGGGTGTAACTTAATGTCGGAAGGGCTATTTATACTCTTGTTTATATACCTTCTAGATTAGTTGTTTCTTAAAAGAAATGTGTAGGAAGTGTGTGCACTTAGCCTAAAATATCGTCAAATTGAAGTGCTTTCTTTTGTGAAATGAAGTTATAATTTGCCTAGATCTATTGCAAGCTGTTCATGGGTTTGGTCCCTATGTGTTGTGTAGCTGCTGTGCAGCAGGGGAGCATGCATGCACACACACACACAAACACACACACTACAAAAAGAAAACAAAATTTATTGGAGAAAACATACAAACTGACAAGTAGCAGTGTGCAAGACCCCCCAGGTCTCATTCTCCCAGAGGGAGGTGGACTTGAATAGGGCATAGCTGGGAAGGGGCTTCAGTGGAAGGACCCAGCCTAGACCCTGTGCTCTTCTTATTCACAAGGAAATGGGGGCAGAAGATATTCATGTGACTAGGTACCACAGGAGCTTCCTGGGTGAGGAGGTAGTCTTTGTAGAAATGGGAGCTTCCACCAAACATTTAGGGTTAGTGTTCTCCTGAGCTAACTCAGACCTGCTGAGCCAGCTCTTTGCTAAGCTTCTTGGAAGGTGGAGGTAAGGAGCCTAGTTGGGGACATTAAGTGGCATTTAGTTGTGAAGAGAGGACACTTAATTTAGACTGCCTGGGCTTGAATCTTGGGTTGGTCATTTATAGGTTGTCTCATTTTGGCAGACATCTATAAATTGGGATAATAATACCACGTTATAGCTTAGTTGTAAGGACTAAATGAGGTAATTAATGTAAATTACTGGCATAATGACTGACACATGGCATGTAATAAATGTTTGTCTCTTCTCTCTCTCATGAGGTGTTGACATTTATTAAACTTTTAAAAGCAATTTGGGATCCCCATTGTCTCAAATTGTTCCGTGGCAGTGACCATCAGTGCCATCCCTGCATTTTGCTTCCCAGATCTGCCCCAGGACCTAGTTAGTTGTAAGCAGAGGCTCCTTGTTCCGTGATTACACCTTTGTGGGTGCAGATCTGATACCCTGTTGTTATCGAGCAGCTGTCATTTACACACATGCCAGCCATACCATGTTAACTGTCCTTCAGAATAAACTGGTAGTACTCAGCATGGAGATGCATTCTTGTCCTCTGGGTTCTGAGGGATTTCAAATAGGTCAGAATAATTTATTCTTTGGTTTTCATCTGGGCCGTGTCCAGAACATACTAAAGGACTGTAGTTCTGGAATAAATTTTTATCAAATCAGTCACACATCAGAGACAGAAACTGCTTCTGGGAGAAAAGTTCAAATGCCAAGACACCTGTTCTAAGAAATCCCTAGGTTTTTTTTTTTTTCACCGACCCTTTCTTTCTTTTTAAAATAAAGCAAGAATGTGAAACATTTTGAAAATGCAAAAACCTACTTGAGAGTATTTGTAAGTAAAAAAAATAATTCTACAATTTGCTGGATATGTACATGCAAAGGAAAAGGCTTTGCTCTTAGTTTAACTAGCTGTGCGTGAGTGGAAGGCTGTCCTCGATTCTGTGGCTGCGGCTGAGAGAGCAGATGTACATATGCAGGCGGGAGAGAGGAGACAGAGAGCTGCAGAGAGTCAGCACTTCCCCTTGCTAATGTGGACCAAAAGGCTTGAGTGTGCAACATGTTTCTTTACTCCTGCAGATCATTAATCTGGATGTGTTATGACTGTCTGATCTGGCACATCTAGTGGCATTGATGCGTATTGGGGATAGAAATTTAATTTTATAAACTCAAGCTATTCAGCAGTGGCCTTGAAAAATCACCAGAGATGTAGATGGATCTTTGCCACTGTCAGATGTTTCAAAGATTTCTTCTATTAAATGCTGTTTCCGAAATGATAGAATGCTCTTCAATTTTTTAAAAATAAACAATAAAATAATATGCCTTAAATATATACAATTTTTATTAAGAAATATAAAAATGTAAATGAAAATGAGGTAAAAGACCTTGGGAAAATTATGTAGGATATGAAATTGCAACATAAATCAGAATAGAAAAACAAGAAAGAATTTGAAATAAAATAAGAAATCGTTTCAGAAAAAATAAAATAATTAAAACTCAAAGGTAAGTTTCCATTTGTATTTTTAATATAGCAGTCTTTGTGAAACATTAATGAAACAAATAGCTAAATATGTAGTCCTGTTTTAAAATCTTCAGTATTTTAGGGTAAATTTGACAAAGCAAAAGAGAGTGAGCACGGATGGCAAGTGATGGAAAATAATTTGAGATTTCCATCTCATATCCAAACAAAATTCTTTGTAGCTAAAATATTTCATGTTAAACATATTAGAAAAAAACATAGGGGAATATTTATCTGATCCTCGGGTTGAGGAGGACTTTGCAAGTAGACATCACTGGTAGATACCATGAAGGATAAGATGGTGAGATTTGAGCTACATTTTAAAAAACTGCAACCTAAATGAACAAGTATAGTACTTGTGTGAGAGATAGTATATTAATACCCTTAATAAGGTACACCTGCAATTCATCTCTAACTGTTACTTAATAGCAAATTAAGTTGAAATACAATTGAAAAAGGAAATATGTTTAGCCAAATATTGATATAATTTGGGGCAGAAAGTAAAACTTGCAGGAATATTTAAAATAACGCTGGATATTTTAAGGAAATTTGGCACATCTGAGATGCTGCTCGGTGTTGACCTTCAGATGCCCCGAGGCTACAAGTTTTCTTCTGTACTGTTAGGTATACTTTAGTGGGCAAGTTTGAGAAGCAACCCCACTTGAATACATAAAGAACTTCATTCTTAACTCATTAATAATTACCGTGGCTAAAATTCAGTAAGTCTTTACTTTATGTCAGGCATAAAACTTTACTTACACTAACTCATCTAAATTTTGCAGCTGTCCTATTGGATAGGTGGTGTTACTACCTCCATCTTATCGAGGAGAAGATTACGGTTTAGAGAGGCACAGCTGAGGGTCAGTCCACAATGAAAGTAGAAAAACTAGGTAAAAGACAGGCAGTTCATCAAAGAAGAAATATAGTAAGCTAATAACTACATAACGTTAATTTAATCTCATTAGTAGTCATAGAAATGCCGAGGGGAGTGCTGTCGCTCACCTCTCAGATTGGCAAAGACAACAGATGAAAATGCCCAGGGTTGTTGATGCCTCTGCAGATTAGCACACCCTGGGGGATGCCCAGGCCTCCAGCCTTGGAAACAAGTGTGTCCATATCTGGGAATTTGTCCTTGGAAAAAATTAGAAAGTCGCACCAGGATGTATTTATTTAGATCGTCTTTGTAGTGTTGATTATGAAACTGAAAAATGGGTAGCAAGTAAACGTCAACACTAAGGGATGGTTGAATAAATTATGGTTCCTCTATCCCTGACGTGCTAATCAGCATTACAAGTGATGTGGATGTGTATTTATTGATGTAGACAGATGTTTATACATAGTGTCAAGGATTAAAAGCAGATTATAAAATAGGATATTTTCCTTCTTATGTTTGGAAGCACACATGGTATTGTAAATTATTGAAAAGTATTCATTAAAGTTTAACGTCTTTGGCAGGATTGTAATTTTCTTTATTATTATATTTCTACAGCAACAAATGATATGTGCAATTAAAAAATTAAAAGTTTGTTTTTAAAAAGAACTGTCTCATTGTATTTTGCATGTAAATATAGATTTCAAATTATTGAATTTACATAAAATTAAATGTAGGTCTGTTGGTGAAGTGCTTTTTTGAAAAAATTTTTTGTTTATTGCAGTAACATTGGTTTATAACATTGTGTAAATTTCAGGTGTACATCATTATACTTCTATTTCTGCATAGATTACATGATGTTCACCACCCAAGTACTAATTACAACCCATCACCACCGCCGAATTATCCCTTTCGCCCTCTTCCCTCCCCGCTTCCCCTCTGGCAACCACCAATCCAATCTCTGTCTCTATGTGGTTGTTTATTGTTGTTATTATCTACCACTTAATGAAGGAAACCATATGGTATTTGACCCTCTCCCTCTGACTTATTTCACCTTGCACAATAACCTCAGTGTCCATCCATGTTGTCACAAATGGCTGGATTTCATTGTTTCTTATGGCTGAGTAGTATTCCATTGTGTATGTATACCACATCTTTATCCGTTTGTCCCTTGATGGGCACTTAGGTTGCTTCCAAGTCTTGGCTATTGTGAATAACCCTGCAATGAACACAGGGGTGCATGTGTCTTTACACATTGGTGTTTTCAAGTTCTTTGGATAAATACCCAGCAGTGGAATAGCTGGATCATATGATAGTTCTATCCTTAATTTTGTGAGGAATTTCCATACCGCCTTCCATAGTGGTTGCACCACTTTTGCACTCTCACCAGCAGTGTATGAGAGTTCCCTTCTCTCCACATCCTCTCCAACACTTGTTGTTTTCTGTCTTGTTAATTATAGCCATTCTGACGGGCGTGAGGTGATATCTCATTGTAGTTTTGATTTGCATTTCCCTGATAGTTAATGATGTTGAACATCTTTTCAGGTGCCTGTTGGCCATCTGTATATCTTCTTTGGGGAAATGTCTTTTCAGGTCTTTTGCCCATTTTTAAATTGGGTTGTTAGTTTTGTTGTTGAGATGCATGAGTTCTTTATATATTTTGGAGATTAACCCCTTATCAGGTGTCTGGTTTGCAAATATCTTCTCTCAATTGTTAGGTTGTCTTTTTGTTTTGTTGATGGTTTCCTTTGCTGTGCAGAAGCTTTTTAGTTTGATGTAGTCCCATTTGTTTATTTTTTCTATTGTTTCTCTTGCCCGGTCAGACATGGTGCTTGAAAATATGTTACTAAGACCAATGTCGAAGAGTGTGATGCCTATGTTTTCTTCTAGAAATTTCATAGTTTCAGGTCTTACATTCAAGTCTTTAATCGATTTTGAGTTAATTTTTGTGTATGGTGTAAGGTAAGGGTCTACTTTCATTTTTCTGCATGTGCTGTCCAGTTTTCCCAACACCATTTGTTGAAGAGACTTTGTTTTCTCCATTCTATGTTCTTGGCTCCTTTGTGGAAGATTAGCTGTCCATAGATGTGTGGGTTTATTTCTGGATTTTTGATTCTATTCCATTGATCTGTGTGTCTGTTTTTGTGCCAGTACCATGCTGTTTTGGTTACTATAGCTTTGTAGTATATTTTGAAATCAGGGAGTGTGATACCTCCAGCTTTGTTTTTTTTCCTCAGGATTCCTTTAGGTATTCGGGGTCTTTTGTTGTTCCATATAAATTTTAGGATTCTTTGTTCTATTTCTGTGAAAAATGTTGGAACTTTGATAGGGATTGCATTGAATCTATAGGTTGCTTTAGGAAGTAGGGACATCTTAACTATGTTAATTCTTCCAATCCAAGAGCTCGGAATATCTTTCCATTTCTTTGTGTCTTCTTCAGTTTCTTTCAGCAATGTTTTATAGTTTTTGGTGTACAGATCTTTCACCTCTTTGGTTAAGTTTATTCCTAGGTATTTTATTCTTTTTGTTGCAATTGTAAATGGGATTGTATTCTTAATTTCTCTTTCTGCTACTTCGTTGTTAGTATAGAAATGCAACTGATTTTTGTATGTTGGTTTTGCATCCTGCAACTTTACTGTGTTCGTTTATTGCTTCTAAAAGTTTTTTGGTGGATTCTTTAGCGTGTTCTGTATATAAAATCATGTCATCTGCAAATAGTGACAGTTTCACTTCTTCCTTTCCAGTTTGGATCCCTTTTATTTCTTTTTTCTTGCCTGATTGCTCTGGCTAGCACTTCCAGTACTATGTTAAATAGGAGTGGTGAGAGTGGGGATCCTTGTCTGGTTCCTGTTCTTAGATGGATAGCTTTCAGTTTTTCACCATTGAGAATGATATTAGCTGTGGGTTTGTCATATATGGCCTTTATTATGTTAAGGTACTTTCCTTCTATCCCCATTTTATTGAGAGTTTTTTTATCATAAATGGATGCTGTATCTTGTCAAATGCTTTCTCTGCATCTATTGAGATGATCATGTGATTTTTATTCTTCATTTTATTAATGTGGTGTATCACGTTGATTGACTTGCGAATGTTGAACCATCCCTGCCTACCTGGAATAAATCCCACTTGATCATGGTGTATAATCTTTTTAACGTATTGTTGTATGTGATTTGCTAGTATTTTGTAGAGGATTTTTTTCATCGATGTTCATCAGTGATATTGGCCTGTAATTTTCTTTTTTTGTGTTGTCCTTGTCTGGTTTTGGTATCAGGGTAATGTCGGCTTCATAGAATGAGGTAGGGAGCTTCCCCCATTCCTCAATTTTTTGGAAGAGTTTGAAAAGGATAGGTATTATGTCTTCTTTGAATGTTTGGTAGAATTCACCAGGGAAGCCGTCTGGTCCTGGACTTTTATTTTTGGGGAGGTTTTTGATTACTGTTTCGGTCTCCTTACTGGTGATTGGTCTATTCAAATTCTCTATTTCTTCTTGATCCAGTTTTGGAAGGTTGTATGATTCTAAGAATTTATCCATTTCTTCCAGATTGTCGAATTGGTTGGCATATAGCTTTTCATAGTATTCTCTTCTAATCTTTTGTATTTCTGAGGTGTCTGTTGTAATTTCTCCTCTTTCATTTCTGATTTTACTTATTTAAGCCTTCTCTCTTTTTTTCAAACCTTTTCTAGCTAAAGGTTTGTCAATTTTGTTTATCTTTTCAAAGAACCAGCTCTTGGTTTTATTAATTTTTTCTATTGTTTTTTGGTCTCTATTTCATTTATTTCTGCTCTGATTTTTATCATTTCCCTTCTTCTATTGATTTTGGGCTTTGTTTGTTCTTCTTTGTCCAGTTCCTTTAGGTGCATGTTAGACTGTTTATTTGAGGTTTTCTTGTTTGTTGAGATAAGCCCGTATCGCTATAAACTTCCCTCTTAGAACCGCTTTTGCTGTATCCCATAAATTCTGGCATGTTGTATCGTCATTTTCATTTGTCTCCAGGTATTTTTGGATTTCTCCTTTGATTTCTTCGTTGACCCAATCGTTGTTCAGTAGCATTTTGTTTAAACTCCACATATTTGTGGCTTTTCTGATTTTCTTTCTATAGTTGATTTCTAGTTTCATACATTGTGGTCATAAAAGCTGCTTGGTATTATTTCAATCTTCTTAAATTTATGGAAACTTGTTTTGTGGCCTAATATGTGATCAATCCTGGAGAATGTTCCATGTGCATTTGAAAAGAATGTGGGTTCTTCGGTTTTTGGATGGAATGCTCTGTATATATCTACTAGGTCCATCTGTTCAAGTGTGTCATTTAAGGCCAGTGTTTCCTTATTGATCTTCTGTTTGGGTGATCTATCCGTTGGTGTAAGTGGAGTGTTAAAGTTCCCTACGATTATTGTGTTACTGTCTATTTCTGTTTTTATGTCTGTTAATAATTGCTTTATGTATTTAAGTGCTCCTACGTTGGGTGCGTAGATATTTACAAGTGTTATATCCTCTTGTTGGATTGTTCCCTTGATCATTATGTAATGCCCTTCTTTGTCTCTTTTTACACTTTTTGTTTTAAAGTTTATTTTGTTTGATATGAGTATTGCTACCCCAGCTTTCTTTTCATTGCCATTTGCGTGGAGTATCTTTTTCCATCCCTTCACTTTCAGTTTGTGAGTGTCTTTAGGTCTGAAGTGTGTCTCTTGTATGCCGCATATATATGCGTCTTGTTTTTCTATCCAAAAAGCCACCCTATGCCTTTTAATTGGAGCATTTAGTCCATTGACGTTTAAAGTAGCTATTGATACGTATGTACTTACTGCCATTTTTTAACTTTTTTTCTCAATGTTTTAGTAGTCCTCTATACAGAATTGATTGTCTCTTTAGTTTGACCTCTGTATGAAAGCTCTCCTCTTTAACTCCCTTCCTCCCTGATTTTATGTTTTTGATATCATATATAACCTCTTTTTTGTGCGTTTGTAACCATTACCCTCTTATCATGGAAATAGATAATTTTTCCTATTTGTGGTCTTCTCTTTTCCCCTTGAATCAGTCTCTTTAACATTTCTTGTAGCACTGGTTTTTTGGTGACAAACTCCTTTAATTTTTGCTTCTCTGGGAAACCTTTTATTCTCCTTCCATTTTGAATGATAACCTTGCTGGGTAGAGTATTCTTGGCTGTAAGTTTTTTCCTTCTAGCACTTTAAAAATATTGTGCCACTCTCTTCTAGCCTGTAAGGTTTCTGCTGAGAAGTCAGCTGATAGCCTTATGGGGTTTCCTTTGTATGTAACTTGTCTTTCTCTGGCAGCTTTTAGGATTCTCTCTTTATCTTTAATTCTAGACATTTTGATTATGATGTGTCTTGGTGTGGGGCTTGGGTTTATCTTGTTTGGGGCTCTCTGTGCTTCCTGTACCTGGATGTCTGTTTCCTTCCTTAGGTTAGGGAAGTTTTCATCTATTATTTCTTGAAATAGATTCTCTGCCCCTTTGTCTCGCTCTTCTCCTTCCGGGACAACTATAACACGGATGTTAGTGCGCTTGATGTTGTCCCAGAGGTCCCTTAGACTGTCCTCACTCTTTTTAATTCTTTTTTCTTTTACCTGTTCAGCTTGGGTAATTTCTTCTAGTCTTTCATCCAGCTCGCAGATCCGTTCTTCTGTATCCTCTACTCTGCTTTTGAGTCCCTCTAGCGAATTTTTCATTTCCAGTATTGTATTATTCATTTCTGATTGGTTCTTTTTTATATCTTCCATTTCTTTGTTGACATTCTCACTGAGTTCATCTATTCTTCTCCCCAGATCAGTGAGCAGCCTTAACACTCTTTGTTTGAACTCTCTGTTGGATAGGTTGCTCATTTCTGTTTCACTTAGTTCCTTTTCTGAGGTTTTGTCCTGTTCCCTTACTTGGAATGTATTCCTTTGCCTTCTCATTTCGCCTCTTTCCCTGTGCTTGTGTCTACGTATTAGGTAGGTCAGCTATGTCTCCTGCTCTTGGATAGGTGACCTTATATAAGTGATGCCTTAGGAGGCCTGCAGTGTGCGTCCCTCAGTTGTCAGTGTTCCAAGAGTGACCCCTATGTGGGCTATGTGTGTCCTTCTGTTGTGGCCTGTTTGCTCTCCCTGTAGGCGCCCAGAGAGGCTGAGTTATGCTCCTGGCCAGCTGTTGTAATTCTCAGCTGCTTGTAGTTGTTGTGGGGCCTTCAGTCTCTTTACTGGGTATGGGAAGCCCCAGCACAGCTGGCTGCAAGTTCTAACACCACATTTGTGTTGCAGTATTTCTTTTAAGTGAGTAGGCCGCCAGTGTGGCAGGTTGTTAGGCTCAGGAACTTACAATTGCTACAAGCCTCCAACCTTTAGGTCTCTTGTCAGCTCTCTGAGGATTGCAGCTGGGTAGGGCTGTCCTCAGGCACGGGAGCACCCAGTTGTTTCAGGCTTTGAAAGGTGTGGCAAACCCCCTATGTGGGTCTTTGAGAAGCACAAGTCTTCTGCAGCTGACAAACCCCTCCACCCACAGGTTCACACACAGTCAACACAGTCCTGCCCCGTGCGCACGCCCTGACCTCCTGAAGTGGACCCCGCCTCTCCATGGCGGGAGCCCCACACACTCCACTTGCTCCTTGTGCAGGCCCTGCCCCACTGAAGTGGCCCCAGTCGCAAGGCTGCAGAGAATCCGGTCACCAATCTATGCAGGCCCACAGGTTGCCTGAGGTCTTGTTGTTGTGTGGGGCCAGTCTCTAGGGTGGGCTGCCTGCCCTGGCTGAGCTGGATTAAATCGGTGCTTCAGTGGGTGGGGCAGACCTGGGCTAGCAGGCCTCAGGGAGAACTCCAATGGTGTCTGTGTCAGCACGCCCACCCCAGACCACAACAATGGCCGCCGCCAATGTCCCAGTCCCTGGAGAGGTCTCACCTCTCACCGAGATGCATTCAGCGCCTATCAGGTGAGTCTCTTTTCACCAAAGCACTGTGCACCTTTCTTTCTGTTGATTTTAGGTTGCTTTCTGAAATGGGTGATTTTGCGCGTCAGCCCTTTAAGAGCTGGTTTTAATTTCTTGGTGAACCAGCTTTTCTCGGGGTACTTCCCAATGTTTTAGTAGCAGGTAAAGTGAGATATTATGCCACTTGTGTCGATTGTGCTGGGTCCACAAAATGCCTACAGCGGGGGCGCTCCGGGCTCAGGGCCCCGCTCCTCCAGGGAGGGCTGAGGACCTGTGGGCTGCTCCTGGGTGGCCGTGAAGCTGACAGTTTGTGAGGGTGGCGTTTTTTTCTCTCCAGAAGGGAGTTTCTGCCTCTTCCACCTCAATTGGGATTGTCGTTTGTTGCAGGAGTTCCTCTTATCCAGTTTTCAGTTCTCTCTCGGGTAATTTTTCCACGAGTAGTTGTAAATTGGCTGTGTCCGCGGGAGGAGGTGTGTTCAGAGTCTGCTTATGCCACCATCTTGACTTCTCTCTCGAAGTGCTTTTAAAATAAAGATAAAAAGACAAGAGGAGTAGCTTAGGAAAATATGCAGAATGAAGAATCTGACTGATCAGGGTTTACATAATCTGCTAGATTTGAGACTTTGGCTAAATTACTTGTTTTCAGCTTCAAATAGGAGTGTAAATATCAATAATCCCTGAGTGCATAAAACCGTATCTCATCTTTATAGTGATGACTGTGAGCTGTTCAGCTAGTTAATAATTTTGATGTATTACATACCCTAATTAAGAGAGTAAGCAAGTATATTAGGGAATGTTAGAGTTAATAGTGGGAAATTGTTGAAATTCCTGCCCACCCTTTTCATGGTACATTTCGCTTCCTACCTGTGCTTAGATGAATCAGGCTGTTTTGATAGCAGTTGTATACAAATGTTCATATTTCAAGCAAAAGCGGGGGATTTGACTCATCTCCTGGGTTTCTAAAATAGTTTATTGTGTCTAGAATCTTAATTAAAAATTTATTGGTTGTGGAGCTCTTTTGGAGATATTTGAAAGGTGTATTCATGAATCTGTGTGACACGACTGGCTGCTTCCGGTCCTGCATAGGGTCATAAGGGCTGAGGGAGGGAGGTGGCAGGGGCTGGGCACTGCCCCCTGAGAGAGGAAGCCCCCACACAGTACCAACAGCAACATAACACCCTTCTCCCCCGGTTTAAAGATCTGTGAATGAATAAGTAGGAACGTGGTCCTGAAATTTCTTGCTAGCCAATCCATGTCTCAAGGTTTCTCCCAGGAGGTTGGGAAAGAATGGGCAGGTGGAAGGTGACCTTTGGGAGAAGGTTTTCTCAAGGAGCAGGCAGAGCCAGGGAGGGGCCTGCTCAGTGCTCTTCTCTGACCTGTCAGCCCTGTTCCTCCTCCCACCACACCCCACCCCACCTCTTCGGTTCCTGTCATCCTGCACTTCTTTACGGCCCCCTTTTGGGAACTGTGCTGCCCCTCCCCAGTCTGATGAACACTATATACTGTGGGTCTCAGCTTTGCTATCACTTCTTGCAGGTGGCATTCCAGACTCCTCATGTGCAGGTTAATAGGACTCGTATGTCTTCCAGGGTTATTCTGCAGATTACATGAGAAAATGTACATGCAGTGCTTGCATTCCTCGCAGTGCCCCTTGGAGCTGCTGCAGAGTTATAGGAGCCCACATGGCCTTGGGATTCACTGTAGGAGGAACACAAACACCTTGGCCGAACAGCGGATCAAAGCAAACGCATTTTGATGTATGTGAATGCAGTAGGTTGGAGGTACAGAAAACCCATGTAGAAAATTGTTCACTTTTCTGTCTGAAGGGCAATAGACTTGGGCATAGCCTTTTCAGTAGCGTGTGGTGAGAGACAGAATGTGTATATCCACGGCTTTGTGTGTTAACTAGTGTTTGTTTTGCTGCAGTCCAAAGACATTTCTGCTTAGATGAGGAGGTGTTTCTTTCCCCTGTAACTGGATTCTAACCAGGATAGCATGTATTAGTCTTCTGAACTGCTAACTGCCCTTAGAGATATCTGTGTGTATTCCCTCCGAGTTACAATGGGCTTTTTCTCCCTTTCTTTTTGTACTAATTTTGATATAGAAATAAGAAGGAAAGAATACATTTTCTCACCGACATTTCTACTCTTGATATTTCAAGAATTGTGATATTCTGTTCTTGGGGATTTTTTCATATGGTAAACTTTTCTATATTGCACACCAGTGGATATTTTCAGTATGTTGAGAAATTTAACAAAACAAAGTAAAAAGCAAACAAAATACTGGCTGTTTCAGTCCTCCCCTGAAAAGAAATGGAATGTGAAGATTGAAATGCTTGAGATGTAACTTGAGTTCAGTAACTGACGGTTTCAGTTCTGTGTTTTCAAAAAAACAAATAAACAAAACACCAGCACTCATACCAGGAAAAATAAATGCTCAGATTTCTTTCTAGGTAATATAACTTGATTGTATTCTTTTAAATTAGCTGCCCAGGGGTATGAATTGAAAAATAAAAATTCTGGCTTGAAAATGTTTTCCTAATATTAAAATTTAAATGCAAGCAAATTGGTTTAAAACTTAAAAAAAAATTTAGGTATTCTTGAAGCATATGGTGCAACAAACACATTTGTCGTAATGTAATGCAACATTTATGGAATCTAATGCACTGTCAGGCTCAAGTTTGCAAAATGGATTTTTATAAAGTATATCCTTCTTTAGTCCATGCCTTGTGCCAGCTGGGGAAGAATGTCACGTTCAAAGTGTTTCTCCAGTGGGACTGCTGAGGGGTAGGTAAAGAAATGTTATTTGGCACCTCCTCTTGAAGGCGTGGGTCAGTGGACTTTACCTTCCCTCATGCCCTGTGGATGGGGTTGGCAGAGGCCCCTTAGGGGCAGCTGTCTGCTCCACAGGATGCTCTGGCCGCATGCGTGCCTGCCTGCCTGCCTTCTTTCCTTTTCTTCCTTCCCTTCCTTCTTATTAGTGTAGCTAACACTTGGGAAAAATCAGGCACCTTTTGCTTTAATATGATAATACATATAAGCAGAATTGAAAATTCCCAGATGAAAATTCACACAGTTACTATTAAAAACAAACAGCTGTATTTGACATCCGCCGAGGCCAGCTGATGTCAGAGTTTCTGAAATTTTGTGCAGTGTTACTTGAAACATACTACTGTTAGTTAATGGAGAAGAAAAAGGTGGCGTGACAGTTGTAGACAGGTAATAAATTAAGGGTCAAGATACTCCGAACTCTTTTTTGGAGCAACCATACCAGAAAGCTTTTCCATTTGAATTTTGTTCCTTTGTCCTTGTTTGCAGTTCAGAGCCCAGTTCTGATCTTTGTTTACAACGTTTCTTATTTTCCTGTTCAAAATAGGATTATCTAAGACAGTGATGGAAGAGTACGTTATTCCCTGGCCACTTGTAGTGATACCCTTGTGGCATGTACCGCATACTTTTGGTAACATCAGTGTTTATAATGAGGGATACAGAGGTATTGGGTCAATTTATTAGTGCCCTTTGACATTAAAAATCATTAGAATTATTAACATTTCTTCATGTGTCTTTCTGATTTTGCTACTTACCCATTTTTCTCTATTTTAAGGATTGTGTTAGGTTACTTATGGGAATGGGCCACAAATACGCAATTCTGGAGTTAATTTAACTTTGTTTTCAAAATTAACATTCTAAAAGCATCCAGAATTTTTTTATGAGTGCTTTTTAGTTTACGAAAGTTATAAACTTTCTTTACTGCTTCTAAGATAGATCATCTTATTAATTTGCTAGAATGCATCATACCTTATTTTTTCTTGTGGTAGAAATATGTAAGAAGCATATTATCTGTTCCTGCTGTTTAGATTATGCGAAATGGGTGTTCTCCCATCTACCTAGGAGCATTTGTCTTAGGGTCTTCACATTTCCATGAGAGGGTGGGAGAGTTGCATGGTAGAAGAGATAGGAAACAAAAGAATTTGACCTTCCTCTGAGGCAATCATGTTCAGTGTATTCTCTTAACTACCACCATGATGAGGAATTGGAGATGCCTGCCACTTTGAGGTTGGGGGTTAAATTCTCTTTCAATTCAAAAGAGACAGAAAATGATTGTTACAGTCTAGTCATTAAGAAGTCATTGTTCTCGTCGTACTTGGCAGTTTTTATCCTATTCCATTGCCAAGATTTGATTGTTTTTAACCCTTAAGAAAGAGAATAACAGTATGGGGAAAAAATCCATTTGTCTGTCTCAAGAATAAAGAGACTTCTGGTTGTTGTTTTTTTTCCCCCCTTTCCTTGAATGGTGCAGCAACTTATATATCTTCCTTGGACCTTATTGTAGCTTTAATCTTGGTGGGTGTAATTGCATCCAAAGTATAGCTTTTGAAGAACAAGGAAAGGGCCAGTTAAAAGCATTCACTTTCCATTGTAAGCTGCCGGTTAACAGAGCTAACATCAGCTTGTGGTAGTGGAAGGACCTATGTGGGGTGTGAGAAGCTCAGAGAGACAGTTTTTTAGCACTAGAATATGCAACAGGCTGGGCTTTTATCACTGATAAATGCTGTAACCAAAGTACAAGGTAATATGGAAATACAGGATGGGGAGAGTTTAATTACAACATGGCAGGGATCTGAAATGTTTTTTGAGAGAACCAGTATTTGAGCTGGTGAAGATTGCATGAGATTTTGCAAGTATTGGCTTGCAAGTAAATGTCTGAAAGAGGGAATCAGCAGGTTGAGTAACGTCATGGAGGCAAGACATGATAGGATGTTTTTGACATTTGTCTCTGTGGTTTGAGATGTAGTACATGAGAATGATGGTGGAGCCAGTCTATGAACGTCCTTGAATCTTATATAGAGGAATTTGGACCTTTTTATTCTGCGCCATTGAACATTTTTGAGAAGAGGTTCAATATAACTCTTTATAAAACACAGCAGTGAAAATACAATAGTAGGTAAGTTTGCAATTTTACTAAGAGTATTTTTCTTTTTTGGCTAGTTCTTTTGATGAAATAAATTCTTGGCCATTTATTCAGCAAATACATGTTAAGTTCCAGTTACATACAAGATAATTTATATGTGGGATTAAAATATGAATAAACCAGATCTGGCCCATGGAGAGCTTTTAGCAGGGTGTTTCATTTTATTTCTGTTTTAAGCATTGAATATTGCATACCTATTAAGAGGATTGCATCTTCTAAAGTAACCCTGCGTTTTAAAGAAATTTTGATTACCGTTGAATAGTTTCCATTGTGGGCAAGTGACTTTCTTTCTTTTTTTTTTTTTACTTTTTTGTTTATTGCAGTAACATTGGTTTATAACATTGTATAAATTTCAGGTGTACATCATTATACTTCTGTTTCTGCATGGATTACATCATGTTCTTATGTTCACCACCCAAGTGACTTTCAAAGCAGCAGCACTGTGTTTTCCTCTGCTTGGTGGATGGCCAGATGATTGCAGATTACAGTGGGAGTATCCCAGTTCTGTTTAGTTTATTTTTCTCTCTGGTCTTTGGGAAATGATATAAATGGGGGATTCATATTCTACCCATTAAAGATTATTTAGGTCATCAGGCTTTTTGCTTGTTTCTTTAAATGCAAGAGTACAGAGGGTTGAATCATTCACGCTAGCGTGAATTATTTTCCTTGGTGGGAGTGACTGAGAGAATGTGGGCGATTAGGCATGAAGTGCAGGGCTGTGGGAGAGATGTTCAGAAAGGCCTGAGAAAATGCTGCTGGGCAGCTCCTGCCTCTCTGGCTTCCTCTACCACCTCTCTGCTCTTTGCCCACTCAGCTCCAATGCTTGGCCCCACACTTCTGCCCCAAGGACCCTGGAGTCCATGATCCCTTTGCTGGAAATGCCTCCTCCCCCCATCTGCGTGGCTTGTTCCCTTACTTCCTTGAAATGTTTGCTCGGATGTCCCCTTTTCACTGAGACCTTTCCTTAATTTAGGTTGGAACCTTCTCTACAGTCCCTTTTATCCCTTCCTAGTGTTATTTTTCTCCATAGCACCTATCATTTGACATGCCTTTGTGCTTATTTATTTACTTTTTGTCCGTCTTCCCCAACTTGAAAACATAAGCTCTATGAAAGTAAGAATTTTTGTCTGTCTTATTCACACCTGTATCCCCAACACCTAGCACCATAACTTATGTGTAGTATGTACTTAACAGTTACTGAATGAGTGATTACAGTGACAAAATGAAGGATGTAAACTGTAATCTGCCACAGTTTAACCCAATCTTAGCTGGTGCTGATAAGTTTTTGTGAATTTCTGTCCAATCTCCACTTTTACTTTTTGTTTTATAACTAACACTGAACATTTCTAATTTCTGTTGCCTTCAAAGAGTGCCCTTTGCCAGTGTCCAGGGCATGTGGTTACTACTAGCATCATTATAATCATAAGTAAAATGACTCTTTTACACTATTCCCTACAACAAGTTCCATATTACATTTATCAGAGTACAGCTCTCACTTTCCATGGAAAGAAGAGGTAGAATTCCTGGAAATAGTCAGCTAACATCTTCAACAAACAAGCTTCCAACATTTCTAGAAGAAATGAAATTAAAAATGTCGATCTGATCCTTTCACTGGCAGTAGTCATTGAACTTCAGCCTAAAATAGAGATGAGACGCTTTGCTCTCTCTCCCCAGTTCTAGCCACTTAAACTGGGTACATTGGCTGCAGAAATGGATGGCATGTTAGATTTATTTCCAAAGTCGTATTTCTGTATTAACTTAAAGACATTGTCATAGGAAGAGTTCTCAATAAATTCCCTCATTTCTTGTTTTGTTATATGCTTTAGATTCTCAGATGTAAATTTTCTTCCTAAATCAGTCTATTTTAGGGGTATTTGTTTGGTAAAGTCTATGTGATTTAATATTTTTACTCTTTACTGGGTTTGGAAAATGTTTTTTCCCCCCTGCCCCCACCTGGTGGCCAAGATTATAGTTGTATGATAGCTCTTTTATTATCATACAGAGCATTTGAATCAGGTTCTTAAAAACTTCAAAAAATGTTGTTGCATCTGACTCTCCTTTCTGATTAATGTGACCAAGAGTTAGGCCACTGATGTGGTGTGGTTCATACTTGTGTTTTTTATTGAAGTGTTTTTTCCTTTGTGATGTTGAATCATTTATACTGACCTTACATTTTTTTGAGTGGTTATCTTACAAGTGCAATTGGAATCTTTGTAGTCCATGATGATTGCCATTTAAGTTTAGTGTGAATATACGTTGCTAGTGAATTGTATTCTTGGGTTCATTTGAATGAGTGAATGAATGAATGAATGATTACAGTGACAGAAAGAAGGATGCAAATTTTAACCTTCCATTGAATTCCAAGAAATGTCTTCTTGTGTTTATTTGCTAGGGGGCCATCAGGTGACAGAACATAGTCAGAATAGCCAAACATGTAGGCAAGTTCTGAGTCTTGTGGGATTTGATATCTGACCTAATGGCTTACAATTAATGACCAAAGAACGAGATGTTCATATAACCACATCAAATAGCTCTTTATCTTTGTTGTTTGAATTGTCTTTTTGGGAGCAGGGAATCGGGGGCACCGCTTTGTCTTCAAGCACATCAGTTTTCATCTTCATCTGTAGGAAAAAGAGCCAGGAGTCTGAGAAGCCATGGGTGCTTGTGGCAGCTCCAGCTTGCAGGAGGAGCAGGTGACTCCTTTCCTTCCTCTGATATTTGGAAATTTCTTGGTAATTTTTGGGAACATTTCTCAGTTTCTCTCCCACAGGTGCCTCAGGCAAGACAATGTTTGCTTCCCACAAACCTCAGAAACGGTAATCCAGAATCCTTTTTCAGATAGCTACTGGCTTTCTCCTTTTTTGGAAAATGCAAGCTGTGGTTTTATACTTAAACACAGTATTAGAATATATAGGAAGGAGGAAGTGGTTAATGGTTACATGAGCTTTTGTTTGTTTGAATTCATCATGACTGAGGGCATGGGCTAGTGTAATACTGCATAGTGTTCACGCTGGACAGCTTCGGTTTGTGCCTCTAGGTCCACTTTGCAGAGGTCTCCAGCCTGCTGTCTGCCCAGGGCCTCTGGTCTGTATGGACCACCACAACAGACTCCATAGTCCTCTGGCTTCTGGTTGGATGCAGGCCATGAGAGCAGGCAGGACGTTGCGGGGTGGTAAGGAGAAGGAGGGCCCACTGATGCAGCCCGCCTGCCCGTCAGGCTTACCTCAGGCATCCTGTGAGGAACTCGCCTGGATTCTGGTGATTGCTCCCTGCTCTAGGCCTTTTAGACCTAGCTTTAGTGAAAACTCTGCTGTTAGCAGGCCCGGGGTACTACTCCATCTCTCCTGTTTTCTCTAGATCCTGCCTACACCTGTTCTGTCCCTTAATTCAGTCCTTCTCAAATTGTTCCAGTGTTGAATCTTCCACTTATTTTCAGCTGGGGCCTAGACTCATATGGTGATGACCCAGGAAACTCTTGTGGATTTTGTGTGAGGTGTTTTTATCCCACATAAAAACTCAAACTGTTTCAGGTTATTTTTCCTAAAAAAGTCTTCTTTCCTTTGGTCTCTGGATTCTGCTTTGCTATTAATATGAACACAAGATAGCTTGTCTACTGTATCTCTTTTTTTAGATTAAAAATCTAAGGGTGGTAGAGAATTTTGTTGATCAGAGTAAGGCTAATACTAATGTGTTCTGGCCCTGGTTCTGTCTCCTTAAAAATTCATTTTGGCACCAAAGCTAGAATGTTGATGTTTTGTGTTCGTGAATCTTAGGCTTCCTACTTTTGAAATTCTGAAATATGACAACATTTAACGAAACCTGTATTCTTTTTACTATTTAACTTTCTAAACCTTCTCTTCAGAGTTCAGTATTCCATTTTGAAGCTTGCAAAGTATGGTTTTTGATTACTACAGACCATTCATTCTTTCTTCTTTAAACTCTTTCATGGATGCTCAAGTTGTGCTTCCCTGGGACTCATTATGATCCTGTCGAAACATTCCAGGGCTGTCACTGTTGATGACACATCTCACATGATAGCTGTGAAGGAGCTTCTGATGGAATGATGATGATATGAGCGGCATTGTAGGAGGTGGTTACCAGAGAAAAATATGATGTGGATCAAATAAAAGAGACAGAAACTTTAATAAATTGGGCTTGCTTGCTTTCTATTGCCCAGAATAAGCTCAATTCCAGAACGCTCCTGGCTTGCTATAGTAGAATGATGCTTTATCATAGGCTCCTTCACTGTTTTGGAAAAATGCTGTTATAAACACATTTTTAAGGAAATTTTTACAGTGGATCATTAGTTCTTTTTCTCCACGCCCCCCACCCCCTGCCAATTAACAAGCAAGTTACTTAAGTTTTTCACTGAGATTCAAATTCAAATCTCAAATTGAGATTCAAGGTTTTTTTATTTGAGATTAAAGTTCAAATTCAAAGTCAAGTTTTGGTTTTAGTTTTGATTTGTGGTAGCTGAAATTATTTGGTACCACCTCTTGAGAAGCTTAAAGTTTATATTTAAAATTTTTTTTTTTGGTGAGGAAGATTGTGCTCAGCTAACATCCGTGCCCATCTTCCTCTATTTTGTATGTGGGACGCAGCCGCAGCATGGCTTGATGAGTAGTGTAGGTCTGCGCCCGGGCTCTGACCCTGTGAACCTGGGCTGCCGAAGCGGAGCGCACGAACTTAACTACTACGGCATGGGGCTGGCCCAAAGTTTATACTTTATAGAAGGGAATTAGTATGTGAAAAGGCACTTTTTTGTTTAGCCTGGGGTACTGGGATTACCAATCACTGGAGTGGAATTTTGCAGATGGATCCTTAACTGGACCCTGAATTCCCCTTCTCTGGATTATTAGAGAGCAGCTTCTGAGAACAGCCATTGTGAGCCGTAAAAGCTTGTGGTCAGAGATATCCTGCATGGGCAAGCCTGGCTTCATTTTGCTCTTACAAATGACCTAATGAACAGCTGGTGACAGTGAAAATAAAGCCCTTTTTGATGATGGTTTGTTGATGAATCATTGATGAACTGAGCAGATTATCCGATACGATGGCAAGCGAGTGTTAGGCACTGGGTCTTACAAGAAAACATTTCCTGAAGCTGTAGGTTTCCGTGGGTCCACTCATGTCTTTGAGCTTCAGTTTTTTCATCAGTCGTATGAGAATGTCTGTAAAATGTGCTGGTATGAGAATTAAATGAGCTAATATAAGGGGGTTGGTAAATGTAAACAAGTTTGAGAAGCAGACGTAGAGAGAAAATTAGCGAAAGAGAGATGAAAATAAAAATGAAGGAGAGGGAAATATTAGATGAAAGGTGGAATCTTAGGCTCTGAGTGCTTGTTTTCGTTCTTTGCTTTGATAAGCTTTTGTAGCCATAACCAGTTTTTTGCATAATCAGAATTATTTCATATGAGTGTCTCATAACAGCAGTTACAATATAAAACTGATTATATTCTCAGTGAGAAGCCACAAGATCTTTCTAGTATGAACTTCAGATCCTCATTTATATCTCATTCTGCACTCTAGGGTGAGTAAGGCCTGGTGCTAAGAACACAAGCTGGGAAAAGCAAATCGAATGCCTCCACACAATGTGTATCACAGATGTGGACTAGAGCAATGGAGGCTCAGCATTCCAAAACAATTGGAATATTTTCAGTAGTTTACAAATTATTAAAAGGTGCTCCTCATATTTTGACTTATCTGAGAGACTCTGCATTATAGGGATTTAGAATTTGTAGTTTAGCATTGTAAATCCTATTCAGCTGGTCTGGTTGCCTTTTAATTATTTCTCCATTTGGTATTCAAAACATGCAAATATTATTGGTACATGTGGTTAAACATGTAGATGTTCATTTTTCTTAATTATTATTTAAGCATTTGATGGAAAATATGTTGGGTGACAATAGCTTTTTGGTAGAATCAGTGTAGATTTTTTACCATTATTACTAGAAGAAAATAAACTCTTCAGGCTTTATACTTAGTAACACGCTGATCATTTTGACCTAGACTCTAAGGTGATGGTGTTAAAGGAACAGCTGATAAACAACATTAATTGGAATGTGAGATGTATTGGACTTATCTCCCAAAGCAAGAAGCTTCCCCTTGAGGTGATCATCCATCCTCTGTGTGGAGGCTTCCTGGCCCTCTCAAGGCACTCCAATCATTGTCTTGTCTGACTACTCCACTGAAACTGCTTGGGTCATTGGTATATATCTTACCAAAACTCAACGATCAGCCTTTGTTCTCATCTTTTGTAGAGGAAGAAGAGAATTCTTCTACCCATTAGGTCCTTCTGGCTGGACTATGAATCAAAATGACATGAGACACGGTACCAGGAGAAAATCAAACAAAGCTTTGTAACATGTATACATGGGAGGAATCCAGTAAACTGGGACTCAACAAAATGATGGAGGCTCTCATCTTAAATACCATCTTCAGCTAAAGACAAAAGAGGATGTTGAGGCTGGTGGTTAGGACTTCAAAGGAGAGGAAGGCAGTTGACATGGAAATGGAAAAGCAGATGTTTGGTAAACGTAACTTTGATGAGAATGGGCTTAGCAAGCACCCTCCCAAGTCTGTCAATACTCAGAGTTGTCTATGGTGATGGCCCGTCCTGGGGATAGGCCTTTTATCTTAAATTCTTTTAGGCAGTTAGAGGGAAGGCCAAAGTTTCTTTCAGAGTATTTTGTTCTTAAAAATAATCAAGGTAAAGAGACATATTTTGAGGTGGCCAATCCTGATCCCTCACGTCTTATTTGACCTTTCAGTAGCATGAGACCTCTCTTCCCTTGAAAAACTGTCTTGGCTGCCACACCCTCACACTCTTGGAAGAAGTCGCTGTACTCACTGTGTCTATTTCCTCCCCTTTCATTGCTTCGTTAGCACACTCAAATTGGGCTATCAAAACAGTGTCTGTCAAGGTCATCTCTTGGCCAAGACAGCAGTCAGTCTCCGTCCTCATTTTACTCAGACTCCCAGCCTCTCCATCCTTGAAACATGATCTTCTTTTCTCCTCATACACCATACTCACCTGGTTTTCTTCCAACTTCCTGGCTATTTCTCAACCTCCTTTATCAGGCCTCCAAATATTAGAGGGTCACAGAATTCTGTCCTTGGCCCTCTTCTCTGTCTTTAAGTTCTTTATTGATTTGATTATTTGTCTTCCCTACACTAGAATGTAGGTCCCTTGCGAGCAAGCACTTTTTCTGTCTTGTTTGTGCTTGTATCTCCTGTGCCCAGAACAGAACTGAGATATAGTAAGTGCTGGCCGATTGACTAGGTCCTTCATCACTCCTCTCAGCACTGGGATTTATGTGTCCTAGTTTCACAAAGATTATAGATAGTAGTTCTGTGATTACCTTGAACATTACTTCAGTATCCTGGAATATAGTTTATGACCTCACTCACCTGTGTCCTCCTTTTCCAATGATGGTACTGCTTCTTTGTGACAGGTAAAAGCTGGAGTTTTCTGCTGTGTTGTTGATGCTTCCCTCAGTTTTTATCCTCGGTGATCAGTTACTTTGCTTACTGCATTGTTACCCACCCGTTTCTCTTCAAACCTTCACTTTTTAACCACCTTGGAGGTTGATGGTTACCCCTTGACTCTAACCTCCCTCTTAAAATCTGTCACATTACTCTGAGAATGCATAACTCTGAAATTCCTTCATGAAAGGATTTTGAACAAGGAACCCCAGCTGCCAGCATTCTGCTTCCTTAGACACATGTTCAGGGCCTGCTACTGCTTGTCTGTAACCTGTTTTCCAGTCTGTTGGCCCAGCACCACCTACACCCGGTGCTTTAGCAAAACTGAGTTACCTTGTACCCCGCACCTGTGCCTCTTCATCTCCCTGCTTTGCCTCGTGCTGTTACCTGGAGTGTGTTCTTTATCCACGCTCTACCCGTGCTTCAAGGCCATTTCAACTGCTGCTTCTTTGCTGAAGATTTATCTGCTCACCCTAAGCTTGACGTGATCTCTCTCTACTGCGAAATCCCTAGTTATCTTTACCTTAATTATAGTGCTTAGACTTTTCTTTCTTGGTGTTTGCTTATGTCTGATATTTCTTGTAGGTCATGAAAGACAAATGCTTAGCCTTTGCCTTTTGTTCAATAAATATTGAGGGAATGAAAGAGACTTGAACTCATTGAAAGGAACCGAGTGCCCTTTTACTATTTACTTACCTAGCCTGGGTGTCAGTTCTCTTTTAATTGTGTTTATTCTTCCATTTCCAAGTTAATAACAGCTAACATTTGAATGTAATGCTTTACTTTTCTCACAGCAGTGTACATTTGTTTTGTATGACTTTTTCCCCCCAACAGTTCAGTGAGGAGACAGTGTATATAACCTGTAAAATAAGGCAGAAATTGAGGTGAGAGGCTGTTTCTGTGGTTAAGTGCTATTCTGCCCCAGTCTCTGCTCCAGGAACCTTACCTGTCCTATTGAGTTGACTCTTCTTAGCAAACCCATCTTATCGAGGAAGGCAGTGAAGCCCATGAAATATCTGCTTGAGGTCACCCAGCTGGTACCAAAGTCAGGTTTGCAACCCAGGTATATTCTCTAGGGATATGGAAGAAGGAAGCATATTTTGTGGGTGCCAAAAAAGAGTATTTAAGAAGTTCATCTTCTCTATTTTGAAGAAATTGTAGAGATTTTCTTTCAAATGTTTTCTTTAGTTTTTAAGGATTAAAATAGACTTGATTTCTACAACCCTCTGCCACTTTCTTTTATGACTCATAAGAGTCTCATTTCTGAAATGTCATTAATTTTACTGGCCCCTGAAGGCTGTTACTCACTCTTGATGAGTTCTGAGGGTCTTTGGGATATTAGTCTCATTTTAACTCTTCCTGGTATAATTGAATCAGTTTGATGCTTTTGACTTAATTGGTTTCAGTTTGTCAGAGGAGAAAGACATTCTCCTTGGTGCTATGCTGAGGTGTCTCTATCTCCCAAGACTCCCTACAGAAATCAAACTATTCAGAGTCAGCAGTTCTTGGGATCTCCTAGAGCTCAGATTCAGCCACTCATGGGAAATTCCCTAGGGCAGCCACAGGTAGGTTTTTGGGGGTACGTGTGTTGAATTTTCACATCCTTGAAATGACTTCTGCCCCATTCTGTCGGTATTTACAGAATTGTCAACATGAGTTGTTTCTGTAAATTCCTTTATAATCTTTTTGTATAAATCATTCATTTTTTTATTGAGCACTTAATATAGAGAATGCCTAGAAAATAAAGCAGCTGTTGAATTTAGTGGCATTTGTTTAAAAATATATTTTGAAAGGATCTGCATAGCATAATTCTTTCAGACCTTTTAAGCAATCAGTATACCTCTGTTGTAAAAGGATGATGCCCTCTAATCCAGTAGTTCTTTCACTTTAGTGTAGATAAGAAACCTGGAGAAGTTGTAAAAATGTAGAAGCTGGGTCCCACTCCTCAGCGCCTACATTTTGCAGCGAACACCTCAGAGTATTCTGATGCCTGTGATCCTCTGAGTACCTGTTGACATACACCACCGCAGTCTTATCCTTCTTGCCTGTGACTACTGTCTTCTTTTGCTGGGATCCTTCTAGATAACACTGGCATTTACACAAAGTTGCCTAACTTCTTGACTCTGCAAGTACTTGGAGTACTCTGTCTCCCACCCCTTATGCTGCCCACCCCTGCCATCTGAAACTACCATCACCTCACTACAGTAGGTAAAGTTGCTACATTTAAAATTTAAAAGAAAAGGTCACAGTAATCAATATTTTATTAGGAAATACTCTTCATTTAGTTAACAGGGACACTTTTATGTTCTCAGTAAATGGTCCTTGACTAAACATTCATGCTTAATAATAATTTTCTCTGTATCTGAGTGAATATTATTTTTGAATAGTCTTGTTGGGGCTGTGTATGTCAGTAAGCACTGGTCATATGTTAATGGAAGCCTTATCTGGGAAAAATGTGTACTGTGGAGCTATATGTAAGAAGTATATTAGAGTAGCCTCTAATATAAGAAATAATTGCAATAATAAGAAAATTGCAATTATTTCTCCAAAGATAGCTGTCCAATTAAAAAGAAATCTTAAGTAATAATGTGGCCAGGGTCCTGGCTGGACCCTGCAGGGTAGACAGAGATGTGTGAGGACAGAAAAGGCGCCTGAGGTTTAGCAGGGAAACGAGTTCTGATGGGCTGTAGCTATCACTGAATCACTCGTGCCCTGGAGTACAAGTACTAGGAGAGAGATTCCTCCATAGTGTTTGGGGGTTGGGTAGGAGAGAGATGATTTGGATGCCATCAGGAAAATACTTCATGAAAGATGCTGGATTCTAGCAGATGTATGGGCACACATGTGGTGGGGTCATGCTTCCCATCAGACAAAAGCCACAGCCAGAGCACAGAGGGGGAAGCATGTGATGTGTTCCAGTGACCAAGGAGGCCATCCTGGTTCTCTGGTACATAGACTATGAGTAGGAAATAGGATTTAGGATCACCTTCGTATGGCCTACAGTACTGGGCGTTTAGGAGCAGTCTCTAAGTAATTGTAAACCTAGTAATGCCCCCTCCCCTACTTTTTTAATCCCTTATTTTGTGGCCATCAAGAAAATTTTTGTTGAAAAAGTATCCATTTGCAACACGGGAAGTCTGAAGTAGAAAGATGCTACACAGCATACAATGAAAACACAGAGCAGTAGGAGTAGTCGCTGTTCAGTCCTTTTGTCTTTTAAGCCTTGCAGCAGTTATTTGAGGTGGGAGGGAACTGAGGCAAGAGGGGAAATGTCTCCCCTGGTGCACCTGTGTGTGGCCTTTTCCACGACTCATTAGTTCTGAACCCTGGAATGATTTCGTCCCTAGAGGACATTTGACTGTGTCTAGGGACATTTTGATTGTCATGAATGGGGCAGTGCCATTGGCATCTAGTGAATAGAGGCCATGAGTGCTGGTAAACATCGTATAATGCACAGGACAGCGCCCCACATCAAGGAATTATCTGGCCCCAAAATGTCAGTTGTGTGGAGATGGTACTCACTGTGCTACCACACTTGGCAACCACCCTTCACGCAGACCTCTGTTAAGTTTTCCTCTCAGCTGTAGGGCTAATTTAAAGAAAAAAACAGTTTATCTTATTCTTAGTTTTTTGATTATACAGGAGGTATAGTGAGTTCATTTTTACACTTCAGTAGTAAAATCTCAAAGTATTTTAATTCCATAAGGAATATGTATCTCATGTACTAAGTTATACTATATTTAAATGGCATAAAATAGACCATCAGTGTAAATTGAATCAGCTTGTCTAAAGCACATTCTGAGAAATCTCCTATGGGAACAATAGGTATTAGGATGTTAACTTTAGAAAGCCTTTAGTAGATTCTGACAGGTAATTATGCCTACAGGTTCCAAATCCCTGGGTTTCTTTAATTCTGCAGGTGGTGCCGTTTGCCTAAGGGAAAGATAAATACCAGCCTTACCTGCCTATCTGAAGCAGATCCTAGTTGTCTGCTGCGTGCACTGCTGGGTGAGAGGCACGGCTACCAGTGGTTGAAATGTAACAGATTTAGGAAAGGAGTGGCTTGGACTACATTCAGGGTTGACTTTCCTTATGGAAAAAAGTGAGTCTGATGAACTTCTTCTCCTGGGAACTTGGCTCCGCAAATAACTTTTGGTCTAAAATATTACATACAATTTTTAAAAGAACGGCATGTAAATAGTAAACTTTAAAAAGACAAATTAAAGCCCTTCCAGTACTATTGAACTTAATGGTAACTTCATTAATATTTACTTATATATAGTTTTAATACACATGTGTATTAAATGTGTAAATCTCAAAAGAAATAAACATTTTAGTCAAGAACATAGAGGCTTGACAGTCAAAGATATAAGGTGAAGGCAAGGATTTTGGTATGTTTGTTTGTAGAGTGACTGGTTCTTTGAATTACAATTTTTCCAGATCTTCCGTATTGTAAAACTCGTTAAAATCAGAGTTGGATAATTTTTGCTAAAATTAAATTTCAATACTAGGGTATGTCCTCCTCTAATTTTTATTGAGAACTTCAAATGAATATGTGCGTGCTGATGCTTTTCTAAAACTTAAGATTTTATAACCAAGTTGAGAGTAATTGTTTTTAAAAAATAATATTTCTAAAGTCTGCCTGAATTTCTACGTTTCTAATTTCTCATAACGTTTTTTATTATGAAAATCATCCAGGACTTAATTTTTATTAGGAAGTATGGTATAAAACAAAAGAGATTATAAAAAGACCATTAAATATATTGCTTTAGTATATCTCTTTGTAGTTTATGTTATTTCTGTGAATAGCATTAAGATCTTGCAGGGAATTACTTGCTGGATAGAAAAGTAACGTCCTGATCCCTGTCAGCAAGGAATTGTATATTCCATGTTTAAAGCTTGAATTTTTTGCAGACATTATGAAAAATAGATGAACTAATAGTAAACAGTAATAGTTTTAAAATGTCAGCTTCCTGTTTAATAAAACCTACTGAATTACGTTGGCAGACAGGTATACTTATGTTTAAGATTTGACGTGTTTTGTTTGGATTTTAAAAAATAATTTTGCTTAATTTATTTTGGCTTTCAAATGAAAACTAGAATTACTTAGAGCCAGAAGGTGTCTCCAACACATGGAGTTTATTCAAATCCTAGAGAGAAGGGAAACAAACCCATAAACCAAGAACATAAAGAAAAGATACCTTGTGATTTGAAGATGTCCAGATGTTTGTGTTTTCTTTTTAAGGTCTATCACCCACTAAATTGGTGTTTTTACTTAAGTTAGAAAGATTCACCCCCCACAAAATTATGTAACTTTGTATCTATTTTTAAAACTACATATGCTATAAATATTGGAGGTTTGTGGATATATGTATACATATGTGTATAAATGGTATTACTTTACATGGGCTTGATTTGCGAAGCAAATTGATGCATAGATACATTTATCCATAGATAACAGGGCTTGAGAAAAAGACATGGACATTGGATATTTAATATTTTCACTTTTCATTTCAGTGAAGTCATCATCTCTTTGATAGTCCAGTAAATTAGATAATATAATCTTAAGATAAATTGCAGGTTTCCCAACTGAAGTCACTTAGCCCATTCTCTTGAGTTTTCTTGGGTTGCTCCTGGTGCTGTAGTTAGCTGGTTTAGGTTGAATGCTCTAGCATTCTGATGAATGAGAATGGCCCTTGCCTTGACTATTTAGAAAATGGGAGTGTCCATTCTCTGGGAGCCAATTTGTACAAAGGACCCAGGTGGGAACAGTATTTGGGGAGGTACGGAGTGTAGTGGTTACCAGCAAAGACTTTGTAGTAACAGGACCTGCCTTTAACTTCCGTTTCTGCCACCTAGTCGCTGCGTGCCCTTATTCAAGGTCCTTGTCTGCTCTGTGCTTTAGTTTCCTTATCTGAGATAATAATAGCCACCTCATAGACTTATTGTGAAAGGTACCTTATGTAAGAATTTTAGCACAGTGCCCAGCCCTCGGACCAAGGAAACGTTGATTCAATGTCTGTTATTATTGACCTGGTTTCAGATACAGATTCTAGACCCAGATCCCCATAGTTAATTAAAATCTTTTGGCCATCTTACTATATAGACTGAATGCAGATCATAGCCACTTTTATCAAAGAAATAGAAAAAGTGGAAAACTACAGCTAATTTATTATTGTAGTCAATAGTAAAGAGTAGAATGAAAAGTTTATTGATATTCTCCTTGTTCGTTGTATTGGTTGTGGTATCATATGTATGGTCTCTTAACTATATAGCTTTCTGGGTTTTAGAAAACAAACTGTATAGCTTTCTAGGTTTTACAAAAGAAACATTCCAGGTTTTATTTATTTTTTATTATTTTGTGAGAAAGATCAGCCCTGAGCTAACATCCGATGCCAATCCTCCTCTTTTTTGCTGAGGAAGATTGGCCCTGGGCTAACATCCGTGCCCATCTTCCTCTGCTTTATATGGGATGCCGCCACAGCATGGCTCGACAAGCAGTGTGTCTGTGCACGCCCAGGATCCAAACCCGTGCACCCCAGGCCGCTGCAGCGGAGCGCACGTACTTAACCGCTTGCACCACCGGGCTGGCCCCAAAACACTCTAGGTTTTAAAAAAGAAACATTATCATCATCATCAAAAATTAAAGTTATTCCTGCAAAAGCAATAGCATCTGTGATTTCTTCTTATCAAAAGGCTCTTGCTAGCCTCATGGTTCAAAATACTTTTTAGGGAGATCGTCTTTGTTGCTCACCCTGTAAACTCCATGTGTTTTTAGGATTTAAACATTGATCAGTAAAAATAGATTTTAAGTGGAAGACTGTAATCCTGATTTTATGTTTCTAGTGTTAAAATATGTTTGTTTGACTTAGAAATTCTACGTTAGCAATTGAGTATCACATTTTTTTGCTCTGTTTTTGTTTTGGATCTCAACATGAGAGTTCAAATTAGATGGTTGTCATGAGGAGGAATACAAGACCTCGAGATTTTTATGGGAGGTGAGGAGGAAAGACTCCCTAAAACAGCAGAAAGGAGGGGCTCAGGGTGTATAGTTTAGATTCTAAAGAAGTTAGAACTGGCGATCTATACATAGCCTTTTCTATTTCCTGTCATTGTTTTTCTTGCAAAATTGAGTTTCAGAGTTAAAGTTCGAAACTCTGAAAACAGAAGATGCAAATCAGATTTTAAAAATAGGTGGCCTTTTGGTTAGTGGAAAGGTAAATAGTTGAACGGTGCGTGTCAGGTTCTCCTGTGTGCTGTACATAGCAGTGCACCCCTGAGGAGGGCATTTACCTAGCAGGGACTTAGTGCTTTGGGGATAATGCCAAGTATTTAGTCTTATTTGTAATATGGTAGGGTTATCTTGTGACTAAAAACAATCTTTGCTGTAATACTATATATTCTTGGATATTGACCTCCCTTTCTCTTGGAGCAGAGCAAGCAGCTCTTACCTGTTGTGCCTATGTAGCTGTCCCGTGCTGAGGGTCCTCCCCTCAAAAGCAGCTACAGAATGGTACACTGTCTCCTGAGTCCTGGGAACCACCAGCCCCCCACCCCACTTCTCTGCTGCAGAATGTTTTAAATTCATCATCTTAGTCAATTGCTTTCAACATTTTTACAAACTGATGACTCATCTCATCTAAATGGGACAGAACAGAGTAATTTATTCTAATTACACCCACAAGGTATTCTCCAGATCTCTTCTACCCCCTGCCTCCAGCCGGAAGTTTCCATGTTTGCATAAATGATATGTGTGTATGTATATATAATTTATTGACATGTCACATATATTGAATATATATATTTATACATTGATATATAATATATATTTAACAAATATATTTATTTCTTCACTCCCATGACATAACACCCATTTTCAGAGGGTTGCTTGTGATCATACAGAGAATACGCCAACTGGATAAGGAAGGTGATGACTTTACTAAATGAGTAAACTCAGGCCTAAAAACTTTTTCAGGAGGACAGAAAGAAACAGTAAGTCTTTTGCTCTCTTCTAAAGGAAGTTAGTATTTTCTTTGTTCCTCCTGTCTAAAGGCTAGAAAGGTAGCTTAAGAGTGTCACAGAAAGGGAAATTGAAACCAACCATAGAAAGCTGTTTTTGGAAGGCACTTTAAATGAGAACAATCTTCCAAAACTCAGCTGGCTTTTTAGTCAACTAAGCCATCTGTTTGGTTTTTCAGCTGGCACTGTCTTCAGTCTCCCTGATTTTTACAGCCTCGCCTTGGGAAACCACAAGATTCCAAATCATCGCAGCATTGCAGAGCCATTTGAAGAGCTGTGTGTGGCTTAGAGGTTTATTTGTCAGTCTTCTGTTGTGTAATTCCAACTGGCTTTAACTTCTGCGGAACTTGTGGTCTTACAAATTTTGGGAAAAAGGAGAGTCTGAGGAAAGAAAAAAGATGGTTAAAATTGTTTTTCTCATATAAGCATTTATTGTCCAGATATACCAATAATAAAATGGTAGCACTTTCACTGAGGTTAACTTACCCATATTTCATTTAATGAGAATGCGTAAACCTGTTACTCAAAGTAAAATGGTGTTATATTTTTCAGTTCTACCATTAGTTTGTTTCATTCTTAAGTCAAATTCAGTGATGTTAAATGGTTTTATTGCAAACATTCCTTAAAGAGTGTTGATGTTAAATTTATTTACACCTCATTACATTTATTTATAGTTTCTTAGAACTATAGACTAGATATTTTAAAATTGATGCATAGGTGTCAACGTGTTTCTGATGAATGAGTGTTCCTTGATTTTTTTATAGTTAATCATATCTGTAAGGATACATTTGAATGTTATCATTATGACAGTCAACAACTGACTCCCATCGCCTCCTGGCACTTTGTGTGTATATTATATATATATAAAAAACTCTTGGCAGAGGAAATAACTGACGAAGAGATTTAGGCTTTATCGTGTGGATAGAAATCACATTTCTTATTCCTGTCACATGTGCTCTAAACCTAGAGATAACAATTCTCAACCTGCATATCGTTTGAGCTTCAAAATGTGAATAGTTACTACCCATTATTGTTACTACTCTGAAGAGGAAGATGGGTACAACTTTTAAATGTCTTTATGAGAATCGTGACAATTCTCAATTTCACTTCCACAAAAATAGGACCCAAATGCTAGAGGACTAAAACTAAGGGATACAGATACTTGAGTTTGAAAGACTTAAAATCATCCACAAGGCAGAAATAGTCCTTAACATCATTTCAGCTGTAAAATTTTATAATTATTTTGAAATAATTGGCAAAAAGTATAGCCAACATTTAAATTCTTAAATTTTCGTTTCTATTATACATTTCACTAGCATCATATTTAAACCAAATATTTATCTTTTACAGGCACGTAAGTATCCATACATCACTAGATGTATAATTATACCAACTTCCTTCCCCAGACATTAATTACTTTATTATCATTTTGGTTTCTCTTTGGCTCTCTTCATTGAGTGAGCTTTATGTAATATTTATTCTTTTACCTGATTCTGAAACCTCATAACACTCATCTTGTTCGGACTGACTCCCTCATGCCTGAGAGGAGAAGGTGTCTCTTCCTTTCCAGACTGAGTCGTGTGTCCTTATTGTCCTTCCTCCCCCAGTTTCCTTGGGTCTTCGCCTCTGGGCCTTCCTACTTTCTGTCCATAAGGAGATCCCAGCCCAGCCTCAAAATGGTCCTCAGCTCTGGAACCGCTCCTGTACCCGTCCATTAGCAGTGGGCTCGCAGGTTTCTCTCCTCAGATGACACTTGTTATCTCCTCACGGAAGTCAGATTGCTGCCTTGTATATTTCCTGTTCAATACATGATTTAAAAATTTAATCCCACATTAAAACTTTTTTTCATATTGACTTTAATTATAAACTGTCTTGCTGTAACGAGGATGAAAGTGCTTTTCTCTTCTCTGTTAAGAACAGTGCTCAATAACTCATAAGACTTGATAAAAATTACAAATCTAGTGAAGGTGTGAATATCGATTTTATTCTTGTTTCTCTGATGAACGGTGTCATAGACAGCTAAGAAAATGCATTCCTATTTTAGGTGAGACCAGTGGCAGATGAAGAATGAAGTTACTGTGTTACTATGAATTTTACCCTAAAATATAGATTGGATTTTGATTTCGTGTTCTGTGGATATACCCTTTAAGAAGGATCCTTATTTTTTTATTTTGAATCAAGATGTATGAAATTTTACTGTTTTGGTCCAGCATAGGATACTGGATGTACTTTGTTTATTCCATTTGCAATTTCTGCTATTTGAAATTGATTTTTTTGTTTTGTTTTGTAGTAATTTTGCCTCTGCTTCTGTTTGTAAGAATGTCTTTGCTACTATCTTCCAGAATAGTTTTTCTCTGCTTCCTATAACTTAATATTGTATTTAAAGGATTATTTTCCTAGAGCATTTATTTTTGGAAGCAAATGTGTAATAGCCCAAATTATATAAAACATTCATTATGAGATTATTAATGGAACATATTCATGGAACAATGGAACATAGAAACTCAAAAAAACTATAGTATGTTTTGTAGGACAATAATTTTGTTTTTCCCCTGAGTGGTATCAGGACAGCAGAGCATTCTTGTAGCCAAGAGAAGCCAGAGAGAGAGAAATGGAATGACTTGCTTGTTATCAGATGTATCATAATACCTTCATACTTGTCTCTGTGGCAGTGGAGCCAGAGATGGCTGTCCACTCCATACCATGGTCATTCTCAACCTAAAACCACAGCACATGCACCCGGGAGCCCAGCACTCTGTACCTAGAAGTCACGTAGCCACGACCAGCCTGCAAGTGTGCACGCACAGTGGTGGCTCACAGTGTTCTAGAAATGTTTGAATTACATTAATTGCCAATGTTTAAGTTATCAGGAGATTTCACATAAAACTCTGAAGTTACGGGTTCTCTTGAAAACTAGGACGATTAGAAAACACTGCCCCAGCGTGCCCTCCTGGGCAACATTTGGCTGGAGCCTAGCAGAGGCTGGCTCGGCTTCTTCAGACCGTGAAGGCTCTCTTCAGTTCCCGCCAGTTTTCAGCTTGCCCTTGGCCCGTCAGACACACAGGGACTTTGGGCCCCACTGCCACCTGTACCTGCCTAGCTATTTTGAGGACATCTGGCCCACTGCATTCATTCATGTAACCTGCCTGGTTCTGTGGCTGAGTTTACTCCTTTCCCATTTCAGGGCTCCTTCAATCAACTAGACAGTTAAAAATATTGTTTTGATTGTGTTATTATAATCTAATTCTTTGAAAATTAGATTGAAAATGGATTGTCTGTTTGGAGCATGTGATAGTAACAAGTTAGGGTTAAACTAAAAAAGCCTCAGACATCTGCGTGCATAAGATATCTGATTAATAAAGGCCCTTATACTAAGTCCAAGGAAATTAAGTAGTGATGAAAATTCTAAAATACTAATTATTTTTCCTCAGAATTTCTGAAAGGAAATCTCACTATAAAAGAACCTTCTACATCACAGGCTGTAGAGGTGAATATTCGTGTGTGTACATGGGAGCTTGTTCTCTTTCCCTTGATGCTGCGGGTGGGTTTGCCTTCCTGACTCCCACACTGACCTCTTCCTGAGCCCTCCCTGTCTGCAGCTCTGGGTCTGCGTCATCTCTGCTGCTGTATAGCTCAGAGTCCAGGTGACAAGGAGCCCTTCTCAAAGGGATTGTGGATATTAATTGGCAGAGCAGTTATTCTGAATGTATATGTCTCATCTTCTTTAGGATAGATTCGACCATTTTGTGTTTGGAGGAAAATATAATTGCCTAAGTGTTTCAGGGAAGTAGTAGGGTAATTCTTAAGCTAAGATGCAACTAGTTTATCTTAATTTATCAAACATATCCATACATTTGGTTTCCTTTTCTCTTATTTTTTATTATGTCTGTTTTGCCATATCTATTTTTCTGTTTCTAGTCCTCAGAGTTTTATTTTGTTCTCTTTGTAGTTACCCCCGGGTTTTAGTAGCCACTAAAACTTTTGTAATTTAGGTGGTTAGGTACTGAATCTATGGCTGCTGCTTTTAGAGAAGATAGCACCCTCTTACATTTTATGCATCTTGAACTCCATAGCATGTCCCTTCTGCCAGTATTCTTCTGCTATTGAGAAGGCACGAGCTGAGCATAAACTGTGCCACCTTGTGCTTTCTCTCAGTTATGATTAGGGTTTATGAACTAACTGCTAATTTCTCCTTTATTTTAGGGCTTTTGTTTATGGATTTTATTTTAATTTGATCCTGTACTTTTGTAAATGAAGGCCTCCATCTAGTGGCCATCTACCTTTCTTTTGACAATTTTACCCTGTTGTTTTATATAATGAAGCAAAGCTCAAGATAGGAATATAGAGGAAGAAAAGAATATTTTAAAATGCTAAGCAGTGGTTATCTCTGTGATAGGATTTCAGGAGTTATTTAATCTTTTGTGCATATCTCTGTTGTCCAAGTTGGAAACAATTGGACCTGATTTCCTTTAATCAGAATAGAAGTTATAGACATTTTTTTGTGTGTGAGGAAGATTAGCCCTGAGCTAACATCCATTGCCAGTCCTCCTCTTTTTGCTGTGGAAGATTGGCGCTGGGCTAACATCCGTGCCCATCTTCTTCTACTTTATATATGAGACAGCTGCCACAGCGTGGCTTGGAAGTGGTGTGTAGGTTGGTGCCTGGGATCTGAACCTGCGAACCCCGGGCTGACGAAGCGGAGTGTGTGAACTTAACCACTATGCCACTGGGCTGGCCCCTATAGACATTTTTAGAGCATAGGTATTATAAGTAAATTAGTTTTCTTTAGAAATTTTAAAATAATCATCATTCATTATTTGAAAAAAAATTATTTTTCAAATTTTGTGTTCCTTTGACGAAACAGAGGACATCATTAAAAAAATTGCACGAATAATTATCTGCCCCAGTAGAAACACTTTGGTGTTAATAAAGAGTATCTCAGTGCAGTGTGTACAGATATGGACCAATGACCTCCCATATCAGAACCAAGTGAAATGCTTGTAAAAAATGCAGATTTCTGGGCCCCATTTCACAACTCACTGAACCAGAATCTTGAGAATGCTTGAGAAAAATCTGCGTTTTTTACAAACTTCATAGGTGTTTCTCATGCTTTCTAAAGTTTGAGATCCTCTTCCTTGTACTTGGCAGCTGGGAGAGCAGTGTTCAAGTCCAAAGTTGATTTTTACCTGTATCCTTGCTGATTTCAGTCATTCCTGGCTTATGTGTAATTCAGTATTGTTTCAGGTTAGCTTAAATTTATATATCAGATAAAATATTGATTTTGTTGAATTATGATGTTTAAGAAAGCCTGTAAAATGCAATTAAATTATCTACAAGCAGAGGGTGCTGTTGATTTGGCTCTGTATGCTGAATTTATTATTGACTGAATAGCCTTACATTCAAATTTATGCTGGATGCGGAAGGCCTGAGTGGTACCAGAAATGGTCAATGTTGCGGTGAGAGTTAAGTCTTTAAGTGCTTGGAAACGAGGGTGTTCAACTCCTGTCTGCAAATTGACTTTCATTTGCAGGATTTTATGCACATCAGTGATGGAACAACAGTGTCTTTTAATAGTTTGGAATCATGGTTCAATAGATATGCAGTGTGTCTTTTGGTGACTCTTTAGAGTTTGGCTTATGACTTTTTTGCTTTTTTCTCCTAAATTAGGGGATCATAAAATATAGGAAAGCTGTGAAAGTACTTTGGCACTCATTCTCATTGTGAAAATTCTGTTCATTTTTTCTCTAAAGCGTATGGGTTACTTTTGGATAAAAAATTAACTTAAACGTACTTTCTGTAGATGCCCCCTAACCAGATCACCAGGAACACACTTGTAATCAAATAAAGTAGAATCTTTTGCTTCTTTGCAACCAAGGAAACAGCACGGCATGGGGAACTATGTATCTTAGGAGGCACTTACTGAATTTGGGCTTGTTTAGGTGATTTTGGGGAGGATTCAGTGGAAGACTGGTTTTGGTTTGGACCAGATGCTGGCAGAAAGTGGGGGCAATTGTATGATCTGATATCTTAATTTTATCTCTAGGGAAGAAGAACAGAGCAGGCTGAAGCTGTAATTGGTAAAGAAGTAGCAGTTACCTATGTTAGCTGGAACTGAGGATGTTTGGTCATTGTTGTGGCTTCTGTAGTGTTCTTATTTTTGTCTGTGTTTCAGTACAGTTGTGCAGGGATCTTGTTTTTCTCTTGCTCCAAGCTAATCCCTGAGTGGCCTTTCTGATCTGTCTCTCATTCTTGCTCTACATATATACACATACACAGGGAAGCTTTCTCTCGCTCTGTTTTTAGTTGGCTCATTTAGGTGAACAATAAAAAATGAATATAATTTATCTTTTATTAGTTAGAGCCAGTCCAGCCTTCCTTTTTTAAATAATGAGACCGATCATTTTTACCTGACACTCTGGCTGTAAATATTATTTTTCGTAGCATAAATTGAAAGTGATTTGGGGATTATAAACCATCTAAAAGTAGCATTGATGTATTTTGTATTGATAGTAATCTGCCTAAGTGTTTGTTTCTTTTTTTTTTCTTTTTTTTTTGAAGAAGATCAGCCCTGAGCTAGCATCTGATGCCAATCCTCCTCCTCTTTTTGCTGAGGAAGACTGGCCCTGGGCTAACATCCATGCCCATCTTCCTCTAATTTATATGGGACACCGCCACAGCATGGCTTGACAAGCGGTGTGTCGGTGTGCGCCCAGGATCCAAACTGGAAAACCCCGGGCCGCCAAGGCAGAGCGCGTGCGCTTAACCGCTGCGCCACTGGGCCAGCCCTAAGTGTTTGTTTCTTGAACTTATGATTAAGGAGAAAATGGTGTAAGAGTAAATTAATTAACTTAATTTTAACAAAATCACCTTTTAAGTAGGACTTATTTGATAAGATTAATGATGTGCCTGTTAAATTTATAATCTGAGAATTAATCTGAAACTTAAATGGATTTTAATACTTGGAAGTAATGCACTCATGTTTAATTATCTTTTCAGATTTTAAATATGGCTTAAACCTAATAACGTTTTATTAAATATAGTTTGGCTTTTAATCTAAGGTCTATACTAATATTTCTTGAAGATAGTGGAAATAAATTTTTACATGTGAAGGTCTCGAATCACAGGCAAGGTGTGTTCTTATATTTGTTCTCAGAGATGTTAAAGTACATTGAAAAGGATTATCTTGATTATGTAAGGGACTGGACCATCTAAATGGACTTAATTTCATATAAGTCAAAAGCAGCACAAATTTTTTTTCTAATTTTATTGGGGAAAAATGGCTATTGTTTCAATTTGCATTTTTTCCACTTCTGTAAGAGATTGAACATTTTTCATCTTTATTCATCATTTTATGTTTTAAAAAAATTCCTCCTGTTTGTCCTTTAAATTCTATTTTCACTTTAGTGTTTTCTTGCTGCGTTATATGAGCTCTTTCTTTACTTCAGGATAGTCATATCAACCAGTTTTCTTTTTTAACTTATATCGTAAGCATTTGGTGTTATGCTCAGAAAGACTTTCCTTACTACAGTATTATGGTCACAGTCATTTGGTCATTAGTTGTTTATTAATTTTATAATTTCTTTTCTTTGAACCATCTAGAATTAATTTCATTGTATGGCGTGAGGCAGAGACCAAACTTAATTTTTTCCCCTGTCCTCTTATTTTAATTGTGTGTTAAACTCATTTTTTAGCCAGTTTGTCTCTAACCTATTTGTCGTCTTCTAAGATGGTCATGTAGCAGAGTCTCCTGGAGAGGTTAATTGATATTGGGACCCCATCCCAGAGTGAGTACATCTGAATCTCTGGGTGTATGGACTGTTCATTGATTTTTTTATTAGCTTGTCAGGAGATTGAAATATGTATCAGAACTGAGAAGCACTGCTGTACACTTTCATAATTGTTTGCATTTGTGCCTGAGTTCATTTTGTTTTTATTGGTTTCTCTATCCCATATTTGTTACTTATTCATAATAGATTCACTCATTGTTCTGCTTCTATATGTAATTTGACTTGCTGTTTATTCTAGGAGAGAAGCTACAGCTTCTATTATTCAGTTGAATTTGAATTTAGCTTTATAAATTGAATCCCAATTTTTATGGTTACTTCGAAAGGAAATAAAGTTACCTCATATTAATTGTACCTGATATTAAGAGTATCAGTCTTTTGAACTTCCAATCTTGGGTTACTAACTAATTGCATTAAAGAAAGTTTACTGTTTTGTGACTTACACAAAAATTGGTTTTTAAAAAAAGTATGAATAACTTTGCAAAACTGTCTGGATTCTACAGCCATTATTTGGTGACATTCGTTAGCTTCAGCTAACTCCTTAGCAGAGATGCAGCAGTAGTTGTCGTTTCTTGTAGTAGATATTTGATATATATGAACAGTAGAACTATGCTCTGACTCAAATTATGAACGTATATACAATTAGACCTTGTAGAAAGGCAAATGATGATAACACAGAGATGATATATATTACTTTTCCCTTTTTTCTTTTTCTTTTTCTTTTTTTTTTGTGAGGGAGATCAACCCTGAGCTAACATCTATGCTAATCCTCCTTTTTTTGCTGAGGAAGACTGGCTCTGAGCTAACATCTGTTGCCAATCCTCCTCCTTTTTTTCCCCAAAGCTCCAGTAGATAGTTGTATGTCATAGTTGCACATCCTTCTAATTGCTGTGTGTGGGATGCGGCCTCAGCATGGCCAGAGAAGCGGTGTGTTGGTGCGCGCCCGGGATCCGAACCTGGGCCGCCAGTAGCGGAGCACGTGCACTTAACCACTAAGCCACGAGGCTGGCCCACCCTTTTTTTCTTTATGTACTTTTTTTTTAATGAAGAAAAAGGATCATAATGTGATAAATTGCTGTTCTTTTTGAATGTTAACAACCTGTGTTCAACCTCTGGATTAATGGGTTGAAGGGACAGCAGAGGCTTTTTATCCTTTTATTCTCTCAAAATACAATGTTTCAGGGCCGGCCTGGTGGCGTAGTGATTAAGTTCGTGCACTCTGCTTCAGCGGACTGGGGTTTGCAAGTTCGGATCCCTGGCGTGGACCAATGCACCACCCATCAAGCCGTGCTGTGGAGGCATCCCATATGCAAAATAGAGGAGGATGGGCACAGGTGTTAGCTCAGGGCCAATCTTCCTCTTTATACTGTGGAAGATTGTCAATGGATGTTAGCTCATGACCAAGCTTCCTCACACACATAAAAAATACAATGTTTCATTTAATATGCTATTTTCCTTCAAGTCCTAGGTATATTTGGCTTTTTCTAGCCTAAAGGATTCACATTTCGTGATAGTTGACTTTTGAAACTTCCAAGGCCACCTGTCTGCCTTTGAGCTATAAATTAAAGCCCTATAATGAACCCTGTCTTCTGGACTCGGAAGCCCAAATATCAGTTTCTTCCAGCTATGTTCTAATTATATTCAGTTGCTTCTAGAAAGATTGATGTATCCCGTGAGATATGAACACCACTGGTTGCATCTCATTTGTTATTGGGAGTCGACTTTCTAAGAAATTGAGGAATGTCACGGGAACTGGCATCAAGAATGCGTATTTATGGTGGAGGCTAAGTATCTCTTATAACAAGAATTCACCATTTTAGCTGAGTGTTAAGCTGTGTGCAACCTACAAATCATTATAATAGGACAGTGACACATAGGTATACAATTTAGAAATAACATTGAAAAAACATTTACTGCATTAAGAATTTGACTATCGTTCACATATTTTATACATTTAAGTATAAAATAAGCATGCAGCATAGGGACATTTAAATTCATTTACGAAGAGAAAAATTTGTGTGTTTACTTCAGTTTAGAACTTTGTATATAAATTGGGAATAAAATCATAAAATCAGTAACTAGAAATATTATTTAGGTGACTTGTGTTATTAATGTACAATTTATGAAAATTGACATGTTTTGCATTTTAAGTGTATTTAGATGTTTCCTCCTCTTTATTTTTTTAATATTAGGAGTAGAGTAATATGATTTTTGCTATTATTTAATTCATATTTTAAGAAATATAATAACTAGTGTTTATAAGGATGAACTTAAATTGGCTTAAAACATATATTGCTGGGGCAGGCCCCATGGCTTAGTGGTTAAGTGCGCGTGCTCTGCTGCTGGCGGCCCGGGTTCGGATCCCGGGTGCGCACCGCTTCTCCCGCCATACTGAGGCTGCATCCCACATACAGAAACTAGAAGGATGTGCAGCTATGACATACAGCTATCTACCGAGGCTTTGGGGGGAAAAAAAAATAAATAAATCTTTAAAAAAAAAAAAACATATATTGCTGGCGACATCATAAATTGGTCTAATCTTTATGAAAGGAAATTTGAGAAAATGTCTGAAAAACTAAAAATGTGCATACATGTGTTTTACTTCTAAGAATTTGATCTGAGGAAATAGATATGAGGAAATAGATATGAAGAAATGGTTATAGATACATGTGAGATTTATTTGTAAAGATGTTCAACATAGCATTATTTAAAACAGCAAAACAAGACAACAACCTGACAGCACCACTGTGTGCGACAGGAGAGGATTAGTGACATAAATCAGGGTGCGGTTGCATAGGAGAATACTGTGGAACCATTCACCAGTGTTGTTAGGTCAATAGTTAGTACCAGGGGACACTGTTCATAGTGTGTTTTAAAAGAAACATGCAGTCTTGTTCCAGTGACGTAAGTGCACTTAGGCAAGTGAATGCCAGAAAACTATGTTAAATGTTATGGTTTTCCCTAGGTGGTTATATTTTCCTCATTGTAGCCTTTGTTATTTTTGCACATTACTCCAATGAACATGTTTTAACTTTGCAATTGGGGCGGGGGGAGGGGAACCCAACACATATTTTTAAAAGATTTTGCTTCCTGAGATGACTAGTATTTGCATTTTTATGTGATGTCTTTTTATAAATGGTTGAAGGCACCAGAATGAATATGATAATATGTAACAAAATGTAACACATTATCTGAGCCATTTTCATGATTAATTGATACTTTTCTATTTTAGATGTTAGAAGATTCCTTGCCAACTTTTCTCTGTGAAAAAGCTGAAGTTGGCATTAGATCTTTTTTGTTCATTTCAGCACATTTTATGAATGGATATTTATTATGAAAAGCATCAGGCATCTTCCTTTCACTAAGAGAAGACAGCCAGAGTATTCTCACTCGATTGAGCTGATGACATATAATGGTCTGTTTATTTCATCACTTTTGCTTACCCAGCGATTTTGATCCACAGTGGAGTAAAGGCTCTCCCTGCTTTTATTTTTTGAAGATAAAATTGAGAGATTTAAACATGATTTATTCTGCTTTGACCTATGTTTTGAATTAACTTTGCTGTTTGCATTCATTTTCAAGAGAAGCACTTAATCCTTGCAAAGCAATAATCTAATCAATCCCTTTGTTTTTCCAATTGCCCTGGAGACAGTTCTAAGCTGCCTAGACTATAAAGCTTTCTTTTATTAGAGTATGAGATACAAAATTGATTTTGATAGCTCATTTTGAAAACAATATGTATTTAAGAGAGTAACATTTTGTTTCAAATAAAAATCTCAGTGTACAATGTTATACAAACATTTCCCCAATTCATGCTGACCTTTTCTTGCTGATCCTCACATATGATTAGTGAGCTTTGAGAGTGCTGTTATGGAATTAGTTATGAGTGATTGTAAATACACTGATTTTCCTAATATACCACCATCTCACCTCTCTTTTCGTCTCCCAAACTTCCTGAATGGGTATTGTATACTTTCAGGTGTGGCTGTTGGAGAGTCAGCACAATGCTCCCCACAGGGAGGCCATCTGTGCTCTTTTCTTTCAGTCCATTCCTGAATACTACAGCTCACTCAATATTCACATTGAACTGACCAGGCAGTAGTACCCCTTCTAACTGAGCTGTTTTCCCCCTACCTTCCAACCCTTCATTTTCTGTTGGTTATGGTCCTATGTATCCTTCAGTGTCTACTTCAGATACCATGAGCCCCCTTCCCCATGCAGGATGACTTTCTTCTCTTTTCTCCTTGGACTCCATTTGAATTTCTGTTTAGTACTTGGTCATATAAATGCCTTCGTAGTACATTTGTTTGTATGTTCCTGGAAGAGTGGGGCTGTACTTTTATTTATCTTTGTACTTTCTTAGAACCCTGCAGAATTCCTTTCTTAGAACCCTGCAGAATTCCTACATATATAGGCCCTTAATGTTTGTTATATTGAATAAAATTAAAGATTTTATGTGATAACGAACTGTTCTGGTAGCTACACTTGCTGAGTAAGATAGACGAAATACACAGGACGTGGTCTTTTCATGAGTACTTCCTTTCATGAGTACTTAACCTGGGGTCCAAGGAGAGGCCTTGGTCTGTAAGCCCTGTAAAATTGTGTGAAAAATTCTTATACATGTTCATATGTGCGTTTTACTGCTGTTTGAGTCCATAGCTTTTTATCAGATTGTAAACAGGAACTTTTACAAGGTTAAGAAGGTCTACTTTCAATGATTTAGCATTCTAGGTAATTTCTTAAAAGTATATAAGCCCAAAGAAGGAGAATCAAAGCCAGTAAGTATTGTCAGGTAGTTCGTTCAGAATCTCTGAGTGGTCAGAATTCAAGTACCCTCTTCCTATTTAATGGGTTTTAGAACTTCGGAAAATCAGAAAATTCTTGGTCAGTTTTGGGTTAAGTAATTTGAACAGGGTCAGAGTCTGGCAGTTTGAGAATTGAAGGCTGGATTCTGGTCCTAGTTATTTTGCTTTTGTCTCTGGTACTCACGAGGCATCAGGGAATTTCTTTTAGAAGAGTGGAAACTCTTGGTTTGCTAGTGTGAGCAATCATGTACTCATGGAAGTTCAGTGCCAGCTCACTGGGCCTCCTCTTTAGAGCCTGTGAGTCTACTGGGGGTATACAGGGCACAGTGCTGGTAACTGGGTAGGGGAAGCCTCTGGACTTCTGATCTGGAGCTTATGTCTGAATGTCTCCCTATATTTTAGCAGAAATTCTTCTGTGGGGTGGGAGGAGTGGACACAGAGTTTTAAGAGGCTATTGTTTTGGTCAATGATATGATACAAGAGGAATCAATCAGTTATTTAGGTGGGATAAAGCACAGAAGGATGAAAGGCTCTATGCACATCTATGTGTATCGGTAGGGTTTTGCTTTTCATCTCTGAATGGAGACAAAGCTGTCTGCCATTTCCTTCCTTGCACTTGGTTTGCCCTTTCTTTTTCATGGAGGGCAATGGACCATGACTCAGGCTCCACAGCTGAGTGTAGAGGCTCCTTCAAGAGCTGAGCAGGGATGTCTTGGATCTGCATTCACGTAATCAGTCAGCTCTCCCATTGCGTCGCTGGCAGATTTGCATGGAATCTGTGCTACCAATAGCCTTATTGAATATGTTTCCTGGAAAGGAAAGTGTGACCACCTTCTCATTAATGGCATGATGGCTTTTAAGATTTGCCACTTGAATAATTTTCACCTTCCTCTTTTTTGTTTTGTAAAATAGTTATAATCATTTGGCTTCTTTCCACATTTACCTTAGCAGTACTACCAAGTCAATTAACTCAGTTGTGGGGAAAAATACTCTCTTTCTATCGAAGTGTCTCGTAATTTGATGTATTAACTTTAATTTCCATGGCAAGTCATTAACCTCAGATGGAATATAGCGACATTTTTCTCTAATAATACAAAAGTATTCTCAAGCATTATAATGTGAATAAAAGATCACATTACAGCCAGTTGCCTTTAGCTCAGGTTGGAAATATACCAGAGCTGCACCACCTCTGACTGTGCCTCGTTTCCAGAGCCTCCATTAGTTCTTTCAGAAATGGCAGTGTGGGTACTGATAACTCCTGTCTTTTAATTTTGTGTTCGCTGCCCATTCAAAGAGTCAAATGCTGCCTCACCTGTTTTTCTGAAACTCCATTTTTTCTAAGTCAGGGGTTGGCAAGCTATGGCCCCCTGCCCCTTTTGTATATAAAGTTGTATTGGAACACAACCAGGCTCATTTGTTTGTGTATTATCTATGGCTGCTTTTGTACTGCAGTGGCGGACATGAGTAGCTATGGCAAAGATCGTATGGTCCACACAGTCTAAAATACGTACTATCTGGAATTTTTCAAAAGAAGGTTGCTGACCCCTTCTCTGTGAGATCTGACCTGGTCCAGGGACCTGGCATATTCAGATGTAGTCTACATAGCTTAGGCGAAGAACCTGCTGGCCTGCTTGACGCTTGTTGGTAGCACAGAAATGTTTCTTTTCTTCACCAAAGCATGTGTAGTGACGTCCTTTTCTTGGCCTACAAACCTAGCTGGAGGTCTGTAATGCTCTGTGGCAGTGTTCCTAGTACCACAGCCTTTTCCAGCATCCTCAGGCTTGGCTGTGTTTTTGCAATGGTGTCTTAAGGGTCAGGCTGGTTTGACTTGCACCCTTCCTCACAGTGAGCATGCCTTGCATTCTCACACTTGGTTACGACAGACAAGGGACCCGCTGGCTTTGCTAACTCATTTCATAGTGGGGCTGATTAGCATGAGGCTTGACCTCTTGTTTGTGATATTTTTCAGGCTGCAGCATCCGGAGGTAGAAAATAATGACTTTGGCATAAGCTCTTTTATTTGTAATGCCCTGCGAACACATGTGCAGATTCTCCCCGGCACATAGCTGCTTAGGAATATTATGCTCTGCATAATGCCACCTGTCATCACTTTTGATATTTATTTCTATCACAAATCCTATACTATGTTTTATTATAAATATTACAAACTAAACCCACCATTCATTTTCTTTACAAGATGAGTAGTTGCAAGACTGAAGTCTATGTCCTAGCTTTCATGGAGGTTTTTGGTGTTGGCCTCTCCATTCTTCATTGAAACCTTTCTTATGGTGCCTTATTCCTTCCAGGCAAAAGAAGGCTGCATTTTGGCCAATTTAGAGCTTGTCAAAACCATAATGAAATTAGAGAAATTTTTTTTTCTGTGCAGTAGCAGCGGTAACAGCAGTGGTGGCAGCTATGTCATCAAAGAATATTTATGGATCATGATCCCACAACCTTGATAAGAGGTGAAACACAAAGACTAGTGTTTCTCAGAAGGCCACGCCATTCCATCTTCTGTGCACAGAGATGTGGTTCCTTCCCAGAACTGTCTGGTGTTGCAGATGATCTCTGTCACGCATGCCTCTGTGAAACTGAGTATTGTTTCTCACAAACTTGGTGCTGTGGTGTGATGGATATTCTCTAATAGAGACACAACTTTATTGTCTGTGAAATGGAACCAGGAATGGGTCTCGGTGTCTGTGTCATAACAGAGTCATGTAAAGTGAGGTGGGGCGATGACAGGGGGAATGTGCTGAGGTTTGGAGTCAGAGAGTTGGGCCTGCACACTGGCTCTACTCCTTTTTGCCTAGACAACCTTGTGTAGACCACCTAGCCCTTCTGAACCTCACTTCCTCTACAGTAAAATGCATACAATTAGAGTACATATGATAATAAAAAGTATTTTCATCATACACCTACAGAATCCATGTTTAAGTGCCACAGGGATGTTGGGTGGTGGGATGGTATGACCTCCAAGTGTATTACTCATCCAAGGGAAAGAGAACAATTGTAGACATACAAGCATTAGTTACTTTCAGCTAATCCTGATTTTGCAAGTAACATTTGGGGCTTTGCTATAACAAAGTAGCTTATCTTTTTTTTTTTTTTTTTTTTTTTTTTGTGAGGAGATCAGCCCTGAGCTAACATCCGCCAATCCTCCTCTTTTTTTGCTGAGGAAGACGGCCCTGGGCTAACATCGGTGCCCATCTTCCTCCACTTTATATGGGACGCCGCCACAGCATGGCTTACCAAGCAGTACTTCGGTGCGCGCCCGGGATCCGAACCAGCGAACCCCGGGCCGCCGCAGCGGAGCGCGCGCACTTAACCGCTTGCGCCACCGGGCCGGCCTAGCTTATCTTTTTTTAATTGCTGTACATTCTGTTTTCATTGCAGGGCAAAGAAAAATCTTATCCAGCTAGGTGTTTCCAAAACTGATTCATAATTCTGTCCTTTCCATGTCAACTCCACAATCTTGCCAAACAATTAACAACAATAACAATAACACAATTACAAAAAAACTGCTAAGAGAGTGTTTTCAGTGGAAATCACTTAATTATTGTGACAGCAGCTAAGGACAAATAATAATATAGCTTTGAGTAAGATACCATTTCTTTTATTGAATAGTTCAGCTAATAAAGTTTAAGGTACATTGTGCCTTCTTTCATATGTAATTTTATAATGTTATTAGAGAAAAAAATAACAAGGTTTAATAGAAGGTATTGTAGAGTCATAGAGGGAAATCATAAGATCCCTTTTATGCTTCCCTTTCCAAGCCTAGAGTCTGCAGTAAAACATTTATTGTCATTCCCCCACTTTACCTTCCCTTGTCAGAGATATTTAGGAACCCAAAGACCAAATGGCTTGGCTTAATATAGTTCTACCCCAAACAGTTTCTCTAACAGAAAGAGGTGAGAAGAGGAAACCCAAACTTGTTGTCTGTTGGTCTGTTTCTTTGCATCATTGTCATTTTCTTTTGACTTTTAGACTCTAATGTCTGTCAGGGGCTCTTGGAGAATAGGCCTTGTATTATTATTTCTGAACTTTTACCTGCCTAATAAATTTTAAGCGTTCTAACTATATGTTGCTTGTGGTTATCATAGCACAGTGCCGCCTGAGACACAATAGTGACATATTTACTCTGAACAACTGGAAAAGCCATTTAGTGGGTTTTTACACTGGTCAGATTTACTGAGGAAGTGCACAGCTACTATCATTCTCCAGATTTGTTTCAATTTATGAGTTCCTATTATAGTTCATAAGACAATTCCAAGAAGTGTAAGTGACTTGTAATTTATAGCCACGGTGTGTTAATTCTGTGAATTGTAGTCTAGTTAGGCTATACGAATTATGACTGCACTTATAAGTTGTTTACACCAAACAACATGATAGATAGATATGTCTTCCTTTGAATAGTAATAAAAGGAAATGCCCGTCAACTTAATTTATCACCAGACATGTTCATATTTAAAGCCCTTTACAGTGAAATAAAAGCCTGACCTAAAGATTATGGTTACTGCAGACTTGATGGCAGCTGAGACTGTGGTATAAAATACTGTAGGGACCTCGACTGCTGTAATAAAACTGGGTAGCTCATATGAAAAGCTGTTCCACAAGGTGAATGTTCTTGGATGTAGAAACAATTAAAGTAATCCTTCCAATCAGAGATCTGAGAGGTCTCTGTCAGGTCCAGAATGTCCCCGTCACATGGTGGAACTGAGATCTCGGCCAGTGCCCCTTCCTCCATTCATTGTCTCTCTGCTCCCTGGCAGAACTGCGGTCCTGACATTATCCACAGATACGTGCACTCTCTTATTCCACAACCTCTCTGAGGCAGTAGAAGGAAGAAAAAACGGAAGATCTTGAGAGTGTCGTATGGAGAATGGTGGTTTAAAAATTCACACTGACGTGGATTTTCATGTACACATGCACCCATTTGTTCCATAATTGAGTGCCTGGCAGCAGGGTTCAGCAGAGTGCTGCAGGCGGTAGACAGTGTCTGTCCTTGAGTACCTCAGACTAGTGCAGTATTTCTTGACCTCGGCACTGTTGTCATTTTTAGCAGCATCCTGGCCTCTACACACTGGATGTCAGTAGCAGCTCCCAGTCCTGACAAGCAGAAACGTTCCCAGGCATTCTCAGATATCCCCTGGGATGTAAATGGCCAGCAGCTGAGGACCTCTGGGCACTACTGGTGTGGGAGACAGGCAAGCACACAGGACAGTGAGTACTAAACACACACTGTAGGAGGACTGAACATGAGCCACGTGGAGTGCTGTGAAACAAAAGAGGGAGAGGGGGCTTTGAGAGCACTTGCAGATTCGCTGTCTTTCTCCCAGGCTGACACCACCACATTACAGTGCCTCTTGAATAGCTAAACAAATTTGTTTATATTATATCAGAATTGTGACTTTTTAGACATTTAAAAAATTTTGTTTACTAAGGGTGGTGTCTACATTATTTTTTTTTTCTTTAAAGTTTAATATTGCTTGTGCTGAATAGCCATGAAATAGCAAAGGATGGTTTTATAATTATCTAGTAGTAATTACATGGTACACTCTTGCCATCATGTGGCTACATGTGTGTGACACTGAGCTGGGGCTGCTGAATTGAAGATCCTGTGCAAGCACAGAGAGAAGAATCAGATGGTTTGCTTACAAGGTTCTGACGTTGTATTTATTATTTCTGACTTACTGAGTGTAGCTACTGAAAGTTATCCACCTGCTTTCCGTCCTAGATAGAAGTGATTGTATAAACTGTCAAAAAAAAAGTTTCCATTTTTATAAAAAGTCACATTTTAACTATTTCTCATCAGAAAGAATATAGCATTTATAGATAACGTAATTCATTGGTAATTTGTAAACTGTCTTTTCATATCTTCTATCTTAAACTGTCACTTAAGTTTAAAATTATTTATGAGTAATCTTTATTATCAGAATTCAAACTTGTGATTGTAACGTGCAAAGTAAAGGTCCTCTCTCAAACAAAAACAAAACTACAAATCTGATAACCTCTTTGATGGTTTTTAATATTGTTACTCTTCTGGAGTCTGTTCATTGCCATAGTTATGTTTCCATGTTATTGCCTCTCCTACATAGAAATTGCCATCATTTTAAGCTCTTTCCCCTACTAGCCTATGGTGTTTGAAGGATGTTGTCAATGCAGTTTGTGTGCCTTCCTGAATGTATGCATTAATCAAAGGCTATGAAATGCCCATTGGCGCTCTCAAGTTCATTTATAAATCAGCTATTGGCTAGGTCGTGTTTGCTGACATTGACTCTATTATGTACTTGTGTCTGAGTGGTGCGGAAACGTGGAGTCGTGGTGGGATTCATGATCAGCACAGATGGCTCCATGGGTACGATTTTGAAAAAAATGAAGTACAGTCATGAGCCGTGTAATGATGTTTCAGTCAATGACCCACCGCATGTATGACTGTGGTCCCATAAGATTAGTACCATATAGCCCAGGTGTGGAGTAGGCTATCCCATTTAGGTTTGTGTAAGTACACTCTGTGGTGTTCGCACAATGATGACATCACTTAAGGATGCATTTCTGAGAACGTATCCCCTGCCATTAAGTGATGCATAACTGTATATTGACTGAAAAAAGTGAAAACAGGACTGAAGATCATTAGGTATATATGTATTTATCTAAATGTCTTCTACCCAGCAAACACTCAGCTGAATCTGCATCAACATCCTGAATTGGAGGTCTTTACATTATAGCATGAGCTCCCTTCCTATTGCAGTGTTTTGTCTAGTTAGCAGTAGTTTAAGAAAAAATTATATCTAATGCATTTGAAGACCAGATGTAGATAACTCATCCAATTTACTAGTGTTCAGAAATACAAACTGACCTTTAGACATCAAATCCATTAATGTGCAGATGAGTTAAGGATAATTGAGATTTTCAGCTTCTGTGGTAATCACATAATTAGGCCATATGAAGGCAACTCTTTATGGTTTCTTTTTTAAACAAAGCATACACAGTGATCATTTTAATTGGTTTGATTTTATTAAAGGAAAAAGAAGTACTATAAATGTTTTTAGCATTTACATTTTTACATAGTAAATCTTTTATAGTCAACATGATAGATTCAGTAAAATAAGATGCTTATTTCTTTGTCCTGCTAAAGGAAAACAAAAGGGACATCAGCTTTAACGACCGACTTAGCCCTGACATAGATTTTTTACTTCAGTGAATCTTCTGAGCGTTAGGATTATAATATGTAAAAAGCAATAGATAACATGAAAACTTTATCTATTTCTTCTTAAAATCTCATGTAGTATTTTCAATTACTACAAAAAGAAGAGCTCAGCATCAAGAATCAGTTATTGACATTCTCCTTAATATGCTATACGTATGTGAGAATTGCAGAGCTAAAATGTGAAATCCCAGACCTTTAAATATTTTATGGGATACCTACTTTCAGTAACCTTTTTTGGACATTATTTTTGTATGGTTGTCTTAAAATTAATTAGTAATGGATTGTAGAACCAGGCTGCCTGGGTTTGAATCTTGGCTGGACCACGGAGCTTGGGCAAGCTCCTTAACATTTCTGTATATTGGTCTCCTCACTTCTTAAGTGGGGATAGTAATTATACCAACCTCTTAGTGTTGAATTATTAAACGTAGTGTTCTTAGAGTGGTGCCCAGCATTTACTAAGTGCATATGCAAGAGACAAATAAGTAAATAAATAAATGCAGACAAATGCTTTCTTTAGTGTTAATAATTTATTGTTGAAAATATATCCAAGGACACATTTTTGTCATTCAATTTATTAATTCACGCAAAAAGTATTTATTGACCACCTTGGTTGAGAGTTGTAGTGATGAGCAGAATAAGCACAATCTTTGTCCTCTCACAGGTAAGGCTTAGAGACTGACATTTATAAAATAATTACACAACTAATTACTTAATTGCGACTGTTATTTATGCCACATGTTCATGGCATTGGGTTGTTTGTAGTAGGGGAACTGGCCTAGTCTGTACACATTTAAGGTGAAATATGAAGGATGTTAGCTAGGTAAATATGCTTGGTATAGCAAGAGGATGAGACTGTTTCCAGTAGAGGTAACAGTACATAGGAAGATTCATGATATAGCCCAGGAGTAACAGGGGAGAAGAATAATAGCATGAGTTGATAGTGATGTTTTCATTGCTATCCAAATTCGTGAGATCTCCTCTTGTCCCTATAATTTGCCCTGTTGCCTGTCCTCCCACACATTCTTCCAGAGCAGCACCCCCTGTTCACCTCGCAGTCTTCCTTGCCTGCCTCAAAGCCCTTAAGCAGCAGTCTGTATGTTTTCTACTTCATCCTCTTGTTTGCCTGACACACCTATTTCTTTTTTTATCCTACTTTTTCTTGCCATCACTTTTTCGACTATTCCTGGTTCCTCAGTCCAGAGGAGTATTTGAATGTTTGGAAAATGGGTAAAAAGAAGCTTTATTTGCAAACTGTTGGAGCTAATAATTTAGACTATTTGAACACTGAGAACATAACCTTGATGGTATTTTATTGACTAAGGAAATCTTGTTTATTTTTTGCTTATGACCCAAGAAATGTTCTAGTTCAGAATTATTTTGAGATCATTGAAGACTAACTTATTTAAGTTCTGCCTCAGTTATTCTCCTAAATAATCTTTTTATATCTATCCACATTTTTTATCTTTTGATCTATGTTTCTTGAATGCCAAATCCCAGAAAGGTGGGAATTTCTAAGAGATTTCTTTATATGACTCCTTTCTCCATTACTACATCTTGGGAGTTATATCATTTTAATGAGAGAATAAGTATTAGTAGAAAGTGAAAGATAAAGATGGTTCTGGCTGTGTCAGCACAGGAGTCTGTGAACTCAAATTAAGGCAACTTGCAGGGAAGTGTGTGAAACCGCACATCCATCTTATCTTCTTAATTGCAGATACATGTCATAGCTGAACTATGGTAAAGTGCGGGTAATTGATGACTAAGTGGCGTTTATCTCCAGAACACAAGTAGATTCCTCAGGTTTCTCCAGAAGCAACAAGATGTGTATATGTAAAGAGATTTATTATGAGGTATTGGCTCACTCAGTTAAGGAGGCTGAGAAGTCCCGAGACCTGTAGTCTGCAAGCTGGAGACCCAGGAATAGCTGATGCTTCAATTTTAGTCCGAAGGCAGGAAAAACTGATGTTCCAACTCAACAGTAATGCAGGGGGAGTTCCCTCTTACTCATGGGAGGGTCAGCCTTTTTGTTGTATTCAGGCCTTCAACTGAGTGGGTGGGGCCTGCCCATATTAGGGAGGGCAATCTGCTTTATTCAGTCTACTGATTGAAATGTTAATCTCATCCAGAAACACGCACTCACAGAGACACCTAGAATAATGTTTTACCAAATGTCTGGGCACTCCGTGGTCAAGTCAAGTTGACACATAAAATGAACTGTTACAAAAAGTTTGGTTTAACGTTCAAGAATCAGTCGGTTTAATTCACCACATTAACAGAATAAAGGAGAAAAAGTATATGATCATTTTAATAAATGCAAAAATAGCAACAGCCATTTCAGATAAAAACTCTCAGAGGGACAAAAACTCTTTGTCAATAAAGTAAGTACAAGAAACCTACAGTAAACATCACACTAAATGGTGAAATATGGCAGTTTCTCCCTAAGATTTGGACCAAGGCAAGAATTTTCTTTTGGTCATTTTACTGAAGATTCTAGCCACTGCAGTAAGTCAAGCAAAAGAAATAATGGGCATAAAGAAAAAAAGAAGAAAACTGTCCCTATTTGTAGATAATATGATTGTTTATGAAGAATATATTTACATGTGATCCTAGTTCTCGATGTAGATCTAGATCTTCTTCAGTAGAAGAGAAGAGAGAATCCAAAATAGACCCGCTTATGTGGCATTTAATTTTTGTTGAAGGCACCAAAGCAATCCGTTGGGGAAAAGTCTTCACTGTTTGGGAAAAAAATGAACCTTGAACCCCATCATATACAATTTCTAATTAAAGATGGATCCTACACCTGAAAGAAAACTAAAATTTAAAACTTTTAGGAGGAAATATAGGAGAATGTTTTTATAACTTGGGGATAGACAAAGGTTTCTTAAGTCATAGAAAGCAATAATCTTAAAAAAAATTTGATGAGTTAGACTTAATTGAAGTTAAAAACTTCTGCTTATTAAAAGACATCATTAAAAAGACCCAAATTAGGAGAAAACATTTGTAAAACACATATCTGATAAAGGACTGGTATCTGGGTTATATAAAGAACGACAAGAATATCTCAATAAAAAATGGGCCAAAAATTTAATAGACTTTTCACAAAGGAAGATATACAAAATTAAATGGTGTTCACATAAAGACTTGTACACGAATGTACCGGTGTTCCTAGTAGTTTTGTTCATAATAGGAACTAGACTGCAAAATTGTTGTAAGGACTGGAGGAGGAAAAGGGGTGTGTAGGGAAGATAATGTTACCTAGAGATCAGGATTTCCAGGGAGCTCTTTTGCTCCTGCTTTCCTCAGCCTCTGGCCTGCTGCTGAAATCTCTTTGGACTTTCTTCTGTTTATGAATCTCTGCAAGTCTTCTCGTTGTCAGAACAAAACCAGAACCCTTTGTTATGGGACAGCTCCATGCAGGGGAGAGTTCAGAAGGAATGGGAGGGTACTGATTATCAGCACTCTGTATCCTGTCAATACTTTTTGACAATATATTGACAATACTGTCAAATATATTGTTAGTTTTTAAGCGCACCGATGTTGATGCCAAAAAGATATGGACTCTAGTCTTCATTCTACCACTTGCTTAATTCATGACCATTATTGGTTCTCTGTTTCCTGCATTAGTAATGTAAGGATATAGTTTCTCATAATGATGTGAAGATGAACTGAGATAATGCAAGTACCAGTTCCGTGAGAAAATTCTTTGCATTTATCACTGTGCCTGGTACAGAGTAAGCACATGGTGATAGATGTTTGCTATCATGATGATCAACTTGAATTCTTTTTAATTATAATCAGTAAGACCTTTTTAGAAATAAGAGCTGGTATTTAAGATAGGTCCCCTCCCTCCATCTTATATTAAGAACTTAGGAGACTAAGCATAAATGAAAAAATACCGTAACTTGCCATTGGGTCGAGGAAAGCATGAGTGCCATTGCTGTATTTAGTTGATCGTTCTTGGTGAGACAGTTCTTCATGCTGGCTCCACTGTAGGAATTTCATGTTCTGCTCATTCAGGCCTTCTCAGAGGCAGGGCCTCTGGTCTGTGATGGACGAGATTCTTGGATGTTGCTGCTGCCAAGTAGTAATTAAGTTAAACACTTTCATAAAGCATATAAAAGGAAGAGAGCAGTTGGATATTAAAAAAAAAAAATATGACACATTTACCTTGTTTGAACTGCTGGAAGAAATCCAGAGTAAAGTAAGGGTTCTTATTTAAAGTTAGGATTCCAATAACCTTTGTAGTTCAATGCCAATAACTTAATATTATCTTTTGATATATGTTCTTCATTTTCAGGCACTTAGTAATTTTATATCTCTGTGGTTACAGGTTGCTGTATTTCTGACATTTTATTATTAAGATTAGTATTTTAGATCTGAGTATTAAAGTGAGGTGGTATTTTAGATTAGGCTTTTAAAATAGTGTATTTTAGATTGAGTGTTTAAAAATTTTATATTGGTTCTGGGACATTGGAATATGTAACTTCTGTTGTCTTAACAATACCTAATTGCTATTTTGATGGTTCTTTCTTGATGATATAGAGGTGGAAATGAATTTATACATGTACAAACTGTTCTCATTGAAGGCTTTTTTGTGTGTTGTGACTGGCATTTAAAATCTTAACTGGTTTAAATAGCCGTATGAAAATCAAATCTCCCGATTAAGAACATCGGGTTATCTGTTTACCTTTAGACCTTTTACCTTACCTTTAGAATATGTTTAGAACATATTCTAAACATGTTAATTGACCTTAATTGTTTTGAACATATGTAAAAATGGAAGTTTGAAATAGTCTTCTGTTTTGGCCAATTTTTGTATATAATGTTCTATTACTGATTGTTTTGTTAATTTAACTTTTATGTCTTTATCTGGCTCACAGTATATGACTGTCTTATTTGATAACCCATTCATCCCATTCTGACTATAAAATCGTTTTTTCATAAGTCAAATGCTAATTGTTATGCTCTGGTTTCAACTGTAGGTACATTTCCAGTAACAGGCTGGAGAACTGGATTTAAAAATTCTTTCTATGCCCATAGATGATTTTTAGCGTTTCCTCCGAGTGTATCATATACTTAGAAAGTATGGATTAAGTGTGTAGATTCTGTCCTAAGGTGGTCATGATGGGTAAACATTCTCAAAAGTCTTATCCTTCCAACTCCTATTGGTGTAGAGAGAAAATGGATTACTTCCTTGATGTATATCTTCAGGAATCTGTCTGGCTTCTCTTGTCACACTTTCTTCTCTGTTGGCTTCCTTCTTAGGCAGTTGTTCCTCATGCTGCCACAGAGATGACTGTTGGCTTTTCTAGGCTGATAAGCTAAGACCACGTCCTGAGTTTGCATTCCATTGGCCTAGTTTAGGTCATGTGCTTATCCCTGAACCAGTCACTGTTGCTGTTGAGATGGAATGTTTGATTGGCCAGTCGAGCCTCATCTAAAACATGTGGCCTGAGCTTGGGGGAAGAGATAAAGTGCTCTTTTTAGTCAGAAAACATCCTAAAGAGAAGTCTTAGGAGTGAATCATGCAATAAAATTTAGTGATTTAATTCTTCTGCATCAATTGCAGTAAAATTTTTTGAAAAATTAAATAATGAACAGTAAATAAATAAAAACAGCCCTATCAAGTTCCACAAAACTCAACCAATGGTGAAAGTTGAAAACTTTTTCCAGATTTCTTTCCTCCCTCTTGTAGCTGCTGATTTATGCCATTTGGTCACTGATGTTATTCCTCTTTTCTTTTATTAGGCACTGAAACATTAATAGAATGAATGCTGTCATAGCTCGTTACTGGGGACATTATTGCAGCAGCACAAGTATTAAATTGAATTGAATGGATGTAATTTAATATTTGATTAAAGAACTGGGCCTTCTGTTAGTTTTCTTTTCAGTATACGTTTTACAGAAGGGGGAAAGAAAAGCCTATGGTGGGATAGGCTGTGTGATTCTGCACCGTGAAAGGAAGGCTGGCCATTTACAGTCTTGGGCGAGAGATTATATGAATCAGGTGTGGTAATTTTGCAGCAAAATTGATTTCCCAAACAGAATTAGAGTAGTGGGAAGCCATTTTCAAATTATTTTTTATGTTCCTGGACAAAATAAGAAGGCAAAGGATGAGCAGACCTGGTATGTGATAATTATTTATTGCTGTAAAAAGTCCTCCCTGACCCCTGCCTAACCCCCCAGGATACCTCAGCAACAGCTCTGGGAACGAGGAATGAACCAAAATTGAAATGGGGAATTACTGCACTAACCCTGTCCTTTCCCAGTGCCCCCCTTCCTCTCCCCTTTAATGGGGTCTTTCCCACCCCATGAGGAAGGGTCTTTGCATTTTGATTTAATGGAGCACTGCCACAGCTTGTATTTATTCACTAGTGAAGACAGACCATTCTTGTTTTTTTATTTCTTGACAGTTGATGGATTGTAATAGGCAGCCACATCTGAGGAAATAAATGAGACTGCAGTCCTGTAATAATTTCTTATTACACATATAGAAGAATAATCTTTACTGTGATTATTGTATAAGTTGTACAAATGTGGGGCTTTTTTTTGGCACCAGAAATACGATTGGATGGACTTGTTTTCAAGTAGTCTTTACTGCTTGGCAGAACATGAGGCTGATACCGGCTGTATTTATGATTACTTTCTGGACTCAGTCCAGTTTGGATTTCAATATATTCCAAGTACATGTGAATATGGAGAAACGTACGTCATTAAAATTGCATTTCTTATGTAGCCCATTTTTACATTTGGACTGATTAATGAGTTTCTGTAGAGTAAAAATAGAACACATCCCACCAAACCATTTCCTAGATTTATCAGTGGACCCGTTGTCCTTGGGGCAATGAAGGACTTCTCTTGTCCAGAGCTTGTTAGCCATTCATTACAACAATGACAATTCTACCTTTTATTTGAATTAACCAATTTCTTAGAGAACGGACGTAGAGTTAGAAATCTGAGTTGTAGTTTGTAGCTGCACGTCATTTGCTGAAGAAAAAAAGTGCTCCTTAACCTTTATGACATGCTTCCTATTAATTAAGGCAGAATCCTCATATTTACTAGTGAAATAGTTTGAGATCTTCTAATCAAAAGTTGGACATAATGATGAGGTAATTCAATTTTTAAATACATTATCTAAATAGAAATGGAGGCACGTCATTAAATAATCCAAATGTAGTGAGGTCGACATTAGATTTTACTTTTCATTTTTGTCTTGCTTTTTACGTTACTGGCAATACCCTAGTGTTTTGGCAATCAATCAACTAATATTTATGGAGCACGTACCGTGTGTTGGTGATGGACATAACAGCGGTAAAGCGGACTTGAACCCTGTCATGACAGAATGTAGGTTCTAGTGTGGGAAACAGACGTAAATAAATACACAAACATATGATTGCAAATTGTTGTAAGCGATCTGAAGGAAAAGAACAAGGTGCTTGGATATGAAAGACATTTGGTTTGAGATATGTATAGAGAGATCAAGAGTGAGAGGAAAACTTTGTCACATAAGAAAGGGATCCATCTAGGGCCGGCCCCGTAGCTTAGCAGTTAAGTGCGTGTGCTCCACTACTGGCGGCCCGGGTTTGGATCCCGAGTGCGCACCGAGCCACCACCTCTCCGGCCATGCTGAGGCCATGTCCCACATACAGCAACTAGAAGGATGTGCAGCTATGACTTACAACTATCTACTGGGGCTTTGGGGAAAAAAAGGAGGAGGATTGGCAATAGATGTTAGCTCAGAGCCGGTCTTCCTCAGCAAAAGGAGGAGGATTAGCATGGATGGTAGCTCAGGGCTGATCTTCCTCACAAAAAAAAAAAAAAAAGAAAGAGATCCATTTATTTATGGTTATTTCCATTCCAAGTGTGGGGCTTTAGTCAAGCGACCTTCTCCTGCCGTGCCCACTTCTAGTTGTACCCACCCCCTCTCTCCCTGCACCACTGCCCCACAATCAGATGTTAGGAAATGGATGAGACTCTCTCATAGGTATGGTTGTTATACATAGATATAAATCTATATTACATGTATGATCATGTATATAACCTGTTTCTCCACCTAATGGTAATGCTTTTCCGTATCATTAAATGTTCTTCCATAAGTTATTCTGTGATTTTTTTTTTTCGGTGAGGAAGATTGGTCATGAGCTAACATCCATTGCCAATCTTCCTCTTTTTGCTGAGGAAGATTGGCCCTGAGCTAACATCTGTGCCCATCTTCCTCTATTTTGTATATGGGGCACCGCCACAGCATGGCTTGATGAGCGATGTGTAGGCTGTACCCAGGATCCAAACCCACGAACCCTGGGCCACTAAAGCGGAGTGTGCGAACTTAGCTGCTATGCCACCAGGCCAGCCCATATACCATGATTTTTTTTTAAAAGAATACCCTATGGTTTCCAGAAAGTGTTTTTTACATTTTTTAGATCTTTGATAAACACTGCTGAGATAAACATTCTTAAATGTAAGCTGGTACATTAATTAATAATATTTTCTTAGGATAAGTTCTCAATTGTTGCATTACTGTTCACAGATTATTCATATTTTAAAATATTATTACACATTTAAAAACTTTGTTATGTGTTGCCAAATTGTTGGCGTGGTTTATTCTTAACATGTCATGGATTGGTTTAATGCAGCTTCATTTTGCTATTTGTGAGTCTGAAGTCAAGCAACTAACAGTGACAGTCATGGAAGTTAGTTCTGGATCCCTGTTGGCCTTAAACTAAATTAAATCCTGTTCTTCCCATCTTGATTTCTTAGAATAATAATGAGTCTTCTTACGAGAAATGTTTCTCCATATACTTCCCTATTGATAGTGTTCTAAATCTGGCCAGACAGAAGTTGAAGAAACACTTAAAATTCATTGTGTTTTTCTACTTTCTCTTTGTTGTTCTTTTGGTGTCTGTTGAATATATCTATCTGTTTTTCTGCTTTAAGTGATTTCACAAAATTAATAACAGAGAAAAGATAACAGCAGTGCCAAACAGATTCTCACACTTGAGTGGGAATGCAGGAATTGCCAGATGAAATGAATCTGAGATGGTGAATTATTTACTTATAGTGCTGCTGCGTGGTTTTCTAAGAAAGTGTCGCTGAAAAAGCAGGTGTTGTCAGTTAATTTAAAAATTTTTATTTCCAACAAAATTATTTGTTTTCCTTTTATTGTTTAGTGTTAAATTTCTGACATATTGTTAACATCAGAAAGTCTGAAATAAATTATACTTCTTCTTAAAGGCATTAATTTTTTGGTCTAGTTAGCTTTCATCAGGTTGTTTCCTGTTTTGGAAGTAATACTAGAGAGTTTTTAGGTGACAAGAGACATGTGATCAGAGTGCATTTAGTGAGGGGTAGTGTTTATGACGTAGCTGTTAAATAAAAGATTCATTTTTTCCTGAGACTCACATTCAAACATCAGTATGACGTATAGGACTTAAAAATATGATAACCCAGGGGCCGGCCCAGTGGCGCAAGCCGTTAGGTGTGTGCGCTCCACTGCCGCGGCCCTGGGTTTGCCGGTTCGGATCCCGGGCACGCACTGATGCACTGCTTGGCAAGCCATGCTGTGGCAGCGTCCCATATAAAGTGGAGGAAGATGGGCACAGATGTTAGCTCAGGGCCAGTCTTCCTCAGTAAAAAGAGGAGGATCAGCATTAGATGTTAGCTCAGGGCTGATCCTCCTCACATAAAAAAAAATAAAGAAATAAAAATATGCTAACCTGGAATTTATTTGAAGGATGTTACCAAGTTGTTTTTATTTCTCACAAGCAAAGCATTCTTCATATATACTATCTAGAGCTTCCATTCTGCGGGTGCATTATGCATACATGGCCATTTTATTAATTTTTTCCCCTCATTTGCTCCTCCCCCCCACTTAAAAAAAAACAATATTTCTTCATTAATATTTCCTACATTGATGTTAGTGTTTGAACTGTGCAAAAAAAGATGACCTCATCTCCGATTCCGCAGAAGTGGAGAAGAGGTGAACATCTCTAACATCAGTCAGATGGCTTTTAACATGGCCAGCATTTTATTGTGAAATCCAGAAGAAGGCTCGTTCCATGTTCAGCCCCTTGCATAACTCAGCATGCTCCTGTGGACTCAGTGATTGCGGAGTGAATGGGGAGTGGAAAGTCCCAGAGAGGCTGGAGGTAGGAAACTGAATCTTGCGTCACTTGAACCTTTTTTTTTTCCATTTATTATCCTTGTGACATCCAGCAAGTCACTTAGCATTTTTGTGCCTCAATTTCTCATCTATGAATTGTGATGGTTGGAGTGGATGATTTACTTTCTGAGGTTCATTCTGGGTGGAGTGAAATTCTAATTGTCTCCACTTAGTCATTTAAAAAGAAATATCTGAAAGACTCTCGAAGGTCAGTATATCTGAGCATCATAGGAGAAGGATTATGTGTTGTATACTTTCATGCCATTTCTGTTGGCTCCCATACATGATCTTATAGACTCTTGTGAGCAAATATTTATATTCATAAAGTATGTGGATCTCTAAGTCTCTGCAGAGCCCTGTTTTTATCTGATCTTGCCCAAATTTATCATCCATATAAAATGTGACATGCAATGCATGAATTCAGAACAAAATAACTTTATCTATCCCTCAATACTAAAGAGTTCAATTTCATGTTGTGTTTTACATGGCACCAGGCATAGATTGTTAAATATCTGTAACTCTGAACTTCCACAACCTTCCTATGAGATAATCAGGTAAATGTTGAGAAGCAGAAATTCTAAAAAAAAATTCTACAGCATTTTTTGGAGACCCCTGGAGCAAGCTATTTGCATCCATTCCCCTTCTTTTTTTCTTTGTCTGTTTGAACAGTGTTCCCATGGGTCAGAAAGGTAGAGTTTCTAGTTCCGTACCTTAAATTGCTTTATAATTGCCTTACTTTTTAAAGGAGACATATCCTGGCATGGTGAAGCCTGAAAATATTCAGAAGAATTAATCTGAACCTCTTAGAAGTAGGGAAAGTGGAGGAAATGTGTTCTGGAAAATTGTTAGCTAGACTGGATAAACTTTATCAACATGGCATGATATCACGCATAAACAGCAAAAATAATGAGACCCAGACATTTGTTCTCAACTACAATTTCAAATTGGTTATGGGTCATAGAAAAAGAAGTTTGAGATGGAAAAATATGGCCCACATTTAAATTTAAAACCATTTAAAATGTATTGAATATGGTTTGGTTTTGGAATTTCCACAGTAGAGTGGGTAAGAGTATGGGAGTTGTTCTAGATTTGAATTTGCCAAAGGCTGTATTACTTGTTAGCTGTGCCTTTGGGCAAATTAACTTAAATTCTCTGAGCCTCTGTTTCCTTATATGTTTTAGGAAAAAAATGTTATTTATTGAAATAATATTTTTAAGGGCCTCTTAATCCTCTAGGTACCTAGAATGTACTTCTCAGTAAGACAGACACGGTGTGTATTTTCATGGTTTAAAGTAGAAAAGAAGGGGAAGGTCAGATATGGCAAAAGTTATGAAACAATTCACAATAAAGATTCATGAAAATTAGAATAAGAAATTCAGTTCTGGTATCATACTTTTTTACTATGACTGTGGTATATCTTTTGGGCCTTGAGGAAACTTTTAAAGCTACTTTCTTCTTCATGTCTGTGAGAACAAAACGTGCAGAAATTTTCTCTGGGTGTGTGTTCTGGGACTCCTGGAGCCTACAAATGTATTGTGCACCTTGACAAAATCAGAGTTTGTGACCTCTGCAGACCAGTCTGGGGGAAAACGAGAGATGTTTAGGCCTCCTGCAGACCTTGCTTCGTTAATGGATATAAGGACAAAGGAAATGGCCTTTGCTCTCCTTATGTACTGACTTTGTTGATTAATATTGATCTTAGAATTATATTTCTTTTTTCCCTCTACTCAGTCAGTGTAAACATAATTATATGGTTTACTTTTCATGTGCTCTGGTGAAACGGCCTATTATTTGTCCTTGGCTGATATTATATGAAATGTAACCCAGGAAATCAAAGTGCTGTTGAAATATTATTTTTCATCTTAATTAGATGTAAATATTTTAAAACTCCATTTCCTGTATTAAAATAATTCTTATAAATTGCTGAGGTAATTATAATAAATTTCTCCCAAAATTATTTGTGTAAGAGGGTGCGTGTACAAATGAGTAGTGATTGAATATATACGTAGATGAAATAAGTCAGTGTTATAATTGATATTCCATATGAGCAACGGGTGAAGGGCCATTTGGGGTTAGTGATGGGTGTCTAGTCTGTTCCATAGATAGGAACTGGCAGGAAACAGGGTGTTTTCTGTTTTACTATTACATCAGTTTCCTGCAAATTTTTTAGCTTTTGGTTAGCTATTTGAAGAATCGCATGGCTCTACTATCTTTGAAAATCAGTTTTGTGAAATGTAAGTATTTGAGTACAGACTGAAACTTTAAAAAATTTATTTGCTTTACAACAGCATTTTGAGTTTACTTCAATTTTTTGTGGAGAAGGAGGTCAGGGAGAGAGCATAATCATAATCATGTTTAAAGAGCTCTGTTGATCAAGTATATTTACACCCTCTTTGATTTTTGAAACCCCTGTGAGAAAGCTAAGAAAGCATTTTTACATGAAGAAGCCGACTCAGAGCTCATAGCTTCCCAGTTTTACCAGCTCATAAGTAGAAGAGCTGTAGTCAGTCCAAGGTTCAGCAAACAGATAGAGCAATGTGGCTACTGCTTATTAATCATGTTAAACACAGTCATATTCATTAATCTGGTAGAATAGCCACCAGTGTGGACTCTTTTTATGTCTAGCTTCTTTAGCTCAGCATAATGTGTGTTAAATTCATCTACATTCATTACACTGATTCTGAATTCCCCTTTTTGTGATTACACTTAGTTTTGAGCTAGCTGAGAGATATTGGTCTGTTTGGAGTACTCCAAAGAGGGTGAAATTCTGTTCATATTTGTAGCTAGTAGTGAAAATTTTATGATAAAAGATTGAATGTGCTACATAAGTAGGGTATTCTACTCACCTTTTGGAATTTATTTAGAGGAATTCCAATATAAATAGATCCCTTTGTTTTTTTACAGTTAATCCGCACATTAAATACTTTCATTCATTATTAATTATTTGGTGAACATGTAAAGAACAAAAGCTCCTTCAGCAATTTTTGTAGTATCTCATTAGGTTAGATACTTCTACAAATAGTAGAATAATATCCTGTCACTAGATGCTGGCTTTACTAATTGCTTAATGCATCTATTTTCTAAAGTTGTTTTTATTTAATGTTTCTTAACAACTCTTTAAATTAGGCCATGTTTGGGTTAAAATAATTGATTTAATTAAATTCCATAAAAATTGAAGGGCTTCTCCATTGGAACATAATGCCGGAAAATATTGATCAGAAATACTAATCTATAAATTTGGGTGTGTATTGCAAAATAGTCTCTCTCATTCATATTCAGAATGGGAAGTAACTAGGCGTAAGTGTAGCAGAGAAAGTCTTGGATTCCTAGAAGTGTACAAATTTAATATGAGTTAACAGTGTGGTGATTTCCCAGAGACCTGGGTCTTTCTCTCCTATATGTTTGGTATGTTGCAGTGGAAACCTACTCCATTTATATATAATGTTATATATCTACATTTATGTAGATGTGAGATGAAGATGAAGATTCAGGAGTACTAGTAGATTAATCGTAACATTGTTTTAACGCCAACACATTACCAGCAGGTTATTCTTTACATGTGTAGAGAAAGAAGAGTATTTAGGGTTTGGTCGTGACTAAGTTGAAACGAATAAAAGGGTTAGGGAATAGGAAGTTATAAAAGAGATGCAAACCTGGATGAATAAAGCGTAGATTGTAGATCAGTTGGTCAAAAAATCAGGTTAAGAAAGACTCATAGCCTTGTCACTTAAATATCCACATTCTGTAGTTAAGATTTCTCTTGATGCCTTACCGTTAGAATTGTCTAGATATCTTTTTCAACAAAGTATCTGAATTTACTGAGTACTAAATTATCTATGTTACTATAAAAGGTAGTTTGATGATTTAGAATGAAATTATATTTCAGGCCTAGTTACTGATTTTGGCCCTAATTAGTTATCACCATCAGTCACATTCTTAGTTAAATAAGAAGTTATTACGTACGCCTAATACTTTGCAGTGTCTTTGTTACTACAGAATGTAGAAATAATGAATAATTTGTCTGATTATGTTGATAACACATTCTTTTTAATTCTTATTGTCATAGCTAAAGAAAGTGGGTTGTTAGAAAATAATGAAGTGGAGAATATCTGTCTTCCCTTGGTTCTTTATTTATGAAATACTCTTTTTCAAAGGGCAACTTGTAATGTACAAACTCTTGGGCTCTCAACGCCAGTGAATGGTCAGTCCGTTGAATGTCTGGCATTTTTAAATTTTATACACAGTTCCGTATTTTCATAGCTTCTATATTTGGGGATGGAAGACAGTTTTGCTGTGTGTTGGAGAGGAAATGGATATTTCTTATTATAGTGCTGATCTAATATAGCAATTTGGTTGAAGACAATTAACTGATAACCTTCAAGAGCAGTAATTTTTTTCTGTGGGCTAGATTTAGATAAAAACCATAGGGTGTTAAAAACAAACTTTTTTGATTATTGATTTGAATTTCTGAAGGAAATAGGAGTTAATATGTTGCTTGTATTTTTTTAAAATATGAGCTATTTTTATTGTTAAATACATTTATAATGGTTATTACAAAGGACAGTATCTTACAGTGTTCTTAGGCTTAAAGACATGCTAACTACTCATGCATGAGCAGAAGACAGCAATATATACTTCATTTGGATACTCAAACATCTTCAAAACAACAGTTTGCTGTCATTGGCTCTTCTCTTGATTTGATTGTCCTGTTCAGTAAATCTGATTAGTTCTATGCATTGGGTCCTTTTCATAATCATTGGGAAATTAATAATTCATAAGAAAGATAGTAATTAACATTAAATTTTAAATGTTATGTGTCCTCTCTGGGCTATGATATACTGTGGTTGACATTCATTGGTATTTTGTTTGTAAACAAGAAGAGAACTTTCCCCCTATATGTAAAGAAAGTTACTCTTTAATCCTGAGGTTCAAGTGGATATTCTCATGTTTCTTAAAACTGCATAGATGGAGCCATCTAACACCAAGCTCTTATATTGAAAGGAGGCCTTTTTTTTTGGATACAGAGAGAAGTCACATGACTTTAACCCCCACCCACATCTTATTCTACCTTACAGTATCCTACCTTGGGCACATGGCGGGATTCATTTATGTTGTGGGTGTTTCCTCTCATACATGCCTGAGTTCTACTGGGCCTTCAGTTTTAGTTTCTTCAAGATGGGAGGTCAAGGAATTGAGTCTGATTGCAACACATGACCCAACCAGGAGTTGGATGTGCACGCACTAGTTCCACCTGTGATGATGGCTCAGTCCTCTCATATTATCTCTCAATCCCCCCAGGTCCATGATTCTTCAAAACCCCTGTGTACTTCTCCTTGACTCGTAAGAGCATTTGGTAGACATGGTAGCCTGATTCTTATTTCCTTACTTGCTTCAACTTTCTCTGTAAGGCACAATTTAATAACACTAGGAGCTCCTATATTCTTGTGCTCAAACTAGGATAAGGCTATTTGAATAAGGCTTATCCTATTTTTTTTAAAAATAGGCACTTACATAATATTTATAGTAGTCTAAGTATTTTACGAATATAAAACGTTTAGTCCTTGTATTGGCCCCACAAGGTAGTTACCATTATTATGCCTAGTTTTCCAGATGAGGAAACTGAGGCACAGAGAGGTTCAGTAACATGATCAAGGTTACACAGCTAGTCAGTGGTGAAGTTGAGGTTTGAATCCAGACTTTTTTTTTTTGTGAAGAAGATTGGCCCTGAGCTAACATCTGCCAATCCTCCTCTTTTTGCTGAGGAAGACTGGCCCTGGGCTAACATCCGTGACCATCTTCCTCTACTTTATATGGGACGCCGTCACAACATGGCTTGACAAACGGTGTGTCGGTGTGTGCCGAGGATCCGAACCCACGAACCCTGGGCCGCCGCAGCAGAGCGCGTGCACTTAACCGCTTGTGCCACCGGGCCGGCCCCTGAATCCAGACTTTTAAGCACCATGCTATACTGCATCATAGGTCTTACAGTTCTTCAACAAATTGATAGCATGTTTTCTTTTTCTCATCTTCTAAGGCATTATAACCCCAAATAGAAATTTAAAGGAGTAGTTTTGCATATTTAAAGGAATAATTTGCATATTATCTTTTATACCCTTGATTAGATAGTAATTTTTGGTAGATCTATGTTGTTTAGAAAAATTTAATATTAATGTGTTTTCTGGTTGATTTAATTCCGCAATTAATATATCTTAAGTAAAATGTATGACAGCATCTTTTTTATGCCCCCAGTATATTAGTTTGTTAGAGTTGCTGTAACAGCCTGAGGAGATCCTGTTGGCTTAGTCCCCTTCATTGTGGCTTTGCCCTTGGAGTCATTCTTTCTTTGTTTCATCCTGTCTGTCCCTTTTAGTCCAGGCTGGCAGCATTTCTGCTGGTATAAAATTCTCAAAAACTATGTTGGTCTTCTTTTTTTTTTTTTTTTAAAGATTTTATTTATTTATTTTTTTCCCCCAAAGCCCCAGTAGATAGTTGTATGTCATAGCTGCACATCCTTCTAGTTGCTGTATGTGGGACTCGGCCTCAGGATGGACGGAGAAGTGGTGCCTCAGTGCGCGCCCGGGATCCGAACCCGGGCCACCAGCATCGGAGCGCGTGCACTCAACCACCAAGCCACTGGGCCGGCCCGCTATGTTGGTCTTCTCTGCATGGGTGCCCAAGTCATCAGGCAGGAGGGTCCTTCACACATCTTTCCTGGATAACCACATCTCCGTTCCTGGCTTCTGCTGAGATGGTTGATTTGGTTCATGAATCTCATGCCTAATCTCTTTAGCAAATGTTTGTCCACTATGTAGGTAGGCTAAAAATTTTCCAAACTGGTTCCAGTTTGCTTAGCAGTTTCCTTATCAGATTATGTCTTTCCTTTCCTGTCTTACAATAACTAGCAAAGAAAATAAGGCTGTACGTCCATACTTTCCTTGGAAATCTCCTCAGCCACTTACAAATTCTGCCTTCCACCCAACAGAACAACATTATTCTGCCACTGCATAATAGAGATCACTTTTCTTCCAGTGTCCAATACAGTGCTCCTCATTTCCATCTGAGACCTCACCAGAAGCACCTTTAACAAAGTTCATATGTCTAGCAACATTCTGTTCATGACTGTATGTGTATCGTCTATGACTATAGAAGCTTTCTTTACCCTTCTTCTCTCCAAAGCTACTTCCACGTTTTTAGGTGTTTGTTACAGCAGTACCACACTTCCCAGTGTCAAAAATTTGTCTTAGTTTTCTAAGGCTATATTAGTTTCCTAAGACTGCTATAACAAAGCACTACAAACCGGGTGGCTTAAAACAACAGAAATTTATTATCTCAGTTCTGGAGGCTACAAGTCCGACAGCAAGGTGCCAGCAGGTCTGTCCTCCCTCTGAGATCCTTCCTTATCTCTTTGTGGTGGTGGAAGTTAATCTTTGGTGGTCCTTGCCTTGTAGATGTGTTACTTCATTCCGTGCCTCTGTCTTCACATGGCCTTCTCCCCTGTGTGTCTGTGTGTGTGTCTCTTCTTTTCTGATGAGGACACCAGCTCTATTGGATTAAGGGCCCACTCTATTCCAGGATGACCTTAAGAAATTACTTCTGCCGTAACCCTATTTCCAAATAAGGTCATGTGCTGATGTCTTAGGGGTTAGCATTTCAACATATCTTTGGAGGGGGACATAATTTAATCTATAACGCCCGTGTGATAACCTATAACACCCACATAGCAACCGTAACAGCCACATAATAACTGTAACAGCCACATCAAGAGGCTACTAGGGGGCCGGCCCCGTGGCTTAGCGGTTAAGTGCGCGCGCTCCGCTGCTGGCGGCCCGGGTTCGGATCCCGGGCGCGCACCGACGCACCGCTTCTCTGGCCATGCTGAGGCCGTGTCCCACATACAGCAACTAGAAGGATGTGCAACTATGACATACAACTATCTACTGGGGCTTTGGGAGAAAAATAAATAAATAAATTAAAAAAAAAAATAGAGGCTACTAGGCTTGTGGTCTTATTTTAAGGTATTGTTTCCTTAGTTCCTTCCTAATTATCATTTAATTGTTATAAATAGACTGAAAAGCAGAATAATTTCACACATTTTTGCATACCTTCAAAGCTTTCCTTATTAGACATTTGCACATGAAAGCATTTTTTTTTTTTTCATAATTAGCCATGATGTGTGTCACAAAGAAAATATGTTAAAGTAATACTTCAGTTTGGGTGTTTTGTTAAGTATTAACGTCTGGTTTTATTAATCATATATTGTAGTTATATGACTAACTTAGTATTTTCTGTCTTAGAAAGTTGCTGATTTTTAAAAACATTTTCATCTTTAACTTAGATTGCTGGTTTTCAGTTTCAATAATAGAGAGCATGAATCTGAATTCCTGGGAGACAGGAACACATATCATGACAGGAACAAATAATCATGATTCCATGTAATAAGTCTTAGGGTACTGAAATATGGAAGAATTCAATGTATGCAGACTCCTGACAATTCTCTTTACATTTGGACTTAGCATTTTTAACTAATATGTATGTTCTTAAAAGGAGTAGTAAGAATAGCCATTCTTATTAGTATTTTGACTTCATATCAAAAATAGTTTGCTTGAAAAGTGTTACCTATTATTGGTTATTGCTCTTTGTACCAATATATAGTCTGTAAGTTTCTTTATTTCTCAATGAGACTGTTAATGTCTTACTTTCCAACTAGTAAAGCTATGTAGTGCATTCTCTTAAATGATCTCATTTAATCTTCATAGGGGTTTAGATGAGTGTTATTATTTGTCAGTAGTAACAAGAGTAGATTTTCTCTGTGCTGCTGAAGTTGACTGTTTTTGACTCAACATTGTTCCTTGTGTTATTTTGGGTATTTTATGACTCTTTATTTTTAATATTTAAGATCGAAGATAACACTTATCTATTGTACTTACAGTGAGTCAAGCAGTCAGTTGAGTTGTAGATCTTGTTGTATGTTTACAAATTTCCAGACATCTGGAAGAGGGGAATGGGAAATTAATACGTGTGAGGGGCCATCCTGGTGGCGCAGTGGTTAAGTGCATGCTCTCTGCTGTGGCGGCCCGAGGGTTCACTGGGTCGGATCCTGGGCACGCACCGATGCACCACTTGTCAAGCCATGCTGTGGCGGCGTCCCATATAAAGTAGAGGAAGATGGGCACGGATGTTAGCCCAGGGCCAATCTTCCGTGGCAAAAAGAGGAGGATTGGCATCGGATGTTAGCTCAGGGCTAGTCTTCCTCACAAAAACAAAAAACAAAAAACGTGTGAGACAGAATTCTCCCACTCCAAAGAAACTTACATTGTCTGTATTGTCCACTCCTTAATTGTTCTTCATGAAACAGCTATTAATAATGTTGTAAGAAAATAAGAAAGTTTCTGCTGATGAATCTAAACTTCTATATCTTTCTTTGGTGAAAGAATTGCATCTTAAACCAAATATATTTAAATTTCTCAGGATCCTCATTTTCCATATTCTTAATCCAAGATAAGTATAGCACAATGACTTAGAACTCTTTCTATACCTAACTAATAATAGAAAGCAGCGCTTTAGATTAATAGTACTGCATTCAAAGGAACAATTGGTACAATTTGCATTCAGTTTTTAGGATGAATTTTCTTTAGATGGCAGAATGGTGAGCAGGAAGGCAGTGTGGTAGGAGCAATAGTGCTGAGGTAAGGAAGCGTGTGGTGCATTTGGGCTCTGGTGACTTTGCTTCTCCGGTTGAAGAGTGTTCATGTTGACTTGCAGTGGGACAAGAACCTGGCAGTCTGACTGGTGGAGTCAAATCTTGGAGCCCTTGAATGCCTGGCTCAGGACTTTAGACTTAATTCTAAAGGCAGAGCAGAGTGATTATCAAAGATTACGAGATATTTGAGGGAGATTAAAGTGACAGCTATAGATAGCTATAAAGATGGTGCTGGGAGAGACTGGAGGCAGGAAATTAGTTAGCTTTGTTATGCTGGGATTCAGTGCCTGACAGTGAAGCTAGAAAGATCCTGGTTTAAGGAATTTATGCAGGAGACATTTTAGAGGAAGAATTAATCATAGATGATGACAGACTGGATTTCTAGGGGTAGAGGGAAAGGGAGGGATTAGGAAATGCTGACTGTGAATGTAGGAGAATGGAAGAATTGTTGTGTTAGTGATAGCAGAATGTTTGCAGTTGAAGAAGATGTTGGTTTTAGGCATGTTGAATGTTGAGTTTTTCTGAACTTTCAAATCATAATGCCTGTCAACATTTGAATTGCATAGAGTGATATTTTGGGCTGGAGATTCTTAAGATTTTGAAATTAATTTGCATGGAGACGAAAATTGTATCACCAAAATATTGACAGACATTGTTTCAAGGCTGTTGTTGCGTCAACCATTCTGTTGCCAGCTGTGTTAAGAAGTGTCAAGGTATATTAGTTACATCTTTTTTGTGTGTGTGTGTGAGGAAGATCGGCCCTGAGCTAACATCTGCCAATCCTCCTCTTTTTGCTGAGGAAGACTGGCCCTGGGCTAACAGCTGTGCCCATCTTCCTCCACTTTATATGGGACACTGCCACAGCATGGCCTGACAAGCGGTGCGTCGGTGCGCGCCCGGGATCTGAACCGGCGAACCCCAGGCCACCGCACCAGAGTGCGTGCACTTAACCACTTGCGCCACCGGGCTGGCCCCTAGTTACATCTTTGAGACTACTTCTGCACCACTGTTTGAATGATATCTGCCCTGTTGCATGGAGTATTGGCCTAGACACAGTGTAACCTGTGTGAAGTCTTTATAGGACACTTGTTTTATAAGATAGGACTGCTAACTATGTAGTCATGAGAATCAAATCCAAGTGGATTCTAAATGATCTTTTCTTTGAACTTCTCACCTTAACACTATTCCTTGTTCCTAGTAGATATGTTTCCAGTGGGGATGGTGGGTGTTTTATGTGATATGATGTAGAAGAAACTATTCGTTTGCTCCTAATTGTTGGTTACTTTGTAAAAGTATATTTGTTAATAAACATAATGTGATTAAAATATATCTTGAAGACAATTTGTCTCAACCCATTGGTTAAATTATTCTAATCACATTCATTGGTTACTTTTATTTGTTGCCAACCTAGGTTTTCAGCTTTGCAGACCTTTCAACGTTCAGCTCACAGATACATCCTTGCGATAGGTGGGGAATCCTTCTGTTGCAGGCATGCTTTCAAATGTGTCCTCTTTCCTTTAAGTTCTTGGTACACAGTTCCCTCTGAACTCTACAAGGGATTTTAACATATTATTTTACCATTTATAAATGCAAATGTACAGGTTGTCACTTTTATTTGGAAGAAATTGAGTTTATCATTCACTGAATGTTTGAAAATGTAAAACATTATCCTCAATTATATAGTGACTAAATATTCTTGTATGGTACTTTCAAAGGACGACTCATTGTGACTTGATGTAGCGAGCGTAAAGCACACCAACCCCATTGTGTTTCAGTGCACCTGCAGGAAAGATATGGTGAAAATTTCAATGGATATCTTTGTGAGGAAATTTCAGCCGGACAGATACCAGCTTTGGAAGCAAGGAAAGGATATATACACCATTGATCACACGAAGCCTACTCCGGAATCCACCCCTGAAGTAAAAGCCTGGCTGCAGAGGAGGAGGAAAGTAAGAAAAGCATCCAAGAGGTGATTGTCCCTCCCCCAGCCCATCCCACTTGTACTTCCGTAGTTAAAATGGGTCATTGAATTGATGTTCTCAAAGACTATTTATTTGCTTTTTAAAATTTATTCATCATAAATTTACTTAACATCTTACTGAAAATTTCAGGCAAAGTATTTTTAATTCTTGAGAAGTATAATAAATAGAATGCAGGAAGAGATGTATATTGTGTTTGAGAATATTCCTGAAGTTGCTATTTCTGGCAAATAGAACAATACCGGAACTTCTTAGACCTGTTACACTAATGTATTTTAAAGTCATATTGCTGCTCTCTATTCATCTCCATGTTTTTAACTTCAATAACTTGATTTCCAACTTTTTCATTTTGCTACCGACTTTCTTTCTGACTTTAGTAGTTTTCTTCTTCATTTGTCAAACATCTGAGATATTACTTTTCTCATCAGGATGCCTGTATTTTGCTACATTTTATACACTTGGTTTTATTCTTTTATGAGATGTAAAGCACAGCATGTGGTGTTTTTGTACAGTGTCGTCCCTGTGAACTTTATTCTATATTCCGTTTTTGTGGCCAGGGCGATTTCAAAAGCTTTTAGGCTTGTTGTGGGCATCTTGCTGTTCTTTTTTTTTTTAAATTTTTTGTTTATTTTATTTTTTCCCCCAAAGCCCCAGCAGATAGTTGTATGTCATAGCTGCACATCCTTCCAGCCGCTGCATGTGGGACGCGGCCCCAGCATGGCCGGAGAAGCGGTGCGTCGATGCGCGCCCGGGATCCGAACCCGGGCCGCCAGCAGCAGAGTACGCACACCCAACTGCTAAGCCACGGGGCCGGCCCTCTTGCTGTTTTAAAACCCATTGAATAGGATTATGTGTTACATTGCTCAGGTCCTCAAGCAACCTTTCTAGACTTACATTTTCCAGGTTTATATTGTATTTTTACTCTCCAATATTACTCATTGTTTTTCTTTCAGATTGTAAAAGTAGTATTTGTACATTGGAGAAAATTTGTAAAATAAGGAAAAGAATAATGAAGGAATCCCAAATCACCCATAACCTCACAATCCAGAGATAACCAGTGTTAACCTTTTGTATATATCCTTTACATATATATTTATTATATATTATGTAATATTATATACTTTCCAAAATTGGGGCTATGCTCTCTTAATTTGATGACGAGTTTTTTTTCTTCCTTTTTTTGTGAGGAAGATCAGCCCTGAGCTAACATCCATGCCAATCCTCCTCTTTTTGCTGAGGAAGACTGGCCCTGGGCTAACATCCATGCCCATCTTCCTCCACTTTATATGGGACGCCGCCACAGCATGGCCTGACAAGTGGTGCGTTGGTGCGCACCCGAGATCCGAACCCGGGCCGCCAGCAGTGGAGCGTGGGCACTTAACCGCTACGCCACGGGGTGGCCCCTGATGACCAGTTTTGTGAGTGTTTTTTAATGTAATTAAATGGTTTACTACAACGTAATTTTTAATGCCTGCATGTGTTGAACTAATCCCCTGTATATGGAGCTGTAGCTTGTTTCTAATTTTTTTTTTAATTCTTTTTTTTTTTTTTTTGTGAGGAAGATCAGCCCTGAGCTAACATCTGCCAATCCTCCTCTCTTTGCTGAGGAAAACTGGCCCTGGGCTAACATCCATGCCCATCTTCCTCCACTTTATGTGGGACGCCGCCACAGCATGGCTTGACAAGTGGTGCCTTGGTACGCGCCTGGGATCTGAACCCGGGCCGCCAGCAGTGGAGCACGCGCACTTAACCGCTGCACCACGGGGCTGGCCCCTGTTTCTAATTTTTAACTAAATAACACTGTGATTTTAAATCTTTACCCACACTTCTGATGCTTATTTTCTGATGCTCTTTTTTCCTGACATTTATTTTCTGCTATTTTAGAGTGGTAGTGAGCGGAGGAACCTTAAGAACATGGCGTCAGACTTCCGCATTTTATAGGAGGTACACCTGAGGCGCAGAACTAGTAGCCGAACTTGAACTCAGGTGTTCTTATTTCACCCTATAGTTTACAGTGGGGATTTTCAAACTGTTGGTTTTCATATCAATTTAGTAGGTTAGGAACACCATTTTTAAATTAGAAAGTAAAATAGAATAAAAAGTATAATAGTCCTTCCCGTGTGGTAAAGGTAAGTATTAATTCATGACATGTGTGAGCATGTGTGTATGTGTGTGTTGTGTCACCATCTAAAGTGTATAACTTACTGTGGGTTGCATTCAAAAAAGTTTGGGAAACTGATTTAGAGAGTCTTGCCTTTGGTAAATATGTTAATTCACATTACCAAAAAAGCTGGCTGTGGGAGGAGGCAGTTGTCAATCTTGAGTTTAAAAGAAACACCAATAGAACATCTTGAAAATTGTTCTTTAATGGACAGAAAACACAATACTCTAATTAGGTGGTTGATCTGTTCTCCTAGTTACTAACCACAGCGGTCCTGTTGATAGAGAACATAGATCTATGACATTGAACAGATTTGAAATGCCCTTCGATAGGTTAAAATAGTCAATGAACTTTGCTTTTACCCAGTTAGAAAGCCTCTTGTTAAGGGGCTTGTTGATTATGCTCAGACTTGTGCCTTGATTGTAGAGTTTGCTGATCTCTCTTAAGTAATACCCTATCTAGGGAAATCAAATGAAGGGAACAACTCATTGAAACCTCAGAGAGATGTCAGCCATCTTATTTTACATGTACTGTGCTGTTCATAATGTGAAGATTTCCACGTGGGCGAGTGCATGGGTTCTCAATAAAAGTGATGGTGGGGGCTGGCCTGGTGGCACAAGTGGTTATGTGCGCGCGCTCCGCTGCGGCGGCCTGGGGTTCGCCGATTTGGATCCCGGGCGCGCACTGACGCACTGCTTGTCAAGCCATGCTGTGGCGGCATCCCATATAAAGTGAAGGAAGATGGGCATAGATGTTAGCCCAGGGCCAGTCTTCCTCATCAAAAAAAAAAAAGGAGGATTGGCAGATGTTAGCTCAGGGCCGATCTTCCTCACGAAAGAACAAAAAAAGGGATAGTGGTGATGATGATACTGGTACTGTTTCTACCAGCAGCAGCCAAAGCTACTTTACATAGGTTATCCCTGGTACCTTTTTTATCTCCGTTCTCTGCCCTCCCTGACTTCTTATAGTGCTTAGTGTTGTGGAGTTTTCTTGTGTATGTGTGTGTGTATGTGTTTTTGGATACTGAAATATATGTTGCTTCGATTTGAGCTGCAATTCTTCCTAAATGAAAGTGTTAAAAATGTTTTGTCATATATAAAAGGCATCTATGACAAAGCTATCAAGTGACTTGCTGGAAAATACTAAAAGAGGAAAAAAATAAAAATTGTCCACTCCAAAAATAATGTTGATATAAGATGTTAAATACATACAGTTAGGCTTTCTCCTCTCTTATTTTCTTTAGCTAATGATGATTTGGCATTTAATTTTAATGATTTTCATGCATACTTCAGAATTATACAAAACTCAGGGAAATGTGGTCTCTAGTTCACCATGGAATGTAAAGAATCTACTCAGATTTTAGCAACAGCTTTATGAGGTCTCCTCATTTCTTTTTCCTTCTTCATTATCTAAATAATATTTGACTTATTGATTTGGTTTTCCCTCATGTCCTCATTTTTCACTTTATTTTTATTTGCAGACTTCTTTAATATTACTATAAAATTTTAGCAGTACTTTTTCCCTAGTAATCTTTAATAGTCAATTATTTACAATTAATTTCAATTTTTAGTAAATTGTTATTAAAACTGTTAAGATTTCAATTTCATATTTAATATATTAATTGTGAAGGTTATCTCTGCATAATGATTAAAAAATTATTAGTTTTTTTGTTCTTTCAGTAAGTGAAAATAACATTTGTATTGGTTTGTGTTTTATCTTGTCCATTGCAAACATTCTGCTCTGACCACAGCTTCTCTTGTTCATAGCTTCCAGGGCACTAGTTCTCAGTCTAAGAGGCCTAAGAATGAAGAGGACGAGGAAGTGTCAGCTGCAGTTGAAGGGGCAGAGGGCCCCACCCCTGACCCGCACCCAGATGACCTCAAGGCCAGTGAAAAGCCACAAGAAGCAGCGAAGCTAGGGAACAGAGAAGCACCTTCAGAGGAAGAGGCCTCTGCTAGCAGGATGCAGCTGGATCAGAATTCATCAGATAATATCAGACTCTCAGGTGAGAAACTGGCTGATTACGTTTCATGTATAAGTGGGAGGTGGTTGATGATCTGATGCCTTAGATCTGTGTTCACTAGCATAGACTTTCTTTTCCACATAGCTTAACCAATCAGCTATCTAAGGTTATGGGGTAACTCAAACAGGAGGCCAAGGGAATGTTATAAAAGTCAGGAGCACCACTGTTACATGTAATGAAATTGTGAGACAAACAGCCAGCAGTGCCTGTTTGGTTTAATAAAAAAGGAAGATTCTAAAATGAAATTTTTTTTTGGTGCTACTCAATTTAAAATATACAATACATTTTTGGAAAGCTTCTCTTGAATTCACATGGAACAGAGGAAACCAATTGTAGATAATTCTTTGTAGATTCCTAGCTTTCGACTTAATTTTAAGAAGAAAATAAAGGTTTTTTTGTGAAGTGGTATGTAGAGATCGCTGGCTGTTTCTCTGTACTAAAGCCATCATCTGTAAGTCTCAACTACTTTGCTTTTTTCCTCTTTATAGCATATTTCTCTGAAACTGCTTTAATGCTTTGCCTCGTTTTATATTTATTGGAGCGTTTGTCCTTTTACTAATTGAGCTTGTCGGTAATTCCTGTCTTCCTTTTATACCCCTCATCCGATCTGTCCTTCAGTCATGGGACTCTCCCAAATCTGGCCACCCCTTGCTTCCTCCTTGTTCAAAGCACTGTTATCTCTTGCCTGGACTATTGCAGAAGTTTCTTCCTTCCTGTTTTGCCAGTGTCCATGCTGGTCACCCCTGGTGTCAGTTCTCCATATGGCAGTCATAGTGAGCCTTTGAAGTGACGTAGCTTAGGTCTTGTCCCTACCTTCCTCTTACTCTTATTCCGTTTAGAGAGAAGGAAAAAGTCCTTATCATAGTCCTCATTAATCTAATCTTCAGCTGCTGCTTCATCCTCAATACCTTTTCTCTTGAAATATTTGTGGTAATAGAATTTAAATCCTAGACTTTTTTCCCAGTGAGTTTATACTTTAATGGAGAGCTAGACAAATAAATATATAATTACAATTCAGTATGGTAAATACCATGATAGAGATGGCATAAGATGTTTGGTGGTATACCAAGGAAAGAGCCAAAACAGAAAGGAGGCTGGCCTGGCAAGATTTCTTGGAGTAGGTGATATCTGAATTGACTTGAGATAAATGGATAGAAGATAGCAAGGTGGGAAAGGTAGAGAAGGGAATGGCAGCAAGCAGTGCAGAGAAGGCAGTTATGCAACACACACGGATATTTCTGTATAGTCCCACCGCATAGTTTTTATCACACTGGGTTTAATTAACTACTTTATGAATTACTGGGTGGTTTAGGCCAAGGGCACCCAGTTTCATTCACTACATAGTTCCTTGCATTTTGACCTCCAGGTTTTGAGACCTGGCAAAACACTTGAGTAGATGTGGCTAGGTTCACCATCAGTGCTGGTATGTGATAGGTAAAATGATGCTTATGTCTCTGTGAGTGTGTGTGTGTGTGTGTGTGTGTGTGTGTGTGTGTGTAAGAGAGGGAGAAGGGTTGAATAGAGATGGCAGAAGAAGAGAGGTGCTTGTGATACTCCTCTCCTTTTGTGTGCTGTCAGTGTATGATACAGGATTAGTGTAGGAAATAATTTTTATTGGATCCTCACAGTCTTACATGTGTTCGTTACATACATCCTCTGAGGTGGAATGTTCCATCAGTAGCAGCTCTTGGCATCATATATTGGAATATAATTCTTATTTTTAGAAAGATTTCAAATTGCTATTGCTTTGGATAATTATTGTTATTGCCCTAGCTTTTGACATTGGTCTGTAGTGGAACCCTTTTTAATCCCTTATTTTGCCAGTAAGTGTATTCTTTTGCCAGACTCCAAGGTTGCACCTTAACAGCTAATAAGGCTGCGTGGTGCTTTGGTGACCTTTCCCACCTATGTCTGGGGAAGTTGGAAGGTAGGAATTTAGTTGAGAATAGTTTAGCAGTTCTGCTCAGCAATAATACAATGCAAGGTTTATTAACAGTCTTTTGTTTTACTCCTCAGGAAACAGCTGCTCAAACACATCTGTAATGGAGGAAATAAAAACCGAGGATGACCAAGCCTATGCCATAATTCCACCTTCGAATTGCAGCGAGGCTGATGATTCCACATCTAGTGGCCACGTGACCTCTGAAGACTTAGACCCACCCAAAATTCCATGGCCAAAGTCACCTGAGTCATGCTCCTCAGTGACGGAGACTAACAGTGTGTTGACAGAGGGAGAAGAGAGTGACGTAGAGAGCCGAGGGAGTGGCCTCGAACCTGGGGAAGTCCCAGCGGTCCCCAGTGGAGAGAGAAATGGCTTCAAAGTCCCCACCGTATGTGGCAATGTCCGTTTTTACTGTATTTCTTGTGTGGTGAGAGGACTTGCTGAAAATAGCATTCTTTATGTTGAAATCTTGCTTTAGGGAAGAAATAACATTTCACATTTATGAATCTTAATCATATTTCCTTCAGGGACTGGGAGATAAGCCCTCTCTGAGCTCTGGCTCACATGGTGATAGTTAAGAGAGCATGGAACTTTTGGCCACATGTTGGAGCTTAAGTTTCTTTCTTTTTACATTTTTCTAAAATAAAATTCTTTATTTTGAGACAATTATAGATTCATATGCAGTTGTAAGAAATAGTAGAGAGAGCGGCTGGCCTGGTGGCATAGTGGTTAAGTTCGCGTGCTCTGCTTCAGTGGCCCAGGGTTTGCAGGTTTGGATCCCGGGCGTGGACCTACGCACTGCTTGTCAAGCCATGCTGTGGCAAGCGTCCCACATAAAATAGAGGAAGATGGGCATGGATGTTAGCCCAGGGCCAATCTTCCTCAGCAAAAAGGGGAGGATTGGCAACAAATGTTAGATCAAGGTTAATCTTCCTCTCCAAAAAAAAAAAAATAGACCAAAAAAAAAAAAATAGTACAGAGAGATCCTGTGTATCCAGTTTCCCCCAATAGAAACTTCTTGGAAAACTATAGTAGAATATCACAACAATATTGACATTCCTACAGTCAAGATACAGAATGGTTCTATTACCTGCAATATTAACCAGACTAGAAATGATTCACCTACAGGGCTCTGCCAACAGTTAATACCTCTGGGTCCCAGGCTTCCCATAGCCTCTATTTTTTTTTTTTTTGAGGAAGATTGGTCCAGAGCTAACATCTGTTGCCAATCTTCCTCCTTTTTGCCTTTTTTCTCCCCAAAGCCCCAGCAGAAAGTTGTATGTCATAGTTGTACATCCTTCTAGTTGCTCTATGTGGGACGCCATCTCAGCATGGCTTGATGAGTGGTGCGTACGTCCACGCCCAGGATCCTAACCCGCGAACCCTGGGCAGCTGAAGCAGAGTGCACGAACGTAACCGCTATGCCACCGGGCCGTCTCCTCCATAGCCTCTGTTTTAACATTAGGGCTCACCTGGTCACACTTTCCCCTGCCTCTGATTCTAGGACCAGGCTGACTTTTTCTGGTCCTTCCCACTGCCAGAAACAGACCTTTTGCCTCTCAAAAAACTCAAGACCCCTCTTCCGTATTCTAACTCTGTATAGGGTCTCCTTGTTTCTCCTGTGTTCTTGTATGATGTTAATATCATATGCTTTCAGCGTAAACTGTCACTGTAACCGTAAGATTGTGGGTGGGTCAGGCAAGCTCCGGTTGTGTGTAGTGATTGTCAGAATTCAGTCACCTCTTTTGACCTATACAACTTGATGAGGGAATTCAAGTGGTTGAGTAAGGAGAGCCTCAATTGTTTCAGCTGATCAATTGAGCTGGACGCTGAACAGACCAACTTCTTGATTGCTCCCACTCATTTCAAGTCACCACAGGCCTTTTTGCATCTTTGAAGAGCAAGGGAGATTAGGTAAGGAATCCACTTGGGAATACTCTGTTTATAAGTAGTTAAAATGTCAAATAAAATATAGATAATTTCCTAATTTGACCCAATAACATCTATTGTCTTATGCATGATTGTATATCCTACTGAACTATGAAATATTTATCAAAACATATGAGAAATAGAAAAATATGGTCTAATTTATTTGAAAAGGTGGCTAAGGGAAATTTGAAAATAGGATTCACATACTAGTAAACAAAATTTACACAGCAACTAGAAGGATGTGCAACTATGACATGCAACTATCTACTGGGGCTTTGGGAAAAAAGGAGGAGGATTGGCAATAGATGTTAGCTTAGAGCCGGTCTTCCGCAGCAAAAAGAGGAGGATTGGCAGGGATGTTAGCTCAGGGCTGATCTTCCTCACAAAAAAATAAAAAAAATAAATAAATAAAAAATAAAAGTAAACAAAATTTACAACTTAATTTCACGTAGGGATTAAATGTAGCTGAGCAGATATTGAGATTCTTTGTAGAATGGTGAATAAGTCAAATGTCCATTTAAATTATCTTTACTCACGTTCTTTAAACTAGAACGGAATTGAAAGTAACTAGCCCGTTTCCTTGCTTTTGATGGAGGTGAGTCTACCCTCGGTGCCGTGACCTTCATCTTTATCATTTCACTGGGCAAAGACTGCCGAGTAGGACGGCAGATGCTGCTGTTGAGGGCTGGGTGACGTGGTGTGCCCCTTCTTAGAAACACTTGTGTGGTATTCTTTTCTCACGCCGTGGTGTTGGATGATCTTTCTAAGTAATACAGACTCATTTCATTTTTGTGTAGTTTTGACCAGTGTTTCTTAGTATTAAGTGTAATGTGTGTGTATGCTGGTAGCAGTCAGCTTTAGTCAGTCTTCTCAAGAAATATTATTTGTTGAACAGTATCTGTCTGTCTGTCTGTCTATCTATGCAGGGCTCCATGCTCTTCCTGGTGTACACCAAGTATGTTCACACTTTATGTGCTATTCCTGCTGCCCAAAATACTCCTTCCTCAGAGAGCTAAATATGTTGCTCCCGCATTGCACTCAAGATTCCACTCAAATGTCTCTTGTCAGAAAGGCCTTCTCTGATGACCCAGTATAAAATAGCTCCCTCCTCATCTCTTTCCATTCCTTTGTCCTGCTTTATTTTTTCCTTATTGCATATTTGCTTAATGGTACCTTTAAATTTTACTTGTTTATTGTGTGTGCCCTTCCCCCTCTATCATATACACTCCTTGACAGCAGGGACCTGGTATAATCTTTCCTGCTGTGGCTCAGCTTTTAGAACAGTGTGGCACATAGTAAGGGCTTAATAAATACTTGTTGACTAAGTTACAGTTTCCTGCACTCATTGTCAGCTATTATAAACCACGGATAAATCTCACCCTCTATCACTGTGTCATTTTTTCCCCACTCCCAGCTTTGGTTAGAATGCTCTCACACATTTTCTCATAATCCTATTTTGGTGTCAGATGCCAGAGTGGTTTCTCTCCTTCCAGCCTCTGCTTCTTCATCTTACAGGGAAATTTCTGAGACTCCTTTCTTTCCTAGTCAACTGTTGATGCAAACCCACTAATTCAGACTCTCTCTGGAAGCACCCCCTCCTTCCCTTTTGTTTTGGATTGCAAGGATAAGAAAGCTTGTAAGTAGGTTCTGTCTGGGAGATGTCACAAGGGAGGGTGCACATGACTTTCTTCTCTACCTTTGAAAGGAAACTGTAGTTTGGAAAGCCCAGGACAAAAGCTTTTGTATAAAATTTAAGTGGTTTCAAGATGACAGTAGTGTGCCATATTAAAAAAAAAAACAATTTTTGATTTCTTTGATCCTCAGAGAAGTGGTGATTTGTTTCTGAATGGAAGGAAGTATTCAGGCTCAACTTGGCAGTATTGCTTTCTGTACGAGGACAGAGAGCAAGAGAAGCTGCCAGATATTCCCATGTGGCCAGCATAGAGGCGATCGATTGCCATGGTCCTATGTTGTTATAAATGTACAATCCTAAATTTAGGTTAGTTTTGTAGAACTTTTGAAAACTTGCTCACTGCTGAGTTTATTGCAGGCTTGATAAGCCTAACCTGCACCACAGACAGCGTTTTAATATGAAGTGGAAGGATAGTTCATTGACCTCTTGGCAAATTAACTAACAGAATGAATTCCTATTTCTTTGTGAGGTTTAAATTTCTTATAAAAGGGCTAATTCTTTAGGAGATAAATAAGTACAAGAAATCTTCATAATTAAATTGTCATAAGTCATTGTGAACCATAGTTTTTTGTTTAAAACAAGTCTTTAACTGTGGGTGTTTCCCCCCCATTTTTGTTCTGTAACCAGAGAATAGAGGGAGAAACCAAAACTGCTAAAAGTTGGCGCCATCCACTCAGTAAGCCTCCAGCAAGATCCCCATTGACTCTGGTGAAGCAGCAGGCAACCAGTGATGAAGGTGAGCTTGGGACGTTTTCAGTATTTATTCTGTATGTATTGTGTACTGTTCAGTATTTATTCTGTAAGTTTGTTGTAGCAAACTTTTCTAAAAAATTGCTTGGTAGAGAGGAAATTTGACCCAGTTGCAAATATATACCATAAGGAGATCATAAGTAATAAGCAATTTACAGGCAAAAGGAATTTGGGTTTTAGGGGTAAATACTTGCTTCACATAATATAAAATTGGTCATTTCTGACATTAGCCTTAAGATACTCCAGAAGTTGAGAATCGCTTCTCTAGAGGTGTCAAATCATGGAATTAACGTGCTGTAGGTTTCTTTGCATTGTCTATTTTTAACTTGAATCCTTTCAATTTATTAACACCATCTTGACTAAGAAACTACATACAGTTCTTCCATAGCCTATTTATACCTGGTGTGTTGGCAAAACATCCTTTCTCGAAACTTAACTAGATTTTACTGGCATGGCTTGATGTGAAATGGTTTCGTTTACAACGAGTTACTACTCTTGGGTGTAATATTTTTCTATTTGTTTTATCTGGTTGCCCTTTTCTTTCTCTCTTTTTCCAAAAATGTATTTTTCTTGCTTTCAATTAAAAATCAGACCACTGACCAGCTATTTCTTCCTTGCAAGTGTCTCATAAAATCATGAGGGCCTTATTTTTCCATCTCCAAAAAAATCAATTCAAGCAGGTTTTCTGTAAAGAGCCCTTCTTTGAGATAGTCTCCTTTTACTGGTGAAAATTGTTAATTAAAGTCTAGTGTCTGTGAGGATGCTGTCAGGGGAGTAACATGAATCTTGGGTTCAAGCTTCTCGTTTAAGTTTAAACACATTTGTTAGAGTAGACATCTGTAGCAGACTTTTTCCTTTTACTCACTGTCTTCTTTTATACCCCATGTTTAGTTAAAAAAAAAAAGATCGTCAGTCTAGGGATCAGATGATGATAGTAGCAGTTTCTATAACACCAGTCTGAGGTGGAATTCTGCCTCTAGTACTAGAAGTAAGGAAACATATTTGTGTTAATTTCCATGTATCGTCACGTTCAGTTCCTGTCTCCTGGTTTATCAGACCAAGCACAAACCATTTTCCCCTTAGTGTCAAGATAAAGGACAATTCTGTATAAAGTCATTAATACTTAACGTACATTACTTTTGAATTTTAATTACCTTTCCTCATCTTAGCCTCTTGGAAGTGAATGGGCTATCCTAACACATAAGAAAAACGGCTTTCTCCTGTGTCCTTGTTTTCCCGGGTAGTTTATTTTGATGTAGGCCATCATAAATTGAGCCAGAGTTTCTCCATGGAGAGTAGTTCTGATTTCATTCAGTATAGCTTGCAAAATTTATAAATGGGTTGGTTTAACCAAGTCCTCTCAAGGGTTTGAGGTTAAATATCTTGCTGAAACATTGGACTTTTGCCACAGTCGCACTCTCTCTTTTAATGTGTTAAGGGCTCCTGGGGTCCTCTGGGGATTTTTGAGAGTTAAAAAGGAAAATCAGAGAATTTTAGTGATGGCTAAAGATCTTTACAAGCTTCCAAACTGACAATGGAGAATATTCTGTGTCCTGGAGTAAATCATTTATCTCATTGCGCACTTGAATGTGACCTCAGCCTTTTGCCCCTGTGTCTTGTGCAGTTATAAGTGAATGAACATCATCGTTAGAAAGTGATAATCAGTGGGATTAGTGCTGGTTAGGAGCACACAACTCCAAATCTAGCTTCCTTGGGGAATTTTCTACCCTAACTACTGGGCTCCTTTTGCCTTCCTCATATGGAAGTAGGTGTGTATGCCAGATAGGAGCATGACTAGATTGAGCATCTGAGAGATTGTGTCTCTAAACAATAGTCAGTGTCCTCTATTGGTGAATGAGCATTTCTCTATTGAAGCTCGAGTTTGACTCCCTAACAGAAAAGCAGCAAAGGGGAAATTGATCCAGTACCTCTGGGAGCTCACGTGCAGGAGATGTCACCTCTAAGCTGCTCTTCTCAAAGGATAGTGCAGTGGCTCTTAGATACTCAAATGACCTGAAACTGTAGAGATCCTTCTGATTGGTGGCAGATGCAGTAATTACAGGATCAGAGAGGATTTCCATGCTTAGCTGCAAAATACAGGTCCATGGTGGTGGAGCGGAGGGGCATACATAAGAAAAGAATGATGTTTAGAATATGGTATGTTTATATAAAAACTAGTATCTAATTCTTGTTTTTTTGGTGAAAGAAATCTTAAATGTATACCACATATTTCTTATTTATAATTTAAAAGAAATTACTGGGGCCAGCCCCGTGGCTTAGTGGTTAAGTGCACACGCTCCGCTACTGGCGGCCCAGGTTCGGATCCCGGGCGCGCACCGACGCACTGCTTCTCCGGCCATGCTGAGGCGGCGTCCCATGTACAGCAACTAGAAGGATGTGCAACTATGACATACAACTATCTACTGGGGCTTTGGGGAGAAAAATGGAAAAAAAAAAAAGAGGAGAATTGGCAATAGGTGTTAGCTCAGGGCTGATCTTCCTCACAAAAAAAAAAAAAAGAAATTACTAACCTGCCTCTGGTTTTAACTGAAATATTTTTCAGTTAATTTTTCCTTGAGTTAGGCAGCTGCACAAGGTGATCCTGAAGCATGGATTAATATTCTATGTATTTCCCTGTTTATTAAACTAATTATACAGATGTTGAATTGAAACATAGACTTGAAAGAGAAGTGCTTTCATTTTATTTTATTTTTATTTTTGAAGCATTCCTTCCATGTGCCCATTCTCCTCCTGTGATGTGTCAATGTAATGGCATGCTGCTGTTCTCCCATTTCAGGGCTTTTGAGTGGGTGCCCCTGGGGTGTGTAGGCAGCATGCGGGAACAGGCGGGCTCTGAGAGCAGCTTTCCTGGCCTTGGAAGGCACAGGGAGTGAGGGGATAAACGCATTGGGGGCGGCAGGCTCGGAAATCTGCCACGGTATTTCTTTGTCTTTGGTTGGTGAAGATGCCTCCTCAAAGGCTGTCCCACGTTTCCCTTAATACTCCAGCTTTGATATAGGTAAGTGACTTTGAGGCCATCACGATCCAGTACCAGCTTCTCTCTCCAGCTTCATATCCCTCAGCTACCCTCCATGAATCCTCCTCTCCTTCCATTCAGACAACTTTCTTTTTCTTCTGGGTGGAGTCTGCTGCTCTTATTTCCATGCACTTTCCTAAACTGTTGCTTCGCCTGTGATACCCTCTCCTTCTTGGAACTGTTCTTTGCTCAGCACCTAGTCCTCCTTCCCTGCCTCTCCTGTCTTGTTACTTCTGTACTTACGTAGCTCTGGCATACCACGTGTCACCTTACTATTTGTCTGTGTGTCTGTCTCCTCACTCTCGCACCTTTCCTCCTGCCTCCTCCTCCTCCGTGTCCAGGGTCAATCACTGTGGCTTAAATCACCTGTGCATCCAAAAGCAGGAAAGCCCTGGTGATCCGTTAGAAAACATAGTCAAATATCTTAATGTAACATATGCTGTCGTGTTAAATGGAAAATGTAAATCCTTGTTCAGGAAATATTCTCTGTATGTATATGTGTATAGAAAAACATGCTGTTTTACTTAGCTGGAGAAATATGTATAATGTATCAGCTAACTCAGTTTTGTATCCTGACTGTGTTGGAATCTTCTTTACCACTGTGCCAAATCCTAGAACCCGTTCAATGTAAAAATGCAGCTGACACGGAGCAGATGTGGCCAATGCCTTGGAGACCTGAGGGCTCCCAGATAATGGTATCCCACTGGCGTAGTTGCTTAGCTAGCACCTCAGTATGTGTGTATATGTGTGAGTGTGTATACAAATATATATATACACATACATATATACACACACATATATATATACACACATACATATATATATACACACATACATATATATATATTTGCTGCCTTTCTTCCCAGTTTGAGGTCATTCAGATTCAAAAGTTTTTTAGCTAATGCATGCTTCTTCTGACTGGAGTTTTCATCAGCACCACTTTAACTGTGCTGGCACAACCTCAGAACTTCTCCCTACACTGACACCAGTATTCTGAACATGCATTTTATCAAACCCCTGCCTTACCCTTCATGGTTCATTGTCTGTTCTTTGAAGCTCTTATCCTACACACATGTATGCGTTCATTTCTCAACATTTTTTTTGACAATTTAACTACATTTGTTTCCAATATAAATTTTCCAGCTCTACCTACTATTGACTTTCAAGATATTCACTGCTTTGGTGCTTACTGTGCACCTAACCCCTTTGGTGAAGTGATAAGGTCACTGTTGTTTCTAAAGCAACTCTAAACTGAGGAGAAGCCCTGCAAACACACAGGGGGCCTCATGGACGTGGCAGTGGCTGACGCCCTGATACTCTGCTCAGTGTCCCCACCTCCTGCGGGTGATGAGTGGGGTTGACATACTAATATTGTCAGTGGAGTTTTGCTGGAGACTTAGAAAGTTAAGGTGAAACTTTATAAGAAAATATGCAAGATTGTTATCAAGTGATTTTAATTTTCTTTTGTATGCTGATAATTTTTCAAATTTTCTATACTAAATGCATTTCTTTTATATATGGACAAAAAATATTTTAAAGAGACTTGAAGTATCAATGTGATGGACTACATTACCAGATAATCCTCCAGTTACAAAAGAACAAGAAATAATTGAAAAAATAAAACAATCAACCTTTATATGTGCATGGAGAGGTGAAATCACATAAAGCTAGTATTTTTCCATGTCTACAATCATGGTCAGCCGACTCCAGGACTCCATGAGGTGCATGACCCTCCAGACTTTGGTGCCTGTGTTTACAAAGCAGGGATTCTGGCAACACCTGCTCCATGGAGTTGTTTTGAGGGTTAAAAGGCTCTGTGTAAAGCACTCAGAACAGTGTTCGGCACATAATGAATGTTTGTTGTTGTGGTGGTGATATGATCATGAGGAGCAGGAGGAGGGTGATAGCTGAGCTGTCAAGAAATGAGGGAAATCCAGAAGTGATTTCGAGGGAAATGACATCCAGATTGGTAGGGGAGAGCGAATGCTATGGCTGTCTGGGGTAAATGTGCTGGAACTAGAGTGGAGGCAGGGGAATCAGTGCTAAGACCTCAGAGGATCCCTCAGACATACAGCGCTGGACTCTTACAAGCCTCCACCCTTGGTTAGGGTGTATTCGGAAAAAACAAAAAACCAAAACTGACCCTAGGCACAGGGAGAGGACAGGAGGGCTTGCCGCCTGGCTCTAGGCTGGTAGAGGGAGGAAGATGATAGGACAAGAAGAGAAAGTCACCCTAACAATTCTTAGCCATAGGACTGCCATCAAATTTATCCCTCTTATTCCAAGTCAGAAATTTAAAGTAAAAGTGGGTCCAGACTGTTAATGCCTCCAAGGCGTCTTTCAGAAGCAATTGCAAAATTTTCTGAACCAATTCTGAAGAGGAATCTAGTTGACTAATGGACAGTAGACTCTGACTGGAGTCCTGGCTTTGTCCCTTGTAAGTTTTTTTGACTTTGGGCAAGTCTTCTCTCTGGCCTCAGTTTCCTCCTGTGTAAAATGTGAGGAATGATCATGAATGACCAGGGTTCCTACCCTACAGGTTCATGAATGGATTTTTGGCATTTCAAATACCCTGAAATAACATGTGGTGGTATGTTGAGCTCATCGCCATTGGACCAAATTTTTATTTGTAACTCTTCAACTATAATTTTATGATTTCTAGAATAATTGTACAGAAAGACTGAGACCCAGATACCCATCTGTACCATGTTTACCCAAGTGCAGAAGTGACCCCACCTACAAGTTGAAAATTGACAAGATTCAGATTAAAGTTCTGGTTATGGCTCTAATTTTCTCTAATCTCAGCCGTCTGGATAAGTCTATAAATCATCGATTCAGCAAGTGCAGTACTGTAATGAGCTGTTAAGCATCTCTTTGAAATTAAAGACAGCTTAGACCCTGATCCCTATCTCTATAATGTCTGCATGCCTTGAGGGTTAGATTAGGAGTGTATTTCAGGCAGTGTTAACAGCAATTTATTTTTTGGACAGTCTGTCTATATTAATATTATAATTCATTTAGTAATGGATTAAATATTTAAATATAGAGATGGAAGAGATCGCAATTGCTGCTTTAGAGATTATTCTTTGTGTTTGACCATTATTCAACCCATTTAACCTAGGTTTTCAGTTATTTTGAAGAATAAAATGTATGCATTCAAGTACAGTTAAGTAAGGAAAATCCCAGGAACTCAAGTCTGACAAAATCTGATTCCTTTCCCAAATGTTTTTCTCTGTTTCATGCTTGTCTTATTAAAGTGCTCATGTTTATAATGCACTTGAATACTAAACTGACCCTAAGCGTATTTTCCCAAGACTAGAACTACCCAGTGATTTCACTTTGTTGGAGATTTTGTTTTCTCTGGAATTGCCTGATATTTCTTATGGTATTTTCTGAAATTTACTCTGTGTCATTCAGTCACTGCAATACTACTAGTGCGCAAGCTGGCTTTTGGGCACTTTGCAATTGTCCCTCAAACAAAAGGACGTTATTTAGAATTGGCTGTTTTACTTTACCTTTGGTAGGTAGACATTTTTGGAGAAATTATGCCCTCCTGCCCCGGGTGTGCTGTAACTCCCTTCTTTCTAAGAGGATTGGTAAAGATTTGCGGGTTTTCATTTTATTTCTTTTATTTCAAGGATTGATTAAGTGGATATACTGACCAAATATAATAATGATGTCTTTTATTGATTCAGACTTTACAAATGTTATTTTAAGTATTAAATTAAACAAATTTCATTTTAAATATTAAAAGCACCGTTTATTTGTTTTGCCAGATGGTAGTGGGCACGTGACTCTCTGTATGGTGGGCAACCTGAGACCTGCCTTCTAGTCTCCCCTTGGCTGTAAATGGCTATGTGGCCCTAGAGAACTAAGTCGTGTAATCTCTCTGAGGCTCATCGTATGTTTACTCACCTGCATGATGAAATGGTTGGATTAGTGATCCCAAAGTTTCATTCAAACTCTAACGGTCTTTGATTCCATCAAAATGTAATAGGAGAGGATTCTATGTAGTCCCCTTGCCCACGCTAGCCTTTCCTTGAAAAGCAAAATAGTGAAGTATAGGAACATCCCTCATCGACAGTGGTTCCCCTCTGTAAAAAGATCTTTTCTTTGCCAATTTTAAAAAACAAATGCTGTTTTATGACTGTTACATGTCATGCTCCAAATGTTATTAATTTTTATATAACGATCTCTTCTCTTTGTTCCATCAGTTCTTATTAGCTTGAGGTAATATTATACTTTCATAATAAGCACAGTTATATTTCTGTCTGTTTAAGCAATAAAACAGCAACTTCAGCAGATTACTAAGTAGATTGGCTTAGAATGTTTGTTGATAGGTCACAGCCAGTGTTTTCCTGCATTATGTGGACGTAAAACATTAGATGTTGTTGGCACTCAGATTTAATGGATATTTTATCTAGCACTCAGCTGTGTAATAATAGGTGGGCGTTCTCAGTTTATTTTGATTCCTCTGTCAGTAAATTCCATTGGAAGCCCCGATGGCATTGACTTTTACTGCGTTATGGGGAATAAAAATCAAAAACACCTTGCTCTTATTATGCTAGTGGTTTCGTAAGGGTTTGATTGAATTAGAGGAAAAAATGCTAGCTTTTTAACTTATGTTATACAGTTGCTTTCTGTACTTTTTCAGAATCAATCTTGAAATTTTTCTCAACAGCGGTTGGCATGAAGTCTTATGATCAGATGTCTGAATATGCTGAAAGCGTTGGGATTGTAAAATGATAGTCAAGACTGATTCTTTAGAGTTCATGTGTGCATTGTTACTCTTGAAGTCTTGTAGAAAGCATCTGAGGAACAGCTTTTGATACTATAGTTGCATAAAAATAAAATTATTTTATTAGATTAATATAAAATAGAAATTATTGATAAATATAGAATTATTATATTTATTATTTTATTAAAATAATTTTAATAATTTATGTATTGAAATAAATTGTTGTTTTAGGTTGAAATGTATGAAATTGCTAACATTTGATTTTTTTTGTCTATAAAAACTGCAATTTCATACAATTTAACTTAAATGTATGCCTTTACATTTCCTTAAACTTGTATACAACCGCCTTTCCCTGGAGAAACCCTATAGGCCAGTGAATTATCTCATAATTTGTATATTTTCTGCATTTTTATTTCTACCTTTTGTTTGGTTGTGAAACTATGAAGGTAAAGAATAAGTTTGCAAAGTTTATATAGATTATAAAATTTAATTTTATGATTATTTTGTGGTCTTTATTTTCTTTGTTTTGCCTCTGATTATTGAAAACTTAGCCTTGGGCTGGCAATGTTCTGCAGGCTGGCATTTGGGGACCATTGTCATGGATTTTAGGAAGAGACTTTTCACTGCTGGGGTGGTTAAATGACATTTATAAGGCTCCCAGATAGTGAGTGATTAGGAAATGGCTCACATTATCATCATTTTAATTCTATATTGTGTTGTTTTTTTCATTTTCTCTTTTCTGAGTCTTAAGTTCCCAATATTAGGGAAATGATGAAGTGACTACTTTTTTATCATATCAAATGGACTTCTAAACTGTACACTGATGTTCCACTGTTTTATTGTTCACGTTTGGTTTTATTTTGTTGTGGGGAAGCATTTTCAAGATTGAAAAGTGCAGGGATTTTTGCTATGCTAATAAAAAAGAGTAGAAACTTGAGAAAAAGGTTACTGTAATATGTGAACATGTTTGAATATTACTCAAATATTTCCATCGTTGTTAAGGTCTTGAGGAAATATTCTTTATAATGCCTTTAAGTGAGTTAGCCGTGGATCTGGGGTAAGAATCTTCTTGGGAGAGAGCAGTGAGTGCAAAGACCCCGTGGAGGGAGGGAGGGAGTGTGGCTCGTGTGAAGGACAGCAAGCACAGCTGACGGGACCACCTGACGGCCTTGGGTGTGGAATGACAGAATAGACATTTGCTGCCTTGACTTGTTCTTATTTCTGTACATTCTCTGAGTAGCCCATGCCCTTGTTTGCCTAATAGCCAGCCTCGTGCACCCTGCATGAAGTTCTTCTCTGTTTCCTTAGCAGCCGTTTTGTGTGATCTGCCAGGCGGATACCCCTGTTAGTTCTTAGATCAAAATGTCTAAGGATCCTGCTGTCCTTTACATAGATGGCCAGTGCTGACTTAGCTAAGGGGAGCTTTTTTTACAGGTAAATTGCAACACGATAGTGGTTCTTTGCCTAGAGATCTTGTTCAGCCGTTTTTTGACTTTGTATTATAGATGCTGTTAATGAAATAGTTGAAGAAATTGGAGGTTTCTCCCATGGGAAATTTTGAACTTCTTGAATGCAAGGGACAGTTTATTTTTATTTCTTATTTCTAACCTCTGTCATATTGCCTATAGCCTACAGTGGTTTCATATGCTCATTCTGTCACCTATCTTTGATGCACTTTTTTTTTTTTTTTTTGTGAGGAAGATCAGCCCTGAGCTAACATCCATGCTAATCCTCCTCTTTTTGCTGAGGAAGACTGGCTCTGAGCTAACATCTATTACCAGTCCTCCTCCTTTTTTTCCCCAAAGCCCCGGTAGATAGTTGTATGTCGTAGTTGCACATCCTTCTAGTTCGATGCACCTTTTTGATACTCAGAATCAGTTCCTTTTGGTGCCATGTTGTCAGCCAATTTCTCAAAGATATGTCAACTTTCTTTTAGGAGTTTTCTTCTCCCCATTTCCACCACGATCTGAGAATTGACTGTGCTGCTTTCTTCCTGTCGTATACGTTATTAGCAATTATTATTTACAGTTCTTTAAGATAGATGATGATGTCGTCATTTTTACTGTTGAGGAAACTGAAGCTCAGAGACATTAATTCACTGGTCCAAGATCACAAGGCTGGTAATTTGTAGATAACAGGCTTTAAATCCTGTCTAATTCCCAAGTTTGCACTCTTTCTGCTTTATCACACTAGCAGCCCCCAATAACAGCCCCAGTACTGATGCAAGAAGACGTGAGCACATGTAAATGTCTGATAAGGATCAGCCGTCTTTGTTCATAGAGTAAGTCGTTTGCAGTGTTCCTGTTGTTGTCTGTGTGTATTGTGAGAATATATACATATGTGAAATATGAGCTAATGTTCTTTAAGAAATTTAAGCAACATCAGCAAAACCAAAGTTCTCTGTGAAATCCGCCTCCCCAGAGGTACCATAAGTACCAGGGCATTTTCCTGTAATAGGAGTGTTGAAAGAGTGTGTTTCGGAATGTTTCTGTTGTTTAAAGCAGTGTATTCAGTGAGTTGGAATGTATCCTTTTGAAATGTTTTGACATCTCTGTTATTGCAAGGTTATGCATAAAGAATGTGTCTATCCATTTAATTTCTTAAGTGCTTTAGACCTAAAACAGTGGAATTCTGTTATCCATTATTACATTAGCATTTTAGGAGTACTTTGATGCAGAATTTAATTTTTTCTTAGTGTCACCACTTCCCAGTAAAATCATACCTAAAAGTCCTGTAATTTTTTTCTCTTTTGTACTTTGAACACATCTTTACAAACCTTTGAAACTCAGCAGTTCATAAAATCATTGAAATACAGTTTGCATACAGATTTACAATAGTTTGTATGAGAATAGTAAAGTTCCCAAGTTCGGATTTCTTTGCTTTGTTGGGTAACTCACTCATGCTCTTGTGTCGTGCCCCGCCCCCCCCCCGCCCAACACACACACACAATTTCCTCCAGGATATTTGAAACCATATATAATGCCTCCCCGGACTGAGATTTTGCTCAAGTGCCTGAAAGATGACAGATGCCTCTGTGCTCCTCATAGCAGAGCATAGTGCCATAGCAGCCAAAAGACATCACTGGAACAGAACCCCAGCAGCAACATCATTGTGGTGATTGGTGAACAGAAATTGTACTGTAGTAGAGTCGATGGCTTTTCCCATCTGCCAGGTTCTATCAGCAAGTTCTGGCAGCAGCCCTTCCACAATGGCCCAAGTGTTTTTCTGTTGAGAAATCCATTTTCACTTAATAAGCAAAATTTGTTCAAAAAGACTGCACTGAGTGAATAAATCTGACATGTCTGCTTTTAAAGTAAGGTTTCCCTCAATTCATAGAACCTACCTAATATTACGCTGACTGCAGTTTTTTTAATTTTAAAGATTGCATATTATTATAATTATAAAAACTTAAAAACCCCTTTCCTTTATTCCAGACTTCTAAATATATTTTTATAGAATTGACATTGTTTTCGATACATAGTTTTTTTTCCTGATTTTTCATCTATTAGTATAATATTCATATTCTCTTAATATTATATGTTATATAATGTGTATATTCATTAATTCATTAATATTCTTCAGAGGCACTTTTCCTAATACTGGCATAATATGGCCATATCATAATTTAGTTATGTAGTTTTAAATGAGCACTTTCTTTTTGATACTTTTGTAAGGGACAGTGATTTTTTTTTATCATAAATAATACTCAGTGTTGTTTTTGACTGAATGGGAGAATAAAGCCTTTTTTTCCTGACGGAATAAATCTTTTGATAGAAATATGTATATATAGGAGATAACTGGATGTCTGTCTGGATTGGCTCTTCCTGTTCCAATCTGTCTTGTCATGTTAAAAGTTTAGAATTTAGGACATACAATTTAAGTAATTTTCTGGATGAAAATTTTCTGGGTGATTTTTGCAAAGATTATGCTGGAGACTCCACAGGTTATGCTGGAGACCCAGAAGGGAAGGAACCACCATCTATTGAAGCCCTAGGTCTTGCATACTAATGAGTAGCAGCTTTATGGCTGGTATCCTGTATAACCTGTTGGAAAACCCTATAATTTATATAATCTTCTACTCATTTTACATGTGAATAAACTGAGATTTAGGAATATAACTAAACTTTAAGACCACAGAGATTACATGAATGAAACATTATTTTAATTTATTCTAATAGAGTTTGATCAGAGCTCTACTCCTGTAGCCATGCTTACCTCAGAATAGTTGAATAACCATTGTTCTAGACCACAAACAGGGCCTTTATTACATTTCTTACCTAATTTTTTACATTGTTTAACTGAGACTGGATTTGATCTTTTGAAAAACAGAATTGTTGTTTATGGTCCTGAGGAGTGGGTGGGTACTACAAATGAGAATACTTCTGATAGCAAATGTGTGGGTTATTTTTCCCAAACCAACCAATTCTCCAACTCTCCAGACACCAATTGGTTGTCCTACAACTTAATTCATTTCTGACACTAAGAACTTGGAGTTAGCGTAGCCCCCGCAGGTTAAGGACTCAGTGCCACAAGATGCCTTCACTTAGAGGCCAAATCCTTGCTCCTGACCCGTGGGCTCTCAAGTCTGGGGGTTCCTGCAACTCCCTCCTCAGGTTTGATAATTTTCCAGAATGGCTCACACAACTCGGGAAAATACTTTACTTACATTTAATGGTTTACCATTCAGGAACAGCCTAAAAGAAGATATATAGAGGGCAAGGTATGGGGTGGAGGAAGATGTGTGCAGAACTTTCATGCGCTCTTCAGGTACATTATCCTCCCAGCACCTCAATATGTTCACCAATCTGGAAGCTCTCTGAACCCTGTTGTTTAAGGTTTTTATGGAGGCTCCATTTTGCCCACACGATTGATTAAATCATTGTCTTTTGGCAAGTAACTCAGTCTTCAACCTCTCTCCCCTCTCCTGAGGTCAGAGGTAGGGCTGAAGTGCCAACTCTCTAGTCATGCTTGGTCTTTCTGGTGACCAGCGCCCATCCTGAATCCATCTAGGGGCCCCCCAAGCCACCAGTCATCTCATTAGCATACAAAAGACACTCAGTTCTGAGATCCCAAGAGTCTTAGAAGCTCCTGTATCACGAACTGGGGACTAAGACCAAATATTTTAACCAGTGGTGCTCTTCTCACTCATATCACTCAGGAAATTCCAAGGGCACAGAAGCTCTGTGCCAGGAACCGGAAGAAAGACCAAATATATGTTTCTTTTTATATTACAGTATCACAGGGAGTATGATTTGAATAGTAAGCAGGGAGGATCATTTTGGAGATGCATTTAAGACACATTGCGGAAGGATGGAGGGGAGTTGTAAGCAGGCTGTCTGTGAGGGGCTATTAACTGATTTTATCTACAAGTAATTGTAGAGGCAGAAGTGGGCAGCCTCTTAGTACCCAGCTGTCACATCTATAAATCAAATATTGTTGGTTTAACTCTTATTTCTTCTTGAGAACTATTCTTGGGTTCTGTGTGCACATCTATTCCCACTACCTTTCTCCAAGAGCTTTTATTTCTGCCAGAAGTATTCAGACTCAGAGGCAAAGTTTGGTTTCCTAGGTATGTCAGAAAGAATATTTTTACTGCTACTAAAAAACAACAGTTTCAGTGTATTGTGTGCATGATCCAGAAACTTTGTGTTTGGTCTATAGGCAAGTTCTTTTATAAAATAAAACAACTTACTGTTTTTTAGTGATACCGCAGTTGAAAATTTTCAAAGCAGCTATGGAAGGTCTGCTGGTATGGCAGCGGCGTTTTCAACAGGTTACTTCAGTATGTTTATCCAAGATGGTATCTGTCTTCGCCATCCCCCCATCACAGTACTGCTTGTTAGGGGGTTGGCGCCCTTCATAGGCGGCTGCTTCAGCCATTGCTTATGTTTCCACAAAGTTCCTGAGAACGTGGTGTGTGGATGTGTGTTATAACCTGCTTCTGTGAATTCGCTTGTGTAAATTTAAGGAACTGCTCTGTGTTTAGGCTCATGCTTTTCTTGACTGTATTTACTTGCTACAGGGTAATAGTAATGTTTTTGTAGATATAACAGTTTAGGAGTCTAGATTTCCACCATGAAGTAAGAGACTTACCAAGAAAAAAAGAAAATTAAGTGCTATTGGCATAGAATTGTTTTTCTACTATAGCTGGCAAACTTTGTAGTCCTTAATGAAAGAGCCGAGGGGAGAGGAAGCTTTCTTGTAGTATTGACTTGTTTTCTTTTTGATTAAGCATCACGCATTGATTGAGGAAAACAGCTTATGAAATTCTTTCCTGGCTGTGAGAACATAGCCTACGCCAGTTTTATTAGGGCTGTATTGTTCGACAGTGACTCTGTGATCCTAATATTTTTGGATGAAAATGCATATGTGTATGTCAGTGATTCTCAACGTTTTTGGTCTCTGAACCCCTTATGCTCTTGAACGTTTCAAGGACCCCAAAGAGATTTCATTTCATTTCGTTTTGTCTCTTTCCTTCCCTTCCCATGGGTTTCCCTTATGGATGCTTTTTTGCTGGAAGTTAAAACAGGGAAAATCAGGAACAGTTTTTAATATGTTAATGCATCTAAAGGAGCAATAATAAATGCATAAACAGCTACATTTATTTTCATAAAAAAATAACAATTTTCCAAAACCATAAAAAGTGAAGAGAAGAGTGGCATTGTTTTACTTTTTTTGTAAAGGTCTTTAATAGTGGATTTAATACAAATAGTTGGATTCCCCTATCTGCGTCTGCATTCAGTCTGTTGCAGTATGTTCTGGTTGAAGTATATGAAGAAAGTCTGGCTTTGCACAGATATGTGATTGGAAAAGGTGCAGTGTTTTAATAGCCTTTTCAGATAATTATGGATATTCTTCTTTGGTACTACACCAAAACTTGACAAAAGGTAGTTTTTTAAAGATTAGTTGCAACGTGGAATCTGAAATCACATCAATGAACTTTTTGTACTCTGTGAAGCTAAATATTCCTTGGTCTATCTTGCACTTTGATTATTTTATGCATGCATGATTTGGTAACATCATGCATTGGTAGACAAAGATCTGAGTTATACAGGTCACTTTATACAATATTTAAAAATTATATTTGATGTTATCACTGTCAATCCCATCAGAAACAGCTTTATTGGGAAGCTGTCATGCTCACGATAATGGATACAAGTTTTCCAAAATCTAATTTTGACTCATAAGCTTGAATTTACCATTGTTAAGAAATACTCTCAATAGTTTTTTATTAAAATGACAGGCTTTCTTTGTTCACTTTTATAAAAATTCTTGCCAGACAACCAAGTCTGAATAACTATAGTTTGTTTGTTAATCATTCTTTCAAGTAAAAATGGTGTTCCATGAAAAAGGCAGCTCATTCAACTTGTGATTCAACTAATTGCACATGTACTTTTCCCCAAGACGACTGCTGAATTTCAGTGTGCAGCAGAAGTACTTTATGCCTGCATCCCATTTTATCACAAATTTAATAAAATTGATACTTTTTTTTTTTGGCTTCATCAAGGCATTAAGTGAAACTGCCCCCCCCCCCCAATATGAAGTAGTCCAGAATATAATGGCTGCATTGGTGTCACTGCCTTGATTCAAGCTAAGGCACCAGCAGTTTTGTCCTCCACTGCTTTTGTATCACCATTACAAATGTCAACAGGGTGACATAGGCAAATAACATCTTCGTATTATTATGAAAGTATATTTGACCATACAGACCCCGTGAAATTGTGTTGTGTGTCTCTTGGAGTCCACAGATCTTTCTGTGAGAACTGCTGTTATATTATTAGCTCTTCTTTTGTTCTTACTGAGAATTCAGTTGGGAAAGAAGGGAGTTCTAGGCTAAACATTTTCACAGATTTCCAAAACTTTGATACACTTATAGCAAGGGATCTCTCCTTTACTTCACTCTCTTCTGATTCTACAGCAAACTGTGGCATTCAGGATGAGACTCAGAGCTGTGCACAATCTTCTGATTGTTAGTATGCTGGTATACTAAAAGAAGATATAATTATACTAGTAGAAACATTGGTATTCATTAAATGCCTACAATGTCCATGTTTTTGTGTTTAATAATGTCTGCTCCTGCCCTCTTCTTTCATGAGGGTGTGTGTAAACTAATTTGATATTTTAAAAATCTGTAAAACAGTATGGTCTATTTTCATTGCACGGCATGTTACAAAATACATCATGTTGTGAGGTAATTATATGCCAGTGAGATTACAGTGAAATGTTTAGAGGTTCATTAGTCAACTGTAGTTGAAGAAATGGAGGAAGAGAAGAAATTCCTAGGCATAGTGATGCCAAAAAAACATTTAGAAGCTACAATGGAAAAAACATTTTTCCTTTTCTGTGTATTGGAAGATAGAAGAAGGTATTTTTTAAAAAAGTAAGTAGATGAGGGTACACTGAAAAGGAACCAGGAACAGTAGCAGAGGAAGGTGTTTAGAGGCTGACAGGGAGAGTTTCCATTTGGCAGTACCTGATGATGAAAGTATTTACATATCCCGAAGGAACTTCCCCCCAAAACATTTTTGGTTCTGTAAGGGATTGAAACTTGTAGTTACATGAATCTCATAAATCTTGTAGCCAGGGTTGGTCTATGCTAAACAGTGCTGTGGTTATCTATCTTAGAGATAGAGGAGGGATGCATAATTTGATGAGGAAATTTCAGGAAGACAAGATATTTACCTTCAAGAATGTGCCAACATTTTTTACCCTTTTTTTTTTGGCTGAGGAAGGTTGGCCCTGAGCTAACATCTGTGGCCAATCTTCCTGTTTTTTTGCTTGAGGAAGATTAGCCCTGAGCTAACATCTGTGCCAGTCTTCCTCTATTATGTATGTGGGTCACCGCCACAGCATGGCTGACAAGAGGTGTAGGTCTGTGCTGGGGATCTGAATCCGTGATCCTGGGCCACCGAAGCAGAGAGCGCTGAACTTAATCACCATGCCATGGGGCCAACCCCAACGTTTTTTACTTTTAAAGCTAAATTAAAATCTGAATAATCATCATCAAATACTTATGATTAATTCTCTTTTTTCTCCCCTTAAAAATATTGCAGCAGTCCATTGACAAACAGATCAAATGAAAATAAGATGATTAGCTGGATTTTGCATAATAGTCTATACATTTATATATCACTTTAGAATTTACAAAGAACTTTAGCACTTTGGAGTTTAAAAAGACGTTTTACATTTACTATTTCATTTTGATATTAAAAAGGAAAAAACCCCTGAAGTAGGTGAGAAAGGAGTTATCACCATTTGAGAATCTATCTTATCCAAAACCACAACCTTTTTGAATCAAAGGGTTTGAATTTAAAGCTAGGTCTCTGGACAGACAGGTCTCTGTGCTTGGTGCTCCATAGTGTTGCTGCCTGCTGCTTTTAATTTACAGGATTACGTAGTTACGTGTTCACTGTGTGCTCTGGCCTGGAGAGCATCCAAACAGAAGACACGTGCTCTTTGGGCCAGAGTATGACTTCATCTTTGGGAAGGACAGCTGTAGAGCAGGTGTTGAGAAGGCTTGAGGACAAGCTCAAGTTGGATCAGGCTCTACTAAGTCAAGTCTTTCCATCGGCCTTGCCTGCACCCTCCTGCTCTCTGGCTCCATTATCAGGAATTGTCCTTTTCCCCTACTTCTTTTTCATTATCACTAGGCTTTTAGGATTAAATAATATTTTCTCCATCCCTAGAATATTTTGAGAACTTATCATGTTAGCTTATGATCAGCTAAAGGGGTAAGAGCATCATCTGTCTTATGTGTGTTTTAATCTTTTAGAATAAAGCAAGTGATATAATTTATTATGAGGCAATAAGTAGCAACAGCTATTCAAACCCAAGGATTTCTTTTTGTTTAGATCCCAGTTTTACTATATATGTGGGAGATATTAGCCTATGAGTTAAGGAATTAACGATATTTCAATTCCTAGTTAACTTTTCACTCCTGTCTTTCATTTGTCAAATCTTAGTCTTTGCAGTAAGTCTTCTGTTGTGTATTGTAGGAAAACAGAGGTAGAACTAGTTTTCATTTAGTGTCAGAGTACTTCATCGCAAATATAGGCAAAGGTTCTTACCTTTTGTTTTGTTTTCAGACACTGCCCCTGCCTGAGTATGAAGCATTTTCCATTCTAAATGATGATGATGATGATGATGATGATGATGATGATGATAATAATAATACCACCAACATGGACACAGAAATGTTCCCTTTTATTCAGTTGATATTTGATGTCTTTTGAGTTGTTTTCAGCCTCATTCAACCCTTCGTATTTTTCCACCTGAGCAAATCTGCCTTGACTTTTTCTAAAACAGGTTAAGTCCACAAGGCAGGGACTGGAACACACTGGTTCACAGGAACAGCCGTGCTTGGAGCTAGAGGCCATTACTATATGGTATTTATTCAAAAGACTTGGACAATAACTGGTGAGGAGTTTTAGAATGCATCACAGCTCTAGACATTAAGTACTACATGTAGCCATGGTGGCTGCCACCTGCCCTGAGATACTGTCCTCTGCTATAGGCATAAGGAATTTTTTCTCTTAACTTGTTATGTCTTTCTATATTTTTCTGGCCTTCTATAAAATTTTGTAAACTGGTATTTTTATGGAGTAGATCTCTGCCCCTTTCATGTTAGCAGATATACATGCTTAAGAGATTTGACCTCCTGGGGGCATTATATTGAACAGATAAGGAGATTTGACATAGAGATTGTCTTTTATTTCCATATAATGCCAGTACATTGCTTGGCACATTATTGGTGCTCATTATTGGTGCTCATTATATGGTAAATGTTGTTAACAAGTCATGAATTCTTGAACCCCAAAGTTAATTAAGTAAAGTCCAATTAATAAATTTTTGTTGAACCATGTGCTATGCTAGATGAGGAAACAAAAAATACTGGTAAGGCAGTTACTGAACTGGTGAATTCCTTTGCTAGCTGGAAGATAATCTCAGACATATAAATTTATTTTACGAGGTGTTATGGTAGCAGTAGAAACACAAAAGTAGTGAAGTTGAAAGGAGGGAGCAGTTTAGTTATTCCTGGCAGGGATGGGGAAGGTGTTGAAAGGAGGCTGGTTGTCTGGCCGTCAGATCTGATCTAGTCCTTGAAGGATGAGGAGGGTGAAAGGGAAACTCCTTTTCTTCCACTTCTCTCAGAATGTGTTTAAAAGATAAAATAGGTTTCCTGTCTGACGTTAGTATCACAGACTCTTTGGAATGTTTGCTTCTTTTATAACCAGGGTTGTTGTTTTCCCCTGAGTCTCATGCTCACTGTCTTTTCATGCCCTCTCTCTTAAGAATTGCCTGAGGTTCCATCAATTGAGGAGGAAGTGGAAGAAACGGAGTCTTGGGCCAAGCCTCTGGTCCACCTTTGGCAGACGAAGTCCCCAAACTTTCCAGCTGAGCAAGAGTATAATGCAGCCATGGCCAGAATGGAGCCCCACTGCGCCATCTGTGCTCTCCTCATGCCATACTACAAGGTAATGAGGGTGGAGGGCGTCACATCAATGTTTCCTTTCACTGCTGTACTTTCTGTGTGACAAAAAACACAGGTGAATCATTGTAAGGTAAGTATGCACATGAAAAGGAAGCCATTAATACTTATGTAGCTAATGGCCATCATAAAACAGCAAGTAGAATTTCTGAGTGCCATTTTAGAGATATTTCTCTGACAGACTTTTATCATTTTTAAATATCTTGGTTTATTTCAGTCAAGGGGCAATTCCAGCCTTTCTTTCTGCCTCTTTCACCAAGAAACACATAACTTAAAGTTTAAACATAGTAGAAGCTTGCAGAGAGAACTTAGACCTAGTCTCTGTTTTATGTTTGAAAATGTCACTCACAGTAATACAGATGTCAAGCTCTGGGCCCACATTTAAAATGTCTTTCTTCATCTTCCCATGTGGGACATGCAAAAGACACAGCAAAACTCAATAGAAACTGAATTGTTCAGTTCACCCTCATCAGTCAGCTATGCAAGATGTTGTTTTCAAATATTACTCCATATATGTTTTACTGATAATGGCTCACTGATGGCCACATTCTCCAGCATTAACATAGACAAAATGATCTTTAGGAATCTAGTAAGCGTGGAACTGCTTGATCCATTTTAAGATATAATGCTGTCCTGTGTTGCTTAACAACAGGGATACATTCTGAGAAATGTGCTGTTAGGCCATTTTGCTATTGTGCAAACATCAGAGTGTACTTACACAAACCTACGTGGTATAGCCTACTACAGACCTAGGCTGTATGGTACTAATCTTATGGGACCACCATTGTAAATGTGGTCCATCACTGACAGAAACGATGTTATGCAGCTCATGACTGTATATTATAAAGTATTTTGATATGAACATTGTGTTCCAGGTTGTATTTTCACTAATAGATTCAGAAACAACTTTTTCAAGATCACATCTTTCTTAGAGTTCCATGTAAATTAAATGCTATTCTGTTCAGATATTTCAGACCATGAAAATGTGTGATTTGCCACATTTTCAGATCTTTGTAAGTAGAGGAAGTAGTTGACTCACTCGTCTTTGAATGTGGCACCGATGAGTGACAAACATTTTTGTTTTCCTTTTAGTCATTAAATTTCTGTGTTTTCTTGGAAAAACTTAGCTTTTTACTGATTCTTATTTCTATATCATAATCTGCCTGTATATTTCCCCAATAATTAAAAGAATTCCAACTAAAATTATAAAATTTGGAGAAATTTATTAATAGGAGCTCTCTGGTTCATTAATTAGAATTTCAAATAAACACTAAGTATTTTTCATATATTGGTGAGAGATGACAATTTTGTTTTACACATTATCCTTTCTTATTTCATTACATTTACCAGATCTTTCTGTCTTACTGTTTTAGAACTTTGTGGTGAGGCAAAAGACTTCAAAACCTCTCTAAATACTATTGCCCAGATTAAAACTGAGGTCTTTAAAAACGCTCCTTTGGGTGTAACCAGGCAATATTCTTCAGTAAATGAAACCAGGTCTGTCAACCTAGTGCAAATAAAGAAGCAAAAAAAAAAAAATCATCAAAATTGATGCTTTTCATGAACGCTTTAAGAATATAATTTTAGTAGCTCATCACTTTCTTCTTTTGCCAGCAGACATACAGCATATCCTCTTGTTCCTACAGCTTAGCTTCTATATGAGCCTGAGGAGGAGCGTGGATAGAAAGCTCATAGTTGGGTCAAGGAGGACGAGAGGAAGAAGAGAAGCTGGAAGTTAGTGGATGGAGCAGCTGTCCGCGGATTTGAGTGACCAGAACAAGTGATGAGCTCTTTTCCATGGTTTTCACTCATGTGGAAATATTGTGTTTTTCAGCCAGATAGCAGCAATGAAGAAAATGATTCTAGATGGGAGACAAAATTAGACGAAGTGGTTACTTCAGGTGGAAAGACTAAGCCCCTCATTCCAGAGATGTGTTTTATTTATAGTGAAGAAAATATAGAATATTCTCCACCTAATGCCTTCCTGGAAGAGGATGGAACAAGTCTTCTGATTTCCTGTGCAAAGTGCTGTGTACGGGTTCATGCAAGTAAATGAATCTCTCAACGTTTCTTCTAATCAAAATATGAGTAGCTATAATCATCCTTTTTTATCCAATTTTAAGCAATATCAGTGGAGAGCAAGTCTGTTTTTTTGTTCATTTGTTTGTTTGGGGTCCAGACGTGGGGTCGTCATGGGGCTCTTTTCACATGTTTGAATTTTACTTATTTTAAGATACAGTTAGTAAAAACTTAATTTTAATCTCTGATGTTGCTTCATGACTATTTTTCTTTGTGACTTTTTATTTATTTTTTATTTGTTTTGGTGAGGAAGATTGGCCCTGAGCCAACATTTGTTGCCAATTTTCCTCTTTTTGCTTGAGGAAGATTGTTGCTGAGCTAACATCTGTGCCAGTCTTCCTCTATTTTGTATGTGGGACGCTGTCACAGCATGGCTTGACAACTGGTGTGTAGCTCCATGCCCAGGGTTCGAACCTGTGAACCCTGGGCCGCCAAAGCAGAGTGCACTAACTTAACCACTACACCACTGGGCCAGCCCCTCTTTGTGACCTTTTAAAGAGAAATGAATATTCTTTTGGTGATTTTGGAAATTATTGTTAAATTTAATTATTGAGTTAAATTTTTATTCTTTGTAAGGGTAGGGAGATGGAGATCTCTAGGGACTTTCAGGGGAGAAGGTTGTTGTCCCTGAGGACTGAGATGGTTAGGCTCCATACCTGTCTCAATTTGGTATTTTTACATAATTGCTTAAGTGGTAAATATATTTTTTTATTGACTTGCCATGTAAATCCTCTAAAATGAGTAAAATGGATCTATTATATACTACAACTCTATTTTAAAGCATTTTAATATTCCAGATCTTACGAAATCACATGTTGTGTTAACATACTTGTGTATGGTGTATCTCTGTCACCGTAGTATGAATGGTTTGTCATATAGGTATTACTTTCTGTATTTACCTCAGAGCAATGCCAGTCTTATATTAGGGTTGAAATAGCCTCACTATCTATCATGTACTTATTATTATTTTATTTTTGTGAGGAAGATCAGCCCGAGCTAACATCCATGCTAATCCTCCTCTTTTTGCTGAGGAAGACCAGCTCTGAGCTAACATCCCTTGCCGATCCTCCTCCTTTTTTTTTTTTCCCCCCCAAAGCCCCAGTAGATAGTTGTATGTCATAGTTGCACATCCTTCTAGTTGCTGTATGTGGGACGCAGCCTCAGCATGGCCAGACAAGTGGTGCGTTGGTGCGTGCCCGGGATCCAAAGCCCGGGCCGCCGGTAGCAGAGCGTGTGCACTTAACCGCTAAGCCACGGGGCCGACCCTGTCATTACTTATTAATTAGGTACTATCAGCTTCCCCAAGGGATTTGAGCATAATCTGCTTGAAGTATAATCATAGCAACCTTCTTGTATTTATATCAATTTGTAGCACACACACACACACATATTCACCCTGCATTGTTATATGCATATATGAAGCAAAGCACCATTTCACAAAAAAATTAGGATTTAATCTTGACTCCTGAACACACTAGCTATGCAATTCAGCCATAATATTTCATAAACATGTGCTTAAAAACATTTTATGATCTTGGTTAACTATGATAGGCTTTTTCTTGGGTAATTACATTTCTGTTATTTTTCTCTTCCCATCTCAAATTTTATAGAAATTTAATGTTAAAAATTACTCATTTAAATCTTTCCAAACCTTGTTATTTTAGGAAATCAGAGTAACCTATGTTTGTTGGTACCCTATAATTGCTACATATATTTGCATCATCAGCTATCTTCTTACATAGTTATTTTGAGTCCAGCATGTATTGAAAAGACAAGTAATTGAAGACATCTCTTCATCACTAACCATGGATTGTGCATCCTTTGTCCCTATCACTGAACTTAAAGCTAATTAAACATTTTAAATAATATTAATTTAAAAAATATTATTTTGGGGCCAACCTGGTGGTGTAGTGGTTAAGTTTGCACGCTCTGCTTCATTGGCCTGGGGTTCGCGGGTTCGGATCCTGGGTGCGGACTTAGGCACTGCTTATCAAGCCATGCTATGGCGCCATCCCATGTAAAGTACTGGAAGATGGGCATGGATGTTAGGCCAGGGCCAATCTTCCTCAGCAAGAAAGAGGAGGATTGGCAGTGGATGTTAGCTCAGGACTAATCTTCCTCAAAAAAAAAAATTATGTCAAAGTTTATTGTTTTATTTTAAAACTTTTCTAAACTTTACTTCATGAATTACAACTTATTTTGAATTATGTTTTGCATGAGTAAAGGACTAGATCTGACAGTTTAGAAAGTTTATTATTGCCTATTTAAAAATTATCATCAGTATTCTCGACGATAACTATTGTGAGCGTTAGTAACTATTAAGACCCACATTCTCATATTTCCTGGGACCGACATCCTATTAGCTATGAGGCGTGAGAACTGAAAGTATCTTTGAGACAGCCTGGCTTATGTTTTGTTCTAAGAATCAAAAATGGTATGGTAGGCAGTTCTGATTTTATTATTCAGTGCTAAGATGTGTAATATTGTCACAATGTTATAATTCATGGATCCATTCTGTTATTTTATAGGTTGTTATGGTATCCCTTCTCATGAGATCTGTGATGGATGGCTGTGTGCCCGGTGCAAAAGAAATGCATGGACAGCAGTAAGTGGCGTATTTAAGTATCTCTTAACCCCTCTTCTCACTCCATCTACTGTGGACACATTTAAATCTAGGGTAAGGTAATATTGTACACATGCTTTTGTCTGCAATTCCACGCTTATTTGTATTTCTAGTCTTCTCTTTCTAAATCATCCTACATGGTGGCTCTATATCCATTGTAGAAATAGTAAATAAATTTCTAGGTGTCATTCCACTACTCAGGAACCTACAGAGACTGCTAGTTTATCAGAGAAGGTCCAAAATATTATTTCATTTTCTTGCCCAAGTCTGTTTTGCAATTCTTGAAAATAAGTATTCTAAGTAACAATCAGGGTGGGGATCCTCATTGACCCCGAGGAAACCATGCTCGTGCACAACTATTCAACTAGCATGAGGTCTTTCCCCATTTATTCACTCATACATTCATACTGCAACAAATTTTAGTGTCTACTCTATGTCAGGCATTGCAGTGAACTTGAGACAGAACTTTAACAACACGTGATTTCCCACTTGGGGGACATAGATTCCTCTTCATCTAAACTGTTTTTGCTGAAGTCCCTGTTAAACTTTAGCTTACTTCTAAGCATTGAGTTCCATTCCATCAATCTACTACCTGTGTCACTCATTTTGCCATTTAATTATGTTCTACCTTAATTTTTCTTAAAAATTCTCTGTCAAGAGGTATCACAATATTCTTGAAAGTGAGGACCTGGCAGATCACAACACTTTCTCCCTCACTGTGGATCTCAGAGCAGATGCTCAGCTCTGAGATGATTTTGATTGTAATAGTAGCATTTGCTTTATTCCTCAATGATCTCTAATGACAGTGAATTAAATTTCCTTGCAACCAAACTTAAAAACCTGAAGGACAATGTAAGGCAAATGCCTTGCATGATGAAAATTTATGTCATGATTATGTATGTTCAGCTCTCAGTGTTGAAATGGATGTATGGTGACTATAAATTAAAGGCATCCGTGAGGATGTCCTTTTGAATGATTTTATTGATGGCATTCACTTTGGGTAGTGAGGGGAAAACAAGGGAAAATAATGGTCACTCTTTACTGTCCAAATAATCTGATCTATTTGATGTTAGAGGTAACATCTCCAACATATGAAGTCTTTTTATTAGTGGGCCCAGAAAACATCTTGGTATTTCCTTTGGTGTGATCATTGTTAACAAAAACTATGTAAATGTGGAGTATCTTTAAATTAACCAGAAAGTCCTCCTATAATAAATATATTCAGCTCTCGTTTACCATGCAGGTCCTATTCCTATTGTATGAGCCAAAGTAAAGCCTTGTAGAATCACTTTGACCAGTGATGTCCTCTCATTTACCCTGAAATATAGGTTTAGAAATTAGTGATAGTCTAATCCAGTTCACCAAAGCATGAAGAGTTCTCTGTTCCATCCACAGTTACTGCTTGGCTCCTGTGCTCACACACCGAGCAGTCCTGTTATCCAAGGTACCATTGCCCTTTGCATGGCAGAGCCAGGCCTAGGCCACCCACTGTTTCTAAGGCTGCTTCTGATCGATTTTGCTGTTTTCCTTTAGCATGTCTTAAGAAGGAAAAACTTAGATTAGTCACTCTTTGGAACTAATTTATAGCATCTTTCTGTTAATCTTAACCCCTTGCACCGTTGAAGATACCATATGCCTTTCGTATTTTAGTACTGGTACCATGTAAATCTCTTCTAATTTGTAATAGAAATGGGAACTCTTGAATACAACTTTACAGTGATTTTTTTAGACCCACATAATTTGTTATTTCTAATTGGAAATGATCCAAATTCACAGTGAGCCAATTGTTTTTTCAATTGATACATTTTAAGTGAACTTTGTCTAAGAGGCTCTATTCCTAAATTTTTCTCCAGAGAAATAATTGAATTGCAGTTTAAGCATTGCAGAGAAGTAACTGATAATATTGATATTCTGGCTTTAACACCCTTATTTGGTATGGCAATGAGTGTTGCAATATTAATTTTTACTAAACACTTATGTATGATTTTTTGGATTTTGTGGCTGGAATGATTGCATTTTAAAAGTATCTTCAGATCTGACTTCAGGAATCAATCTCACTTGTCAGTTTTAGGTTCCAGAGGAACCCTAGACCTCCTCTTAAGTATGGAGGCTCTAAAGAAGCTAATGGAAATCTAACAGTGCAGGGGAGGTCAGATGATACTTCACTGCTGGCTTGTACCTCACTACTTCTAATTCTTAATTGTTTCTTGGGATTTTCTTTTTAAACATACTTTGTGAAGGTAAAACTTATTCATCATGAATGCAAAATACTCCAATAGCGTATTTTGCTTGGAACATATGTTTATACAACAAGTGTGGTTGTTGTAGTTAGTTCTGTTTCCTTTTATGATGAGTACTTTGAAAATCTTGAGGATAAGGAGAGGGTAGACTGAAATACCCTCTGTTCATTTTCCTAAGGTATTTGTGAGAATTGTATGTGGTGGTTCTATTTTTTAAAGATTCTTTTTAAAAAGAGTGTCCATTGATGGATGAATGGATAAAGGAAATGTGGTGTGTATACACACACACACACACACACACACCCCATAATGGAATATTCTATTCAGCCATAAAAAAAGAAGGAAATCCTGCCATTTGTAATAACATGGATTAACCTTGAGGGTATTATGCTAAGTGAAAGAAGTCAGACAGAGAAAGACAAGTATGTATGCTCTTACTTATTTGTGGAATCTAAAAAAAAACCTAACTCGTAGAAACAGAGAGTAGATTGGTGCTTGCCAGGGACAGGGGGAGTGGAGGAAATGGGTGAAGGTGGTCAAAGGGTATAAACTTGCAGTTATAAGATGAATACATTCTGGGTATCTAATATACAACATGGTGACTATAGTTAACAATACCTAGTTATATACTTGAAAGATGCTAAGAGAGCAGATCTTGAAAGTTCTCCCCACATACACACACACAGGTAACTATGTGTAAGGTGATGGATGGTTAACTAACCTTATTGTGGTAATCATTTCTCAATATATACATATATCAAATCATCGTGTTGTACACCCCAAACTTACACAATGTTATATGTCATTTGTATTTCAATAAAGCTGGAAAAAAAGAGGATGACTAAAATAGTAACTATTTCATTGAGTTAAGCATCAATAATTTAAATTTTGAAAGCAAAGGCATCTTAGAGATTATTTCATCCAATCCCAGACAATAAATGATTAAGTGAATTCATATGTTAGAAGATAGTTGGTTTTTTTAACTTCAGCCTGGGCAAGGTAGCTGGGAGTATATGCAAAGATCAAAGCTGAGGGTATATGGGGATCAGTGCTCACAGACCAGCTGTCTTTTTACTTACCAATTCTAAAGAGTGGGCGTCACTCTGAACCCAACTGCCCTGCTAGTTTTTAAGCAACTGGAGGCCAGAACTTTGTCTCCTTCATCTCTGTAACACCCCTACCACCTGGTATAGTGTTGGATTATTTCTGAACTAGTAGAGCATAAAGTAGGAAGGTTGTGTTCACAGTGCTATGGGCCGGACCTTTGTGTGTGATCTTTAATGCTCTCACCATTTCCAAGGTTTTGGTTTAGTCCTCACTGTGTTTCATTTTTGCTATGATTTCTTTACTTTATCTATTCATGTCAATTAAAATAAGAAACAAGAAGCTGTATTGCAGCTTCAACTGCATGTGTTGGAGGAAGAGATTAGTTACAAATTTTGGATTACATCCTAACTTCGATTCTAGGATCCTGGCTCTATGCCCAAATTCAAATGAAATGAAATGAAATAGTGAAAGAACCCCCCAAATACCTGTCTGCCCTGAGGTTTAGGTTGTATATCAAATCATTCTAACTAAATATCACTGCTTTGTCCTATTTTGGTGCTGCTCAGATAAATAGACACAGCTCTCTGAAAGCTGTGTTAGAGTTTATGGTTTATAATCCAGCTTTAGCAGATTATTCAGCTCTGTTTGTTTTCAACCCTTTTGTGACTATTTATATAATTCATTTTGGAGCAGTTTTTACTCCTTCATTATAGTATCACTTTAGAGCACATTCCAAGCATTACCAAGTTCTGTTTTTAGGGGTAGAATGTCAATACTCTGATTCTAGCATGTGTTTCTTGTTATTTTGATTCTTAATGTGAATCAAATCACTTTTGACCTAAATTACTATAGTTTGTGTCTAATTTGTTTATTGATTTCCACGGTATAATGACTACAAGTTACAACTGATTAAAAATATAATGCTAATATTCTCACTATAAAAATACAGAATTTGTATTGCTTTTTTTCAAGGTTTTTGCCACTGTTTTCTTTTTTATCCCTACATTGAAAAATATATTTTTTTGAGTCTCAGTAGTTCTATGAAATGCCTGAACACTACCTTAGGACTACACTTCTAATTATGAAGGAAGATGTTAATTAAATGTCTGGAATGGGCTGGTGACCTAAATACTTACTTTTACCATGTGCCTAACACTGTAAAGAGTAGTAAGAGGTAGTATGCTAATAAAAAATAGGAGGATTTGGGGGCTGGCCCCATGGCCTAGTGGTTAAGTTTGGCGTGCTCCGTTTCGGTGGCCTGGGGTTCAGTTCCTGGGTGTGGACCTACGCCACTCGTTGGCAGCCATGCTGTGGCGGCCACCTATATACAAAATAGAGGAAGATTGGCATGGATGTTAGCTCAGGGCAAATCTTCCTCAAGCAAAAAGAAGAAGATTGGCAACAGATGTTAGCTCAGGGCAAATCTTCTCAGCAAAAAAAAAAAAAAGATTTTCTATAATATTTTCTGAAGAATTTATAATAGAGAATTCTAAAGAATAAATAAATATAAGCAGGCCAAAAAGGAATCTGGATAAGATTTTCTCTCTTTAACATATAGGGGTATTGAGGCTCTTTTGTGGTGGTTTCTTTCCAGGCAATTTGGATATTTCTTCAGGGTCGTTTCAGGGGGGTGGGGGCTCTAAGATTTTGTTCTAATGTCATAGATAGGAGTGAAAACTGCATGTGAAGATTGGTAACTTATCAGGGAAAGTCACATCATCAGATTTATGACTTTGACAAATCATAAGTTGCCAGTCTTCTGGCCGTGGCAGCATTAAGCCTGTGCTGTAGTTTTTCATTGCCAGTGTGAAGATTTTCAAATAAAGTATCGTTCGTGCTATGTCTTACTAGGAAGCTTTTTTATTACCTTATAGAATTCTTGGGGGGTGGGCAGCATAGATGCAGTAGCTTACATACCTATAATCTAAACAAAGTCTAAATTAAAGGAAGATTTAAAAGCAATGTACAGTCATGCATTGCTTAATGACGGGGATGCATTCTGAGAAATGCCTCATTAGGCGATTTCATCATTGTGCAAACATCATAGAGTGTACTTACACAAACCTAGATAGGATAGCCTACTGCACACCTAGGCTATATGGTACTAATCTTATGAGACCACCATCATATATGCGGCCTGTTGCTGACCGAAAAGTTGTTATGCGGCACATGATACAGTGATACAGATGAGAAGGTTCAACTAGAGATATGTATCTACCATCCCTAGACCTTCTGACCCTAAAATCCCTTGATTCTGTGTTGCTTTGTATTTCCATTTTGCTTTAATTAGTTTTCCTTAAGAGTTGGGGTAAATCAAGAAAACTAAATTTATTTATGCACTTGTTAACCTAGTCAGGGGTGATGAGTAACAAAAAAGTGTAGGAATAGAAGTGACACTGGTAATTGTTGACCGAATTAGTATAGTTTTCATGAGCGAAAGGAAACTTTCTTTGATTTTTAAAAAGTGACTTCAAGGCCTTACTATAACTTTATCAACCTGCTGTTTGGGAATGCATGGCAATACACATTATCGTGTAAATTCCTTTTTATTTCAATATATACCATTAAACTTAATTCAGGAGAATTTGTTTGAATGTTTTCATTTGAAAGTAATACGTGTAAAAACACCAGTGATATATTATATTCTTGGATGAATATTGCCATGCTATGAAAAAAGTAGATTTTTATAGTGAAAAATTAAAAAACAATAGTTTGTAGGTTAGAATTTTCATTCTGTGTAATGAAATGCATAAACTAGGTAATTGCACACATTTATTATCAATTGAGCATTCATTGTGCTGTGTAGAATAATAAAGTTGTATATGTATAACAAACGTAACATTGTGTTTTTTTTCCCAAAATGGTTTTAAGAAATCAAAACCCAAACATGAAGTAGGTTTTCACCTTGGCCAAACATTTATTCACTGTGCCATTTATTTTGCTTATTTGTTTTTAAAGATGGAGTAACAATTAGATATGAGCAAGCTGTACTTTGATGTTCATTTGGAATTAGCATTTCCTTTCCTCTTACAAAGACTGGAATATGCAATTTGCAGTGATTAAAAATAAACATTTTGGCGTCTATTTATTTTTTATTGCTTGATTGTAAATAGGTGGTATCTATACAATGGGTCATGGTTGTTGCCTTTCATGCTCTCCAAGGCTGCACATACCTATTTTTTGGCTTCTGAAAGAAAATGTAGTCTTTTCTTTGCTTAAATTGTAGTCACAAAGTTAAATTGTGGTAGTACCTGAGGTAGTAGTCTTTACAAAACCTACCCCCACAGTGTTGCTAAAGCTTGTGAACTAAAGAATCTAATACTTTCATTGGAGCATATTTATCTGAACTCCTGATCTTTGGAATGTACCTTCTTCTTTACTCTCAACGCTTAAGTCTCAGGTAAAAATGATCAGTCTTCTTGGAACACTGGTAACTTGACATCTTTGGGAACTATGAAGCCCCCAGCCCTGGAACTCTCTAATATTTACTCTAATAATGGAGGAAGGTTGTCTATCGGGAGAGTCTTTGACTCCCACATTGCATTGAGGCTCGCTCCTATCGATGGAAGTACATTTGTTATTAAGCCACGCTAACTACACTCCATTGAAGGTAGCAATCTGAAGGTATTGCTGTCTGTCTAAAGTAGGAGTTCTCTAAGGGTGGAGATTATTAAAATTGGTGTGGTTGAACATTATGTCATCCTTTCCCAGAACACAATCTTTATATCTCCTCTTCAACTTCCCAAATAAAAATAGTGGTACTTATAAATAGATGTTAGAACTTGCCAATCATTTGGCACTTGGAAGTCTTCCATTTTAAAAAAAGTAAAATTTCATTTTTTAGCATTTGACCTACAAATTCAGAATAACTACTGATTTAAATATAAACTAATATAAGTACCAGGGATAGAATTTTCCTAGCTTCCATAAAATTTAATACTGATACAGACTAAAGAATTCTTCTATATCAGAAATCTCGTTTTACAGATGCTGAACTGGGTGTTTGAGAGAGTAAGTCCTTTGCTCAGGATCCCCCCACTGTATGGTAAGAGAGCCCGATTCATGGCATCACTCAGGCCTCCAGATTCCTAGGCCTAGAGTCTTTCCTCAGTTAGTTGTTTTTAGAGGGGGAAGAGGGCTGAACAACTGGCCTAATTCTGAACAGTGTTTTTGAATGATTTTTGTTAGTTTACATTGAAAATAAAGCCAGCACTAACTTCTAGTGTAATTGGTTATCTACTTAACATGGAATAATTAGGATTAGTGGGTGGTTGAGTAGAGCAGTTTCTTTACCCTTTCATATTTACTCTAGTTTCTGCCTTGTGGACTTTCCCAGAACTGGATAATCTCCTGAATCCAATTTCCCAACTGACAACAGCGGTGACATTTTTCTTTTGTGAAGGGCTCTGAAGTGGCTTTGTAGATCAGAGCGGTTGATTTTTAGATGAGATTGGCTTATGGCCTTGAGGGGTCATGGTGGCACTGCCGCTCCCTGTGATGTGTTTTTTGCTGTATTTTTTTTATTCCATGGGACACTGTCAAGACCAGGTGATGAGAGGCTGTCAGCCTAAAAGGCTGACATATATAGTAAAACTCGTAGAAAAAGAAAGGCTCTGTTCTTGCTAAAGGTAGGACATTGACAAGTGGGCCTGGCCGTTTGTAGCCAAGTGGATGCTTACGCCATTGCTCCTCCCCATTGAGGTGTCCCTGCAAGCCCCTGGCCAGGACCACACTCTCCCACTTGAGGTAACGTATCTGGGTTCAGAATTACCTCTTGCCTCCTGAGGAGGCAGGTTATTCTGAACAGCTGCAGACTTAAACCTTGGCTCATAGAGGGCAAGGTGTTAATAATTATTTTACTTTAACCAAATAGAACAGCACATTGGAGGATATCATTTATCCTGACAGCATAGCTATGATGTGAAGGCCTTTCCGTTAGGGAACCGCTTACAGGCTAAAAAATCACAATTCATTTTTTTCTGTTCTTTCTTCTCCCTTTTGCTCAATAAACATCACCCTCCCTCCCCCCTCTCCTGCCCCTGCCCTTGGCAATGGAGAGAAAGAAAGAGAAGTCTATATAGCTTATTGTAAGTGGAACTATATTCATAAATAGCTTCTTGATTGAGAACAAATGCCTCATTAATCTTAAGTGCTTCAACCAGAGAGCACAAGTAAAGTCAGGAAGAATAATGACTGACATTATGGGGAGCATAACATACTGTACTACACACCAGGATGTGCATGTCCGGAGGTCACTGGTCTACAAGGCACATCTCCTAAGCAATGAGGAAAGAGATCCCTAGGAAGAGTGGAGGGGGAAGAAGTGCAGAGGTTTCTCATGAATGGCAAAAATTAGTCCAGTGGCAGGATGAAGAAATCATGTACTTGGCTATTTGTTGTTGACGGTCATGCTGGGAAGAAAGAATAACCAGCTGGGTTTTTATTTGAAAGCCAAATGTTGTACAGTTTTAACAAAGTAAGATATATGTTCAACTTGAAGTACTTTGCTCAGGATCCTGGAAATACTATTATGTAAATGCACTAAGTTCCATATAGATTACCTCTGACCAGTCTTAAATTATAGAGCTGCTTCTCCTTGCCACCAAGCGTGTGCCAGGCTTGCTACCCTGCTACCAGATAGGTGCTCTGCAAACCTCAAATTAATTTTTATACTGGTGTAAGCAATGCCATTAGAAAGATAGATCCAGGAAAAAAATGTAATTTGAAACAAACGCTGTGTATGACTTTATATTCTTCTATTTTCCTTTCATACAAATGGTTCTATGATGATATTTAAATAGTTACAGTGGCTGCTTTCTGACTTTGTTATTCTCCCTTGGCATAACTCAATTCTGGTAAATCCAACTCTCTACTCTGTGCCTGCACCCGTGTACCCCAATATGGCTGTGGAGAAACATCCAACGTGCAGATTGCTCTTGCTTTCAATTTGTAGCTATAGGTGTGTCCTCAGTGGTGCCAGTAATTCATACTGCATTCCCATCATCCATTCACGCTAACCTACCACTCTTCTGGTTGACTGCTTCATACCTTCTGTCACCTGAAGCTTCCCCGTCTTCTCCCCCATCCTCCCTCTCACCTGATGAACTCACTTCATATTTCACCGAGAAACAGGAAGCTGTCAGTAGAGATCTGCAAGTTTCCACCTGCGTCATATCTATAATATCCTATAACATCTACCTAAGGTCGTCCCCTCTGTTATACACAGGATCATAGTTCCAATAATTTATCCCTTTCTTTCCCACATCATCCATGTTCCCCTCTCCAGATGATTCTCATCATCATCCACACAAGCTGTTATTTCTTCCATCTTCAAATAAACCAAAGAACCCTCTCTTGCTTTCCTCCCCACCAGCTCCCACCCTTTCTCCACTGCCCCTGTGTCTAGCAAAACTCCTTTAAAGACTTGTCTTTATTCACTCTCTCCAATTCTTTCCCCTGCTTCTCTCTTAAACTTATTCAGTCACAGGCTTTGCCCCACGTTTCCTTAGGAACTTCTGTTTCACTGGCACCATCAGTTGATCACTGCCTCCTGTTTGAAGCACTGTCTTCATTTGGCTTTCAGGACCCCACACTCTCCTGCTTTTCCTCCTCCTTTACCAGCCACCTCTTTCCACTCCCTGGAGTTCAAAACATGGGCCTCTTCTGTGCATTAACCCATTTGGTAATCTCATCCCATCTCATGGCTTTAATGGTTTTGAACAGCATCTAGTCTTTGATGGCTTGTACATTTCTACGTCCAGCGCAGCCTCTCCCCTGAGGTGCAGGTCTGTATGGCCGACTTCCTAGCAACTCCTCTCGCGTGTCCAATAGATGTCAGATTCACCCCGTGCCAAACTGAATTCCAGATCTTCTCCTACAGGCTTCCTTATTTCCAGGCTTTCCAGCTGCTGAGGCCAAAAAGTTTAGAATTAGGGCCGGCCCGGTGGCGCAAGCGGTTAAGTGCGTGTGCTCCGCTGCGGCAGCCCAGGGTTCGCCGGTTCGGATCCTGGGTGCGCACGGACGCACTGCTTGTCAAGCCATGCTGTGGCAGCGTCCCATATAAAGTGGAGGAGGATGGGCACAGATGTTAGCCCAGGGCCAGTCTTCCTCAGCAAAAAAAGAGGAGGATTGGCAGATGTTAGCACAGGGCTGATCTCCTCAGCAAAAAAAAAATAAAAAATAAAAGTTTAGAATTAGAACTGACGCTTTTCTTTTTCTCATTCCCCACGTCTGTCTGACAGTAAATCCTCTCTTGTCTCCTTTTAAAATGAACCTAGAATCCTGGCCGCTTCTTAATCACCTCTGCTGATTTTACCCAGACTAATCCACTCATTACTTCTTTCCTGGATTATGGCAGTAACCTGCTAACTTCTCTTCTCACTTCTACCCTTAAACCTCTATTGTCTGCTGTCAATACAGCGGTTGGAATGATCCAATTAAAATGTTAAGTCAGATTATGTCCTTGCTGAGCTCAGATCTTACAGTGGCTTCCCATCTCAGTCAGAGTAAAGTGTCACCTTTTTCATGGGCTGTGAAGCCGTATCAGATATTCTTCCTCTTACTTTCTGACCACCTTTCCTATTAGAAAAGGCCAGGGTCTGCCGGTATCCCCTTTCCATGGATAACTCCATGGCCCCCCTTGCATAGCACTGAACATCCTCTACCACCTAAATAATCTACTGATTTAGTTTGTCTCTGCTCCAACCAGAATGTAAGTTCACTGAGGTCAGGATCTTTGTCATTCACTGCTGTTGCCCAGTGTCTAGAACACAGCATGGTGATTAACCAATATTTGTTGAATGAATGTATGTTTTCACTTACAATACAAATTAGATGTGGGCATCTAAATTAGAGAACCGCTTACTACTATAAGATTCATTGGAGCCTGTGGAATTTCCATTCAGAAGATAACTGCAGGAAACCTGTCATTCAGTTTCCTAATCACTCGGAATTCATGCCAGTCCTGTCCTTGTGTGAGCTCCTGTCCTCTCTCCAACCCTGATAAATGAGCCGCATCTCCTGAAATGGTTCTTCCATGTTTTGTTGATCAGCACTTTGTAAGCTAGTTTTCCGTTAATGTGATTAATTACTCTTTGTTTTCCCAGCTCAGACAGCCCTATTTTATGGTTTTGCATTTCTGTTATGAGCGTGTCAGATAAACAAGGGTGTGGGTGTGGGGAGGTACTTCAAAATCTCATAATTTTTCTGTAGCACTGAAAATTGGCTTTAGTGGCACTTTATGGATATGTCAGCTGAAATGAGAGCTTCTTACGAGGCAGCCTGAGAATGTTGGTATTGGCATTTCTTTAACTGATGTTTTATAGAGGAGCCATTGGAACATGAGTTCCCTCTGCTAAAGATGATGAACAAGTGCGATAGCTGTATTATAACGATGTCCTTCTCTCCATTGTTGTTAATGTTGTGTCAACACTTTGATTATAAACGCTCTTTGTCGTGGTTTAATAACTGAGCTGTAAAGAAATCATTCCGTGTTGTAAATTGGTATGCTAGCTGTTCATCTCAGTGGCTTTTTATGAAATCAAATTTTACGAATACTTGGTATTGCTAAAAGGGGATTTTGTGAATGGCATTAAGTGAGGGAAAGGGACCGAAGCAGGGAAGGTACAATATTCAGAATATGATCTGAATTTATACTCTTTCATTCAGCTTTTAGCTGCCCTGAGGGGGGGAATATAACAGAATGGATCTTTTAATGCTGAACTTGGGAGATAGGAATAACAGCTACCTTATGGAGTAATCATGTTGTAACAGGCATTTCAGTATATTTTTTTTTTTTTTTTTTTTTAGGGAACATTAGTTGACTAGCAATATGTCTAAATCTTTATAATAGTGAGTCATTTTATTCTGGGTGTTATTGTTCTGGAAAAGGCATGCTCATTAAACACAAGATAAAACAAGGCTGGCAATGAGCACTGTTGAATCTTATTTATTTATTTTGTTCTGCAAGGCTGAGCAGTTTGGGTATCTCCTTAGGTTAGATTAGAAAGAAGTCTCCATACACTGAAAGACTCAGGAAGAAATCATAGATGCCCATGTAAAATTTTCATTTAAGTAAAAACATAGAAAAAAATGGGATAAACCTCCGTAGTTACATTAATTTTAAATTACATATATTTAATGAAAAAGATTTAATTTCTTTGTGTATCTGTGGGTTTTCTTTTTGTAATATAAGAGTACTAACCATTGTTAGGCAAGTCTCCCATTCCCAGCACTCTCAAATGCTCAAATCCCTTTTATTTTTTTTCTTTTTTTTTGCTGAGGAAGATTTGCCCTCAGCTAATTTTGCCCTGAGCTAACATCTGTTGCCAATCTTCCTCTTTTTTTTTTTGCTTGAGGAAGATTCTCCCTGAGCTAACATTCTTACCAGTCTTCCTCTATTTTGTATGTGGGTCACTGCCACAGCATGGCTGATGAGTGGTGTAGGTCCGTGCCCGGGATCCAAACCTGCAAACCCAGGCTGCCAAAGTGGAGTGTGCCGAACTTAACCACTATGCCATGGGGCCGGCCCTCAAATCTCATTTTTTAGAGAACACTACTGATAATGTTTTGTCAGTGGGCCTTTCAGATCGTTTCTACGCATAAACTAATGCTATGGATTGCTGTTCTTGGGGGACCCAGTGGTATCACAGTTTATTTAACATGCCTTAGAGTTTTCACCTAATATTACATTGTGTAATTCTTAGTGACTCAGTATTTATGGATTTACCGTATCTTTTTCATTACTATTTTAAATTTCAAGCTTGAATGTATTCTTAAATTAAAAAATTCAGAGGTTACAAATAAAATCTAAGCAGGTGATAATTCCAGTTCCTCCCAGAGATAACTGTTTTTTCTATTATAAACAGAAATTAAATGATGGTCATTGTACATTCCTCCTTCTGCATAGAAATAAATGTTTATCTAAGATAGATTCCAAGAAGTTGAATTGCTGAGTCATAATTTATGTCCATTTAAAATTTTGATTGATAATGCCAAATTCCTCTCCAAAGCCACCATAACAACTCACAGATGCCAAAACTGTATATTCTGATTTAAAAATCAGAAGTTGTATCTCATTATTTCATTTTTCATTTCCTTTATACTTGAAGTTGGGTATCTTTTTTATGTTTATTGGCAATGACGAGTCTTTGAATCTTTTGTCTATTTTTCAGAAGTGTGGATTTTTAAAAAAATATTTTCTGTATAACAATCTTTGTTTTATATTGGAAATATTTTCTTATTTTATGTTAATTTGTATGATATTTTATCCTTTAGAATTGAAAAATTTTGATATAGTCAAAATTTGTTAATTTTTTCAATACTCATTTTATCTTTTAAATGTTAGGTTAAGAAGTCATATTTATCCTAAATTCATCAATATATTTGCCCCAAATTTCTTTTAATACTTTTATAGTTCTGTTTTGTTTTTGAGTTTAGGTCTGTAAATCAATTGGAATTTGTTTTTATGAATCAGAAAGAAATGCACACTTCAATTAAATTAATTATTGAATAGTTAGTGTTATTTTCAGTTATTTATTCAGCTCTGTTTTCTGGTTCTCTCTTAGACTAAGAATAGTCTGCTATCTAACATATCCTTTAAGTTTTTAATTTCAGTTACTTTTTTTGGTTATAGAATTTCTATATTTTTTAAAATTCTGATTTGCATTTATTTATAGTCTCTTAAATTCTTAATACCCACGTTTAATTTTTAAACATATTAAAATGTTTATTTTATGTCTTGTGTCTGAGATCATTGTGCATCTAATTCTGTCTGTTTTGTCTGCTCATGGAACCACATTTTCTTGCCTTTTTTTTTTTTTTTTTGGAGAGGAAGATTGGCCCTGGGCTAACATCTGCTGCCAATCCTCCCCCCTTTTTTTTTTTTGCTTGAGGAAGATGGTCCCTGAGCTAACATTTGTACCAGTCTTCCTCTATTTTGTATTTGGGCTGCCTCCACAGCATGGCTTGATGAGTGGTGTGTAGGTCCGCGCCCGGGATCTGAACCTGTGAACCTCCAGCTGCTGAAGCAGAGCGTGTGAACTTAACCACTACACCATCGGGCTGGCCTCTTCTTGCATGTTTTTTGAGTTTTGATTATGAGCTTATATTCCTTAGAACTTAATATTTGGGAATTTCTTGACACCTTTGTTATAAGTGGTTGCTGAAAATTATAATTTTCATTTTTAAATTATCACAATCCACCTTGCAGTAATATCATCCTATTTCATTAACCTCCTTCCCTGTGTGGTCTTATCTTACATTTTACTTCTGCATACACTATACTCCACAGTATTGTTAATTTTTTTTGAAACAGTCAAGTCTTTTAATGAAACTTAAAGTCTCTATCTCTTTATCTCTCTCTCTTGCTCTCTTCCTCTCTTTGTATATGTGTGTCTTTTGAAGATGCTAAAAATTTACTTTATATTTACCCACAAATTTACCACTTTTGGTGTTCTTCATTCCTTCCTGCCAGTCCATGGTTCAGATTGGTGTCATTTTCATTCTTCTGAAGAATTTTTTTTTTTTACCATTTGTTAGAATGTGGATCTCCTTAAGACAAATTCTCTTAGATTTTTGTATCTATGAGATTGTTTTTAATCTTCATTTTCAAAGGATGTTTTTCTCTGGAAATAGAATTCCAGGTTGCCAGCTTTTTTCTTTCTATGTAGATACTGTTCCATTGCTTTTTGCCTCCACTGGTTCTAATTAGATTTCAGGTGTAATCTATATAGTTGTTTACTGAATGTGTCTTGTCTTTGCTTTTAAGATACGTTGTTTATATTTGGTTTTCAAAATTTTGACTGCTATGTATTTAGGTGTGTTTCCTTTGTATTTATTTGCTTGGGGTTTGCTGGGCATCTTGGATCTGTGTAGTGATGTCTTCTATCAGTTTTGGAAAGTTCTCTGCCATTATCTCTTCAAATATTTCTTCTCATCCATTCTCTCTTTCCTCTCCTTCTCCAACTCCAATTAGACATAAATTGAATGGGTTGTTATTTTCCCTTAGATTTCTGTTCATTCTTATAACTGTTTTTTTCTTATATTTTTCTATTCATGTCTTTGAAGTCATTGAACTTTTACTCTACCAATCCAGTCTGCTTGAAATCTGTCTCATGAATTCAACATTAATTATGTCATGTTTTTACATTTCTCCCATTTTAATTTGTTTCTAAAAATAGTTTCCATGACTTTGCTAAAATTTTCCTCTCTTCAAATATGTTGTCTGTCTTTTTCATTAGAGCCTTTAGCATTTTGATCGTACTAATTTTAAACTCTCTGTCTGATGATTCCAATGTCTTGTCCATCTTTTTGTCTGATTTTATTATTTCCTTTCTTTTTTTTTTTTGTGAGGAAGATCAGCGCTGAGCTAACATACGATGCCAATCTTCCTCTTTTTTCTGAGGAAGACTGGCCCTGAGCTAACATCCGTGCCCATCTTCCTCCACTTTATATGGGATGCCCCCACAGCATGGCTTGACAAGCAGTGTGTCGGTGTGCGCCCGGGATCTGAATCAGCGAACCCCGGGCCGCTGCAGTGGAGCGCGCACGCTTAACCGCTTGCGCCACTGGGCCGACCCCTATTATTTCCTTTCTTGATCATAAATCATTTGTTTTAGTATACCTTGTACTTTTTTTGACTGTGTGCTGGATATTTTGTCTGTAGCAAATGAAGTTACTATTATTATTTTCAGAAAGAGTGTGCTGCTTCGTGTGTCAGGTTTCTAGAGTAGGAGTGAAGCCCTTCTGATTTGTACTTGAGCTGGGTCTAAGCTTTGTTGCAGCTTCCATTTGATTCAGTCCATTCGGGTTTCAAATGTTCTGAGGGTAGGATCAAGACTTTCCCTTCAGCAGTGTCTGTTCTCTGAGCACTATGGAGATTCTGGCATCTGTTTGCTTTTCATAGCTGAGTTGGTAGCTTTTGGAACTATGGAAGATTTCTTCTTGCCTTGGAGCCTAGCTGCCTGGATTTTGGGTTCCCGGAATGTTTTCTTTTCTCTCCAGTTCTGCTTCTCGCTTTTTGCACCTCAAGAGAATTATTAATGACAGATCCGTATTTTGCTCCCTGCTAAACCGCTACACAGAGATCATCCATTGGCGTTGTTAATATTTAAGTTGTCTAGAACCACAGTTAAACTTGCACATATTTGACCACTGTTCTTCTTGTATTTATTGTGTTTTTATGAAATGCTTTACATTTATTAACTCATTTAGGGAAGTACTATTTTTTCCTCTTTTACAGATAAGGTATTTGAGGCACAGAGGGTAAGTAACTGCCCACTAGTAAATGGCAGAACTGTGATTTGAACCGTGGCCATCTGCTCTTTGTTAAACCCCATGATTTGATTTGGTTCTCTAGTTTTACTGTTCTTCTTCTCAGTTAAATTGGATTCATTTAGCCTGAGGTTAGATTGCACAGACTAACTAAAATGTTGCTTTTACATGAAATGGTATATTCTTTGAAGGATGAAGATAAATGAAGGATGGAGATAAATTTAATGATCTTATACCAAGGAGAAGTTTTATTAGCTAGATTAATGAAACAAATATATATATTTGTATATAACACAGATTGTTATATAATGTATGTTGCTTGGTAACACAATTTTTTTAATGATAAGGGTTCTTTTGAGGGGAGTAGTTTAAAAATGCATTCTTAGTTATTTATAGAAATGAGGAAATGGGGACCTTGTTATGCCGTTTATCGTTACCTTCTTCATAGTATGGTTAAGTATACACAGTCTCCTCTTCTCAGTTGTGAGCTTCCCAGGGCAGGCACAGTTTCCTGTTTATTTGACACTCTACTTTGATATCTTGTGCCTTGCCTTGTGCCTAGAGGCAGAGGATGCTGGAGAAACAGCATGAACATGTGGTCAGGCAGACCTGAGCTTGAACCCCACTTGCTCCTTTTGCTGGTTGGTTGGGGGTTAGAAAACTACAGCCTGTGGGTCAAACCAGCTCACCACCTATTTTTGTAAATCAGATTGTTATTGGAATACAGCCACACCCATTTGTTTACGTAGTGTCCTACAATGGCAGAGTTGATGAGTTGCAACAACTCTATAGTTGTGTAAAGCCTAAATTAGTAAATATTTGGCCATTTACAGAAAGGTCTGATGACCCCTGGATTGGATGATTTTAGGCAAGTTACTTAATCTCCTGAATCTTAGTTTCCTCTTCTATGATGTGGGATATTAATTACCTAATAAGTTCATGTTAAGGAAGGGAGGTAAAGTATGATGTTTCTGGCATGGTATCTGGAATGAATTAGGCCTTTAATATAGTCTCTATTCTTCTAACAGAAGAATTTTTATTATTGATAACCAAATTAGTGAATCAATATCCTGAAGGACACTCTATCACTTCTTGCTTTCTCGTTCAGTTCTTTCACTGTCTTTGAAGATGAGTGATACTAGTACCATTAGTATGTTTGGTGGGTGCCAACCTTTATGTGTGTCAGGCATTGCACAGATTCTTAAGAAGACTCGGGCTGCTCTAACCTGTTAAGTTTTAGGATTACCAATTTTGTTCTTTGATGGTAAAGTACTATTTAAATAAAGGAAAGAAAGGTTAAAAATTGTTCTATCTGATATTGCCTTCTACTGGGCTATGAACATAGGTATTTAGTTCAAATTCATTTACAGATGAATGCGTTGACAGGTTGACATCTTTGTGGTTCTACCAGATGCTAGTTTGACCCATATGAGGAGTGGTGATTTCAAACAATGATGTAACTGGACATGACTTTTTCTCTTTCCTACTTATTTTTTCAAAATTGAGTGAATTGAACAGAAACAATGATATCATATAATATCTTGTAAATCATATAAATAACTTTACCTGGCCATAAATATTTTTGTCCTCCACTAAGAAATACAATTTCTCAAGTAAATCCTGGCAAAAATGACTCCATGTCAAATCATTGTTTCTTAACTCCATGTTAAGTCACTGGAGGCTGCAGCTTCCTTTTCTTAGTATCTCAGTATGTGAAGATGGTCTCTGCGATTTTTTAATCCTTTGGTAATTTTCAAGATTTTTGCTCTGCCCTATTTTGCCATATTTTCTCCTTTGTTGAACAAATTCATGTGGAGGGTATACTCTCTATTGTGTACTACTGTAGACAAAGAGTAACCTGTCAGATATTCTCACAGCATTCATTGAACTTACAGTTCAGTGAGGATGGCAGAAAGAGTTTACCAAAGAGTTAACAAGAGTAATAAGAGAGAAGTAACTGAGCCAGGGAATTAGGGAGCTGTCCTGGTGGAATCAACGTTTAGGTTGAGATGTCAAGGGTGTGTTCAGTTTAATTCATGAAGAATGGAGCAGGGTGTGTCTGATGTGTTTAGTGGCAGAGGGGACCACATGGGAGGTTCCCGGGGTGTCTTAGTGTGGAGAAGAGTGTAAAGTGAAGCTGAGAAGGCCAAGGCCTAATGATCCTGGCCCTTCAAGGCCACCTTAAGTACTAAGCAGCATTAAAACCCACTCTGGTGGGTTCCACATTGACTGTGGGGTGGCTATTGAAGTATTTTAGGTCTGGTGAAGGATGCTGGGGGTATCAACTAAGGTGACAGCAGTGATGATGGAGAGAAGAGGGCAGATTTAGAGGTGGGATTGATAGAACTCAATGGATTGGATCTAGGATGAGAGGAAAATTATGTCTTCCAGCATGAGCTAGAATGGATCATTAATTCCACTGGTGGGAAACAGTGGAGGAATACAGGCTTGGAAGGAAGATGTGAGTCCAGTTTTGCAGGTATATTTGAGATGCCTGTGGAGCTGTCAGTCAGACATCTCAGGAGAGAAGTGTGTCAGTCATTGCCTTTTGAGAATCAGGATACTAGATCAGATGCCCAGCAACCAGGTGTGGGTAGAGAAGTGAATAGGCCCTGTTACAGAAATCACAGTGTTTAAGGGGCATGAAAGAGATGCCCGTTAAAGGAAGCTGAGCATCAACTAGAGATGGAGCAGGACAGTGAGGAGAGTGTTGGGTTGTAGAAACCACAGGGAGAAACTGTTTCTGGCATGGTCAACAATGTTGAATGCTGCTAAGAGATCAGGGGAACCAGGGACTTGGTGTTATCCATTAGATTCTATGACCTGGAGGTCACTGGTGGTCGTAGAAAGAAGTTTCATATTGTGGTAGGTGGGAGTCTTCTCAACTGTCCTTAAAATCTTGAGTCTCCATATTCTACTTCAGAGGACTTTTTCCTTCTGTTGTGGTAGTGCTCTGCGATGTCTTTACCTGTTAATGATCCCAATCAGGTGCTTTAAAGCAGCTTCCACCCTGCTTTGCTGTATTTAACTCTGCTAACTTGTCCCTTTAGGCTTCTTCTCGCTACTAGTTTCATTAATCAGACGTCTAATTCTCTTAGTATCTGAGTTCCTCACAGCCCACAGCTCTCCTTTGCTGCATTCACGGTTCAATACTGACATGTTTTCATATACAATGAAAACATTTGACCTCGTGTTTTGTTTTCCTTTTTATTCTCTCTCTCTGTAGGAAGTGTGTTAAATTACTGAAAAAATACTTAGTCAATAGCATTTTATGAAATTATTATTGAATAATTTGAATTATTGAATTTCTCATTTTCAATATTTGGATTGTGAAATTTTCCTTTCATTGTGTGCTTCATCAAAACCAGTTATTTCAAAGGCCTCTAGAATATGGCTTTGTGGTGTGGATAGAGAAAATTCTCCATCGTATTATCTCCATCAGCTACGTTTATAATGGATTTAAAATACAGGGTAGCTTTTGCTACTCTGAGCCTTTAATAATCACCCAGGAAATTTGAAATGGATGTGCAGAGAGTTTCGAAACACGTAAAACCATTGAACATTTCTGGTTGTTTGCCATTTTTGCTGCCTATTAAGAATTAAACAGATATATTGATTCTCCTCAGTTGTTTTGGTATTGTTCTCCTCAGAAAAATAAAAACTATGGAGTTTGACTCTCCGTTGTTTATTTTATTTTATTTTTTTGTGAGGAAGATCAGCTTGTCAAGCCATGCTGTGGCAGCGGCCCATATAAAGTAGAGGAAGATGAGCACGGATGTTAGCCTAGGGCCAATCTTCCTCAGCATAAAAGAGGAGGATTGGCCTCGGATGTTAGCTCAGGGCTGATCTTCCTCGCAAAAAAAACAAGTTAGGTATTTAATTAAAAGATTCTAGGTTGGCAAAAGGCATTGCATTGCTTTCTGGCCCTGTTTCCATGGACTTTTTCATAGGATTGAAGTGAGAAATGATGAATCAAGTCTGTATTTGTAGTAAAGGGAGTCATCTTGGAGTGAAAAAGTCTATGCCAATCTAAGATACAAAAAGTGCCAAACGTATAAACTTACGTGAGGAGGATAAAGGAAAACCTTTCATGGTGCTGTTCTCGGGGGCTGAACAGCCTGAGTTTATCAGAACAATTTTTCTGGCACTATTTGCCCATGGAAAGACCAAAATGATACTTTTGTGAAAAGAGTATCTTTTAAAAGAAGTTCTTGCTTATCCCTGTATCAGAACGAAGCCTGCCAATAGTCTGTTTTTAGCCATCCTGTTTACATGAGTGAATTCCTGGAGCACAGAAACCCAAGTCCAATGTGTATTCTCTGTTCTAGAGTTCTAGTATGTACCTCTCCAGGCTACCAAGTTCTCTGTGTCACACCTTTCCCCCGAAGATGGCAATTGAACATGATACCAGGATAATAATGGTTCCCTCTGGGAGATATGTACACCGAGAACTTTTCTAGGTGTACCCTCACCTTCTCACCTCTCTTTTTCCTTTCCCTTCTTAAACTGCTCAGAGATAGGCCTTCATGAAGTTCCTGATGGCTTTAATTTTAAAATAAAAAATTAGAATTTATGGGACTATTTAGATAAACAGTAATGACTTTTATTATATGGGTCTAGTAATTGTGTGGTATTTTTTCTCCCCTAGGAGTGCTGTCTCTGCAATTTGAGAGGGGGTGCTCTTAAGGAAACTAAGAACAACAAGTAAGTCATGTGTTGTGTCGTTTTGTTGTTTCCTTCTCTCTCTAGAATGTTGAACCTCTAGGTAACAGTTTGCTTTACCTCATTATTGTGCACATTGTTCCAAAGCTTTTGCTGCCCAGATCTGAGGCTAGGATTCTGTGCATGTCTTCAGAGACCATTCCTGACAGCATATTCACCTCCACTGGACAAAGGTGTTCTAAGTCTTACTTCTGTTCTGTGTCTTTGACACCATAAAGAATAACCCTCTTTTACTAACAGAGTTTCTTAAATGAAGGCAACCTGTATCATCTAGGTGCCATTGGAAACCTAGTGTTTCATATGATGAATCCTAATAAAAACAGAATATGCCTGAAAACAGTGAAATCTGTTATATTCAGATAAGTAAAATCAATTATAGTCATAACATTAAAACAAAACCTTTACTTTCAACACTAGCAAATTAAAAAGAAAGTGTGTATACTAAAATAGAAACATGGAGAAAACATTGATTTTGAGATTTAAAGGGGACAGTTGGAGAATATGAAGAGAATCTTGAAAGAGAATCATAAGTGAACATAAAAGAAAGGTAATCTGGTTTTTGTGGCAGTCGTTGAAATATATTTTTTGTGTGAATTTTATTTTCATGCCTAATTTTAATATTTAAAATGGAGCCAAAGCATATTATAGGTTCCTTTGGAAACAGAAGCATACAGAAATGGTTTAGGCAGAGGTGGTAAGCTGGCACTTGAGGGGCTAGATCCAGCCCCAAGATATGTTTTATTTGACCGACACACTGATTTTATAAATTTGATCCAAATTTTAAAAGTTGAGAGATTTTATATAAAAATCCAGATTTTCATCTGTACTTGAAAATGATTGTGTACCTCTAAATGGCAATAACAAGTTGGGATGAGAACTGGCCTAAATGAGGCAGGTGCTCCCCAGGTTACCATGATTTACCAGAGTGTGTGTATTTGCTTACATCCTGCCTGGCCCCATGGGCGCTGGGGTTGGGACCCCGAGTAGAATGTAGCGATGGAGTTAGCATAATTATGTGCATGTGCACAGGTTTCTCATTGCTTATAAGGAAGAGTAAAAGCATTTATCATTCCTAAGCTGATAAAGTTTAGTGTATGAAACTGTGTCTTTGCTTAATTTCAGATCCTCATCTTTTACAGTCTTGGTTAATGTGATTGGCACTGTACTAAAAAGTCTTGACTAGTTCTAGGATGTGGCACAGGTCGTGCAGACTGTGAGATGATGTAAATGGTTCCTATAAAGTGAGAGATGATAAGAACTTCTCTTCCTGTCCTGGGCTAGGACAAAAAAAACTAATGTTTGCTATAGAATTATAGTATTTATTTAGATATGAAAGAATGCCCTGGTGGGGTTGACACTTGTCTTCTCTTCCTGTGGTCTTTAAAGGCAAGGTGGAATCTTATGTTGTTTGAGTGAAATAAATATGCTTTGACTTAAAAATAGGTTGATGGATTTGATGATTCTTTCAAGATCTCTTTACACCTCAAGAGTCTTTATATTTATTTGGGGCGTAACATTTATGAGAAACTTAATGGGAACATTGTTATTTTTCTGGAATAATTCAGAATTTGAAAGGAGATATGCTAGGTTTTAAGTAGAAAACAAGGGAACAAGCTACATTTCATTTTTCCTTATCTCTAGGTTTCTTTGATTATAGTAGGATTGCAATGAGAAACTTGCAGTTTAATTAAAGACTTAATCAGTATTAATTCTTTTAGAATAAAACTTTTGCTGTTTGTTCTAGTTTGCTTCATGACATTTGTATTATGTAAAAAGATTATGTGCTATACGCAGTTCATACCTTTTATTAATTGAACTAGTCTTTTGCCGCATATTAGTTAGCTTAGTATATTAAATACCTCTATATTTCAGTATCAAATAGAATAGCAAACCTACATTTCAGTATTTTGCAGATCAAGTGTAGAAAAATATACATATATTGTTAGGAGTGAGTCTTTGGTCTTCACCGAGTTCTTCATGTCACAGTGGTGGGCAGGTGTGGTACTAAATCTATGCATGTATCATCACAGTGGTTTAAAATTCAAAGAGTGTTTGTGATGGCTTTAGGCTTCTGGCTTTCTTTCTCATCTGTGTTTCCCATCTGTGAGAACTGCCATCGCCTTGCTGGAGTACGAGGTATGTAAGTTTAGGGAACGTTTGTTGATGTTTAATATCTCCTCTCCTGTAGGTGGGCCCATGTCATGTGCGCCGTTGCAGTCCCAGAAGTTCGATTCACTAATGTCCCAGAAAGGACACAGATAGATGTAGGCAGAATACCTTTACAGAGGTTAAAATTGGTGAGTGGCAAAGCTTCTTTTTTTACCTCATAAATTAGTGTTATTTTCATCTGAATGTTTCTGTTAATGCACACATTGCCAAGATTTGCCAAGATAATTTTTCTCTTAGCTTCATTTTATTATTCTACCCTTTTTTTCCTTTAGCCTAAATTTACTTATCTGTACATATTCTTTTTTTTGTTATATTGTAGGTATGCATATAACCTTCCTCAAATTCTATTTGAAATGAGGCAAAGGAATACTACGTTTTCTGAATTAATGTGAATTTTCAAACTATAAGCTCTCTGGTGAGGTTTGTTAGTAATGGACCTGAGCTGTCCAACTATCCCTATTTAAATTGTTTAGTTTTTCTCTCTCTTGCCTGTCTTTGGTTGGTCTTGACTTAGTAAAATGCGCCTAACCTGATTTCATCATCTCTTCACCAAGAAGAGACTTGCAGAGAAATACGAAAACTTTTATTATTACCAAGGGATTTTCTCACTTATGAATAGATACAAGAGTCATTTAATTTGCCAAATTCTCTGGCTGATTATCTTCTGACCCATTTAGAAACTTTCGTAAAAATCTTCCCACTGGTTCTGTTTAAGAGTATTTTTTATTGACAAGACAGGCCTTTAATATCCTCAACATTGAAGTAACCTTGGAGTTCTGTTAAATTGTGAGCCAACAGATCATTAGTTTAGGCCCTTATATTTCATATTTAATGAGAACTTTCCCTAAAGTTAAATTGCACGACCTTAAGATACTGGAGCGTGTCTTACATGTGGACTTAATACCCTAGAGTTTCTTCAGTCTTTGTTATTATTTCCACTATAGAATATTCCAGGTACTGTAGCTGTCACACTACCCAACTGTTACTTGTTTTGTTACTAGTCTCTTCCCCAGCAGGGAGCTGGGTGTACTGTCTCTGGACCTCTGTCTCAGAACTTAGAATCTAGTCCACTGTCTTTCGTTCTCAGAGAAGGGAAAGTGGACACTATTATTTTCCATTATGGCACCATCAAGAATTTCACACTGCTAGAAGTTATGTGGCTCTTTATGGACCTGATGGTTGCTGTGGGCAGATATGAGTGGTGGGACCAGGATGCTCAGGTTGTGGTAATGGAAGTTTTGTGAATGAGATGGAAATAAATGAGTCATTTAAATGGCCCTTTAAAGCTCACGGTGACTATCAGAAGAGAGTTAAGTTCTTCAGCTCCTAGACTTTCATAGGAAAGTTTGAAATCTTATATTTTGGTCACAAATTAAAAAAAAAAAAACACCAGTAAGAAATGAACAAAAAACATTTGACAGAATCGGACAATAAGGCAGGATATTAAAAAAAATGTTCAGTTCGCCACATGTTAAAAAATTAAATGTTTAGTGTGACAAATATTAACAATTTTAATTTTTTTCTGATTTACAAGTAATAAGTATTTGCAAAAATTCACATACTACATTTAACAATCACCTTTGGTTCTCTCTCCTGAATGATGACTTATGTTACCAGTTTAATGCCTCTCAGAAAGAGTGGTCATTACTTTTGATGCTTCCCTTTATATAGGACCTATATCCTGGCTACATTTGTCCATGAATGCTTCCCTAGTGATTTATTGTTACCCACACCAGTCCCAAAGGGGTTTTCAAGGAACAGCAGGGAGGGACAGCATGGGTCATTTCAATGCCATTCAGCAAGTTGTAACTAGAAATCTGAAATCTGATGCCTGCATCTGAAAGTGGCAAAGCGTATTGTTTTCTTCACTTCTGTGCCTCACCTTGATTGTGTATATCATGTATTCCTTATGGAGTGTTTTCCATCCTTAAACAATTGGTACCTTTAAAAGAATAGGTCTTGACTGAATTTAAAATCACCTAAAGTCTATTTCGAATGACAATGTAGGGCTATTTATTGACATACAGATGTCCGTGGCACATATTTGGGTGAAAATAGGCTGTAGATCAGATTTTTTTTCTGTTTTTAATATAATTTTCAGTGCACAGATAGTTTCTTGGAATGATATTTATCAAAATGCTCACAGTGGTTATCTTAAGTGGGAAAATACAAGGTGAAAGTTCATTTTGGGGGGAAAAATCACTCAAAAATGCTGGAATAGTTTGAAAGGGGGCAATGGTCAGAAGTCTGGATGACTTTTTCACCAAGAATCCTCAAGAAAGCACCACCACCCTGGTGAATCTCCTACCCAGGCCCACTGTGGCATCTGGGCCCCAGTCTTGCTCAGTGTCCCTTGGTGATCGGACTCAGACTGGCTGGGTTTGAATAACAGGATTTATAGATAATCACCTGTGTGTGGGGTGGAATGTGCTGAGTAAATATTTACTAAGTAGATATTTATGGAATGAATTAAAGGCATAAAATTGTTATTTATTATTTGTGCTCCTGGCTTAAAATTTTTGTGGCTGAAGAGTTTGATCAGACAATACCAAATGGCTTGTGCCTTCTTATGGTTTCTCCTTTAAAAGTCGTAGTGGTAACTTCAGGCACACCTCTGTGCATGCTTCTCTAAACAAAGCATTGATTTCCTTATTGGCATCACAGGGGACATGCAATTAGGACATAGAGCCTAGCAGTACTTCAGAGAGCCTATGAAGCACCCATCCAGCACTTGCTCTGTTTGGGAGTTCTGATCTTGGAACCTCTGGTCAGTTGGGGCTTGAAAACTGGAGTGACCTGATGTAGGTAGGACAAATGGCTCATCCATGAAGCAGCAGCAAGGGAGACTGAGCCTCCCCATGCCCACTAGGTGGTGCTGCTGTACCAGTTTCTCGTCCCATTGCCTTTAAATCACCTCCCTCAGCAAGTGCCTAATCAGAGCTCTGCCTACACTTGTGGGTGCGTGCGAGAGAGTGTGTGTGTGTGTGTGTGTGTGTGTGTGTGTGTGTGTGTGTGTGTGTGTGTGTGTGTTGTGATGTATGCTGCGCTGCTCTAGCCCAAGGGATGGCAGCAGGGCAGGGAAAGTGCTGCTTGCTGTGCATTCAAAGCGCTGAATTCCAGAGGGCAATTTTTTTAGTTCAGTTTTTTATTTAGCAGTATATAAAAGAGCTGCTTTCCCTTGGGGAAAGTTAATGTTTTTCTGTATAAGTAATAAGCAACACTAGTAACAGCTAGTAACTGCGAGAGGCTTAAAGAACAGCTGATGGCAAACATGAGTTTAAAATGTCTTCTGAAGTATGAAAGCTGTATATAAAAAAATCGGCATTATTATTAGCAGTCTTTCTAGAATATGGAATACTGAAGTTTATGCAGAAGTATTTGAATATTTTGGTAATACTGTTGCTAGCCTTTTATTCACTCATCGGTTCAACTTGCAGCTTTTGAAATGCCCGTCTGTACAATTATTCGTGTAGGAAGATTTTTGTAGAGGATGTTAAGAAAGAATTTGTTTACTTTAGCAGATTTTCCCTCTTATAATGACCATTTCAAAAGGAGAGACAGCAAATGGAAAACAGCCCTTTCAGTGCTCTTTAGTGGATTAGGTTGATCCTAAAATGGTGTGTGCTTCATGAAGAACCTTTATCACCCAGCCACCTGGTCTGGTAATATCACAGGTGTGGTTTCTACTCATCAGATAATTAAATGGACAACAATGATGACACTAGACTGATTTTCAAGACATTGTATTTTATTTTATTTATGTGGCTGATAATTTTAAATACTTATTAAATTAAATTTTATTAATATTTTTAAACTAAAAAAAATTTTATTGCAAAAATATATTTGGCTATAGTGGTCTTTATCCAATTCTTTCTTTCCTTTCCTTTCTTTAGCAATATTTAGCTTTTGTGTAGAGTAATTATCTCAGGGGTTATTAAAGTAATTGCTGCCTCATCTAAAAAATGCTACAGGTTCTATCTAAAAGCACCAAGTTATGAAGCAGAGCCATCGTTTTGTAGGGAAGAAATGGCTGAAAGTTACCTGAATAGGCTATATCCAAAGTCATAGCTAAAAGGGAGAACCATTTTCTCTGTCAGCCAAAGCATTCTTCTGATTATTAATGCAGATTCTAGATTACTTAGTATTTTTCTTATCTACTCATTTAGAATGAATTCCTTTGCTTCTGAATGACTTTTCAGTATGGGAACGGTTATCCTTGTGGCAAGTCCTGTCATCCCCAACCCCTTCCTCATGTCCTCCAATACCTTCTCTGCTCATCCAGAGAACATCAGAGCATCAGCAACTGGTGGGAAAAAAAGCGAGGAGGGTGCTGAGGATATTTCCATCTCCCGCTGGAATGGTTGCTCAGGAATAGCCAGTCTAGGGGTTTGTTTGAAGTCACAGATGATCGGTATGCCTGAGGACAAAAAGAAAACAGTTGCCCCCACATGGTATACATTCTAGAATTCACTCAATCATTTCCTTTTCTTATTTCCTTCTGTCTTATTTTCTCTACTAATATGATTGGTTGGCCACAGTCATAATTGAATCTCTGGAAGAGAAGCAAAATTGTGCCAAGATGAGACTACAAAGGAAGTAGGAAAGTATAAAACACACATGAAGTTAGAATGTCTTTTTTTGTTCTTCAGAATAGAAAAAATACAGGTAAAAATGATCAGGAAGCAGAATTAAGGACAGGAATTTACAGGAGACAAACAATGTTTTTGTAGTGTGATCACACAGGACAGCAGTGTCATCTGCTGGAGTGATCTTCAGGGACAGTATCATATTTTGGAAACATCACCAAAAAATCCTTAGATTTGATTATAAAATTTGGGAGAAGAACATTTTAAAAACCCAGCCAAAGGGTTTTGGTATTTGTTATATACTTACCATGAATGTCTATTACATACATTGATCAGTTCTTGAAGATTAAGTTAATTAGCAATCTATGAAATAAAACAGCAAGGAAAGTTTGTGGATTCTAAGAAATCTTGGAAAATTGCAGCTGACCCTAAATGCAACCATTAGTTTTAAACATTCTTCCTATTTGGAAAGAAAGTTCTCAAATAGAAGAGTTGTGATAATACTTAATGTTAAATTGCATGTATCAAAACAAATGATGTCTATCTTGATTGCTGTCATTGCATAAAAAACTTGACGCTGTTCATTGACCACACATCCCTCCTCACAGTCACGTAGCACGCTGCCTGTGGTTTCTATGTCTGTAGACATTCCTATGATTTTTGCATTTGAAATCCTATTTCTGCAACCAAATAGAGGGATAAATGAATTTTGGAATAGTTGAAGTTGCCCCCAGGCATCCGATGACCTCCGATTTGTATTTGACAAGTGAACCAAGCACAGGCACAAGTGTTCTCTGAGTGAAGAACATTATTTTGAAAAGGAATTTACTCTGCAGTGATGACTGAGCTGCAAGCCTTTCAGTATCTGGCTGAGACCCACTATTCTGCTTAGAAGCCTCTATACACTTTAAAATTTGTACCTGAAGGCAAATAATAGTGAACTTGAAAGCCAAAGATTATAGTTTTGAAAGGTACATCAATTCTGAAAATCGAGTGGTTTCACTGTGGTATTTCATCTGAAGAGTTGAATCAAGGGGAAAAAAATACATTTAGGCTTCCTGGTTCTTAGAAGAAGGCACTTGTTCTCTTGCTAACTGGCTTATGTTATCAGATGTATTGAATACTAAAAATAGAATTACTGAGAGGTCGAGAGGGGGTCTGCCTCTTGTGCTATAAGATCACTCTGAATCCTATTTAGTTCATGTTACAGCAATGTTAGAGAGCAGCTTCGCTTTCTTTCTAGAGGAATCACATTTGTATTTGACAGAGCCTCTGATAATGCATTTCGGGAAATGAAAAGGCATATTGATTATCTTTCATCACTTGAAAAGAAAAAAAGTAGCTTTGTAAAGGCAATCAAAAAAAGTCATTACGTTCCACGTTAACTCATGTACTGATTTATTTGCATATTCAGTTATTTTTAAAGACAGAGGAGTTCTAAGAAAATAATAAACATTGACAATGATGAGCAAGTTTATTGTTAAATGCAGTTGAGGAAAAATTTGCTTTTAGTAGTGAACTACTGAAGGAGGAATAAGTGATACTACAAATGACATGATTGTGGTGTGGTGTGTAGGCTCCTCTTACTTAATAAGTCCAGTATAAAATTTACAGTATCATTAAGAATGTTCTTCAGAATTCCAGCATATACATGTCCCCAATTTTGTAAGATTTTTAAATAAGTATATTTTTAAATAAGTATAAAAAAATGTACATTAGTAGCTGTATAGTACTTAACTGTCAGAATGATTTGCTACAGGGACTAGATCCTATTGCAAGCTGTCAAATTTGTATATTGCTGTAATACCAAACCATAAAATCTTTTGAGTAAAATGGAAAATGTCAGATAGGCATGACTACAAATAATATACTTTCTGAAGGCTGTAGATGTCTATAGGAGAAAATGTGTAAATGCATGAAATGTTATCTTGTTACTATGGATTTTTCTTTATCTCCTGAAAGAAAACTGTGAGGCAAAAGGAAATTGATTTGAGCCTTTAAATTTTTAGTTTTGAACTCATTTTTCCTGAGGACTAATTTTAAAAACATTATTAGACAGATCAGTAGAACTTCAGATAATTCATGATTAAAGAGTATTGTGAGAGAAGAATCTTATTTTTTAGCTTGCGTTGCTGCTGGCCCAGTTTTTCTGATCTGTGTGAGTAGTGATCAGCGACGGATCTTTTAATTGAGTGAGTGAGTTGGGGTCGGGGTTCCAGAGATGGGATCACATCTTTCACTCCAGCATTGAGTGGGTCAATACCAACAAATGCAGGCCAAACCGAGGCAGCTGCTAGGTGGCTGTAAACAATCCGTAGGGTTTGGCTTGGTCAACAGTGACTGACAGCAGAGAGGTTATAGTTTTCGAAAGGTACAATCATTATTGTAAAACAGTGGATTCATTATTTGTTTTTCTGATATTTTAGTATAAATTAAGTTATTTATTCCTTCAGAAGGGTGTTCTAAAAATCAACAAAAAAAGTTTTTTTTGTATAAAGTGAGAATCTTTTCGTACTTGTAATTAATTTAACGTAAGTCACTGTGGTATATTTCAGGCCTGTTCCCACAATTTAGTGATGTCATTTTCTAACATGAGCTAAGACACAGGTACCTACACAGTTTTAGCCAGCCATAGTGGGATTTATTGATTTAAATATCAAAGGTTCTCTGCATTCATCTGTGTCACCCTTGGATCATGCAACTCCAAGCCTCTGTTACGTTGAGATGGAGCGTGCAGGCTCTGGATTAAGACTGAGTCCTGCGTCCTTCACTTAGGCACCTTGGCATGAGGATTAACCTCTCTGAACCTCATCTGTAAACTGAGGTGGTTGTTAGGATGAAATGAGACAGTGAAGGGCCTGGTGTATAGTCTCATTCAAAGTTTGTCATTGCTCACAGCTAATGATACAACTGCTTGCTGCATAAATCTCTGTAAGCTGCCTTTCGGCCAGTCAGGAGCAGAGCACATAAATATTATAAGGAGGGAGTAGGTTCCTGGTGCTTTCTCATTTGTTTCTCCATTCATTTGTCCAATAAATATTTATTTAGGACTTGCTATGTGGTTAGGTGATAGATGTCATTTCCGCTTGTATAGCTATTACAGAACAATGGAAGTTATTAAAAAATTAGACAAACAATTGCAAAGCAGCATGAAAAGATCTATTATGGTAAAATTCCAGAATGCAGTGAAGGACTTTACTAGATTTGGGGTATGAGAGTTGGCAGTATAGGAGTGTAGAAAAGCGTCCTGGAGGAAGCAGTGCCTAATAATACCTAATCCGAGACCTGAAAGATGAGAAGAGCTAGCTGGAGGAGGGATCAGACGATTGCACAGTATGCTCAGTAGCCTGGAAGTGGGAGAGAATTGTAAGTTCTAGGAAATGAAATGTCAGTAGAGCTGGAGCATGAAGTATGAAGAGGGAGAGATGCGTCTTGAGAAAAGGAAGCCTCAGGTGATCTGTGCTGTCCAGGATGGTCGACTCTGCCCACTTATGGCTACTGAGCACTTGGAATGTGGTTAGTGTTACTGAAGAACTGAACTTTAAATTTTATTTAATTTTAAATGTTTAAAAATTGAAGCAGTATAAACACATGAAACACAACTATAGTTTTAGTAGGTCCGCATTTCACATTTCAAACACCCTTGAAAATGTAGTGTCCAAATTGAGATGTACTGTACCTGTAAATACACAGCAGATTTCAATGACTTAGTATGAAAAAAAAGAATGTAAAAGATCTCATTAATTTTTATGTTGGTTACATGTCAAACTGATAATATTTTGGATTTGTTAAGTAAGATATATTATTAAAATTAATTTTACCTGTTTCTTTTTTTATTGTGGTACAATATACTTAACATAAAAATTTTCATTTTAATCATTTTTAGGTGTACAGTTCAGTGGCATTAAGTACATTCACATTGTTGTACAACCATCATATCCCTCTATTTCCAGAACTTTTTCATCTTTCTAAACTGAAACTCTGTATTCATTGAACAATAACTCCTCATTGTCCCCTTCCTCACCTGTTTTTTTAATGTAGCTCCTAAAAATTAAAAATTGCATATGTGGCTCCCATTCTGTTTCTACTGAACAGCACTGTTCTAGAGGATTTTGTACTTTATCCTGAACACATTGGAGAACGTTTAATGCCCGTTAAGAAGTGGAGTAGTTGGGGCCAGCCTGGGGGCATAGTGGTTAAGTTCGCATGTCCCGTTTTGGCGGCCCGGGGTTCACTGGTTCAGATCCCAGGCATGGACCCATGCACTGCTCATCAAGCCATGCTGTGGTGGCATCCCACATACAAAATAGAGGAAGATTGGCACAGATGTTAGCTCAGGGACAATCTTCCTGAACCGAAAAGAGGACGATTGAGGGGCTGGCCTGGTGGCATGGTGGTTAAGTTTGCACTCTCCACTTTGTGTGGCCCAGGGTTCATAGGTTCGGATCCTGGGTGCGGACCTACGCACCACTTATCAAGCCATGCTGTGGCAGCATCCCACATATAAAGTAGAGGAAGATGGGCACAGATGTTAGCCCAGCGCCTCAGCAAAAAGAGGACGATTAGCAACAGATATTAGCTCAGGGCTAATCTTCCTCACAAAAAAAAAAGGGGGGGGGAGACTAGCAGCAGATATTAGCTCAGGACTAATCTTGCTCACACACAAAAAAGTGGAATAGTATGATCAGATTTGTATTTGAGAAGGATATTCTGCTTCTAGTAGGGAGAATGTATTCGAGAAAGCAGGACTGGAGGCAGAGAGGCCAGTTTCAATAATCACATGCAAGATGATTTTGGTGTGACCCTGGGGATGGAGAGAAGTGAACTGATCAGAGGCAAGGTTGGCTCAGACTAGGTGTGGACGAAGCTGGGATTCTGGCATAAGCAGCTGGGAGAGTGGTGGTGCCGTGCATGGGGCTTTAGGGGGAAGTACATTTTGGACACTTAATTTGAGGTCCTTGCGGTCCATCTGGAGGTAGCCAGAGAGAAATGTGCCAGAATCCTATTTCTGGGTATGTAGCTATTTAACAGCTTGCTCCTGTGTTGTTAGGGCTGGAGGCATGTGCTGTTTGTGACTATTACTGGTCAGTAATTCGGGGGCAGTGAACAACCGTGTTTTGTCTAGATGTGAATTTGGTTCGTGATAATATTGTATCTGCCGCTCCATATGCTTTTTGGAGTGTAATAGTCAGGTAAGATGTCAGCCCTGGAAGTTTCATTTATGTTCTCTCTTGAGCAAAGGAAATGAAATGCATTGAAAATGAAAACAAAACCTATAGAAGTGAAATAGTTTGATTTGCAAAAAGATGAGCAAAAAGAAAGTCCAGTGTTCTTGTGAAAGATAAATGTCTCCTGCAACCGATAAAAACATAGCCTACGCTGGGACATTGTTGCCAAGATGCCATGTATGAAAGGCTATTTGCAGTAAGAATCACGCCGTATTGCACAAACCCATGGAAAGGTATCCTGAATTGCTTTTAGTTTTATTTTAATTTCAGTTTAAGATCATCTTTTCAATAATAGTTTTCAAGATAAAACTGCCTTTAGGATAAAACTTGAAATTATAGATTTTTTCATGTTTAGACTATAAAATACATTACATCTTTCTTTAGAAACAAAATATTTTACTTTAAATAAATAGAAAAAATAGTCAAATTGGCTGTTGTTCATTGCAGGAATAGTGCTTCAAGTTAATTAAAACTTTGAAAATTTTTCTCCTCGAGTCATCTGTTGCTCATAATTGATTTAAAAATGCATCAGTTTTCAATGCTTATTTTCTTTGGACAAAGCAAAAAGATGTTGTGAAATCTTTTTACTAAATAGCAGATATTTTTTAGTAAAAAGAATCATGATATCCTGGCAAAGGTATAATTTTAATAGACTAATGAGGTTTCTGACCAGAGCCGACTGAGCCTTGTCTGATTTTTACAATGATAAATTGACTGTGTCAAAATTCACAATCTTGTCTGGTGAAATATTTTACTATGAAAGTTTAATTCTCATTTTTTATTTATGAAGGCACATCAGCTTATATAATAGGCTGGCCATTTGGTATGATTTATTTCAATGAGTGTCAGTTGTTGGTGTGTTTAGTGATTGTTGACCCGTATTTAATCCTAAAAACTCTAAGTGGTGTGAAATGTAATAAGTTAGCCACTGTAGTTAAAAAAAAATCTAAAAAAACAAATCATGATCCACAGATCTATTCAGTTGCCTTTGCCTCACTATACTGATGTCACAACTGTTGATTTGGGGGCAACGGAAGAGTAACAGCTTCCTTTACTATTGTGGGGCTCTGCTTAGAGTAATTTCTACCATAAAGCATATATTTGAAATGTAATAAAATCATCTTTCATTTCGTAATTTGAGATTTCCAGCTTGTCATCATATTAAAGATTTTTAAGAAAATGTGGAATAAAGAGCATTTCTTTCATTCATTTATCAATCTTTTATTCAATAAACACTTATGAAGCTGATCTTAGTGTTGGATGCTCGGTGACAGGGGCGTGAGATGGACAGGGTCTTTCCTCTCATGGGGTTCATATTCTAGAAGGATTTAGATATAGAACTTCCAAGGACGTCATTGGTTCTTTTGGTAGTTTTGGGAGACAAAAGAGAAGGCCTAGATTAAAGCACTCCTGTAAAGATTGTTATATCATCTTCACAGAGAGATGTAATAAGCATTTCTGTTTTCTAATGTCAGGATATTTATCTAGTGTAGATAATTTCTAACACATAGATAAAAATATCAGCAGTGTATATTTTTCAGATATTATGAAATTAGTTTGAGATTGTTTTAGAAATAATAATAAACATCTTTAAAAACATAAAAATTTTTAAATGGTGGTATATTGTTAACATAAAATTTCAATTATTTATAGCTCACAAAATGAAATATCTTAAGAATAATGAAACATTCATAATAATGAAACGTTATTCATAATATGTACTATTTCAAATACGACGATATCTTTGAATGTTTTCTTTTACAGAATTGAGGTATTATGTTGTTACTTCTTTTATAGTACACAGTAAAAGGCATGAACTCAGTACCGCTGCAGAAATTTGCTTTAAAATTTCTCTAGGAAGAAGCCATCCAGAGATAATTATGCTGTGGTATTATCCCTTTCTTATGTTTCTCAAAGCAATTCATAAATATTTTTTGAATAATAATGTGAACACTACAGAACATTTAGTTGGCAGGTCAACTTAGAACTGAGAGGGAGACCAGTGGCTCGAAGGCTTTTAGAAACAACAGAAAAATTTAAATACTTCTAACTCTTAGGTAGCATTTCTCTAAGAATCCTTTTTTATAATTAGAAAATAAAGAAGCCAGCAACTTGGAAATGACTCCTTTTCGTGGCATGCCCAGCAGTTAATATATGTGCATTTTCAGGTTTCTCTTTCAGGGGCAATCACCATTTAATTTCAGAATTCCATTTATCTTGGTCATAGCCTCAGAACTGTTGAGTCTCCTTTTCCTGTCTATGACAGTATTACCATTTCTATGCCCTCTGCCACACGCTGATTTGGGGAGCCCGGCCCCACGGCTATGACACATAACACCACCTCAATGTACTTTCTCCATAGATAAGGTGTGACAGCCTTTTAACCTCAGCTTGCTGTGCACGTGGAGGGTGACAGCCCACCTGCACTGGGGAAAGAGAACGAGCAAGCATGATGTGTTCATCCTTAATCGCTTCTATTTCTCCCAGAGACGTTCCAAGAAAATGACAGGCCAAGCTCAGAGTCCAGGTTATCAGCCTGAGACACGTGAGGTGCAGGGCATCACCACAGCAGATAACGCTAAATTGTACTGTGGAACTTGGGCTTGTTTATTTAATGCTTGAATTTTAATATATAGATCATACAAGGCTCTTGGTCCTTATTTTTAAATTTTATTTTCAAAGATGTACTGTTTTAGTTATAAAAGTAATGTGTTTGTCGTCAAATTTTTTTTTAAAAACCAAAGTGTATAAAATACAAAATGAAAATCATCTCCATGCTACTCTAAAAAGTGATCACATTTAGCATATTGGAGTAACGATTCTTACTTTTTTCTGTGGATAAGACAGCGTGAAAGGATACAGCGTTTTATCATCCTGTGTTATAATTAAGAGTGTGTTTCAGTTGCATACTATATATGTATGATACTCAGACACATATACGTAAATCCGTTTTATAAAAATGTCAACCTTCTCTTAAACATAGTTATGTTTTTCCTTTCCTTTGGTCTTACTGTGAACTTACTAGCATTCATAACATTTCACATACCCTTGCTTATCTCACTCAGAAATTTTTCAGGCTGCATTTAAAAAAAAAAAGTTTTTTAATAGAATTTAATCACCTGAGTTGCAGTAAAGGTAGTGCTGACTAGTCCTCAGGTGTACCATTTGCTGCAAGTGTAAACGCATTTGAATGTAACAATAAAGCGTATAAGCTCTAGGGCCTGACAGCCTGGGTTCACATCTCAGCTCTGCCACATTCCAGTCATTTGAGAATCTGTCATCCTCCTTGGAAGTCTGTCCTTGATTCTCATGACAGCTCTGCTGGTTTCCTTTGTCTCTCTCTGACCACTCAGTCTCAGATTTCTTTGCAGGTTCCTCTTCCTCTGTCGCTCTCTTAAATGTTCCTGTTCGCCCTGCTTTCTATCTGAAGCTCTTTTTTCACTCTTTACATTCTCAGTAAGGATTTGTAAAATTGGAATCACAATAACAGTAACTTCTGTGGTTGTTGTGAGTTTCAGATAAGGCATGTAGAGTACTTCACCCAGTGCCTGGCCATAGTAAGTGTTAATAAATGCTCCTTCTTGTTGTTGTTGTTATGATTATATTACCTTAGCAATACCATTACAATAACAAAATGATATTAAAGTAACTTTAATAATGTATAGGTAGTCTGCAATTTATAAGTAAATGATAGTAAGGTTGTTTTTAAGTTTACTTTTATCACTTGGAACACACTTTTTTTGTGTGTGTGTGTGAGGAAGATTGGCTCTGAGCTAACATCCATTGCAATCCTTCTCTTTTTGCTGAGGAAGACTGGCTCTGAGCTAACATCTGCCCCCATCTTCCTCTATTTTGTATGTGGGATGCTGCCACAGCATGGCTTGATGAGCGGTGCGTAGGTCCGCACCCGGGATCTGAACCTGCGAACGTTGGACCGCCGAAGCGGAGCGCGTGAACTTAACCACTACACCACCGGCTCGGCCCCGAGAATACACTTTCTTATACATAAAATATTTTGTACATAATTTCTTATACATAAAGTAAATAATTAAGTACCAGTAAAGTTTGCAAATGTTTATTTAACTTTAAAAAAATACTGTTGGTTTTTAAATAGTTATAGATTCACAGGAAGTTGTGAAGATAGTATAGAGATTCTTGTGTGCCCTTCATCCAGTGCCCCCCTTTGGTTACATCTTACAGAACTAGAGTACAATATCAAAACCAGGAAATCAACATTGGTACAATATGTGTGCATAGTTACTATGTAATTTTATCACATTTATAGCTGTGATTTTATCACAAGGAAATGTAATTCTGTGGAAGTGGTTAAAAGGAAGATTTTAACCACTTAGCAATGATTGTGGTTTATAGCATATGTAAAAGTAAAAAAGAACTTTTGACACTCGACATTAAACAGCCGTATAAAAATTGTGCAAAAATTTGATTTTACACTTCACCAGAGGACAAATATGGATAGCACCAAGCATATGACAGGATGCTTAATGTCATTATCCATTAGGTCAAAGCAGGTAAGACCACAATGCAATGTGACTACATATTTATGGAATAGTTAAAATCAGTATAACTGACAATACCAAGTGGTGAGGCTGATGTGGAGCAGCTGGAACTCTCCCACATTGCTGGTTGGAATGCAAAAGCCACATTGGAAAACAGTCTGGCAGTTTCTTATTAAGTTAAACACACACTTTACCATGCCATCCAGCAATCCCACTCCTAGAAATTTACCTGAAAGAAATGAAAATTTATGTTCACACACAAACCTGTAAGTGATATTTATAATGGTTTTATTCATAATCACCAAAATCTGGGAACAACCCATTGCTTTTCAACTGGTGAATGAATTAACAAACCACGGTACATCCATACAATGTAATACTACTACTCAGCACTAAGAAGGAACAGACTGCTGATGCCATCAATGTGGGTGAGTCTTAAACGCATCATGCTAAGTGAAAGAAGCCTGACTCCAAAGGCTCCATTCTGTATAATATCTTCTTATTACATTCTGGAAAAAACCAAACCTATGAGGACAGAAACCATGTTAGTGCCAGGGACTGTGCATGGGTGGAGTGGTTGACTACAGAGGGACACAAGGGAATTTTTTGTGCTAGTGGAACTATGTATATCTTGATTGTGATGGGGTTGCACGACTGCATTCTTTTGTCAAAATTTATGGAAGTGTACACATTAAAGGGTGAATTTCACTACACGTTAATTACATTGCAGTTAAAAAATTAAGTATAAAACCATATTTTTAATGTTACTAGATTGACTATGGAAATGACTAACAATACTGCTGATAGCTCAGTGGCCTAAGGAGAAAGAAAACGTGGCAAAGAAAAATAGAAGGAGAGAAAGTGAAAAGAAAGACTGTAGATGACAGTAGGATGGGAAATGTTTGGGGAAGTGAGAGCTAGAGGCCACGACTACCCACATTCCACCCCACACTCAGTGTTCACTCTCCTTCTGGATGACATTGGACTTTTGTGAGTAGAATCTTCTGCTCAGAAGGCTGTTCGCATAGATCTTCATCCTTTCAGAAAGTTCTGATCTCAGGTAGCTATTTCCATAGCTAAAATCCTTCTTTATAAGTGAGCTGCACTGCAGTCTTCCTAAATCATTCCTAAGAAAGGTATTAATTTTAGTTTCTACTGCTTCATCATCATAATCATTATCTCATTGAGGATTAAATGAGATATTTGTTATGTTAGCACAATGGCTCACAGTGAATGTTTCAATAATTAACTGTCATGAAGTGATGTCAACTCTCATCTAATAGATGAGAAATCAGATGTTTAAAGCAGTTATGTTGTATAGATAATAATTGAAGAGCTATGTTAAACCTGACCTCCTGACCCAAATCCCATGCTCTTTGCCAGTAGGCTATACTCAACTTTGAGTTAGGTGGCTTCCTGATCTTCTCAAGGGCTGAAAACAAACACTGATGTGTAGAAGTTAATTGTTTCCAGTATTTTCTGTGAAAGCGATCATCTCAGTTCAGTTATACTGTCTGGTTTTTGTTTTGTTTGTTTTCTATTTCAGAGGACTTTGTGTGTAGTACTATAATGATAGCTTCATTGTTTAAGACCTTGGGAGAAATAGGTTGCAAGAGAATGGGGGAAGTATTCTTAAATTAAGTTTAAAAATATCCTCACAGTGTCATTAGCCTTGCAGAGCCCGTCAAACTCTAGTTCACTCTTGCTTGGTGTCAGATCTGCTGGAATGTTTTGACAAACAGTTGGTATGTCAGAGACAGCTAAAAGCCTCAGAGAGGTGCATAGAGACATGTAAATCTATCATCTAAATAAACTCCACTAGTGGCAGGTGTCTCAGAACTCTTAACTCATGGTGATGTGAGCACATGGGTTTTGTTAACCAGAAACAGCATTTTAACACTGACAGCTTTAAAAAAGACAGTTCTAGTCAGGAATTTGCTATCTGAAGAACTGCAAACTAATCTTGCCTTCAGATGAAAAGATTATAGTGCAGCTCACTTTATAGAGAGGAGAAGGATGTCATTATTGGTTTTATTTCCTAACATCTGAATCTTTTAAGAGTATAAGCAATTTTTATATAAACTGTTCTTGAAACTTGACCAGAATGAAAACTTTGGTTATAGAAATTTATGTTCAATTAAGAGTTGACCACTTTGTTTTATGCTTGTGAGCAAGTCTTAGACTAAGTCCACATTATTGCCTTTATATTTAAAAAAATGTAGATACTTTTGAAGCATTCCAGGTACTGTATTAAATTCAACATTAATGTTTCACCTACCCACCCTTTGCAATTTTAATTATTTGAGAGTAACCCTAAAAGGCCAGATCATTGTAGTTAGTAGTTTTGTTTGAGAAGCCTTCTGTGGCTGCTGTATAAGGCATTAGTGAGTGAGCCTAGCTGACCATCCAGCATCGACATGTGGACACAACCTTATTGCCTCTGTGTATCAGAATATGTGTTTTACATGGAAAAGTATGTGCTGTACACGTTGTCATGAATTTGGGAGTTTACAGAGGTCTCAGGACATCTGACAAACCTTCTACCATGTGATCAGTGGGTGATTTCCATCCTTCAGAATGGTGGTCTCTTTCCTTTGTACATGTGAGACAGTGAATAGAATCCCGTCTTTCTTGAGCAAAAGAATGGATATGAAACAATTTTCTCCCCAAGTGGACCCTGGAGGAAAGCACCCCAGCTGTGATAGTGGGCATGATATGCAATGAGTACACTGTCAGCTAAACAATTCTGCATTCAGGTGTTTTGTCAGTGTCCTCCCAGACAAATCCCAGAGCTAAATAACTCTTTGCATGTAGTAAATCAGTTATGATTCTTTCTGTGTATGCTGAGTTTTTTAATGCTTTTGTTAAAAAAGTACAACTGGCCTGTTTAGTCAGTTTGACCTTACTTATCAGGAAGGACAAGCTAGCTGGTGGAAAAAAGAGAGAGACCCCTTCTCTTGAACATTTCCCCTTCTCTGGGATATTTTACTTAGTCGTTTTGAAAGATTTTTCTTTGGAGGATAAATTAAATCTTGGGTGCAATGATTTGTCTTGTTAGTATTCTTAAAACAAGTCAACCCTCACATGTCCCACTCATGGAAAGGAGCAGAAGCGACACAGCCTGTGGGAGAGAACTAATGTTGATCGCAGGTGTGCCCTGCACTGCATGCTGTGCCGAGGCCATCACGGGCATCACCCTGGGGTCCTCAACAGTTCTGTGTGCATTCGGTGTTTCAGGCCCCCCTTTGCCAGGCCTGTTCTAGGCACCCTACTGTAGTGAAACAACAGTGAAAACAGCCAAAAATATGTATTCTTGTTCTCACGGTGTTTTATGCTAGGATTATTCCCACCCTTTTTTACTGGAGACTCAGATGATTTTAAGGAAATTGAGATATATGGTAATTCGTTTATACGTATGGAAAGTGGTTGAGCTGGCATTAAATTGATCTGTATCATGCTAAAGCCCTTGCTGTTTGCACTAAAATTCATTAATGTCTGGCGTAGTAGACTTTTGAAACTTAGGATATAGTGAATTTTTTAGGGTAAACTAGGAATCTGGACACAGAACAACAACAATAGTAATAGTGAAGGCTCACTGTGAAAACTGCAGTTCAGTAGGAACTGGGAAGTTGCATTGGCACCACCCCAGCCCCCATCTTTTTTAAGACGCTGTTTCTCATCCTAGATGGGAATAGCCAGCATCATCTCTTGGGTGGAGGCATAGCAGTCTGAGCTCCTGCTTGAGTCAATTCATGGATTTTTCCTAAGATAGTATGTCACCTGTCATTTTCCCTTGGAACCTTAGGACTTTGTGAGCATTTTAAGTCTTGTTTGTTGGCCTAATTTGTGGATAAAGCTACTTCTTATGACTAATGTAGTTTCCCTATCCTGGAATCTCCCTTTCCTTTTGTAATTGAGTCCAACATATATCCTATTACAGCCTCAAAAATAGTGGTTGGAATCAGTCTTTCCAAAGTGCTTCAAGTTAATGATTTTGGTACGTCCTGGGGTCACCTCCCGTAGCGTGGAGGCATTTTAATAGGAGTCTCAAAGGTCGAGCTGTTAATCCTGTAGCACATCACGGGTCTGGAGGCTTGTTTCCTGGGGAATCCACTTTGTATCTCTCAGCCTGAACCCTGCTTCCTGCAGCACATCAAAGCAACTGAACATATTTTGAGTTTTGGTGAAACTGTCGCTCATTCATCCAAGTTCTGTCTGGGTGATATATATTTTTGAAAACAGATGTGGAAACTGAGCTGACAGATGTTGAGAATGGACCTGTTGTTGAAGCTCATGTTGTCACACATGCTGTAGGAAGACAGGTCGCTTAGCATTCAGAATGGAACACCCACAATCTGTGAATTAAAGATGCTGTTTGCTGGCTCTTGGATTAATCTTGGTAGTTTGATTTGTGTTGCTTTGGAGGTAATTAAAAGTTGTCCCCTCCTCCACCCCCACCCCGTGCACGCTAAAGAAAAAGTAAATATGAAATAGGGTAGCTTACTATAGTTTAGTGGTTAGCAAGATATACTAATATATTTATGTTGAATGTTCTTTTTAATTTTGACTGCTCTGTGCCGGGCATTATCTGGGTAAATCCTCTAACAACTCTTGGAGGTTGATATCATTATTCCCGTTTTACATTTGATAAAACTGAGGCTAACAGGAGCTCAATAATTTGAGCTTGTGCATCCACTAAGCAACAGAACTCCTTAGTCAGCCACTTTGCTGCCAGTACTGCTTCTGGAGTGGCGGGGGGGGGGTCAAGCACCAGATGGAGAAATCGAGGCTCTGTGACTCATAGGAACACCTTTAAACTGCATCATGGCTCCTGAGTCTCTCATCACAGTGTACTGGGCCCCAAATGTGTGAGGAATCAGCCTGTCAAGGCATATGGCCTGTGGTCCACATTTTCAGCCTGGCAGACCAGTCACCCTAGGAGAAAAGCGTTTGTACTCCTGTTCATTTCTATGTCTTGGTCAGTTATCAGCCTGAGCCATGGCAGGAAGCTCATGGCCACACTCTCGCCTTGGGTGTCTCAGGATCCTCGGCCAGTACATGCTTGAGCTCTGGGCTCAGAGACCTCCACTTTCCACCTGTGAGCATCTTTGGTACAATTAAAGGGAAAAAAAAAGGTCTTCAACATGTCTGTTTAATTCATATCACTAGTAATTCTTCATAAATCACATTTCTTTGGGAAAAACATTTAAGAGAAATTATACATACAGAATGTCCCCAATTATTTTTTTAAAGTGAACAGGGAAAAGACTTGGAATGCCATATTGTAGTTGCCTCTGGATGCCAAGATATTGGGTGTTTTTTTAAAAAATAATTTCATACATACTGTTGTGTAATTTGCAGCTTTTCTACAAGAGGCTTTGTATTGCTAGTAAAATCAAAGGAGGAAAAGTAAAGTATAAAATTGGGGAAAACGTTATTTAAACACCTTGGTCTTTTATATGACTTTTTTTTCCAGTGACCCCAGTAGGCGGAAAGTGGGCCAAAATTATAGCTGAGGGAGTGTCCGTGGGTTTCCTCTCTTTATCTTGCACACGAACACCATGAGTCGTCTTTTCTTTTTGTTTTTCTTTCAATTCTGAACACGTTTTTTTCTTAGTAATGTTCACAATTCCATATTCATCTTCTCCTTAATGGTTCCTTTCAACATGGAAGGTTCCCTTCCAATGTCGTTGTTAGTAATTTTCAGGGAATCCTTGTTTTACTTGCTAGCTAAGACCAAAATCTATATTTTTTATGATTTTTACTATTATCTGTCGTTTTAAAAGTATGTAGCTTAATTAAATTGAATATAAATTGCCTTCACCCTTTTCTAGAGGTTTCGTATCCAGAAAATACCTTAAATTCAAAATGTACTGAAATTTCTAACTTTACTGACTATGTTCTTAACATCCTGAAATCAATCTATTCATGTCTGGCAAATGTAATTTACATGCTTGTTAGGGGTCCCCAAACCACCCTCAGGTTTCGATGACGCGCTAGGAGGACTCACAGGACTCGGCGCGTAGTTGTACTCACAGCTATGATTACAGTGGAAGGATGCAAAGCACAGTCAGCCAAGGGAAAAGGCACACGGGGATGAGTCTGGAGGAAACCGGGCTCAAGCGTCCAGAGTCCTCTCCCAGTGGAGTCACACAGGACTCCTCAGTTCCTCCTGGAACGAGCTGTGACAACACATGTGAAATGTTGCCAACCAGAGAAGCTCCTTAGAGAATCAGCACCCTGAGTTTCTACTGGGGACTGATCACATAGGCACTCTCTGCCTAGCATGTAACGAAATTGCAGACTCCAAGAAGGAAGCAAGTGTTCAGCATAAACCATGTTGTTTGTACTGTACAAACAGTTTCAGCACAGTGAGCCACTCTTACCAGAGGATGGGGGAACCCTCCCGAAATCCAAGTTCCCAGACACCTGCCAGGGGCCAGCCTTGTAGGCAAGACTTTCAAAGGGTAGCAGTCTTAGGCCTGCTATGTTAATTCCTTTCTACACGAACAATAAAAAGCTGGAAATATCCATTCATACCAAAGGCAAAAATGAGTCTGTGGAGTAAAGAATGGCCCCTCTATGTGCATTAACCTCTACAAGAGTGACTTTGGGCATCTTCCCTCTAGTGCAGTTTTCACCTCTGTAAAATGCGCTAGTACTTTGCACATTAGAATCTGTGATCCTATATGTTTTCTAACACTTTGTATGTCAGTGGTTCTCAAACTGGAGTCCGTGTACCCTAAGGTTATGTGTTGACTGTCTTAGAGGTACAATGCAGCGACAGTTCTGAGATGATTGATTTCCAGACCCTCAACTTGTGTATGGACTCTGTTCACATTGATCCTGTGAGAATGAACCTTGGAGGGGCTGCTGGTTCTCTTTTCACAGTGCTCTTTTTGCTTGATAGAATAAAGCTACTCTCAGGTAGATAAACAAAGGACAGATTCTGAGGGCAAGTCTTGAGAGAGCAAAGCAAAGATAGATTAGGGAATAAATACTGAAGAGGACAGCATGTTATTTTACCTAGGCCATAAATTTATTGCAAAACTTGTGACATTGTCTACTAGCTGTTCACTACAGTCCATAGTCTTCTCTTCCTTGATCCACAGTAGTCCACATCACCCAATCTTCCTTGTGGGTAGGAGCTCAGCCAAAGGTATGGGAGCAAAAGTGATGGATATCACTCCAGGCCTGGCTCCTAAATGCCCCCACGTGCCCTCTTCCTTACTGTTTTCTGGAATGGAGTTGACCAGAGAGAGACCCCAGAACCCAAAAGTTGAGAGGGCAGCAATTTTGTCCTTGAATGACTGGCAGAGTGCTACCCCACTGAACTCTTTGCCAGCCCAATACTGTTATGTGAGCCAGAAATGAATTTCTTTTGTGTTTAAGCCATTATATAGTTGGGGCCTAAATTTTACCCTAAGATACTCTTGATTATCTCTTAGAATTCAAAAATGAGATACTTGATATGGGGATGCATATTAATATGTTTATTTTATTTTAAAAATGAATTCAGACTTTTTCTGTTAGAAAGTAAATCTATTTTGGCAGATTGGTTTGATAATGAGGATTGCCTTTTTCTGTTGGGTTATATATATGGCAGACATTTCACATAAATTGGGCTTAATCTGCAGCCCCAAAGTTTGACAAAAATAAATTTGAAGCACATAGTATCCTTTACTTTTTTTATCTTAAAATTAAAAAAATAAAATTTATAAGAGTTAACTTCAAAATATGCAAGGAGAGATATAGTTTTCCATAACTCTTGGGGAATTGTAAGTAAAAACATTTGAAGAGCACTAGTATATAAAAGAGGCCTGTTAGCAAGTTGTTTAAAGGAGTCTTGGTTGACCTGATTAATAAACAGGCAGTTAGTTATTAACTTGTGTAAATGCGCCGTGTTTGGGGCAAACCTAAAGCACATGGCAGAGACTAGTGCTGCAGCTTGAATACCTTCTGCTGTTGTAAGTCTTCCAAATTGCCCTCTTAAAATATTTGTAGATCTCATCAGGCAGGTGGATGGAAAGGTTGAGTAAGTGATCTTCCTGTAAGAAAAGTGTATGCGTAGGGAGATTACTTCACTTAGTGCTGCCAGTAAACCTGAAATTTTATTGTTCCTTCTCCTTTCCTGAATCTCTTTTATGTGCTGAGGAGACACATAGATATGGGATGGACCTCGGGACCTGTGCCAAGTGTTTGTAGGAAAGAAATTGAAGAATAACTCCATGACTAAAGTGCTAAGGGAAGGACTTAGTCTAACAGAATGCAATTTCCTACATTTATGATTTGGCAAGCCTGGCACCCATAGGGTTTTAAATAACTTAAGGGAAACATTCCTACCTGTGCCCCATACAGCATACAAAACTCACTGCAGGCGAGGAACAGCAGAGGGAAACCTGAGCATTTGTCGTCTGTGTAGACATGTAAAAGATCAGAGAAAATCATCAGATCTCCCAGGTGGTTCTGCCCCGTTGACTGAAAGTGTCTCCAGGAGTGTGTCCCTGGCATTCATCCACGTTGAAGATGTTGGCAGCCATAAATGCCAGAATCACACCTGGCATTTCTGTTGAAAAACATTGAACACCCCATGGGCCCAGAGTCTGCAGGGGAGCTAGGGAAATCTGGGAAGTGGAATAACTGCTCTGCATGAGGAAATGTGAAGACAGACCTCTCCCTGCTGATGGGAGGAATCCTTTGGGCCTCCAGTGCTGCAAAACAAGTGTCTAAAGCCCTGGCGGTGAGTTGAGAGGAGCAGACAGGAGGAGGAAGACCAGGTGCTAGTAGGGAGCAGCATGTGTTACCTCAGAAACTTGAGGGACGGGACCAGCATCCTGAATTTCTTGTACTCTTTTAGAAATTACATGAGAGCAGGACCCTAGAGAGACAATTGCTGGCAAAGGGACTTGTTAGGAAGGTAATTGGGTGGATGATTTAGACATCAGGTGCCTTCCACATGGCCTGACATATGTCCCTATGAATGGCATCATGGTGGCTCTGAGAACGGAGTCATCAAAGAAATACTCCTGAGGCCTCCTTCCCTGGAGATTGTCATTCCTTCGGGGCAGAGACTGGGACCTGTTCATCTTTGCATCACTAGAGCCTCACCTGGGGCCTGAGTCCATACTCAGGAAAAGTTTAAATGATGACTGAATGGACCAGTTATAAGATTTCCCTCCAGCCTCGCCCACTAGAATGGCTCAGACCAATGTTCCATTAGGAACAGCGTGTGCTCACCTGAGTTTCACGTCAGGATCCCTAGCAGGTGATATTCAGGAGGAATTAGGAGGAGAACCCAGTCAGGCGTTGTCACTGGGGCAAGGACATCCCATTTGGAGTGACTCCACAAACCTCACTGGATCTTCCAGAGCCATGCAGTTCGAGTCCTCTCTGAGGATGATGATGGAAGGGCTAGTGCTTCTTGGTAGCCACGTACAGAGGCAGAGCTCCAACTGCTTCCTGCCTGTGAGCCCCTGGAGTGCCTCCCGGGGCTATGGGTCCTTTTCCTGCCTGAGTCTGCTTTCCTCTTGCAGCTGGCACTGCCTGCTGACTTGACACCACTCTCAAGACTTACTGGGTTGTCACTCTTGGCTTGGGATGTTACACTGCTTTAGAGCTACTTCCTTGAGGGCAGGAAGATCTACAGGGAATAAAAAATGAAACAGGCAATTTTGTCAAGCATTGGCAGTAGCAAAACAGAGAGCTGACAATAGGAACTTATGTCTGTGGTTCAACAGAATGAATGATCAGGTTGTATGCGATAAAAGGAAATTGTCAGATTTAGGAGAAATGATAAAATATAGCACCAAACATTAAGGGCTTTTTCTTTATTTAATATTTATGTACCTAGCCATTAGGATTCAGTCTCAAGCAAGGATGAGACCTGCAGTTCCCTATTGTCTATTTTCATGAAGAAGTGTGCACAATATTTAATTATTTATCAAATAAGTAGAGTTCTCGCAGTTCACCAGCCTGCAGGTACTCAGCAGTTCAGGAACATTTTCCTCCCGTTCTGACTCAGTTTTTTGTGCATGTGTATGTGTCTGTGTACTTATATAAAATACATGTACATACATATATATATATAATATATTTATATATTCTGTGTGTTTGGGTATATGCATTTGTGTATGTCAGGGGAAAAGGGTTGATGATATTTCCTCTGGCTATGTCTTAACTTAGCTCAAGGTCATCAGAAAGCCTAGATTAGCATTTCTAAACAAAGAGCAGAACACCAGGAGGGATCTTGTCCTAGTTCTGCTGCTGGCTATGAAACTTTAGGCAAGGAATTTAATCTCTAGGTGTCTAATATTATTTGCTACCTGTAAAATGAGATAATCATATCTAACATCCAGAGACATAATGAATCATGAATTATTGCATGTGATGTGCCTGAGGCAAATGGAAGTTAAGTCCTTTATGAGACAAGGTAGTATCATTTAAACGGTAAAATTGTTGGACAGATTATGTTCCTTCATATCATCCCTTCTCTCAAAGGAAAGATAGGAGAGGTCTTTCCACTGTACCTCTATGAGAATTTTGGTCCAAGTCCTCAAGGAGTTTTTCAGTTGGAGGAAGACTGTGTGAGTAAAAGCATTATGTAGAGATAGGACTAAAAAGCTAGAGAGAATTATGGGAAAGATTCAGCTGGTAGCCCATGGTGTGCAGTGGCAAAGAGTTACTGAAATTGTCACCTTCAGATGCCTGTAATCAAGTGCCTAGAGAAGACTAGCTTCTGAGGGACCACGTATTTGCTGCCATAGAATAATTTAGTGAAAATAAGAAGTTTAATGGCGTTGGTTGCTTTTAATGCACTGGGGAGCTTAGGGAAAGAAAATAATGAGCTTGGGGCTTTTAATTTAATGTGAGTGGTAATGGCCCGTGCTGCTACTAAACTGAAGCTTTAGGAGCCGCTGCGTGGTGCTGCCACCTCTCTGTTTTCCCATCTGGGAGAATGGCATGGTTCAAGTGGGGGCTGCTCCCTCAGCCTGAGTCCCAGATTAAAGAAGACCTGGAACAGAGTCACAACCAGCATTCAACATGAGCAAGAAACAAACATTTTGTGTTGTTAGCCGCTGAGGTTTTGGAGATTATTGCTACTGGCGCATGAAAGATGATTAATATAAAGTCTGTTGTCGTATGCTTTTGGAATATGCTCACATAGAGTCCTGTAATAGGGCCCAGTATGTTCATAGGCTTGTTCTTTAATATTTGTTCCAAGCATTGATAATGTCCTCATGCAGGTCTCCATGATCATTCATAAAGCCGCTACCATAAATGATACCCAGTGCCACATGGTATGTATTTTAAACAACTCTTCCACTTCTGAGCTGGGTGAGCTTGGTGAAGTTTTGAATTGCTCTGTGCCTCAGTTTCTTCATCTGTAAAATGGGAACATTACTACTGCCTATCTCATGAAGTTTAGAAGATTAAGTGAATATTATATGTAACATCCACAAAGCAGTATCTGACATGTAATGAATATTTATTAAATTTATAAATATTTAATGAGTGCTTACCATGTTCCAAGTCCTGAGCAGTTACTTATAAGGGTTTAAACATAAGAGCTAATAAGGATGAGCAAGAATATTGGTTCCAGTGTTTTTGGAGCTCACAGGTCTAAGAAGAGAGAAATGTTAAAAAATGATTAATTATGGAGAGGTATAGTACCATGAGAATGTCCATCAGGGACCCTGATTTGGAGAGTCAAGAATGGATGGCCCTGAAGGAAAAGATGAGTAGGTGTAGCTAAGATGAAGATAGGGATGGCGAGGAGTTATCCACATCAAGAGAGCGGTATGTCCAAGGACCCTGAGGTGGGAAGGAGCTAGGCACATTAGAGAATCAAAAGAAGACCCTGGGACAGGAGCAGGAAGGAGCCCTGGCGTGGTGTGGCAGAGGAGAGAGCTGTGGCCTTTGAGTGGGCCACAAACCACACACATGGTTGTGTCACTCTGGGCAAACACACCTTCAGGCCTCAGTTTCCTCATTTCTAAGATAAATGATTCTTCTAGTTCCAAAATTCCTGTTCTAGGATTTTTTTTGCCTTTTCCATTCCTTATTTCAAAGAGCCAATGAAGCTGTGCCAAAAGTTGTTTCTAATAAACTCTAATTGTTTAGAAAGAACTAAGATGAACAACCAAAAGGAGGGGAGAAATAGACTCTTTCTGGTTGGATGCTTAACCTGACTTTTACACCATAAAATATGGAGTCCTGATGGCTGACCCTCCAGCAGCTCTGGGTCCTTGGATGACATTTGATTTTGCTTGAGGATGGCATCAGAGTGAAAGCTCCTGCTAGACGTGGGAAGGTGGGGTTATGGTTATGGTCCCGCACCCTACTCCGCTCACAGGTGAGCGGGCTTTTTGACATTTTTTTCTGTTGTTGTGTTTTTTTTCTTGGTCTGCCTGGTGAGATAATTTTAGCATTTATAGAACACGGGCTTTTACGTGGCTCTCTCCTGAAGTGCATGGAGCGTGTGGTGGAGGAACTTATTCTTCTCTCTTTTCCTTCTTTGATTATTTTTCATTTTAAAAAGTTGTTCATCTCTAGTACATTTGAATCCCAGAGCAAGCAGGAAAGTTTTAAAAATTGGTAGATCATTCTGTATTTTAGAACTCCACTGGCCCTCATTGTGAATTTCTGAGTAAGGCCACACAGGAGTTTGGTTGTGTGTCCTCTTATGTACATTGTTTGCTGCAACACTAGCATCAGAATAGTTATTACTCTGTTGAGTAAATGTGTCTTCTGTCACAGAGGGGAGTACTATCCACATTTTGTGCTGTGTTTCTCAGTGGACTCTGTATAGAAAAATGAGGCTGGGAGAGTCCATTTTGGAATAGGCTCCTCTAAGAGAGACGCCTTCTCAGTTCCCATCCCTCCTCACCCCACCCGCCACTCTCACTCCCTCGGGAAGTCAATGCTGCACCGTGCACCGCCCGTTCAGCCCTCTCTCCTGTCTCAGCTGTGTCAGAGTGCTCTTCACCTTGCGTAACTCTGTAGCTGCCACGAGAAGATCCTGGGATTGTGGACTGCAGGGTCTTCTGGCAGGCACCTTCGAAGTGGTGCATGCACTGCTGTGTACCCTTCATAAGGACAGGTGCAAGCATAATGCATACTTTTCCCTGAAGTTGGTCTGCCCAAGAACAGGCCTGCAGTCTACAGGGTCTCCTGTCCTCCTCTGCCTCACAGTCAGTCTCCCACTTAACTCTCATCCGACTCTAATCTTACTGTGCAACCCTGCTGCGTGGGGGCAGACCTCTGGCATGCTAAACAGAGGATGATGCAAAATACTGGTCTCGGGAAAGTTGGAAAAGGGAATGAATGTAATGACTGGGTAACAAGTAATTATTTGCAACTCAGGTGGCTCCTTTTCTTTACTTCTGGCAAAGTTGAAGGAGTACCCAGAGGATGTCAGTGGATAGACCGACGGTGTTGGAGGGTGGCAGGTGTGCATTTAGGCACATAACTTGGGAAGAGTTCAAAAGAATTGAGAGACGTTGCTGCAACAAAACTCCCCCAGTCCTATCACTTATTTGTGTGAATGCTTCTTTTTAAAAGAAAAATATTATTAAAATGACACTGAAACCTGTCTCACTCTAGCTGTGTGTAATATATACCCATATTTATATAAGGTAATTTAAAAAATCTATTTCTCTGGTTAAGAGATACATTTCCAGTAAAAATCTACATTTTTACTTTAATAATTACCAATATTGTAATATATATTTATCTTTGATCAGTTATAAACTGAAAATAAGTGTAATCATTATTCAAAAGACTTTTTTTTTTGAGTTAGAGCCATGTGATAGGAAATTTTAGAAAATGAAACTTCAATTAATATGCGTAGTTTTGTTATACAGAGGATTATGGTAGAGTGGTCAGTAAAAGAGTTTTGAACGTAAAAGTATCTTAATCTTCAGGTAAAATTCTGTGGGGAAAGTGGAATAGAAGTAATACAAATTTAAAGACAATAGGGAATGCTGTAAAAATCTGTTAAAGAAAAGCCTGTTCTTTTACTTTTTCTTTGTTTTTTGATGAGGAAGATCAGCCCTGAGTTAACATCTGTTGCCAATCCTCCTCTTTTTGCTGAGGAAGATTGGCCCTGGGCTAACATCCATGCCCATCTTCCTCTATTTTATATGTGGGACGCCTGCCACAGCGTGGCTTGATAAGTGGTGTGTAGGTCCATGCCTGGGATCCAAACCCACCAACCCCGGGCCGCTGAAGCGGAACTCGTGAACTTAACCACTGTGCCAGCGGGCCGGCCTCTGTTCTTTTACTTTTTTAAATGGATGATGGAGGTATCAAATCACCTTGGTATTTAGAGATGTGTGTTTTATTTCTAAATGTCAATATTTAATACACAAGAATTATAACTTTCACAATTAAAGTTATGATGAGAAATTTTAGGTCTACTTAAAATTATGCAAGTGAGTGCATAGATTTTCAAAATTCTTTCTGCTTCTAATTCATGAAGGAGGCTGGCTTGGGATGCTGCGGTGATTTCCAGATCTGGCTTGGGAGTGCATATTAAAAATACAGACTTCTGAGTTTCTGTTCAGACCTGTGAATCAGAAGTTCTAGGTGAGGGGGATGGGACTTTATTGTTAACGCGGTTCCCTGATTCCCACTGATGCTGGTGTAGCCAATCCTGGGACCACTTGCTTCTCCTTGCAGGCCTGAAGCCCCTGCTTTGTCCCCCTGGGAAAGACTATGAAGTGTGAGGTGACAGACCCCTGTGGAAGTGGTGCAGTGGCAGACACTCAGGTGGGAAGGAACCAAGAAACCAAAAGCCCCAGGGGTGTCATCTGTGGAATGGGGACATAGACCAGAACAAAGGCCGTTTTGTCCACTCACTTGTAGGAGAGATTAACTTCTTCTCCTGAAGTGCTCTTTGCCTTACCCATCCTAAAATGTGGCATTTTTGGGCTCTCCTTGAAGAGCTTTCAGTTCTTTATTGCAATTTTCTAGATTTATTAGTCAGAATTAATACTGGCCCAAGATCTACCTGGGAGAAGTCAAAAAACATTGATTTAAAAACTATTTGACTTCCAGAATTTGAGTCCATCAAAAAAAATCAGAAGTAGTCAGTGATTTCTAGCCATCCCTCTGGATCTTTTGATCATAAAAAAATCCCCTCAGGATCTGAGACATGGCTATTATTAGGCAGTATGAAACAGTCTGAAGGGTTTGACTTAATGGACTAAAGTTGCTGCACATTGCTAGGGGTGCATTGTCTTTCTCTATTGTTTTTTTTATGTGAGAAATTTGTTGCCGTTTCCTGTGTCTCAACAAGATAAATGAACTAATTTAAAATATTTTCCACGCCTCATCTGTCCACTCCACAAGCTGTCAATGGACTCGGACTGGGAGCTTGCAAGCCAGCAGTCTCGGCCGGGAGTACTGTTAGTGTGAAGAAAAAGTGTCATTTCCATAGCAGCTTGGAATGCCTTTGGAAGTGTGCTTGCACATTCTTGCTGGGTTGGGTAAGAAAGTCGATATTTGGTCGAACTTTCTAAAGTACATTTGCTTGACTTAAATTAAGTCATTACTTTTTTTTTTTTTAGTGGAAGAGGTGGGAGAAAATTTTCAAGAATTGATGAAGGGGAAAAAATTGACATGAGTTTAAAACCAAACAGAAAGGAAGAAGAAAAATATTGGAGTTATTAAAATTTAGGATTATAAAAATTAAAATAGGAAAAAGTTACTATTTTTCTTGGAGATAGCAAAATATTTCTGACTTTACCAATTTTAATATATTTTGTGAGTTGAATTATTAAAAAAATCATAGAATCTTCACAGGTTTATTATTTTTTCCAGTCACTTGAATGCACCATATTTTCCTCCGTAGCACATTGAAACAAAAAGTTATAGAGAGCGCGTCACGGTGGCACACCACTGTAAGTCATTTTCATCCTTGCTTGCATCAGGATCGAGTTCTTCACAGTGTTTACTTAGAGGAGGCAGAGCGAAGGAGGAGATAAGTTGGAAAGCATTTTTACTGTTTCAGAGATAGTACAGACGGGTTCCTTTTGGATTTTCTGAACTTTTTTCTACTTAATAATACATTTTAATGAGTCTTTGGGGAAGTCATAACTTTGCTACACTGCTTATCGCTGCTGCCTGCTCACATGACACAATGCTCTTGTGAGGTATAATATTAAAATCATCTCTGGCTAAAAGTGGATTTTGGCTTTTAGCCTAACACTGAGCAAATAACCTTTCCAGTCCAAGTTAAATGTTCCCATAAGCTCCTTAAAACCAAATTTTCCTTGTTAAAAAAAGTTACTGTATGTAATTCCCAGAGGGTAGGGTATGGAAGCTATTTAAATCAGACTTAAAAAAAAGTCCTTCCCGTGTTTTGCTGGCTTCGCCTTTCTTTTGCTGATATTTGACGGGTTCTCCTTTGCTAGGTTTGGAGTGAGAGGTCAGAATTCTCTCAGGGGAGTTTGATGGTCCATCAGATGGGTTCAGTTCCTTAGCTTGAACTGTGGCTTAAAGCAGAGTGCAGCTGCCTGCCATCCATTGCCAGTGCGCCTTCACTGGGGAATCGCTGCAGAATCTCTCCCAAGCCCCGTCTTTGTACTTGATTGTTTAGAGTCCAGAACTCTAAACCTCCAGCTCCCTCAGAACACAAGGCCAGGCTTTCCACGGTTTCCCCAGTAGGTCAGCCCCGAGGTGGATGAAAATTTGATGGATGCACTTCTAACCTCTTCAGAGCTTTCTGTAGGAACTTGACAAGTAGATTCTTTCTCCTAAATGTTTTAACACATAGCCTTTAAAATGACATTTACCTCTTCTAGGACCATTTTTGACAGTGGCATGTAGTAGTTTTATTTTTATTTTATTTGAAAACATCATTTAGGGTTTTATAGAAAAAAATAAAATATTTATCTCCACAGCTTGTTATCAGCAGGGAGGATAGGCATTCTTGGATGGATGGAAGGTTTATTGGTGGAAAGATTCAAGAAGCTATTTTGTGATAAAGGATTTCTTTGCATTTTTTTCCTCTAGTCAAGTAAATTGCTTGTGGGTTCTTGCTAAGAAAATAATCCCTCTGGTGCTGCTTTTAATTTGATCAGCTTTAAAATGTTTTCAGAAGAGTTAAGCTTCCTTTGCATTAGTGTCTGGTATTGTCAGATGGAGGAATGGCTTTGGAATGAGCTAGACTTTTTTATGATGCACTGTTCAACCTTCTCACAGAAGGTTCAGTACAGTGGACCAGTCAAAACAACAGCACCATTTTCACTTCCCTTCGAGATGTGTGATGTATCCCCTTTACCCCAACAGGTATAACTTCCTAGGCATATTTTTCTTTGACTCATGTACGAGTTTATGTTTCCTGTGATACATATCTAATGTGTCGAACTGTCACTTTCAAAAAATAGGCACACACACAATATCAAATCTCTGTCCAGATTTCTCCTATATGGCTGCTGATGACTACACTTTACCTACAAGGGAAAGAATTAATTGTACATCTTGTTCTTGTTCATTAGGTAAAAGTTTGCAAGATAAAATATAAACCTGGTAAGGCATAGAAGCATTTTATGAGCAGATGGGCCAAGTTGTGAAAAGATCATTATAAAGCCTAAAACTTGGGGGGAAAAAACCAAAAACCTCTTCTGCTTGGGGGCTTTATTTATTTATTTTTTGTGAGGCGATCAGCCCTGTGCTAGCATCTGGCACTCCTCCTCTTTTTTTTTTGCTGAGGAAGACTGGCCCTGGGCTAACATCCGTGCCCATCTTCCTCCACTTTATATGGGATGCCACCACAGCATGGCTTGATAATCAGTGCGTCGGTGCGCGCCCGGGATCCGAACCGGTGAACCCTGGGCCTCAGCAGTGGAGCGTGTGCACTTAAGCGCTTGCGCCACCGGGCCGGCCCCTTGGGGGCTCTATTTTTAATCTGATTCTTTGCTGAGTTTATAAATATTTCAAGTGAACCCAAACAGTGACTCTTTCTTCCCTGGGGGCTCTCAGAAGGTTTTCAATGGAAACTTTGAGTTTGTCACTTTCATAGGAGTGGCTTTAACCCGATACAAGTCCAAAGTGGAGGTCTAAATTCACTTGAGAGAAATAGGAAAACCCTGTGTGACATTTAGCCAAACTTCACAGAAGTCTAGTAATAGAATAATTTTTCTACCTCACTAATACAGATTTTTTGTTTTTCTTTTCACTAAACAATTTACTTAAAGTCATTTAGAGGCCGGCCTGGTGGTGCAGCGGTTAAGTGCGCATGCTCTGCTGCGGCGCCCTGAGGGTTCTCAAGTTCGGATCTCGGGTGCGCACCAACACACTGCTTGGCAAGCCATGCTGTGGCGGCGTCCCATATAAAGTGGAGGAAGATGGGCACGGATGTTAGCCCAAGGCCAGTCTTCCTCAGCAAAAAGAGAAGGATTGGTACCGGATGTTAACTCAGGGCTGGTTTTCCTCACACACACACACACACAAAAATCATTTAAGGAAAGAGTTTCTCCCTCTGGAAGAAAGTGGAAATACGTGCTCACTTTACTTTAAGAAGGGTCTGTGAGCCCAGATATCTAGTCTCTTCTGTTTTGATGAATGCCAGATAGATAACATGATTTTAGTGACCCCACTTTAAAAAATAGTTTACTAAATAAACATGGCTATAGTAGAAAAAATGAAGAGAATACTTCAGAGTCCCGGATGAAAACCCTGAATCTGGTAAGGAGATTTTTTTCCCCCTCCCTTCATAAAAATAAATCTGAAAAACACACTCTGGTGATGAAGAGTTAAGCTGTGGTCATAACACCTCCCATTGAAATGGGAAGCTGGGATTGAAGAATGAACATATCAGTGTCCAGCTGGGAAGACTTGGCAGAAAAACACCCACATGGCGCTGAGTGAGGCCGAACAAGGGAACCTGATACAGATTAGTCTGAGGAGAGTTGCTGATGCTTGTCCTGACCCAGGGCTCCAGCCACAGGCTCAGCGAATGCTACTACACTGTTTGTGAAGATGTGTTTAAAAATCCCGCTCTTTTTGTCCCTGGATGGTACCTCCCCTGGTAACCTGTGTGATTTGATTTTCTGCTCCATCTGTGTCGTATACCCAAGGTCATGTGCCTTTTGCCTTGGCAACGTGAAGGGAACTGATGTATTATCCTATTCTGCTATCTTTTTTTTTCCCTCATCTTTTAAAGAAAATAGTAACAATGGCCATGTTTGTAAAGCTTTTTATCTTCAGAGAGCACTTCTGTATCCATCATCGCATTAATTCCTGTGAATTGTGGTCCCGCACAGTACAGCTGTAGACACTGAGGCTAGGAGGCACATGGAACTCACCCAGGCCCCCTGCTCCTTAAGCAGGGAGCTGGGACTCACAGTGCCGTCTCCGTCAGTGCCTATGCTCTGGTGGGGAGGGGCGCGGGGGGGTGGGTTGGAGTTAGCCTGAAGATTGCTCAGATACCAGCAAGCATTATGAGCCCAAATCTTACCTTTATTACAAAAAAACTAGAGGCCTTCAGTTCTGTCTGTTTCTTCATTCTGTAATAATCTGACCAGGGCTGTTTGAAGAGGATTCCAAAGAATAGTGTTTTTTCCTTATAATTTACCATTAGAAAGTACCACTTCGGCCTCAAAATTGTAGAACTAAAATGTATATGTACAGGGGCTGGCCCGGTGGCACAGTGGTTAAATGGCTGTGCTCCGCTTGGGCGGCAGCCGGGGTCCACAGGTTTGGATCCCGGGCGCGCACCGACACACCACTTCTCAAACCATGCTGTGGTGACATCCCATATAAAGTAGAGGATGGTGAGCACGGATGTTAGTCCAGGGCCAGTCTTCCTCAGCAAAAAAAGAGGAGGATTGGCGACAGATGTTAGCTCAGGGCTGATCTTCCTCATTCATAAATAAATACATACATACATAAATAAAAATATGTACATACTCTTAGACAAAAACAATTTATATTTTACCCTGAAGCATATGGACTCCTGTTGCATGGACCGGCTAAGGGGTTCTCTCTTCACACAGAGGCATACACACGAGAGAAATAGAAGTGTGTGAATTTCAGGATGAACTGGATTATCTTCATCTTTTAAAAACATAGTGTGAATGATAGAAGACCACACTTGAGTTTTACAATTGCCTGTGAGCTGTAATCTAAGCAGTAAATGTCTCTTGGAGGATGAACACGTTCTTGCGCACATCTGCTGGGGTAATTCCCTGTTCTGTTGAAAGGATCTCACAGAAATGGAATTTTTAATTATTGAGAAATTCCATTCAGAAATAGAGGGAGAATGAAAAGCTAATTATAAAAACCATGCCAAGGGTAAGATGTGGCCTAGCATCTGAAAAATATTTACTTTTAATGAAAATGAACTTCTAAAAGAAGTTAATGTCCTCACCTTTGGGCTGAAGATTAAATTGCTGGGCCAGTCTAATATATGTTTGAAGTTGGTCAGCCAATTTTTCATAACAGAAAAACCTTAGAGATAATGTAGATAAGGTAGTGTTATTTTCATGAAGAAAATCTGCATGTTTGGAGTGACCTTACTCCTCTCTTGCAGCCACGACTTTTTATGACCTGTTCACGGCTAGTTGCAAAGACAGGGAAACTGAGGGTGGTACGTGGTGGTGTCTGGTTCATTGTGGGAGCACATCTGCCAGTTCTGATTCTGAAACGAGAGGAGAGGAAAAAGATAGCTCTTTTTAGCTAGATAGAGGAAAAAGAGATATTTAGATAGAGGAAAAAGAGATATTATTTATGCCCTATCCTTTTTCATTATTATTGTAAAAACAGTAAAACAACAACCTTAACAAAGAAAAAGAAAAACCCAGGATTTCACTAATCTAAACATGATGTTCTTCATTTTTGCTTATTCATTGAAATCTCTCTCCATATTGTGCATGGCTGTAATCACTGTGTTCATAGTGACTGGAGACATTTTTAATTGTTTTGCATCAGGAGTTCTTAACTCTTGTTTCATGGACTCCTTTGGCAGTTTTTAGTAAAGCCTATGGATCTCTTTTCAGAAAAACATTTTAATATTTAAAATAAAATACACAGGATTACAAGGGAAACAATAATTTGGAGTGCACTTATTAAAATATTTTCGAAATTAGCTTGTGACATGGTAATCTGTGCTTTTTTATCAGTGTATTAAATAACAAGACGTGGCAGATCCATAGTTATGTAATTTCTGAGTAATTATGAGCATAAATATTTTGAAACTGTGGATCTGAAGGTGGAGGGGAGGGCAGGACAGTTGAGGAATTTCATGCCTGATGGTTCCTGTTACCTGGGTGAAGGAAGAGGCTCAGTTGACTTTAGAATGGGGGGAGTTGGGCTGGGACTGGGGAGTGGGGAGGTTTTGGAACAGGCGGGGCAGCATTGCTTAGCTCTTACTGTCTCAGATCCTGTGCAGAACCTCTTATAGATGTTATTTCTTTTAACCCTGAGAATAGCTTCATGAGAGTTGTTACTCTTGTCATCTTTACTTGACCAATGTAGCAACTAAACTTGGAGAAATTACCCGCAAGCAGATCATTAAAAAAATATTGACCATTTACTACCCTCAAAGGAAGCCCCCCTAAGTAATCCGGAAGCGATGTCCTGATTAGTAATACAATGCAAGGCCACAATGGGTGCAGCATTAGGGTTCAGTCCCATACCTTTGACCAGAGCCTGTGTTACTGCCTTCTGTCCACTCCCTGAATTGGGAAAGATAAAAAAAATTTCTAAATGACCATAAGGACCGCTTGAGATTGGAAATCCCAAATTTGTCTTATCTAGAAGACAAATCCTGAAACTCACTGTTAGGTGATTTTTCTCCTGAAGCAACCATCTTAGAAAGCTGGACAGAGCAAGACAGTGGTTCGGGGCTGCAGGAGAAGGGACAGTCTGTGTTCACATGGGGACCATACCCTGAATCAGCTCCTCTCAGGGTCACGGTTGTCTCCACCGCAGAGGTTCTTCTTCTGACAGGTCACCTGGGACACGTCTGTGCTGCATTGGCTTTATAGCTTTTCGTCACTGCTTCCTCAGTTTTATTTGGAGACATGATGCAGGGGTATTTTAACTTAAGCATAAATTTTCTCAATGTGGGTTGCTGCTGGCATAATTGAAAGACAGGAGGCAAAGAGGTTGGGGCAGGCCGCAGACAGAACAATTCATAGGTGACAGTTTCTAATAAGGGTCAGATGTATTCAGGGGCCTTGGGACAGCTTCTGGTGTTCAGAGCAGGAAGCACACCCCAGCATAGCAGCTTTTGTACTTATCAAAGAAAAATGAGGAGACCTCTTAATTTTTCCTTTTCCCAACCATTCAAATAAGTACCATTCACCAAGATAAGTAAATGCAGCAGGAGTGTATACAAATGTTCATTTACACTGTTAAAAAATGCCTGTGGGAAGTTGGATAAGAGAGAGATGCTTGAAACTTGACTGTTGGGACGCAATTCATTGAAGATTAGCGAATGGGAGATGCCTTTACTGGGAGGCAATGTTCCTTCCCAGACCTCACCAATGAATGCGGTTTCAGTAAATATACAGAAAATGGGGATTTGAGAAATGTACACACCTCTCTCAAAAAACATCAACAAAGCAACACTGCAACCCTTCATGGTGTTGGATGTTGGTACTGTATCAAAACAAATATTGCTGAGGATAATTAGTCTTTATCTTTGATTTATTCTGTTTTTTTTTGGTCAGATATCTTTAGGCCTTCAGGCTTGAGGCCAGAAATAAATAGAAAATGTGTCCTAGTCCTTGATTTGATAATGCCAATAGCAAATCATATCTGATTTATATTCATAATAAATAAAGGTTTTTTCCTTTGCCTGTCCTTGGAGTAGTAGAAACCTTGTAAGCCAGCCTTCCTAAATTGTGTCAAACAGGAAAATTGTGATTCTTTTTACATTTAACACTGAGAATTAAATGATTAAAGTATTATTTCCAACGTTAATTCAGAGAGATCTAAAAAAATAGAGTTTAGAAATCCTCCTAAGTTGTAACTAACTTCACAAATCTGGGTGGATTTTTATAGGGTAGAGAGCCCACACATCAGTGACTTTAGCAGGGCCTCGTTGTACGAAAAAGGCCAGAGTGCCTTTTTTTGTTTTTTTTTTAAGTAAACAATCCAGTAATTTTGAGTTCAGTTAAATGCTTTTATTAAAGAAGAGTAAGAATTTCTGGTTCATTTCTTGTAAACAATAATTTCAAATAATGAAATTTCCTCTAGGAAACAGGTGCTCTTTAATATTAACATAAAAAGAAATAAAAATGCAAATACAAAAGTACTTAGAGAATGTTTGTTTTGTGGTTTAGGAGGTTTGCTTTCCCCACCCTCCAGCTGAAAGATGTTTAGTGACACTTAATAAGTACTCAGAATAAGATTTGTTCTAAAGCTCTCTGTATGCTGTAATTGTATGCTCCTTTCGCCCTTTAAATTTGAAATCAACTTGAAATGAAGGATGGAACCCAAACAGGCTGTTAGAGAAGTAGAAATGATAAGTGATTGATTTTTCTCAGCATAGATGACATTGTCTATTTTGTGATTCAGCAATTGCTGCTATATACTATCAGTGAAGTGCCTCTTCCAACATGAGATTGTGATGTTGCCTTTAATTTTTAATTTATTTGCAAATACTGCTTTTATGTCTGGGTTTTCTGCACAGCCCAGGTAGTAAGTACAGAGGGGAAGCTCTGTTTTCTGCTAAGGGAGTGTAGGAAAGAAGGGCACGCAGCTTTCAGAGGCTAGCCTGTTTCCCCCACGACCTTCTCGCCCCTTCTGTTTGTTCAGGCCATGTTATTTTTGCTGTTCCTGTGACTTGCCCCTGTGTCTGTGCTGAGCTGGAATTCAAAACTAGGTCTGTCTGACTTGCCAGTCCATGCTTCTAACTGCTATGAAATACTGTCCACATGGGGAAGACAGGAGGAGTGTGGTGTTTGGGCAAAAGGTACTGCCTGGATATTTAGTTTGTGCGCTATGCCAGGTGCCTTTGATAACAAGACGAGTAGAATTTGTCCAGCCCCAAAGGAGCAAAAGATGGACAAGCAAAGAAACATGCCTGATCAGCAGGCATTCTTAGCCAAAGGTCATTCTGATTTTCTGGGTGGGCTGGTCTGGAGAGTTGCTTGGCTGCCTGAGGTTTAAACCTAAGCCACTCAGAAAATTGTAATAAAATAATAGTCCTATTTTGCATCTAAATATTAGCTGCCGCTACTAAGCTATCATCAGTTTCTCACCTTGGCAAGTGAAAGTGAGGCTCGTGAAAGGGTACTGTCCAAGAGCTTCTGAGATCTCGTCTTTCCAGCCTGTCATCCCTTAGCTGTGCTCATGCTTCTTAACTCAACTTTGTCTCATGTTTTTCCACCTTTGAGCTTTGTTACATCCGTCTAGAATGTCCTTCCTCATCCCACCGCATGTGCACTGGCTGAAACCTGCTAGTCCTTCAAGGCGAACTCAAAGTCCACATGCTCTTGCTGGCTTCTCTAGTCTCTAAAACCCCCTTGGGCAGCTTCCCTGAGCCGTGGGCATACCGTCTCCCCACTGCTGCAGGCTCAGCCAGTGTGCAGAGTCCCCAACGCTCTCCAAGGCAGCATCTGACCTTGTGCAGAAGCATTGCACGTAGCCTCTGAACTCCAAGAAATTAATTACAGGAAACTTCTGACTTTGGAGAAACCCCATTTTTACTCTCTTACGAGTTCTCGGGAGCCAGCCTCATGGAACTGACCCAGCAGTACCTGGACTTGGTGACTCGTGGCCCTCAGTTCAGAGTGGTACACAGGTCACCTGCCTGATCTCTCCTGCCACATGACCTAAGCCATCCAAGCAGAATTCATACCTGTTTCCTTGTCCTGTGTTTGGTGTCCCTCAAGTGGCTGGCATGAAGTGCATCGTCTATAGACCGTCTTCTAAATCTTCTCAGTAGAAGAACGGTGGAAGTGCAGGGGTGGAGGTAGGAACCAGCTGAGGCACACAGGCTGGCCTCACCTTTGTTCTGGTGGTCCGACCCTCTCTCCTTCCAAACCCACTAGCACTTTATCTTGCTTACTGTGATTACCGGCTACAAAGCTTTCTTACAGCTATTTTTGTATGCCACATTGAGCTCCTTGAATACACGGATCATTATCTTTTTCACTTTTGTATCTCCTTTTGCATTTTGCAAAATGTCTTTTATAGAGAAGACATTTAGTAAGTATTGAAATGGCCGAAAGAATGAATTACCACATTATATATAATAAGGAAACAATCACTCATTTAGTCTGTGGGTATTTACTGGGCACCTACTATGTGCAGTCAGTGTTCTCGTGCTGGGATTCAAAGGTGCTTCCAGAGGATTCTTACTTGGTGATCTTCCCTGGGGTATATCTGCTGATCCAAAATAAAACAGTGTGTGACTAGGGTGTTGACGTAGTACTTTTAAAGAGTCATTTGTTAACTTGTCGGTCTGTGTCTGAACTGCTACAGCCTTTCTAGTTCTAGAATTCTTTTGTGATTCTTATTTAATGTTTCTCAGGGCCAACAATCGCTCGCTAGCCTTGTTCTGAATAAATGCAGCCTTCCCTCTGATGCCCGTCACCTCTGCCCGTTTTTCTAGCCCTGTCTCTTGGCCTGGCTGAGCTCATTCCTCTGGCCTTTCCCCTGCAGCCTGCTCCTTAACTTTTTCTTAGCTTCTCACCTTTTGTGGGGTGAATGTCACCAAACAAGCAATAAGATAAATGGCTTCTAATACATATCGTAAATAATTTAATTCAACACATTTGACATCATGAGCCGTTTATTTTAATGCTCTGAACTTGAAGTGTGGAAATAACTTCTTGGAGGGGGCGTGGAGAGACCGAGGACTTCTCGTGTTATCAGCTGATGCCCCAGGGTTCAGAATTAGTCTTATTGTACCATTTCATGGTGTCTGCTATTTGTAACATCCTTAGATGGCTGAGATCAGAACAATTTTGTGTGGCACAAGTGACGTGAGACTGCGTATTAATTGCTGCCTCTCACAAAAACAGCCCCAAGCCTGCGGTGTCAGTTCACTGTGGACCTGGATTTTCAATGTTCCCTTTTCCCTCCTTCCCCAGCCGCTCTTTAGTTCCCTGGGTACACTGATTTCTCTTGATCTCAATCTGCTCCTCTCTCTCCTCCTTCTGAATCTTGCTCTCATGCCAGCTGTTGCATTCTACTTTTCCTGCTGGCTCGGTTGTTTACAGTCTGTCTCCTCCCCCAGACTGTAAGCTCCTTGCTGCAGCCCTCTATCATATCAGTGTTCCCCCAGCACTGGCCAGTATTGGCACATGAGTGATTGACTTAATGAATACTGATGAGCAGAACATAAATTTTACAGGCAGAGTTGAAAAAAGAAAAAAGATTCTGCTTTAAAACCTGTATTTAAGGACTTGGAGCAAAATGAAAGTTTCAGCCTCAATTCTCAGACTTGCCTGCAATAATAGTGATGTTCACTGAGTCCAACAGCATTTCCTTTTTGAGTCGGGAATGTTAGCTTGCTGTGTTGTGCTTGGAAAAGTACGTTTGGAGAGCAAAAGGACAAAGGAATTAGCTAATACATCATTATCATTAGCTTGTTACTTGTCTGATAGGGAAACACTAATTAAAAAGCATTTGTGCTGGTTTGGAATTACCTGCCTCTTTATGGAAGAAAAAAGAAACAACGAATAAAATCGGCAAAACAACAATAAAATCATACTACAAATCGTATTAGAAGGGAAAGAAAGGGAAGGGGATGTGCTTTGAACTTCCACCTCCTTCACGGCTCGTCATTTCTTGATGCCCTTTGCCAAGCTGTGTGCTCAAGGAATCTAATGATACACAAAGCCTCATTGCCAGATACTTCATTAATTCCCCCATCCATTAGGAGCCTTAATGGCCTATGCCATTACAATAAGTATGGAAATCCAGTCCCCTAAGAAAGTACAGCGCTCTATCAGTCACATTCGCCTGAGGATTCTCTCAGCCTTTCACATAGAATAGATAAAAAAACATTGTACTTCTTGAATTCCCTTACACTAAAGGTTCTCTGAAAAATCAACACCTTTTAACCCTTTAACCCTCCCACCCAGTGGCTCTCAAACTGGATCCCTGGATCAACAACATCAGCATCTCTGGGAAATTGTTAGAAGTGCAGATCCAGTGGCCGGGGTCCAGACCTACGGAAACTCTGGGGGTGGGGCCAGCAATCTGTGCTTTAAGCAGGCCTCTCAGTGATTCTCACCTCTCTGACGTCACTGTGGCATAGTTATAGAATGAGGGCTCTTTTTTCACTGTTGAGAAAACAGATGAGCAGGTCCATAATTTGACCAAAATCTACTCGTTTGGATTCAGTTTAATTCAACAAGCACTGACTGAGCAGCTGTTATCTCTTGACATCCTTACTAGCAAACCGTAAAGGAGAATGACACCTTAAAGTCACTCTCTAGTGTCGTCCATGTCAACATTTTCCTGCTGTGCTGTGTTGGTCTCCCTGGACGTCAGCCCCTCCTCGACTTTGTCCTAAAGCACCCAAAGTGACAGTTCTCTACGCTGCCTCATTTGACTTCTCAAACCTCCTTGATTTATTAATTGGCACTCAGAAATTGGCTCCTTATCTCTTTATCAGTGCGTCACTGACGCCTCAGACACTGAACGGCCGGCAGAATGGCCCTGTTTTTCTGAACCCTCTCCTTTTATTTTTATTTATTTTTTTTGTGAGGAAGATTAGCCCTGAGCTAACATCCATGCCAATCCTCCTCTTTTTTTTTTTTTTTTTTTTGCTGAGGAAGACTGGCCCTGAGCTAACATCCGTGCCCATCTTCCCCCACTTTATGTGGGATGCCACCACAGCGTGGCTCAGCAAGCGGTGCATCAGTGCACGCTCGAGATCCGAACCCGGGCCGCCAGCATTGGAGCGCATGCACTTAACCTCTACGCCATGGGGCCGGCCCCCCTCTCTCCTTTTAAATGCCTGATAATCTTACTCTTCACAAGCTCCCTTCAATCCCTGTCCTTCTAGAAACTGATGTCGTCTCTACCCTCGTCCATTTTAAGACTTTAGGCAGGTGCTACAGAGGTTCTTTACCACAGAAGACAGACTATCCAGCCCTGACCTTGAGTGAGTAGCTCCATTTAGAGGAAGATGCAGAATCTCTATGAAGAAAGGGTAACGAGTTAAAAACACTCAAACTTTACGTTCCTTCTAATAGCCACTTCCCTAGTCCAGGTCTTCATTATTCTTTGCCTCCGTATTTCCGTGGCTTCTAACAGTTTCTTTTCCCACCAGTGTATCCTTCATTCACCTTGCTGCTAGATGATCTTTCTTAAATAGCAATTCTGTCATTGCACAGCTTACTAACTTCCGACATGTGCCCACAGCCTAGAGCAGGGGTCAGCAAACTAAGACGTGTAAATAACGTTTTGTTGGAACACGGCCACACCCATCATTTGCAGATTATCTGTGGTTGCTTTTGCACTACAGTGGCAGAGTTGAGTAGTCACAACTGGAACTGTATGGCCCACAAGCGTAAAATATTTATTGTCTGGCACTTGAAGAAAAATTTGGTACCCCTGGTCTATAAGATAAAGTTTCGTCTTTTTACACTTAACATAATTACTGGTATATTTGGGTTTAGTTCTACCAGTTTACAATGTGCTTTCCCTCTACTCCCATCTGTTCTATGTTTCCATTTCCTTCTTTTCTTGTCTTTGTTTGAATTTGTTATTTTTCCTTATTCTGTTTTTTTCACACTATTAGTTGACACTTTTACCCTTTTCCTAGACAATTTAAGAATATTAGATTTTTTTTTTTCTTTTGTGAGGAAGATTGGCCCTGAGCTAACATCTGCCAATCCTCTTCTCTTTTTTTTGCTGAAGAAGATTGCCCCTGGGCTAACATCCATGCCCATCTTCCTCTACTTTGTATGGGATGCCGCCACAGCATGGCTTGACAAGCAGTGCGTCGGTGCACGCCCGGGATCCGAACCGGCGAACCCCGGGCCACCGCAGCAGAGCACGCGCACTTAACCGCTTGTGCCGCTGGGCCAGCCCTAAGAATACTAGAACATTTTCAACTTCACTTCAACCACTTCCTCCTTATATGCTACTATTGTCATCTATTTAAATTCTCTCTATATTTAAAACCCAGAAGACATCACCATTATTGTTCATAAAGCCAATATTCATTTAGATTTGTCCACATATTTAGCATTTGGTTGCTCTTCACTTCTTCATGCATATCTCTGATCCTTAAATATCAAAAAAGAAAAGAAAAAATCTTTATGTTTGACCTCACACTTGAATGATAGTTAGGCTGGATATTGACCAAATGTAATTTTCCTTCAGAAGTTGGAAGACGTCGTTTCACTGTCTTGGAGCATTCACTGTTGTGGGTTAGAGATGTGATGGTAACCTGAGTTTTCTCTTGTCTGGAAGACTTTGGGATTTTCTCTTTTTATTTGAAGGTGTAAGATGTGTCTAGGATATGTTTAGGTGATTTTTTTTTTTAATTAGTCTTACTTGTTGGGCCTTTTTTTAGGTCTGGGAAATTTCTGTTACTTTCTCTATTTCTATTTGTCTGGAATGCCTTTTAGAAAGATAATAGAACATCTGGATCGCTTTTACTACTTAGCATTTGTTGTTGCATTTTCCTTCTTTTCAATATTTTCTTCTATGTTCTGTATAATCTCTGGGCTCCATCTTCCAGTTGCGAATTTGATCTTCAGTGGGATCCATTCTAATATTTAGCACATCTTGATTTTTTTTGATAATCATATTTTTAAATTCTGAGAGCTGACTATGTAGTTATTACTGTTTTTCAAAATTGATGGGATATATTTTGGAAATCTATTATAATATGTACTGTACCTCTTTTAAACTCATCTTCTGTTTCCACTTACCCGACTCCTTAGGTCAGTTATTCTTCTATTTATTAATTCTAGCACCTCTCTCTTAGAGCATTACTTTTCCTCAAATGTTTGTAATTTTTGAAGTATCTATTGGTATTTTAGTTGCATGTCTTAGGTGCACTTGTTTTTTCTTCAGCCCAGTGAGAACTCACTTGTCTTATTGGTGAGTGATGGGTCAGATCAGATTACCTCACCTGCTAATGATGATCGGGGACAGGGTGGGACGTAGGGCTGGCCCAGCAGTGGGTAGCTTGTCTTTTAGGTATTCGCTTCTACTCTTGGCACTGTCCTTGCCAGAACTGCCCCTCAGAGACACCTACTGATAGCTTTTTGCTGGGAATCTGCTCCTTGGAGTTAGTTGCACTCTTTCTTGTTAGTCAGCGCTATTATGGTTTCATTCTTTTTCCTATATCTTTATTTAGGGTTTGTGGCTGGAGGGATGATAGCAGGGGCTAAGTCTGCCATCTTGATCAAATCAGACACTGTGTTTCTTTAAAGCCTTCCTTCCCTTGCTTGCCCCCAAGCATAACTCATTGCATCAGTTATTCTGGTTCCATATAGTATTTTGTCTCTACTTCTTTCATAGCACTTATTCCATTGTAATATTCTTAAGAAGTGTCTTATTTCTGCTAGTCTTTGCTCTACTGAATTAAATTCTGTAGCCCAGACATGTGTAGGTGTCACATTGCCCACAGTTGTTTCAGCCAGAGTAGAAAACAACTGGTTTAGTAGCAAGCAATTGAAAATGGAGTTCGGAAATAACTACGTAGACTGTGCTACAGGTTACAGAACGGTCCCCCTGCTAGGTTTTGTGGAGTTCTCTATCTCTGCAAGAACCTAGTTGGTGTTCAAGTCAAACCTTTCAACGCTGTGAACGAACATCTTCCAAAGCAGAGAATTACAATAATCTCCAGTTAGGTTGACTTTCTAAGGGTACTGGTTCTGTCCTTAGAAATGGCCACCTCTGGTCTTCCTCAGAAAGGAGGGCACTTCCCTTACCAGATTCCAAGGATTGAATCCTCTCTGGGCTTAAGTATGTTCTCTCTGTCTCCTTCCCCCATTCTGGAGGGCCCCTATTTATTGAGGAAGTTACCGGTAAAAGAGGCTGAGAGTTACCAATTCATTAATTAGCTAAGTCATAATACTCTTTCTTACTCTTAAAAAATCCTGTTTAATTATGGGGCTGGTTCAGTGGTGTAGTGGTTAAGTTCGTGCACTCCACTTTGGCGGCCCAGGGTTCATGGGTTTGGATCCCAGGTGCGGACCTACGCACCTACACAAGCCAAGCTGTGGCAGGCGTCCCACATATTAAAAAAAAAGAGGAAGATGGGCACAGATGTTATCTCAGGGCCAATCTTCCTCAGCAAAAGAAAAAAATTCCTATTAAGAAAATAAGAAACAGTTTCTCCTTTTACACATCTGTCAGTATCTGAACTTATTCAGACACAGACCTCTATGTAGTATGAGTAGGCTCTTAAAAGATTGTCTGATTATGCCTGTGGCTCCTGATATGAATTTTTGCTGTTATATCTGCCATCATATTTCAAATGTTTGAAATTGGCAAAAAGATACTAAAATACCAAGAATTACTAAGAATGTATTGAAACTGTTACCAAGAATTGCCAAAGAGATATCCAGATAAGATGTTAAGTAATGCTTTTATTCAGAATATAATGAGTCTTATTTTAGTTCTGTCGCTCTCGCTCTCTCTCCCTATAATTTCTTAATCAGCTAAGTCACTTCCTTAACTTCCACTTAAAAATGGTTAATTGTACATTGAATCCAGATGTATAGGACGATCAGATAAATGCCCAGAGTGTAGGGTCCTTATGGGGACTAGTGAGAAATAAGACTGCTCAGGGGACCATGAGGGGCCTTTTGTAAGCTTCCTCTTCCATCTCATGCTTCTCCTTTTTTTCTGGAATGTCTTGGAGATAAGGAGAAGCCATCGAAGGACATTAAGCAGGAGTGTGACATGGGATTTATGTTGTAAAGAGATCACTCTGGCAGGCCCGGGGAAGATGAATTGAAATGGAAAGAAATAAAAGATGGAGAGACCAGTTGGGAGGGCATTGCTATGCTGGGCGGGACACCATGGGCAGAGGCAGTGGCAGTGGTATAGACGGGTAGGGAGAGATCAGAGCAAGATGCAGGTACAGAATCTATAAGACTGCAGTCGCTGATGAGCTGTGAGGGCGGAGAGGAGTTAGAGTCAAGTGCACATTGATTCTTACAGGTCTGTAATAAAATATACAGTCCCCAAAAGGCCTTGAGTTCCAGCACCGTTTTTGCCCCGGGAAGGAGGAATGTGCCTGTAAGCAGAGCCGTTGCACCGGTGTTGGCTCAAATTGCAGACCTTTTTATCCTTAGGAATGGAAAGTCGAGCTCTTCAGTCCTTCTGTTTCTCCTGCTTTCCCAAGCTGACCCTGTGTTATTCTACAGCCATCTTTTCCTGCCCCTCAAGTGTTACTTCACAAATCTTACATTTAGTGAAGCTGCTTGATTTTTCCCATCTCTCCTAACAAATGTGCTGATGATGTTGAGGGCTAATTGTATGCGATTTAATTTTCAGATTGTGATAATCATTATTGCTGTTTTTATTTTCGTTCTCTCTTCCCCAGGCATAGTCAGCTATAGATACTCAACAGAATTATGCCCTTTGGGGTGATTTTCAATTTTTTCACTTTGGGAGGCATATTTTTGTGTCAGTCATGAAGGGTTGAGATTTGGATTATTAAACACTTGAGCTCCTGGTTTCCGCGTTGGACCATTTAACACTTTCCATTTCCTTGTAAATGGAAGACTTAGCCCATCTGTGTGCTGTTTGGGTATTTGTGAAGACCTCATCTGATTTAGGCGAGTATGTGCCTGTCTTCCAAACCCTTATTCTATCGCTTGATGTACAAAAAAGCCTGCCATGGGGGAGATAAAAGAGAAGTATCTCCAGCATTCATGGGTGATTTACAGCAGCACCTAGGGCCTTTTCCTCAGCTCAGGGCCTGGAAAAGCATGTGCAAACAGTTTGTGTCCAGCAGTATATGGCCACAGCAGTGTGTTTCCTTGAAAGTACACAACTTATATTGCCACAGTCGCTGTCACCACTAGGGCCCCTGGAGGGTCAGGACTTGATGTAATCAGTTTTCTTCATCTTTAATAACTATTATTCTGTAAAGTGTGGAAATTGGCTGAGTTACAGAGTTTGAATTGATGCTCTTCTTTGTTTTAACCCTACAGAAATGCATCTTCTGCAGACACCGGGTTAAGAAAGTCTCTGGGGCCTGTATCCAATGTTCTTATGGCCGCTGCCCGGCCTCTTTCCATGTCACGTGTGCTCATGCTGCTGGGGTGCTGATGGAGCCTGACGATTGGCCATACGTGGTGAATATCACATGTTTTCGGCATAAGGTCAACCCAAATATGGTAAGATCTGCTCTCCCTTCCCTGATGTCAAGGCTGCATATGGGTTCCCAAATCCTGTACACCTTCCAGGGTTAGCGTGCTCCACTCTGTAATGTTACTCATTGTTGACATGTCTCTACTGTGAGTTCCTTGAGGGCAGGGATTGTACATTATTATTTACTAGTATTTGCCCAGGACCCATCAGTGTCTGGCACATGGCTAGACACAGTAAATATTTATTGAGTTGAATGAGTGAATGAAGAGATGAATGAATAAAATTCTTTATGCCTGTTCTGGTTTGAGATTGGTATACAGGGCTGCTGAATATGGTTGTACAGACTGTGCACTGCACGTATCGAGGATGGGAGTGGGATCATTTCTGGGAAGGGTGTGATGTGAAAGCACTGCCTGAGATCATGCAGTGTTCAATCCACGCACCTGTACGCTCTGGCCTTGGGGTTCTATTTCATCTCTTCTAGGAAACGAAGAACAGCAACACAGTAAAGGGAGAGGGAGGGTGGTCCTGAATGTTTGGGGCCTTGCTGCCTGAGATGAGAGAAGCTGAGGATAGCATGGAGGCCCTGGGAGAGGCGAGGACAATCTCAGAAAAGCAGAGAAGTAGAGAGATCAATTTTTTTGCCTTTTCCATTTTACTCTGGACTGAACCTATTTCTGGGAAAAGAGTATTTACATCAGTTTACCTGTCCTTGAATGGAATCTTTGCTTTGTTTTAATGCTCAGGAAAATTATGACGATGTAGAGATGGTTGCTATGCCTTGGTTAGCTTTCCAGTTCACCGTAATTGTTTTTGGCTGCCAACAAGGAGGCTAAAGCATCGTATCGACCTCAGCTTTGCTAACTTGCTGCCCTTTGTTATCCCTGGGAGGCTTGGCCACAGACATTTGCAGCCTAACATGCTTGTCCTCTGTCTGTAATAACCTCCCATGAGCAGCCTGCCAAGTTTCAGTATGGGCTTGAGGAGCCATGACCCATTCACAACAAATCTCTCAGCTTTTTAATGATTCCAGCAATTTCCATTGGCGTGTTGAGAGATACTTGATGTTTGTGGGTTGGGGCTCTATACGGATGTGTGTGAATGTGCAAATGTACAAAATGACATCACCAACAGTCACATCTATTTTAAAATTATTTTCCATTGTTTTAGGTCTGAAGTTGTGTATTCATTCATGCTTTTTCCTTAGTTTCTTGAGTTGATGGGCTCTTACTAAGAATAGTATCATGTATTCAGCTGAAAATACATTTTAGCAACTTTAAAAAATTATAGTAATAACACATTGCATTGCATTATTGTGATGCTTTGCCATTTACAATGTGTAGTCACTAGCATTACCTCATTGGTGACACTTGGGAAAGCATTTTGAGATGTGAACAAGGTCGTAACCTCTGGAGTCAGATTAATTGGTGTTCACATTCAGATTCTGCCAGTGATATGTGTGCAACCTTGTGCAAGTTCTTATCTCTGAGCCTCAGATTCCTCACCTACAAACAACAGCGTGGTTACCTCACCGTGTTGTTTTCAGTCCATGGCGCAGAGTAAGCCCTCAGAAAATGAGAATTGTGTTACTACTACTGCTGCTGCTGCTGCTGGCTTTGGTGCTACAATCCTGTGTGGACTGGGCCACCTGAGTAGTATTATCCCCGCTTCAAGGAGCAGAACCCCAAGTTGAGAGCAGTTCAATTCCTTGCCCAAATAGACTGAGTTAATGAGCAACAGGTGCTGGAGTGTAAATGCCTTTTCAGCCCATACTCTATTTGTTGGATTCCAAACCCCAAACCTCATATGGTGCTAGAGGTGTTCATCTAGAGCTGTGCTTGGGATCATACGTTCCCATTTTAATATTCCGGAGCTCTGTGGTTACTGATGATTATACTGAAGTTGCTATTAAAGAGATGCAGGTGTTTCATCAGGACGTCATTCCTCTTAACTGTGATGTGTGGTTCAGTCAGGTTTATGTTACTAGTGTGTTTCGTAAATGATGATGAAAAAGAAAATATTTGACTTTGAGGTGATTTAGAAACTACTCTCCCTTACAGACACAGTATAAGCTTGGTGTACTTTATAAAGGGTGGGGAAAACATGATATAATTTACAACACTACATGTGGCCATTTTTCCTTATGAGGGAAAGATTTTAATGTTCGTAAATTGCCTCTGCAAAGTCCTCTGGGGGAAGCACTGTGAATACTGGATTTCTGAAATATATTCCCGAAAGCTATTACTTATCCATTATTCTTCAATTAGACTCCAAGTATGGATTCCTCCCCAAAACGTTTGACAACTAACCAGAGGGAATTCATAGGATCTGGCAACTCTGGCTTAAGAGCATTGTGATTGCCCCTATTGCATTAAATGTTCTTCCCTTTTCAAGCATAAAAAAGTTCAAATTCATTCAAGTAGTTCTCTTTGTGTAAACTATGAATGCTAGGGCACGTGCTCCCTAGAGTCGGAACTGTGGTTTGTCTGTGCTCTCACCCGTGCCTTGATTATTTGGGAGTTATGGGCTGTTGCTGAATCATAGCAGTGAAGGCTATAAAGTTCAGGCTAACTTGGTAGCCTGACACAGAATAGAGGATGCCTGTACGATTTAGGTGAAATGAAGTATAATGCTGCAGTTACTTCAGTGGGATCTCCATTTTTACTCACTTTAGGGTTTTTGTTTCCTTTATTTTTTTGTTTCTTCCAATTATTTGCCTTTTGCATCAAAAAGGACTATTTTAAGTCAAATTCTGCTCTGCCATAAGTTATTTTAAATATAGCTTATTCAGTGTCACTGAGCTTTGAGTGTAAAATCATTCTGCATAATGGTATAAAAATTTCATCTGATTTATTATCATGCACTCTTCCATCAGACAGTAAGCACACTTTGTAATTAGAAAGGTAATATTTGAAAAAATAGGTAGCTTTCAAATTTTTAAAGATAGAAGGAGTGCACAGCTAATCTCTTATTATAATCTAAATATTAGTATGTATTTTTCAGTGTTTTGGTCAAACATATTTTTTATGGCATCTGCTGTCTTTCAAATGTAAGGTTTCATTCGTGTGTGCATGTGTGTATGCACATGTGTTTATGTGTGCAGTGCTGCGATCCAGTGTGACCTGTTTCCTGGCTGTATTTCTGAAGGTTCCATTGGATATAGTCCTAACCCATTTATGTGAATGTTGCACAGATGTTTGTAAGGAAAAAACAAAGAACACAATAAATAGTAAAATGGTTTTGAATTTGGGAGCCTTAAAAACTGACTTGTTCTCCAAAGCAAACAGTGAGCTACTCATAAATTATATACTTCCTGCAAAGTTCAGCCACCACAGGGGCCATCTCCTCACACCTGAGTAAACTAGACAGGTGTCCCATGGAAGGGGTGCCTGGGTAACGGAGGATGACCGAGGAGAGAAAGATGGCATGCACAGATTTTTTTCCCAAGCAAATTACTTCAATAAACCTTCATATTAGATTAGAATATTCCAAATATGCAGTGTCAGAGCACCAGAATCACTTGGACTTTATGCATTAATCCATTGCAATGAACTCTTTAATACAGTATCTTATAAGAGGTACATCATTTTTATCCTTAATAACCTCTCCTCTCGAAAAATAGGACATTTGAGGAATTAGGTTCCTTCATAGTTTTCTAAGTTGTGGCTATTAACATGGAGACAGACACCAATTCAAATAAGAAGAAAAACTTGTATAGAGAAAACAGTTTTTTTCCTGCTATTTTGTTTATTTTTTTCTTCAATATTATTTTAACTAGATCATATTTAACTAGATCATTATTTTAACTAGATGACTTAACTAGATATAACTAGATTAACTAGTATTTTGTCTTTTTATTTCCAGCAACTAGCGCTTGCCCATTCATAGAAGCTGCTTGGTATTAATTTGCTGAAAACTCTCTAATGCTAGGGAATGGAATTAGTGGAGAAGAAAGGGAACTAGTATTTATTGAGCATCTTCTATGTCAAGTGTATATTAGATATTTTAAATGTGCATCTTATTTCAAGGCAGTGTTGGTGTGGATAATGGAAATTAGTGGTTATGTTGGCTTCTGTATTGGTACCTCCCACTCTGGAAGGTTCTCTTGTCTCTTGTTATTTTGCCCCTCTGGCCATCCCTCTTCTTCTATTCTGGCACTCATCTTAGTAATAGAACTTGAGTCCTTGCTCAGCACTTACTGACTTCTTTTTCCTGGCCTCTGTGTCTTCAGGCCAGCTCCCCAGGTAAGCTTCATACAACTCCTTCCCTGCCATCACTATGCATGGCTCAGGACAGGAGGGGACTCCCACATTGCACAGGATCTGGTGAAGGGCTCGAAGCAAGGTAGCTCTTCTGGTTAATCTATGCTTATGTAACTAAGCTTTGGGTGGTAATGGGGTGGGGATACCTTCATCACTAACTTAATAAAACTTCTCTGTGGTTATGCAGAAACAACTCTCACCTCGCCAGCATGTGGAACAATCGATGATCAAGGCCCCTAAATTCTAAATCATGCAATAGCAGTTCTTATCACAGGAGAATATTGTATGACATGATTATCCTTTCAGTATCAGTTATTGAGAAAACACACAATGACAAAAAAACCATTAAGAAATCAATAACACTTTTATGTGAATTGTTTAATAGTAAAGAGAGTCTGCAGTGTTTCAGGTTTGTTATGGATTGATAGGGGGAGACCCCAAACACTCATTCCCACTGTAAATTCCCGTTTAATTAGCCAAGGATATAGAAATGTGGCAGAAATGGGTTGACCAGATAGAGTGGGAGTGAATGCAACCTGTCATCACAGGACTTTTCCCTGCACCCTGTCTCCGCTGTGAGCACATGCAGTTGCCTGTGTGTACGGTGCTGCCAGATCTGAAACAAAAGACATATTTTTGCTGTACCGCAGGCTTTTATACTTGGGACCCATTCAGGAAAACTGATTATCCATGCTTTTCATTTAATAAAATGTTTATAAACATGAAGCTATCCTAGTCCTTAAGCCAGAATCAAGGTCAACAAAACCACATATCTACTAGGGGAAGAAAGTAGACTCAGTTCCTAGATGGGTACCTGAGCAATATCTCCCTCCAGCTGTCTAGAATTCTTGAAAGCCTGTTTCGCCAGAGTCTACCTGTGACTCTGGTTTATGATTTTTATTCTAGTTAGTTCTAATAGGTTTTTTGGTTTGAAGACCAGAATTACATTTCACCATAAGTGTATGTTTCATTTCACCATATTGTGCCTCTTGAACCCATGATGGATGGTCATAGGATTATATTTTTGTAATTAGGCAGAATTTAATTAATTTACATTGGTAGGTAGGACTTTGCTTAGCTATACTTTATATTATTTCACCCTTTTGAGCATCATCCTGGGTTATAGCCTTTTATGGACCCAATGGGTACCAGCTGACCATAATTTTCTTCTTGATGCTCCTGTCACACTTTGACCAGGTGGATTCAAAACTAGGCAGTCTGCTTCAGAGCCCAGACTCTTAGCTGCTATACTCTATTACCATAATAAGATAGGTTAAATAAATATATGAATAAAATGTTTTGGGAGCCCAAAGAAGGAAGCCACTGATTCTGTTGGGGGCAGTCAGGTAGAGTTCATAGAGGAGGTAACATTTGTGTTGGTGCTAAAAGGAGAGTTTGAGTTTGCTGGTAAGGTAAGAGTAGTAATGATGTTTCAAGTAGAGGGAATGGCATGTGCATGAACTTCTGAAAGTCCTGATTTATCTGGAAAGGTTGAAGAGTTCAGTATGGCTGGAGTCTAGGACATGTTGAGATGATGGCGGGGTCAGGGAGAAGTGATGATAGGGGAGATGAGGCTGGAGAAGTTGGTTGGGTAATCAGAGAGTGAAGGCTTTGTGTACAGTGGAACTCCCCTTTTTATATGTTCCTGAATTAAAATTGAAAATTTCTCTCCTTTCTTCAAGTTAGGGAAATGAGCTTGGCTAAGCAAGGATCCATTTTTAGAGATGAGATGAGTGGCTGGAATGTGTATCCTTTCTAAGTAGATGGGCCATGGTGAGGTGGAGGTTGTTTTGGGGAGGCCCCCCAGGAGCAAGATCCACAGATAATTGATCCACCCCTTGATTGAGTGCAAACATAAGCTATCAAACAGCTGTCTCACATACGAATGTGCGTGCGCGCATACACACACCCAAACACACGGAGAGGGACAGTGCTGAGACCAGGCAGGAGAAGCTATTAGTTGTCTTGTTTCATGAGTTTCCCACTCTAGACACAGCTCCTTGGACTTCTCTTCATCTGTGTGTCTCAGGGCATTCCGTTGACTCCTTTGCCACTTCTTTAGGCATAACTTGAGAGTTCTCCTTTATCCTGTAGTCAAGGGTCTACCATAGGAGGTGTATGTTCAAGACAGTGGTAAGACGCTCTATCTTGAGATCAAGTGGAGGCTGATTGCAGAGTAGAAGAGACTGAGTAGATGCAGGGAAGCTAGTCAGGAAGCTGATGGTCTAGTTCGGGTGAGAGGAGATGGGAAACTGGATTTCCACAGTGGCCACGTCAGGGCTGAGGAGAAGCATCTTGGTTCAAGAGACTCGTTGGAGGTAGGCTCACAGGCCTTAGTAACTACTCAGATGTAGGGGGAAAGGGAGAGAGCGAGAAGTCTTCCAGGGATTACCAGATAAGTGAGAATTAGTCACAAGTGGGAGTTTTGTCTGCTTTCAGTGCGGCCTTCTAATGCCAGTGAATTTGCCTTGGCTCCAGCAGGGCTCATATGACAAAGGCAGCTGTGGGTTGAATCCATCCTTTCCATTTCCTTTTGTTTTCCCTCCTTTAGTCTAGAGCTCAATTCCATAGCTCAACTCTGTCCTCTTTTAGTTTCTCTTCCATCCTTTTAAGAAAGAGAATGAGAATTTAGCTAACACTCATCTAACAATGATGTGAATGGTGCCATTTCCACAAACCCTTGTGTCTTGTGTCTCCCAGATCTGGGTGTCTTGTGTTTCGCTGGCAGTGGAATTGTGGTGGTGGTGGTGGTTGTTTTTCCTATAACAATTTGAACATTGCTAACTTCCATTCTGTTCAGTAAAGTGTGTTATGACCAACTATACTCATCTCAGACTTGCATATAATTATCTGGTGTTTGTATATGGTTTGTTTCTTCTGCATAAGTTATTTTCCAAATGTCTGCTGAATTTGCACTGATATTGAAAAACAGAGTTCTGACCAAAGCAAAGGTCTGGGGTAAAAAATTCTTAGCAAGGATTAAAAAAAAAAAACAAAACAGAAATGTACAGTCATTCAGGCCTGAATCTGATCTCTTCCTAAATCAAACATACATTTTAAAAAAGAAATCCTTCACCTTTTTATCCATAGAAATGTTTTGTTGAGATCTCAGTCCATTCATCCCAGATGATAGAAAGTTAAGGCCAGATTTGCCTGGGAGGAGAAATATTTAGCACAGACATTTTAGAATATTTACATTTGGAACCAGTCTTTCCCTTGTTCACTTTATCAGGTAAAACCAGGGAAGACAGTGTTTTTCTTAATTTTATTAAGAAAATTAAATATATCCCATTTCCAACTTCTCTGTTTAATACCCCTCATTTCCGACTCCTACTGCTGCAGCCATTCCCACGGGAAGGCCGGGGTCAGTGAGCATAGAGCTTTTCTCCCCCTTGCCTTCTGTCAGGAGAACAAGGGCTTGAGTGGATCTGTAGCACATCCCCGTGGCCTGGGCCTACTTCCCTTTGGGGATCCCATTGTTCATGCCTTCTTAGCTCCTGTAGTTCGGGAGAACCATCCTGCAATCTGCTGGGCCTGACTGTGGGGCATAGAGGAAAAGTTCCGCTGACACTGACACTCTCCTCAGAAGCTCCCACAGTGACCTCACAGTCCCAGGCCAGAGGCTCTTCTGCCTCCTTTGAGCCCTCTTCAGCTTGCCCTTCTGTCCTTTCCCCCTTTCCAGATCTTTTTCAAAGTCTGGCCACTTGGTAAGGGTCTTGTACCAGTTTCAGTTTGGGCACCAGCTACAGCAGTTCCAGATCTACTGCTGATGCTAATTAAAGTGTTTCAAGGGGATTTTGAATTTGTGGGAAGAGGTAACAGATGCCTCCTTTGCCGATTCCAATTTTAAACAGCCTAGGATACAGAGACTAATCAGAACGGGGGGACCGTGCAGGCAGAGCAGAGGCTGAATGCCTTGGTGTGGCCCTCTTCCTGCCCATCCTTCCTTGGTGGGGCAGTGTCTGCGTGGGGTTGGCTGCTGCTGGATCTGAATAAAAGCTGTATTTTGCTACCATATAGTTGCTCTAAATTAGGGGTTTATATCTCCATTCTGGAAGAATTTACTCTTAGCAGTCTGGGCCTTTCCATTTAAGGAAAATTTGCAAGCAATTGGCTCTGGAATCAGACTCAGGGTCAGCAAGGTCACATCCTCATCTAAGGGCACAAAACAGAGTCAGTTCCTAGGTGGCTCAGAACAATATCCCTGCCTTTAAATACAGTCTTTCTCCAGACTCTTAATTTCTTATCCTTTAATCTGATCAGGTGAAAGAATATTATTTCAAATGTATTTCCCTGAAACATCCAAACGCAGTTGAAAACTGTTAGGACGTATGTTGTGTGGGACATCTCGTTTATTTTGCAGATAGGCAATGCTTACTCCTAAGGGCCTAAGGAGCCCCTGAAATAACTTTTAAGTCATGTTGGGGCCTGAGGCCTTAAGTGTTTTTAATGTGAGTGTTAACAGTCATCCTCTGTGGAGCCTTGATCATCAGGAGACCTCTTGTTCACAGCCTTGCCTATCTTCATCTCTCTCAAAATGTGGAATAATGTGACTCCATAGAAAAGAATATTTTGCCTAAACTTTATTCTGGTCTTGTAAAACTGCAGATTAATCCTGATTTAAAAAATTTTTTTCCAAAAAAAAAACAAATCTGTATCTTGGTACAGGTGTTTGGTTTTTATTGCAAAAGCAGACTCATCAGAATCCCCGGGAGAAATTTGTCAGTGTTATGTGTTTCCTGCTTGGCTCTGTTATCCTCACCACGAAGGACATCGTGGAACCAGGGACTGGTCGGCAGATCTAGGGTTCCCCTGCAAGGGGCCGACTGCACGAAGAAATATTTCCATGGGACAGCTGATACTTGGCAATATCCAGGACCACACGTACTGAGGAAAATTGTCTTCCACTCCAAGGTTACGTTTTTTAGCATAGGTAAGGTGTGTTTCCATGTGAAATACTTGCTCACTTTCTCACAGAATTCATATTTCTCAGTTCCCAGGAAATTTAAAGCTTTTCAGCAATTTATACTCCTTTATAAAAAAAATAATTAAGGCATGCATTGTTGTCTGATAGCTTGTTAAGAAAATTAAGTAGTGACACTAATCCCATATTTTAACATTGGTATTAGAGTCAAGCACCATGAATACAGTAGAGAAATATAAATGGAATGTGTCAACAGACACACAACAGCAAAGGGTATTTGACATTCCAACATCTTGTAAAGCATTAGAGGCAGGATTTTCAATTCCTTCATGTAGAAAACAGTAATTAGATGCCATAGTCATAATGAAATCCATAGATGCTGACAAAATGTATGAAGGTATAACTTTTTAAGACAATTAACTGCAAGCTATAGAAAAGGCAGTTATGTGAGATAAGTTCCAACATTTCTGTCTAAGAGGCTACTCTCAGGGTCTACATTATATGTCCACTTTCGACAAATATGATGTGTAAAACCCTGGGTTAACTAAAAAGGCCTTGTGAGGTCTCTTGTCAGGAAGCCAGTCAGCCTGGGGATCCCCTAACTTCTTCATCCTGCTTTTCCACAGAATGTTGGTAACCATCTTGGGCTCTGAAACATTTCTCACATGCAAATCAATACTTCTGTCCTTTGCAGGTAAAATGCGTGGTTTCTTTTTTTTTTTGTGAGGAAGATCGGCCCTGAGCTAACATCTGCCAATCCTCCTCTTTTTGCTGAGGAAGATTGGCCCTGGGCTAACATCCGTGCCCATCTTCCTCCACTTTATATGGGACGCTGCCGCAGCATGGCTTGACAAGTGGTGCATCGGTGCATGCCCGGGATCCGAACCGGCAAACCCCAGGTCGCCGCAGCGGAGAGCACGCACTTAAGCGCTTGCGCCACTGGGCTGGCCCAAAATGGGTGGTTTCTTGACCATTCCTTATCTGAAGTTGGCCTGTTTTCATTTTGAGGTATCATGCTTCCTCTCTCGTCTTGTTGTCTCACACTGGGTGTAGTGGGTCAGTGAAATTGTAGAGAGTAGTGTCTGAGGAACATAAGCAATTCCTGTTTCTACATTTTTCAATAAAACGTTCTTTTAATTTTTCTTTCAGCCAGGTTGACCTGGCACTCAGAAGCTTCTGCTTGGGGCAGAAGGCAGGGAAAAGTGACACCCTTTTCTTTGTGGGTGTTGGATGCTCTCATGAAGTACTTTCCATTTGGTTTGTCCGCCCTCGATTACTAGGTAGGCCTTTTAGTTCAGTTTGTCCGCCTTCTGCATACATTTCTCAAGAATTAGAAGAAAATACAAAATTTGCAAATTCTTATCTTAAACAACTTTTAATTGTACCTTAAAATCTCTTATGTATCTTTAACATGTATTTGGAGAAAAGAAGAGTATCCTTATTAGATACCGAGAGGTAGCTTTTGGGGGACCATAGAGATTAACCTTAGGTGTTACTTGAGAGAACAGGAGGGCTACAGGCATGACCAGGGAAGGAGGGGGTTACTGCTCCAGAGCCTCTCAGGTCTTTCCCTTCCCTTCCTGCCTCCACAGGAACCCCACACATCTCTTTTGCAAGCACAGTGCTGGGCACATAGATGCATTTAATTAACACTAGATAGACTGACAGATGGATATGAGCTTGCTTGATTAATAATGGACTTTAAAGATTGGGGATTATCCCCTTTGATTAACATTGGTGAGACAGCTAGGCAGAATCTGCACTACTCCCGCTGCTGTTGTGGTGGGCAGTGGAAAGCTTTTGGCTGACTTTTCTTCCACTGTTCCTTTGGCTATTTCTCCTGAAATTACAAAAGAAACAGGAAGCTTGCCTTGCTCCGTCTCTCTCTCTGATGGCTCACATAAGAAGTTTGTCTTTACAGAGCCAGAATTATTTGTTCCACCCTAATTTTCTCTCCTGTTCAAGGTAACCTCCCTGCTTTGTTGAGAGCACTGTATCAATATAGATAAGGTAGACAAAAGTAATAATTATAGTTAATATTTGTATACTGCCTTATATAGTTTACTGTGCCCTTTCATACATAGTACTTTATCTCATTTGGTCCTCACAGTGGTAGGTATTAGAATTGTATCCATTTTACAGATGATTGAAATGGAACTTCAGAGAGGTTCAACAGTCAGTGGAAGTTACAGAATTTCCAGGTCTTCGGAGTCAGAGCGCATGGCATTTCATTTAGACGGTGCTGTTTGGGCAATCACTTTTCCCACTTGAGACTATGGCTTGGATTAGCTTACATGGTTTCATTACTTACCTGAGCTTCCTTCTTGGTGGCACAGAAAAAACTTAATTTAATTAGTCTGTTTTGCTTTGGGTTACTTTAAGAAAATTTTTGGATCTGTTTTAGCTATTTTTAACCCATTCACCATCTGTAGTGGAGGTTCAGAAATCCTCATAGGCAGAAGTCCCATATAGTGATACCCTGTGTCTCTTGCTTCCCTCTGTTGAAATGTCCCATCTGAGGTCATTTAAAAAATTGTTGTATTACCTTATAATTGAATGAATGCTTTTCCTCCTTATTTCCCCCAAATTGTAATTCTTCCAATTTTTTCAAGATTGCTTTTAGTATTTTTAGGTCCTTGGCATTTTCTTATAAATTTTAGAATCAGCTTGTCGATTTCTATACACACACACACACACAAACACACACACACAGCCTGCTGTGAATGATTGAAATTTTGTTGAATCTATTGTTCTCTCCAAATTTTACTTTTGCTACCCAAGAAGCCTGAAGAGCTCCTGAAATATAAAAGCCCAGGGCGGGCATCCAGGGACTCACATGTTCTCTAGCAATTAGTGAGGTTGGACGTGACTGAGGAAGAGCTCACGTCAGGCTCCATCTTAGCAGTGGGATGCTGCCACTGCCCTCCAGCTCCACCGGTCTAAATGAGGTGAACTTTCCTCTCTGCTCTTTAGGAAGTAAGTTGCTTACTCTTCAGAATAGAAAGCAGGTGGTGCCTACCTGTTGAGAGTTGCTACATTAACACAGTGAGGCATCTAAAGATGCTTCTCCCGTCTCAGTCCTCTTCACTTAACCTTCCAAACAAGACTGCTACCTCTGAGTTGAACTCATGGCTCAGATGGAAAATTCATTTTTTCTCAGTATCTTCTGCAGCCTATTAGTTATACTTCTACAGACGTTAAACTGAGTAAGACCTTAAATGTGCTGGGAAACTGCTTACCACCATTTCCCCCTGTATTATATGCTTGTGCTTAAAAACCCATGAGAAATAAAAGTACACGTGAACAAACAGACATGTAGAAAATTAAATGCTTGTGACATTTTTACGAGTCTGCATGGGCATTTGTGCTGTAAGAGCAGTTATTTCTTCACGAAGCCCCAGGGATTTAGGTTTTTCTGGGTAGAAGATTTTTACCTAGCTCTTGTATTTTATCAAGAAAGCTTTCATTATTAGCTTTATTAGCATTATTAGCTCAATCTCAAGGCAAATTGAGATGAGTGACTTCTGCTGTATAAGTTTGGTAAAAGAAGAATAGTTTGGGGCCGGCCCCGTGGCTTAGCGGTTAAGTGCTCGCGCTCTGCTGCTGGCGGCCCGGGTTCGGATCCCCGGCGCGCACCTGCGCACCGCTTCTCCGGCCGTCCTGAGGCCGCGTCCCGCGCACAGCAACTGGAAGGATATGCAGCTATGACATACAACTATCTACTGGGGCTTTGGGGGACAAAATAAATAAATAAAATTATATAAAAAAAAAGAAGAATAGTTTGTATTAATTTATTTACTCAAATTCCTCTAGGAATTTTTATAAGATGGATGCTTGAAAAAATGTAATAATAATATCTCACAGATTATTAATTCATAGAAATTAGGGAGAAATAATAAAGTTGAGAAGGTGTAAGAGTCATCGGATATAAATGGAAATAGGCTTTTGGCCTGTTCACTGGGTAAGTTAGCTTCATTTCTTCAGCCCTCCCACCTTGCTGGCTCTGTGAGCCTCTATGTACACTATAGCATTTAGATTTACACCCTTTATTAACATCATTATATAGATGGAGAACCCAGTCAGGGAATTTCCCAAGGTGATATCTCTGTCGTGGTGCATCTTGTCAGATGGTGGATAACCCTCCTTCGAGGTGTGAACACAGATCAGCCTTGCCAGGTCTGATAAGAGAAAATCCATCTTGCTCAAGCATAGGAATCTTCTTTCCATCTACCACACAGGACTCTGTCACTCTGAGCCCTCGCCATAGAGGTCAATTTCAACTAACTGTTCTCTGCTCTCTGTCAAAAACTCATTGAGGAGAAATGATATTTGAGAATGCAGTGCATATTCCAATCTCAGTATTTAAGTTAGGTTCCTGTGTCAGTTTAGGTCACCCAGAATTACCCAGTTAGCCTCCATAACTTAACCCTTCACAGAGGTGCCTTCATTGAATTTCATTTCACTACTGTGTCCTTTTATTGACAGTCTATACAAGCACCATTATATAAACATTGTTGTGATTTTTATAAGGCTGTTATTAAAAGGTTGACTGCTGTACCTTTAAGTATTCTACGTGACAAAATCTTTTATCATTTAGTGTCAAGAAAAATTTGTTAGAGGATGAGAAAAAAATTACAATTTTCTTTCACTAAACTTTAGCTAGAATTTAACAATTTTGTCAGTTTTGAGGATAGACAGTGATGACATTAGCAGTTTCTGTGACTCTGTCCACAATAGAAATCACATGACCATTGTAACAGAGATCTCAAGATATTACTTACACTCACCACAAATTTGAGATTAGGATATTAATAGTTATTAAACCTGCCACTAGATATTAGTATTTAATACATTATTACAAAAGCATAGATAATTACCACAAATTTGTTTTTTCAATATTATTTCAATATAATTAGTTTCTTTTGTAATCTTGTGTGTTTTATCTTATGTATTTGAAAACATCATTCTGAGTAGGGGTCCACAGACTCACAAAGCAGCCAAAGGGGTCCATGGCACCAGATACTCCACTCTTACATGACCTTCCTGCCATGTGTGCATGTGGGCTTCCTGGTTCCCTCAGGCCTGATTCAGATGTTCCCTGTGATGAAGCCTTCTCTGGAGGGCCCCATCTGCTCTCATCTGAGCTCTCTTACTACCTTGCACTATTGTCAGCCATGTCTGTCTTCCCCACTAGCCTGTGGGCTATTTGAGAGAAGGGACTCTCTCATTCTTTTATTTTAATCCTCAGCACCTAGCAGTGTGCCTTACTTGTGGTAAGTCAGTCATCACTTTTTTGCTGCATGTCCGTCTTTGCATTACTTTTCCTCTTTGTGTTGTTTGCCAGCTGGTTCTTGGCTCTTTGGCTCAGAGTTTACTGCTGTAGAGTACTCATCAGGTAAGGAATGTTGATTTTTTTCATCTTTCTTTGTCAACACTGGCTTTCAGTATTTTGGAGTCAGCCTGTTGGATGTTAGCATGCGTTTGATGAGCCCGTCCAGGTATTGGGAACGTCTTCTCCCTATTCAGGTTGTAATCATTGATTATTAGCCATCTTTTCTCTGAAGTGTGGCCATTTATTTCAACATTGATGGAGTCTTAGGAGAGTTAGAGGGCTTTGTAATAAGGGCCTGTTTAATTTCTAAGCCCATTCCTGATTGAAGGCAACATGGTATCAGTGGAGAGAAAACTCTTCTACATTTGAACAGTTGGACCCTATTTTTGGTGCTCCCCTTTGGAGGTGGCTTAGTATGATGGGAAGGACAGGTACAGTAATGAGTCCTCAAAAGACTTGTTGAGAGTTTGTTTTTCTTTTAAATTAATACAGCCCTAAACCTGAGAATAAAATCTATTCATTTGACTGAAACAACATCTTAGGAATTAGTATTGATTATTAAGAACAAAATAAAAATGCCTGTTTTGTTATATCACATTTGGCCTAAATATGAGATATAAGTAAGTCAGATGAAATTTTATAGTAAATTTGTGTATCGTTCCACTATACAAAGTGTTTATTTCCTCAAGTCCTTCTTATATCATATTTATTGAACTGAAAGATAAATGTTAAAATGGTCTTTTCTTACTAAGTAATTTGGTTTCAGCTTTTTTGAGCATCTTAATTAAGTAGATCTGACTGTGGATTGGTTGTTGTTTGAAAAGGTTGGAAACTTGCAAGGACTCTGTTATTTTATTACATTTATTGTCTTCAAGAATTGCTAAAGAAATCAATAATGGAAAGTACAGAGACATACATAAAGAAGCAAATAAATAAAATCCTATTACCTAGAGTTATATATTGCTAACAGTTTAGTATATTTTTTATTAGTATTCTTTTTATGTATATTACCTGTATGTATGACAAACCATCACAAAACTTAGGAGCTTAAAATGACATCTCTTTTGCTGGTGATTCTATGGGTCATCAATTTAGGCTGTGCTCAGCTGGGTGGTTCTGCTCTGGGCTCGTTGCCCCAGTTATCTGTAGTCAGCTGCAGAACAGCTTGCCCTCTCTTGGCTGAGTTCTCTCACATGTCTAGGGCCTCAGCTCTGGCCCATGTGATCTCTCATCTGCCAGCAGGATAACCTGAGTGTATTCATATCACTGAGTCTAGGGCCCCTAGAGAGACAGCAGAAGTGTGCAAGGCCTCTTGAGCAAAAGGCTTTGAATTGGCTTACCATTACTTCTGCTGTATTCTTTTGGCCAAAAAAGGCTAAGCCACAAATCTAGCCCAGATTTGAAGGGTGGGGAAATAGACTCCAGCTCTTGATGGGAGGGCTGCAAAGTCAAATGGCAAAGGATGTGGGAAAAGGGAGAAGAGAAGACTCATGGCATTTTTGCAACTTACCGCAGTGTGTGTGTGTCCTGTGTGTACGGAGAGCATATGCGGTTATACATTCTGCATTTTTCATCACCAGATAGGCTCCAAATCCATGTTCTAATTCAATTCTGTACCTGTACTGGAGACAGTAAATGAATTCTTACATGAGAAGTGCCTCAAAAGGTATGTAGAACAGAGAAGGTACTCAATAAATAGTAATTCAAAAAGGAAGAAAAAGAAAATGTAACTTCTTTAGGTAACTGCTTGAGTTCCATCAGTCCCGCTTCCTGGTTGGTTTTATTTCTCCTCTGATTTCTTTCCACATTTATACTCCTGGTTTATGACACCGAGGCACTCATGATGGGAGAATACCTGCTTCTGGGCCCCACTTCAGCTTCTCACCAGCTCTGAGATCTTAGAAAAGTCACTTGACTTTGTATCTCAGTTACTTCAACTATTTAATGAAAATAAAAACTACCTCACAAAGTTATTGGGAGAATTTAATTAACTCATGTATATGGACATGTGTTGGAAACTCTAGATGTGTTATTATTTCCTAGGAACTCTTTGATGCTTTTGTAGAATTTCTAGAACATTTTCTTACTTAACAATTTTTTCACATCCCCAGCGTCTCAAACTGACTCTAGCTTTTCTTTAAAAGAAGTTTTTTTTTTTTTTTTAAAAAAACCACTGTTTGTTCATTTCTGCTTAGTGCATGTTAAAGAAAATTTGACTTTCACAACCTTAGCCTGCACACTAATCTTCAAAATACCATAGCCATTTCTTTAATCTGATGGAGCCCCTTGCATAACGTCTGTCTTCTCTGATCAGAAATGACATTCTTAACATCAATAGATTCTTAGGCTTTTCTGACAGCAAATATTTTTAAGGATGTATAATCAGTTATAGGGTATGCTTGTCAATAAATTTTTCCTGCAAAAATAAATCAGAAATCCTATCAGAATAGCATTATGAAAAAATTTGTTTTCCTTAGTACTCCTCATGAAATGGTCATGCTTGAAGCTTATGAAAATTTTTATTTAGATGAAGGCTGTATATTTAATTTGTGTGCTGGCCATCTTTCCAACCAGCCAATTTGCATAAATTTCAGGTCCTAAGCAGGAAGAAAATGGTTGTGGTCTAGAGTCAGTCTTTTCTCTATCAAGTCTGTATCACCTTTCTTTTCTCTTTACTGGCTGCTTCCACTTTCCACTCCCTGTGAATTTCACCATAAGCCTTCTTTAAATTCCCTCCCTCTACCTACATACATGCCTACCCACCCCCAAAAAAAGAGGAACATCGTCCTAAAACTCCCCTTTGCCCTTTTCTGAACAGTGAATGGTTAGAATCAGTCCTCTCCCATTCTGAAAATGTGTACTCGTCCTCACAGTTCCTTCATTCCTTTTTTCATTTGTTAGTTCACTCATTTGTTTATCCATTCATTGTTCATCTGGCAGCAGCAGTCTTGTACATGGTGTGCTGGGTACTGTGGATAAAAAGACAAGGAGATCCTGGTGCTGACCTATGGATTTTGCCCTGTCGTAGGAGGGACAGTAAATGAAAGTGACATTTGGCCAGGGCTTTAAGAGAGTTGTAAACAAAGGCTTTCGGAGCCTTGGGGGTGAGAGGGAGGAGACCACATTATGCCTTCCTTCCTAAGGACCATCGCTGTGTGCCCACGTTTGACGAGAGTTAGGGTCAGGAGTAGATGAGGCAAAGAGCAGGACTATGATGCTGGACTGAGCCTTGCCACGTGAAATCAGAGTGCTGAGCAGTCATACATGCCAGTTACTGAGTACAATAGGGAGGGGTGGTTTAGTAACCTGGGGCTAGGGTCTTAGTTATGTTCTCCATTTCCTAGAATGGAGCCAGTTAATATTTGCTGAGAACAAACTGCCCGTGAGTCTAGGTATTTTATGTACTTCATCCTATTTTACAGCAAACCTTTATTGTAAGTGTTATCCCTTCTACAGATGAGCAAACTGAGGCTGACAGAAGTTAAGTAACATCCCCGAGACCACACAGCTAGTAAGAAACAGAGCTTAGAATTCAAATCCGAACCATTGCCTCCTCAGAGGGTGAATTTCAGTTTTAATAACATATGCACAAAGGAACTAATATCATAGTAAAATACAGTACTTGCATTCTGACCACGAGTGTTTGTAAGTCAGTTTGACAGAGAGGGACATCTGCCAAAGAGAGCTGCTGAGACGAAGCCCTGTTTGGCCGTAATTGAAGTCACTCAGAGCCACTGTGTGTGGCCACACAGGTTGTGGATTTCACCTCCTAGAGTTATCTGTAACCTATACAATCTTGTGTAGCAGTGATGGGCCCGATTTTGGAGTTACATAACTGCAGACTGTACCTTCATTGGTATTTATTATTACATCTAAATCCTTCTCTTACTTTAAAATGTTAGATGTATTTAAAGGAGTTGGGCAGAGTAATGAGGTAGGAAACTAGGTAATTATTTCGGCATATGTCACCTACTGTGGCCTCACTGTTAAAGATTTCTGCTTCAAGCATAGTGCATTTAAACCACTACAGGCTTCTTACTGTTATCCTTTGTCAAGATGTTTACATACGTAATTATACCGAAAGGCATGAAAAATTTTCCCAACCAACCCAGCATTCACTGAGGAATGATTTTAAGGAGGAGATATCCTTTTGTTTTGTTAGGCATGTGAGAAAGTAGATGGCAGAGCTCACTTTACAAGTAGCAGACCCTTAGGAACACGTTTGTGGGGAGAGAGTTGCCTCTTGTCCAAATCATGAGCATCTTTGTCCTCGGTTCTTTACTCCAGGCCCTCATCTCCCACCTGAACTGTTGCAGTAAGCTCCACCAGCCCCTTCTGCACCTATAGCCTTATAGAACTAGATCATTTTTCTTCTGTACCTAAACCTCTCAGTGGCTTTGTAGGCTCACAGGATAATGTCTGGACTCCTTAGGATGGCCTAAGAGCTGCCTTCCTCCCTTCCACCCCCCATAGCCTGACCTCTGGGCCCTAGGCCATTTCTACAGTCTTCTCCTACCTGTTCTTCCCCTCTCCCACAACAGTAGGACCTCTTGCAGTTCCCAGAACAGAACAGGCTGTTTCCTGCTTCTTGGCCTTTGTTTTAGCCCTTTTTGAAATTCAGGGGAAGAAGGTAAAGCCTCTACTAGAACCGATAAGGTAAATGATGACACTTTATTTTCTGGTGATGTTCTAAATACCCCTCCTGGAAAACACTGAGATTTAAGGAATCCTGGCTTTCTGTAGGTATAGAAGACATGTCAGACTAATGTTAGTATCTTGGTAATTATGAGACCATGCCTTCTAGGGCCCATTTAGCAAAGGGCCTGGACCTTCCCAAGTGCTTGATTCAGGGTCTCCCTACTGGGTCGGAGCTTGTGGCATCAAATGAGTCAGGTCAATGAATGAGACTTGGAGTTGGGGAGTAAAGGGGACCCAGAGCTGGAGAGCAGATTTCTGCGTAAGATGTTGACTGACGTCTCTGCCCTGTAGGATTGGGTTTGTAGGAGTTTCTGAAAGGGGAGCAACAGCCTTATCCTGAAAAACAAAACACCCATAAGACAATAATCATTTCTGGAGGACTTACTGAGCCAGGCACTCTGCCAAACATTTTCGAGAGCAGCTTTTATCCCGAAGTCTTATGCTTCCATAGCATGATGTGTATATCCTGAGACCTAATTGTGGTGTTCCAGGGGGCTGTGAGCATGTGTGGAAGTAGAGTAGGAAGGAAAACAAGAATTAAGGGTGGAGTCTACAACTCACGCCCGTGTTCTTAGGGAAGCGTGCAGCCCATCCTGACTATCCATCAGTTATCAAGTTGATAATTGAACTTTACCCTTAACATTTAATTTAAAAATGAAGTGGTTCGTCTTGTGGGTTAGTTTTTCTTGTCTAAAATTGCCAACTCTGCCACAGGTTTTCAAAAAGTAGCTGAGTGTGTTTTAGGATTGAGCAAACTTGTAAATGGGTTCATGTTGTTTTAGCCAAGGTTCTCACTGAGAAAGCAGGAACATACAAGGATGAAATGGGGGGAAGGCAAGAAAGAACCCTGTGGGGATATCACCGTGAGCACAAGATTTCTAACACAGCTACATATGTTATTTATGCACACATATGTACATGTATTATGTATGCATACATGTATATACGTGCATATATTTCCTTTCTCTGCCTATTGCAAGAGTCAAGAAGCAAAGATACCCTGGTAGTAATAAGCATACCCAAGCACCTGAATCTTAGTCTCTAGTATCACTGCCTTCTAAAACAAACCACATTCCTCAGGGAAATTCCAGGGCTGGGGCAAGATGATCCTGGGACATCTTGTTAGGCCAGAAAGTAAGGAACTGCTTAAAAAAAGATGTTTAAAGGACATCAGAAACAGCTTGAAGAGGCTTCTGTTGGCCAAATCTGGGATAGTCTGAGCGCCAGAATAATTTAGTATGAATTATAAACAATGAGGGAGGAGGAACTAATAAGTCCATACTGATAATGGATGGTCAGATGGATGGATGTGGAGACTAGGAAACTCTTGCTTAACAAATGCTAAGTGCCAACTAGTAAATGTGGAGGGAGTGCTAGAACAGGAAAAATCAGCATATCACCACCATCGTAGTAAAGATGGGATCAGGTAAGACTCATCACTGGACGCTAACTCTAAATAGAAGTGTATAGGAACAGGATATTTGCATGGTGTTAACATTTCTTCCACAGATCGCTTATTAGTTGTAAGGGAAAATAGTGATTATAAAGTGGAGAAATTGGACCATGCTTTGACGAGGATCAAAGTTAACATCACCGTTGAGAGACAGACAAACATCGTATGTTTCCAGGTGTGATACCCTGAGAAGCATACATCATCCATGTGGTATTCTGGCCAGCAATGGATAACTGAATCTAATCACGGGGAAACATCAGACAAATGCTCTATTGAAAAAGCAGAGGGAGGGAGAATAGTATCCTTCAAAAGTATCACAGTCATAAAAGACAAAGAAGGGCTGTGGAAATGTTCCAGATTAAAGGAGACTAAAGACACGTGGCAGCTAAAGGTAGTACCTGACTCTAGGCTGGATCATGTACTTGGGAGCAGGGGAGGAGGGCGGTGCCATAAAGGTCATATTGGCTCAACTGACAAAATTGGAATATGTATTGTAGATTAAAGTATCTTATCAATGTTGAATTGACTAAAGTTAGTAACTGTATTGTGCTTATTTAAAGGAAAATCCCTATTCTTAGAAAATACACACTGACATATTTAGGAGTAAAAGCCCATAATGTATGTAGCTTATTCACAAGTGGTTTTGCGGTGTTAATATTTATATATATACACACGTATACGTATATATAAAATAGAGACAGGAGATGCAAAAAAAGGAAATAGTAAAATGTTAATAGCAATAGATAAAAATAGATGAATCTAGGTAAAGAGTCAAAGAGTATATGGGTGTTTTTGTACTATTCATATTCTTACAACTTTTAAGTTTGAAATTACTCCCCATAAGAGGTTAAAAAATTAAAAAAACATGTCATGACCAAGTCAATGATTATTTTCTAAGTAAATATTTCTCTTTTTTCCTGTGCTTTTCTCTCCTCTTTCTCGCCTCTTCTTTAGAAGTCCAAGGCTGGCGAGAAGGGCATCTCCGTGGGGCAGACGGTCATCACGAAGCATCGGAATACCCGGTACTACAGCTGCCGAGTGATGGCGGTGACCTCGCAGACCTTCTACGAGGTCGTGTTTGACGACGGCTCCTTCAGCAGAGACACGTTCCCTGAGGATATTGTGGTGAGTAAGTTTGTGGGGTGCCTGCTCCCCAGTGCACTTTTTGTATAACTAAACCAGCTGAACCTTTCAGGAATCTTTCTTTTGGAATAACTCATTTTACTTAATATCCGATTCAGGTGTGCTGTTTTCCCACCGCAAAGTAGTATTGTTATCTAGGAGGGTCCTCAGACTTCATCATTCTAAATAGTAGCCAGGTGAACTTAGACTTATCTTCCCAAATTCTTTTTATTAAATAAGAAATGTAAATGGCCAGGAAACATAAAATGTGAATTCACCTATTCTTTTCTATTATAAAGTGTTAGCATATTTGAATTCCTTTACTGCTTCTTTTTCTTTATGCTTAACTGGAGACTATGGCTTTTATTAACTGACCTGATGGTGACATCTGTGATCTGATAGAACATCTGTGGATGTTTCGTATGGGAGTAACAAAAATCACACAGGAGAAAGGCTCAGGTTTTTACTCAGGCTCAGAATTTAACTGTGTCTGCGACGGGATGTGCTCACACACAGACCTGTCTGTCTTTCTCGTCCTTCCTTTGTCGCCTCAGTGAACAACTTGGGGCTTATTCAGAGGAACTAGGAATGTGTCTCAGGGGCTTGCTTTTTAGCAGGATGTTTCACAAGAAGAGCACTTGCCACAGAAGGTTTTTGAAACTGAGGTCAAGTCACATAACTGGGAGCAGGTTAGTCTTCTGGTCCTCTTGTTTTCCCTTCTGTATTTAAGGGGAGTACCATTTTGGTGAGCCAGGCCTCAGTAATGCAGTTGTAACTTCTGCCTTGTCCTGGGTCTGTTGGTGCTTTGCTCTTGTTTATACTTGGAAAGATGTTTCTTAATGACTCTTTAATAGTAATAGTTACACGTTATGTGCAATTGATAATTAAATGTCACCTTATGAGCTTGGTCATAAATATTTCCAGAAGTTTGGTCTCCTGGGACCAAAGAGACATTGATTCAGTCAGTTTTGTTATGCTTACTTCTTTATGCCATTAAGAGGGACAAGTATGTAAACAAAGTGACCTTATTTGACAGATTTTAAAGCAAATGAATTTAGACAAATTAAAAATCCCTGGACTTGATCATACACCAAAAGGGTGAATCATGTTTCTTTGCAGAATTCTAACTGGAGCTTCACTTTACTGCGTTGCCGTTCATAAACAGCAGCCCTTAGGTAACATGCTCTGCTTGTTAGAATAGGTCGTCCCTTCAAACACTCAATCCACAGTCATTGGGTACCTGCTGTGTGCTCAGCGTCACACTGGGTACTGGCAAAGATAACGAGAAAGAAGGTATGATTCTTGCCCAGTCTGGTAGATGGGTGCTTTCTCCACAGTATGATAAGTGTTATAAATGAACCAGAGGCAACTTAGCACCTGTTGGATCCAGAAGAACAAGTAAGAGACTGCACAGCGTTAGTGAGGGCTCACGCTTTCTGACGTGGACCACGTGCCAGGCACAGCTTCAAGGACTTGATGTGCTTGAATTTATTTCATCCTTACAACCCTACGCGCCGGGCGCTATGATGTTTTACATTTTGTTGCTGAGGAAACTGAGACACAAAGAGGTAAATAACTTTCCCGAGGTCACACACAGCTAATAAGTGTCGGAAGAAGTGTTTAATTCCACAGTCTGACTCCAAGGGCTCTGTTCTTTTTTTTTGTTTTGTTTTTTTGTGAGTTGGACCAGCCCTGAGCTAACATCCAATGCCAATCCTCCTCTTTTTTGCTGAGGAAGACTGGCCCTGGGCTAACATCCATGCCCATCTTCCTCTACTTTATATGGGATGCTGCCATAGCATGGCTTAACAAGCGGTGCGTCAGTGCACGCCTGGGATCCGAACCGGCGAACCCCGGGCCGCCGCAGCGGAGGGCGCGCACTTAACCCCTTGTGCCACTGGGCCAAGGGCTCTGTTCTTAACCCCTGGGAAGAAAAGACATTTAAAGCAGGAGGAGAAGGGATGTGCAGGGACAGGAAAGGCACAAAAATATACAAGAGACTGAGGCCAGGCCCGCCTGGGCTGCATACTTATTTCAGAATTGACCTTCTTTCCTGCAAACTAAAAGTACTGAGCCAGCAAAAGAGAGAAGCCTTTGGTGGGGAGCATGGTGGGGATAGGATAAAAGACTTCTGAGCACTAATCCCAAAATCTGAGCAGATAGGTAGGTCTTTATCCCTGATGGTGTTGAATGAATCCCAAATTCCCTCTCACTTCACAAGCCTCCACACTCCCAGCTGATTCTAAGCTTTCCTGGAATGTCTTCAACTTGAACCTTGGAAAAGGGTGTCTGTGATCCTAGGAGTTTTTTGAAATTCCACAAGTCTTTCCTTTGACACCTTCCATTCCCACTCTTTGTGCACCCAAACAAGTTTGGTTTTAAGTATGCATGGATGTTGTGAGAACATAGGCTCTAAAGTTTCTAAGATTGTTGGGGAACACCATAGCATTTAAATCAACCAGAATGAAAAGGCAAAATTCTCTACAGCTGGATTAGCTATTACTTAGCATATTTGATAAGGGTTTAAGGTTCAGCAGTGGGTTGTGTGTATGTGTGAGTGTGGGTGTGGTCAAGCTCTAGCCTTGGAGGGAGGGGACAGTGACATGAGTTGACCCCTAGACTGGAGAGGGGGCATCTGTTTGAATTTGTGTGAATGATCATTTCTTCAGGGGAAAAAAAGTTATAATTGTCTGTGAGCAGGTCTTCTCTCATTCAGTCTTTCCCCCCAACCACTCCCCGCCATCCTCATTTCTTATATTTTTGGTGGCTTGTTCCAGGCCTCTTACACCAAGTAGGAATATTTCAAGCATGTTGTATTTTCAAATGTCACATACTTTCTAATAGTGTCACCATTTGTTGGCTGCTGTGGCCTTTTCTCCTTTGTTATCTTGGTGCTGAATGAGGCGTCACCAGCTTTACTTCTTTGGTGGCTTTATAGGGAAGGTTTTATTTTTCCTTATAGTATTGTATTAGAGTTCTCTAGAGAAATAGAACCAATAAGATGTGTGTGTGTATGTAATATAATAAATATATTAAATATATTATGAATAAATATACAGTCATGCGCAACGTTTCAACAAAGGTCTACATATATGATGGTGGTCCCATAAGATTAGCGTCATATAGCCTAGGTGTGTATGTGTGTAGTAGGCTATACCATCTAGGTTTGTGTAAGTACACTCTATGATGTTCACACAATGACAAAATCGCCTAACAATGCATTTCTCAGAACGTGTCCCCATTGTTAAGTGACAGGTGACTATATTTGTGTGTGTGTGTGTGTGTGTGTGTGTATGATTTATTATAAGGAATTGGCTCATGTGATTATGGAGGCTGAGAAGTCCCAAGATCTGTAGTCAGCAAGCTGGAGACCCAGGAGAGCAGATGGTGTAGTTCCAGTTGAAAGGCCTGCAGGCTCAAGACCCAGGAAGAGCCGATGTCTCACTTCAGATCCAAAGGCAGGAAAAAGCTGAGTCCCAGCTCGAAGCTAGTGAGGCAGGAGGAGCTCCCCCTCATTCGGAGGAGGTCAGTCTTTTTGTTCTATTCAGTCCTTCAGTTGATTGGATGGGGCCCACCCACATTGGGAGGGTAATCTGGTTTACTCAGTCTATCAATTCAAATATTAAAGTCATCCAAAAACACCATCACAGATTCACCCAGAATAATGTTTGATCAAATACCAAATATCTGGGCATTGGTGGCCCAGACAAGTTGACACATAAGATTAACCATCACAGATATATTGTCCTGGGGCATTCTAGAAGACTGTTTCCCTTGTGGTGCCAAGCTCTGGTGCCACAACTCTCACTCTGTGACGGAGTGTAATTTCTTTCTGTAAAGCAGCCACATTGTTTTGGTCGGTTTGTAGCATGCTGTAGATCCACTCCATTAGCCGTGTACTTTGTTCTGGTCATCATCTAGGTTCCCAAAAGGCGAAGTCATGGATTTTATAGAGCAAGCTTTTAAAACTTAAGGGAGTATCAAGGATTGATTGAGGTCACATTGTTTCTCAGTGAAATTAATGAAAGCTACAGGATTAAATGCCTTTGTAGTATGTCAACTAGACTTCAGTTTGAGATAGAGGAATTTGATGTTATATTTTAAGATATAATGTATGTGTACAATTAAGGATATTATAAATATATTCACATATAAATTGTGGTTATTCCCATATATGATATAATGTAATGTCTTAACATCAGCATTTTTTAATGCCACATGGCTTAATTGTTATGATCATCCCACATGCACCTTTGATATCCATCTATATCAGAACTGTGTTCTGGGAGACGGGGACCCTGCTTGGTACCCTAATGGAGAGTTTCATCCAGGAGATAAGAAAAACGTAATCAGGTGTGTTTCTGTCTTGCAGATTGTGGCAGAATAATTATTTGATGGAAACACTAAATACATTCCACATTCCTCAGAGAAATCTTGTTTTCATTAGGTCATATACTTGTGACGTCTGAAACTGGAGGTAGAAAATGATTTTTTCTTCTGTTTGTCTGAGAACTCTCTAATCCACACAGTGTGCTCATTGGGTCTGAGTGCCGCTGGGCAGGCTCTGTCATCAAACGCAATGTGACTTCAGTGTCACTGGCTAGTGAAGAGCCAGCTTCTCTAAGCTGCAGGTCCTCACTAACTAGAACGCTGTAAGAGTGCAGCACAATTTCAGTTTTTAACTATGAAAATAAAATTTAGTATTAAGTTTAATCATTTCAAACTATTTATATGACATAAATATAGTCCTTTATGAAGCCTGATGCTTTAGTAAAGAAAGTTACATTCCCTTGTTTACAGAATCACTGATTACAAATCATTTTATAAACCCAATGGAAGAGAAACCTTTAATGCAGGCTGGCCTATCCATCTTAGAAAATAAATTACCAGGCATTAAAATGCCTATGTTAGGGTGTTGTGACTAGAGAGAGTATTTGGAGCAGGAGGGAGAAGCATTCTTTGAACTACCAGGAAATTTCTTTTCATACCTAGGTACTTGATTTTTGTGATAGCCAGAAAAATGTCCAAAAATTTTTCTCTCAAAAATATACCTGCAGAATGTGTGTCAGCCCAGTTAAACTCAGCATGCAATCTGTAGCTGTCAAGGGAAGTAATAAAAGATGTATTGCTACACGCCTCCATCTGTCAGTCTATGAAATTGCGACACGCTTCCTGATGAATTTTTTTGTCTCATACTATTTTGATGGGAATGGAAGTGGCCTCCCTGAGAGAGCTCGAGGAGCATGGCGATTCTAGGGCCCCTTTTAGCCCGCACTAAAACCCGGGTCCTCCAGCATGCCCACGTTGACACTCGAGTGATGACTGCTTCCTCTCTTCTGAACGGAGAGCTCATTTCGAGGGACGAGGATTGTGCAGTGTGATCTGGATAGTTCTGGCATGAGCACTTAACATTTACCACTGGGCATGAGAAGAGAAACAGGACCATTTAGAAATTCGACAGCAAGAGTCCATCACTGAAATTTCCATGAGGACTTGCTACATTTTTCAGCCTCTGTTGAAATGGGAACTAAGCACAAGAACTATACTTTTCCGGATTCTCAGGATGGAGTGTCATGGCCGTTAGTTTTTGTGGGCTGTACAATGCAAACTGAAGTTCTCAGAGCTCATTGTTTTTCTCAGTTATAGGCAAATTGCTTACACTTTCAAGCCTGTTTTTTTTCCCCACTGAGAAAGGGAACAATAATTTCTATCTTCTGAGATTACTGAAAGGACTAAATAAGCTAAGTGCCTGACACAAGGTAGGCACAAAATCAAATTTTTTAGGATTTTAACCTCACTCTGTAGAATATTTTTTTCTTTTTTTCTCCTCGTCTAGTTTTTGCTGCCCTTTTCTGGTCCCGATGAAATTTGGTTAGAAGATGTGTTCTCAGAACTATATTCCTGCTTGTTAGATTAAACAGGTACTTGCACGTGTGAAATTTCGCTGAGTCAGCTTATTGTTTCCACTTGCCATAAAGCAGCCCTAGCATCTTTAGACTTTATGATAAAGATATATATATAAGTATAAGTGTATAATATATAATAGTATATATAATTCTCTGCATTTATGCTTGTATTTTTCTGAATGTTTAAAGTGTTATTTTATTGGCTTTTTTTTTTTTTAAAGAAAGGCTTTATTTTTTATTTTTTAAAGATTTTATTTATTTGTTTATTTTCCCCCCAAAGCCCCAGTAGATAGTTGTATGTCATAGCTGCACATCCTTCTAGTTGCTGTATGTGGGACGCGGCCTCAGCATGGCCGGAGAAGCGGTGCGTCGGTGCGCGCCAGGGATCTGAACCCGGGCCACCAGCAGCGGAGCACGCGCACTTAACCGCTAAGCCACGGGGCCGGCCCTCATTGGCTTTTGATAACAAACTCTACTCCAAAGTAAATTCTTGCTCATTTCACAGATGTGATATTTGCCAAGTCGCAAAAAAATGTTGATTTGTCCAAGCTCCCCAAACTAGGTGGTGACAGCGTTAGGTTGGCCCCCTGCACTGCATTGCTTGTTCCTCTGTGCTTTTGGGCACCTTCCAGGAAGTCTGCTCTCTGTGACTTGGTGTAGCTTTGAGGGAAGACCTCATGCCTCCTTTTACAGACATGGTGTGGGGGCTGCTCAGTGTTCAGCACCCCACAAGCCCCCACTTGGCAAGCATAGGTTTAGGGGTGACTCTGAATGTCCTGGAGGCAAAAGAAAATGTCTGAGGGGGTTTGAGAAACTAAGAAAAAGTTGTTCCCCAATATACTTTATGCTATGCATCTTGGCAAGCATTTTTGGATTCCTTTTGGCTCCTCTATTTTGAGGTACCCTGGATTTTCAAGTCAGGTGGAAGTTGCATCCTATCCCAGACCATCTGTGGTATGTTTGCTCCAGACTGATGTCCCTTACTTCCTGCCCCCTGCCAGTCCTGGTTCTTCTAGAATCCATGGAAAATTTACTTTTCTGAGCCTTCAAATTCAGCTGACAAATTTTATTTTATTTATAAATCTAATAATTTTTGCATAAAAAATAAGAACAAACTCATTTGTTCCTTGATTAATGTTTATATAATATGTAAATTGACAGATCAAATCCTAAACATTTTGCTTTAAGTAATCAAATTTCCTTGGCCATCTTAACTATGATTATAGATTTAATATATTTAATTGTCACAAGTATCACAATTTTTCTAAGCACTTAATGCCCATAAATCTAATAAATCAGACATTAGCTTAGTAGTTCAAATTCTGCTAAGTATTTTAAACATCTTCAAAAAACAAACAACACTTTATAGCAGTATAATATTTACAAAACACATTACTGCACCTTTTATAAACACAATTTACAGTAGCTAGATTGTATTTAAACACAATTTAATTGGTAGATAAGTAGATAGAATCTACTCACCAAAGGGGAGCAATATTGCTATATTGGCTAGGAGTTTACTAAGAAAAAATAATAAAAAATCCTCAAGGCCATTCAGAAGCATAGAGTCTAGTTGTACCTTTGAAGTGGAAACTCACAGTTACTGGTCAGGGGCTCCTAGTTAAAGTCAGCTTTCGTCTGATTCATCAGCTCTCTAAACCATGTGCCCTTCACTGAGGACCTAGCTAGTCTCTTTTTTTTTTATTTTCTCTTTTTGAGGAAGATCAGCCCTGAGCTAACATCCATGCTAATCCTCCTCTTTTTGCGGAGGAAGACCGGCTCTGAGCTAACATCTATTGCCAATTCTCCTCCTTTTTCTCCCCAAAGCCCCAGTAGATAGTTGTATGTCATAGTTGCACATCCTTCTAGTTGCTGTATGTGGGATGCGGCCTCAGCATGGCCGGACAAGTGGTGGGTCGGTGCGCGCCCGGGATCCAAACCCGGGCAGCCAGCAGTGGAGCACGCGTGCTCAACCGCTAAGCCACCGGGCCGGCCCCTAACTAGTCTCTTAAGTTTCAGAAACTGTCTCTTAAGTTGGTGGGGTTGGTACTTACCAGGTGCTGGGATTTTATTCCCTTTTGTGTAACTCATGTCTGGCTTTTTGCCTTAAAGCCTGGGCCATACTATTGGAATGTTGAAACCTTTCTTTGAGTTGGACTCCCTTTCTTTCTTATAACTTGTATGTATCTCACTGACCACGATTCTGTAGCCATCATATTGACCATTTCCATTTAGCACTGGTGATCCTCTGAAGAAAAGTATGTCGTTGGCCTGATGTCCCATGCAGGCGATTAACTAGTTGCCCTGAAGACACACTGTCAGTTATGTTTTTCTTCAAATATATGCCTCCCTCACTTGACAGTACTTCTCTTATTTCTCTTTTGGTAATTATCTCAAGGTGATTGGTTTGGGGAACTTATTCCCAGGAGACAGAATCCTGGTGTTTCTTTCCCATCCTTTTCTTTCCAGAGGAACTCAAGGTATAGCCTCTCATCTTCAGCCTAACAAAATCAAAATAACTACCTTGAACTTGAGGGCAATGTTATTAATTTCCAGGACTTCATCATCATTTCTCAGTGCAGAGCTTAAACCCAAGGATGGCAGGCACCATGAACCAAATCTACCCTGTGTTTGGGAATGTCCAATGATAGCATTCTTCTTGAACTGTGTGTTCAGCACTGTGCTAGGCACCATGGGGTATTCAAAGATGTATAAGCATAGATGTAGGAGTGATCCTGGGTGTTCTGGAGGCAAAATAAAATGCCCAAGTGGGTTTGAAAGACTAAGAAAAAAGTCGTTCCCAGAAACATTCTGTGCTATGGTATCCTGGGCAGCTCCTGGATTTTCCAATCAGGTAGCCATGCAGACATTACAGTGGCAGAGACCAAGTTGACCAAGAGACACCTCTTGTCAGTGAGGCCACCACAGCTTTGAGAATTTGTGCCCTGTTCCAGCCCATGTGTGTTGTTTTATTCATCACTCATGCCCCTTACATCCCCTCATCCCCAACCAGGAGCTGATCTGAAAGATTTTACAAGAAAAATAACCATTGAAGCTTATTGAAAATAAGTTCAGAGATGGAAGCAATCGTGATGGACCACAGTGTTGAAGAACATCTTATCGGGGAGGAGAGAGATGAGCTGGGTTACTGACTTGAAAGAATTCTTTATGTATTCTAGATGTAAGTTCTTTGTTGGATGTTTTGCATTTTTTCTCCCAGTTTGAATAATATTTCATTGTATGGGTATAACATTTTGTTTATTCATTTGGTGGTTGATGGACATTGGATTATTTCCAGTTTGGGGTTATTGTGAGTAAGGGTGCTATGAACATTTGCTTTCAAGCCTTTGTGTGGACTTGTGTTTTCATTTCTCTGGGTAAATATCTAGAAGTGAGATTACTGAGTTATACGTTAAGCGTATGTTTAGCTTTATAAGAATCTGTCAGCTGTTTCAAAAGTTGCTGTACCATTTTGCATTCCCACCAGCAACGGTTGAGGTTTTAGTTTCTCCACATCCTTGTCAGCACCTGGTATTGTCAGTCTTTTGAATAATAACCATTCTAGTAGGTATGTAGTAGTATCTCAATGTAATTTTAATTTTTATTTCCCTAATGATTTTGAGCATCTTTTCAAGTGCTTATTAACCTTTCATACATCATCTTTGTTGAAAAGCCTATTCAAATATTTCATTTATTTTTACAATTGAATTGCAAGTTTTTTTTAAATATTCTATACATGAATCCTTTGTCATATGTATTATTTACAAATATTTTCTTCCAGTTTCTGTCTTGTCTCCACTTTCTTAATAGTGTCTGAAGAGCAAAAGTTTAAATTTTTTTTTTTACATTTACGGTATTTTTTATTGTTTATTTTATTATTTTATTGAGGTCATAATAGTTTATAACATTGTGAAATTTCAGCTGTACACTGTTATTTGTCAGTCACCATGTATATGTGCCTCTTTACCCCTTATGCCCTCCTCCAACCCCCTTCCCCTCTGGTAACCACTAATCTGTTCTCTTTGTCCGTGTGTTTATCTTCCACATGTGAGTGAAATCGTGCACTATTTGTCTTTATCTGTCTGGCTTATTTCACTTAACATGATACCCTCAAGGTCCATCCATGTTGTTTCAAATGGGACGATTTTGTCTTTTTTATGGCTGAGTAGTATTCCATTGTATATATGTACCACATCTTCCTTATCCATTTATTGGTTGATGGGCACTTGGGTTGCTTCTACTTCTTGGCTATTGTGAATAATGCTGCACGGAACATAGGGGTGTATAAGTCTCTTTGAGTTGTTGATTTCAAGTTCTTTGGATAAATACCCAGAAGTGGGATAGCTGGATCATATGGTATTTCTATTTTTAATTTTTTGAGAAATTTCCATACTGTTTTCCATAGTGGCTGCACCAGTTTGCATTCCCACCAGCAGTGTGTGAGGGTTCCCTTTTCTCCACATCCTCTCCAACATTCGTTACTTTTTGTCTTGTTAATTATAGCCATTCTGACAGATGTAAGGTGATAGCTCCTTGTAGTTTTGATTTGCATTTCCCTAATGATTAGTGATGTTGAACGTCTTTTCATGTGCCTGTTGGCCATCTGTATATCTTCTTTAGGAAAATGTCTGTTCAAATCCTCTGCCCATTTTTTGATCTGGTTGTTTGTTTTTTTGTTGTTGAGTTGTATGAATTCTTTATATATTTTGGAGATTAACCCCTTGTCAGGTATATGATTTGCAAATATTTTTTCCTGGTTGGTGGGTTGTCTTTTTGCTTCATTCATGGTTGCCTTTGCCTTGCAGAAGCTCCTTTAGTCTGATGTAGTCACACTTGTTTATTTTTTTCTTTTGTTTCCCTTGCCTGAGTAGGCATGGTATTCTAAAAGATGCTTCTAAGACTGATGTCAAAGAGGATACTGCCTGTATTTTCTTCTAGGAGTTGTATGGTTTCAGGTCTTACATTCAAGTCTTTAATCCATTTTGAGTTAATTTTTGTATATGGCATAAGATAATGGTCTACTTTCATTCTTTTGCATGTGGCTGTCCAGTTTTCCCAACATCGTTTATTAAGGAGACTTTCCTTTCTCCATTGTATGTTCTTAGTTCCTTTGTGGAAGATTAGCTGTCCGTGGATGTGTGGTTTTATTTCTGGGCTTTCAGTTCTGTTCCATTGATCTATGTGTCTGTTTTTGTACCAGTACCATGCTGTTTTGATTACTATAGCTTTGTAGTATGTTTTGAAGTCAGGGATTGTGATGCCTCCAGCTTTGTTCTTTTTTCTCAGGATTGCTTTAGCTATTCGCGGTCTTTTGTTGCCCCATATGAATTTTAGTATTCTTTGTTCTATTTCCATGAGGAATGTCATTGGGATTCTGATTGGGATTGCATTGAATCTGTAGATTGCTTTAGGTAGTATGGACATTATAACTATGTTTATTCTCCAATCTATGTGCATGGAATATCTTTCCATTTTGTTATATCATCAGTTTCTTTCAGTAATGCCTGATAGTTTTAATTGTATAGATCTTTTACTTTCTTGTTTAAATTTATTCCTAGGTGTTGTATTCCTTTTGTTGCAATTGTAGATGGAATTTTATTCTTGAGTTCTCTTCTGTTAGTTTGTTATTAGAGTATAGAAATGCAACTGATTTTTGTAAGTTGATTTTGTGCCCTGCAACTTTGCTGTAGTTGATTATTTGTAATAGTTTTCCGATGGATTCTTTAGGGTTTTCCATATATAGGATCATGTCATCTGCAAACAGCGCGAGTTTCACTTCTCCCTTGCCAATTTGGATACCTTTTATTTCCAAAAGTTTTAAAGAACTCTAAATTATCAATAGTTCTGTATGGATCATGCTTTTGGTTCATGTCTTAAGAAATCTTTGCCTAACTCAAGGTCACAAAGATTTTCTCTTATGTTCTCTTCTAGAGAAGTTATATAGTTTTAGATCTTACATTTAGAACTATGATCCATTTTGAGTTCATTTTTGTGTCTGGTGTGAGGTCAGAGTCTAAGTTCTGTAAAATGAAAACCACACAACCTAACGTAGTAAATTGTTCTAAGGATTAAATGAGAGAATGTCTGTCATCATCATAGTGCAGCATCTTACTCATAGTAGGTGCTCAAAAAATGTGTTTCCTCTCTTCTCCTTGACTAACTTTCTCAAAATTGCATTACAGAAGGGAAAAAATCCATTTTAGGTGTTTCTTTTAATATTCTGAACTTCTAGAAAGCCATGTTGGAGAGCTCATTTGTAGATCCACTTAATATCAGGAGTATTTTGGAAGTGTGTGTTGTATAGATCTTCAGAAATTTAATTTCAACATTATAATTTCTATATTTAGAGAAAGAGTAGAAAATACCAGATAAAAGATGGTTGCCTCTGCAATGAGATCTTAAATATGGTGAATGTGCTTAGACCTAAGAAATCCTTTGATATATTCTAGATCAGTGTTTTCAAGATCATATTTCAAACCAGGACATGTTTTGTTTTTCCAAAGAAAGAAAGAAGGAAGGGAGGGGAAAAAAAGGAAAGAAATTTTTTTGTTAACAATTAACGAATTGTTAACAAAATTAATGAATAAGTGTTTACTCAAAGAAGAAATAAAATTCCAAATTTGCCATTTGAACTTCTCTGTCCTAGCACTTATCTCAGTTTGATGTATGACATCCACTAACCTTTGAGCTTCTTGAAAGCAAGGACTATGTCTGTTTGAGTTACTGCTATGTACCTAGTTCTCAGTACAGGGCCTGGTTTATAGTAAGTAGATAATAAATAGTTGTTGAATTATAGACTAAATAAATTAATATTAATAGCCATTACATATTCAAGTATTAAATTTGTTATTCTAGTCATGCCTTAGACAATTAGTATGTTATTTTAAAATTCATAGTCAATATCAAGAATTGTTTTTAAATTTGAGTCCAAGTTCATATTGTAAATTTCATGTCCTTTCCAGGTAAAGAATATTTAGTCCTTAGAGTAGGGCTGTGTTCTAGCAAGCCTTCAGTATTTTGGCTTCCACGTAAGATTTCTGTATTTTTATGTCTCTAGCCCTGAAAATATTTGAAACCACTGGTTTAGATAAATAAATTGTTATGTACTGTCCTGCTGCCATGAGAATGAGAAATCTTCATGAAGGAGAGGGCGAAGGGACATGATGTCACTGAAGCTGGTGACTCCTGTGTCGCCCAAGAACAGGACTATTGGGAAATGTCTCCAGTGGTCTTAGCAGGCTCCCACACGAACGTTCAGCTCTGAACTGTGGATATCAGTGGCATCATTTCTAAATCTCAGAGTAGGGCTGAATCAACTTCCATTTAATAGAAAATATAAACATAATGAAAATTCCTTATTCCTTTTAATAAATGGATGGCCAGATGTCACATATTATAACATCAGAATGTCATCATAACATCAGAATGTCATTATTGACCCTTCCATTCCTCTTTAAATGAAAATGGCACACCACCTGTCTATGATGCAAGGTTTCAAACTCTTAAATCTTTCCTTGTTCTAACTTCATTTTGATCTCAAACGTAGATACTGTGACCCTGAGTGTGGTATAATCATACATGTTTCATAAATGCCTTAATTTCCAGAGCTAACCCTTCCTGTAGCACATTGTAAGCACAATGTTATGAATACAATTTCTGAAATATGTAGCTAACATGGAGACCTTCCTGAGGCAAATAGTCAACAGGGAGCTGCTTGTTTACAGGCCCTTTTACGTTATCTTTCACCTCTATCCAACCTCGGGTGCGAACACACCAGGATATAGCACATAAATTGGTGAGACATCCCAGAAAATATTGGGCTCCTAAATCACCAGAGTTTATGTTCCTGTTTGACCATGGGGTTTGAATTATTTTGGTAGTAGAGTGAACTTAGATTATTGTTTGATAAGTATATCCAGTAGAAGTCATATTATCTACTTCCTGATGAACCAACACGACCTTCATTTTATTATTTCCTTTTCATACCTTATTTGAATGAGATTAGCTGATTTTTATGGGTGAGAGAGAACCAGTAATAAATCTTGCCTTTTGTTTTACTAAATAAATTATATTTTGAGGTCAGAGTATGTGGGGAAAGGGAGAAGAGGAATGATATAAGGAGATGTGGAGAGAGAACGGAGTGAGTGCGTTTTTTCCTTCCATCTCTCATCTTTCCCACAGTCAGAAAATGCTAAGAAGTGAGTGAAAACTTGGAAGCTGTGACCTGCTATAATCTTTGTTGGTTGTATGTGTTTCTACAAAGCAACTGCTCTGCACCATCTGATTTCTTGGCTTCTATAAAATGGAGGATAGTGTGTTTGCAAGTCTTTTATGCTTTAGATGTTTTATCCAATACCGTGAAACATAAAGAATGTTCAACTCCTTCTCGGTATAATATACAATGTGTTGAATAATGTTTCATACATGGTTTTTCAGATCCAAGTAGCGTTTTTCCACCAATAATTGATGCTGCTGTGATCTGTGCCTGAAAAAGATTCCTTTTGCAGATTAATGGCTAACAACTTGGTTGAAAGGGAAGGAAGTTTTAAAATTATACATATTTCTGGTAGTATAGCTATAAGGATATAGTTATAGGTTATTGTTTTTAAAACATGCCTGATATTTACCCTTTTTAGCGTTTGGTTAAGAATAATCTGACCTAATGATTCCTTAATATGTGAAATCCTCTTTTTTGAGGGAGTAACAAATGAAATTGAATCTTCCAAAGCAGTTTATCTGATTTATACCATAAAAATAGTGACTAGCACAAAACAAGTCAGGCTTTAATCATTGCATTCTAAGCAGCCAATATCTGAAGCCTGTTGAAATAGGAACCATAAGAGACCTGTTGAAAGAATGTGAATGTGAACGCCGTTGACATTAGGCAAGATTCTGTAATAAGATGAGATGCATATTTTGGAGACTGTCTTATCGTGCAGCCAGCCTTATACCAGGTTGCAAATGGTTATACTAGGCCTTATAACTTTGCTTCCTCTTCTTACTAGGTTTTTTATTTCCTCCCTGGGTAAGGAACTTTTAAATGATTTCTGTATGAAATTTAATATTTTATTTACAGTTTTAAAATTTATTTCTGTACTAGTAAAACCTCTTTCCTATATTATTTATGCTAAAACTCTACCCCTGTCATTAGTTATGTTTCTACAGGGTTCTGTATTGTGTTTTGCTTTTGCCTTTGTCTGCATGAAGTTGGAAGGACAAATATCTAACCAATGCCTAAGAGTGAGTTCCCTCCAGGAGAATTCTGCTGAGGATGGGGAAACTGTGTGATGCTCAAGGCCTCTTTCTTCTCCAGGAGTGAGGGGCTTGTATGGATATGGAAGGCTGACACTCCCCCAGGAGGCCCTTCCTCTTGTAGAACAGGAACTCTCGCAGGGCGAGGCCTTTGATGAGCCACATCTGGGTACTTGCATGGTGATTTGTGGATTCGCTAGTTGAGGGGTATCTTACTCTTCAGTAAGTGGTAGCCTTACCAAAAAAATTTGTTTGCAGTAAGCACCTACAACATGCCAGGCATTGTGCTGGGCCCTGGAAATATGATGGTGAGAAATTAAATTGAAATGGTTGTTTGCTCTCATGGAATTTAAAATCTAGTGGGCAAGAGTAACATATAAGAGTCACACTAATAAAAAATACTTCAAATTGAGGTAAGTCTTGAGGTGATAAGAATATAATCCTTTAGGAACATGTAACCAAAAAAACCTTCTGTAGATGAGCAATCAGTATGATTTGAGCTAAGATCTATAGGATGTGTGAACTAGACAGAGGGCAGAGGAGAATATTCTAGGTGAAGCATGCATGAAAGCTATTGGCAGGAAGGAGCTGGGCCTGCTCAGTTTACTGAAAGAAGGCAAGAACGTCTGTTGGAAAACATAGATGATAAGCCTAGAAGAAGGAGGCAAGGGCCAGACTAGGCCAGGCCTTGAAGACCATGTTATAGTGTTGGATCTTTATTCTAAGGTCAGGGGGATGCCATTGATGGTCTTAAGCAGAAGTCAACATGAAGAGATTTGTTATGAAGCATTTTCTTTGGCTACAGTGGAGAAGAGGATTTGGAGACTGGGCCATAGTGGATGCTGGGAGCCCAGTTAGGAGAGCGTTGCAGTAGAGCAGAGAAGAAAAGATGTAATTTGGACTAGGGAGCAGTGGAAGGATCTGAAATACAATTAGGAGGTAAAATCAAGAGGACTCAGTGGTGGACTGATGTTGGGGCTGAGGAAGAAAGAGGTGTCAAAGATGACTCCCAGGGTTCTGGCTTGCTCGGCCAAATGGAAGATGATGCCTGTCAATGAGACAGGAAGTGTTGGAAGAAGCCCAGGTTTCAGGACCAACATTATGAGCGTAGACTTGAACATGCAGAGGTTTCTTCCCTTATTCCTTGCTTTTCCCCTCTAGAGCAGTTACTGCATTTAGGGCCACCCCAAGACCCCTGGTTTGCAAAACATAGGGTTTTGTTTTTTGTCTCTCACAGAATTGAAGGGACACTGAGTGAAAGGCCCCATACCATAGTGTGAGAACAGACATCCCATATTTCAGAAATGGCAAGGTCAGACACTTCATTTTCATCTCTAAATAGATATATTATAACACATGCACATACACACACACCCACGCACACTGTTACCTAACTCGAACCCATTTGATAAAATAGTGTATGTTTGCCTAAGTAATTCTTCAATATGACAATATGGCCACCAAACTTGATGAGTCTTATTTACCCTTTATGGGGCTTTCATCGTGACACACAAACATTTAAATTGAGCCTAACTGCACATCTGTAGACTTGGCCTCACTGTATAGCTCATCCTAATTTTCCTTAATCTATAACCCTCTTCAGCACTCTTTTGCCTGATTTTGCTTCCCCTTGACCTCTGTCTTCAGTACACGCAGCATGTCGCTGCCCCCTGGAACTTCTCCTTCCCCTGTGCCTTCAGTGGCTGTGCCTCCCTTCCCCAGGACTCCCGCATCATGAACCAATGTAAGGGTGATAAATCTCCTGTGTGCCCTGGAAGAGCTCTCATTTTCTGAAGGAGATGGACTGCATGACCTTCCAGAGTCTTGAACATCCCTCATTTTTGCAATTCATATACCTTTTTTAAAGGGATAGCATCAGTGACTTACTTTGGTAGACAAAACGTGTGTGGTTAGCAGTAATAATGAGAATTAGAAGCTAGTATTTAACAATCACATATGCACAGTGTTTTGCATAACATACCCATGGCTGGCTAAAGTTCGAGAGACAGAAGGATATGAGATGAAGAGTACAAGTCTCTGCAGCAGCCCACATCTGGATACAGTCCCACCTGCTGCTTGTATATCCTCCTTGGATTTTACAAGAGCATATACAAGCTCTGTGTGTGCGTATGTGCAGGCAGATCTTTGTTTGAATGCATCTGGCATCATATTGACTTGGTAAAAGCTAGGAACTGCATCCTATGTACTATTAATGTTATTGCTAATTGGTTGTTAGTATGGATGTTTAAAACTGTTTGCTGGCAAAGCCATCTCCTTTCATCTTATCTTCTTCTACCTCCATATCTACATTTTCACAGTATCATCCCTGGGCTCTTGCTTCTTCCCCTCTTAGTTTAACCTTTAAAAGCCAGGCTCAGCTGTTCTGGCTCTAGCATCACCTCCACTGACCCCTCTTTCAGATGCCCATGTACCCTGGGATCCCCTGCCCTTTGGCATATTTTTGGTTCACAGTTGTCAGTACATGCAAATCTACATCAATTCAAAACAGGGTGTCTGTTTCAAGGAAAGTAACTGAGGATGCTAACAGAACCTTGTTTTTTAGGGGGAGATCGAAAAAAGACCATATCATAATTGAAATATTAATTGACCGACTACTCAGCGTTTGTTAAGCAAGTCAGATATTAGCAAGAATCAGGCTTCAAATAAAGATTAATATCCAGTGTGAAAAAAACAGAGAGGTTCCTACTTCAAAGGTTCATTGACTATCAGAAAAAGGGCACAACATAATCCTCAATGTAATTCTGAAGCAGGCATTGCAGGCTTGAGTGTGATCAGTAAAGCTAAATTCCCCGCCCTCCTCTAATGTGTTTTTAAGCTTTTGGATTAAAAGCTCTTGTTTGGATAAATCTGACAATGGTCTATTATCTACATATCATTTTCATTCTTGTCTGAGAACCTACAAAGAGCAAAATTCTCCTTAATTTCACATTAAGATTATTTTGATTTGACAGCCTTTTGACAACACAAGAATCATTCGGGGAGTTTCTGAAATTTCTGACTTCCCTCTAAGGGTAATAGTGTTGAGTAAATAGATTGATTCATTATCCTCTCCTCAACCATCTTGTTTATCTGTCTGCCGTTTGTGACAGACTAGCCTCTTTGGAAATAGGCTGGTAGTAATTACATGCGTCCTCTTCTTCATAAGACAGTCTGTTAGGAACGTGGTTGTTTAAGTTTAGGCGTTTGCATTAAATCTGAGAGGAAGGACGTGTTAAATTAACAGAGATAGTAGCAGTAGCTTACATAGGAAAGTATTTATAGAATGGAGTCACTCACATTATGTTGCTGTGCTCAGGCACATTTGCAACTTTGAGGAAATTCTGGATGACTCATTTGTACATATATATACTTCAGGACTCCTCTGCTTCTGAATTCAACATAATATGAGCTGACGTTTTTTGACAAATCATGTTCTCACAAATCCTTTCATTTGTCTTCACCCCTTCCTGGTTCTCCTTTTCAATCTCCTACTTAAAGTCCTCTCCAGATGTTACTCATTTGCTCAAAATCTTGCACTGCTGGGCTGTGAACTGCAGAATTAAAGTATAGCAGCTCTTGGTAAGTTGTGACTCTGTGCAAGTCATTTCATTGTTCAGTCCTTCTCTGTAAAATGGGGACATGGGCCTCGGGGATCTCTTAGGCTTCTTCTGCTTCTGGCAGGGGCGAAAAACAATGGATTATCACCCATTTATCACCTCTGACTATAAGCACTGGAATGTGCCTCCAGCCCAGCCGTCCACTGTTTTGTACACACACGTTCCCCTTTCCCAATTCCGGGCCTTGATGACCACCTGTGTGGTCAGTGTGAGGGAGGACATACTGGGCCAGCTTGGGAGAGGCCGAGAGCTGGAAAGTGGCTGTTTGGGCACAGAGCCCTACACTACAACATGGCGTGCCATTTGTATACTGCAGTATCATTTGGAGACTAGCAGGGCCAAGCTATTCTTAGGTCTCAGCCCAGGAGTAATTAATCCTTGACATATTTTTACACACCATGATGTCTCTTTGCAGTTGTACATTTTACCACAGAAGCTTTGTAAAAGCCTTTTCCATAGCAGTAGGCTGAGACCCACACACCTGTCTTTTTCATCATTTTTATGCTTTTTGCTTCCTCTATTTGCGAGTCACCCAGTTGATTAAGTTAAAACAGACCTTTTTGTGTACCCACCAAAAACAAGGGAGTGCTGCATGAACAGGTCTCCTCCGTGGGGTGCTGACTCAGAAGGATGCTCCCTTTCTTTGGCCATAGAGGAAGCTGATATTATAAGGAGCTAACGGACTATAGCCAGTGAGTGATGAAGATTAGTTTAAGGGAAAAGGTAACTCTCTGTCTGTATCTGATTTTTCTTCCCATTCTTTCGCATATTCTGTTCCAACACTTTGATGAAGAAGGAAGAGCACTGGACAAGGACTGAGAAATTAGGAATCATAGTCCGAGTTCAGCTTAACTTCCAATGAGACTTAGGCCGTTGAATGAGAGAATCTTAGCCAAGGGGTCTCTCGTCTGAAATCCTGAGTGACCATGGCTCTGTTCAGGGCTGCTGCATCAATAAGACAGGCTAAGGGGTAAGTGTGCAGTCCCCTCCCACCACAGCCTGTAAACCACGCTCTTCCCTTCTCCTGACCCTCCTCTGTGACTCCCTCAAACTCCCCCCCACTACAGAAAGTCCCCTCCACCCTACCCTTGGTGAGTGCTTCTCAGGCCCATTATTGAACACTGCAAGAAGCAGGGACCTCACTACTGATTTGTTGCTATAATTGTTAGGAAGCATTGGCTTCTTTGTGTGGAGTCTAAATGCTGCCTCTGAAATACCCCAAGAGCCAGTCTTAGTCCTTGACCTCTAGAGCAAAACTGAGTAGACCCATTCATTCTCTCTTCACTCACAGCTCTTTACGGACTTGTGCAGAGTGGTTAGGTTCCTCCTGAGTCTTCTCAAATCCAAACAAAACAGTCCTCTTGCCCCAATCACTTAATACCTATTTGTTGTGAGAAGGAATGAATGATTTCATGAGAACAGACTGGTTTTTAGAATGCTCTTCCTCCAGGACACTCTCAGGGTGAAATTTTTTGGACAACGTCCCACTCAAAATGTCACTCTCAGGTGTGAGAACAGTGCCTGAAACCCAATCTCACCAGGCAAGCGTGACAGCTCTTTGTTCCTTTGATCTGGCTATTGAACACTTACCAGTGCAGCTAGGAGGGAGGTTAAATGAATTATTTACGCAGCTATTAAAAATCATGATTTCAAAGGATGTGTAATGGCATAATATAATAAATGGAAAAATCAGGCTCAAAATTGTATATACAGTATCATCTCAATTATATATAAAAATATAAATATGCAAAGGAAAAATCCACAAAGGAAATGTATCAAAATGTTACTGATTATTTCTGGAGAGTGTAATCATAGGAGATTATGATTTTCAACTTTATCACCTTTTTGTGGTTTCCATATGAGCATGTTTTATTTTCATAATCAGAATAAAAGTTATTTTTTAATAAGATCTGCACTCCATATATCGTGACTCATTTTCCCTGATTTTCCTTATCTGGATTCTTCTAGATTCTTGTGTCAAAATTTCATTTTAGTTCTCCATCACTGAAGGCATCTTGAACTCTCTGGGATATAACAACCACGTAGTGTGCTAATAATCTTTCTGTTAAATGCTTCTGCTTTACGCTGTAATTCTAGGACATAGGAATTCTTACGCTTATCTTTTTAATTTTTATTTTAATGCCTGCATTTTCCACTAAAGAGTTGCACGAAGTAAAAAAAAAATCTGTTTTCTCACTACTAATCGCATTGTTCCTAGAACACAAGAGATGCTTGAAAATCACGTGGAGTGAATGACCGCCCCACTTGTCTGCTGATTAGCCGTATGACCTGGGGCACGTCACTGTTGTCCTTTACCTCTATGGGAGATGACACCGGCCTGCCTGCCCTACTGGGTTGTTCTGGATTTCAACTAGGATAACACTGATCATCTTTCGTAGTAGATTCTTGGCTTCTCAGTGCCTCCTTTCTTCACGATTTTAAATCCAAAGGATCACCTTCTCCCAAGGTGTTTTTGTCCCTCCCTATCATCCTCCAGATGTTCTTTGTTGATATGAATTAAATCCAGTCTTATTTCACTTCAAATTCACCAGCTGCCAGTCACTATGCTTTGCTGTTCTCTTCTCCTCTCCTTTTAAATATCTATTCACTCTAGTTCTCCCAGCAGAGAGGTTGTATTATTATCTCCATTTGGTTGTTGAGGAAACCAGGACATAAAGAGGTAAAGTGGCTTGTGCCTGGTTACAGCTCTTCTGTGCCCCCAGGCAGTGTGACTCCAGACCTTGGCAGCACTATTGTGTGCCGCTTCAGCGTGATGTGTCCTGTGTGAGTCAAGCCGCATGCTCTGGGAGGTGGAACATACATGCAGAGCAGACCGTGCATCTGCAGAGGGCCACGTGGGCCAGGGCTGCTGCTCTGATCTCAGAGCCCCCTGGCGTGGCGTGTGGGTGTCGGACAACCTTCTCTCCCCACAATGCTTATCCTTATCTTTCCTTTCATCTTTCTTTTTTCAGCTTTTGGAACTGGAAAACTGGTTTTAGAAACCACTACAGAGAAATTCACCTCAAGCCTGTCTTTTTCTGTTTTGTGACATAAATTTTTATTGACATAATAAAATATTTTGCTCCCCTTATGTATTTTAGCCTCTGCCAACAACAGTTCTAAGAATGCAGAGAACCCCTTGTCAGCATTTCAGAGCCACCTCCCTTATGCCCACACGTGCTTGCTACCTCCCTGTGTCCCTCTCTCACAGGCCCTTTCGGTCAGGTCGCCTGATCCTAGTTATTGACATTTCTCAATCTTCCTCGCTTGAAAAGAACCAGAAAGATAATTTCCAAAAGAAATGCCTAACTTTGTACTTTCTATGCCTTTTAAAGCTTTTGCATGCCAGAATCTCACCAATTTCTAATTACCTAAAGATGTGACTTCTTTTAGAAATGTACCTTCTGAGGCTTACTGCTTTAGTAGCTTTCAGAAAAATAAAACAAGCTCCATCTCTGGGACCTCAGTACCTTTACTAGGCATTGTGTCCGCTCTTGGCTTATAGCAGAAGGGAAAGTGTGTACTAACAAACTAATTGGCCTTCGGGAATTCACCAAATAAATGTCAGTGCTGTTCTTTCTGTGAAGAAACTGTCTTTTAGAAGATAGGTGTGGTTAAGTGTCAGGGCTTTGGCAAAGTGTGGCTGGAGCAAAAGAATTTAGCTGTTTGAGGGACTAAGGAGGGCATTGCTCCAGCTTAACAGAGATAACCAGAGCACCTTAGGGTAGAGAAAGGGTGTGTGTGTGTATGTTTCCCTTAAAAAAGAAAAAAAGAAACTTATTAAAAAGGAAAACTAGGGGGCCTGCCCATTTCCGAGTAGTTAAAGTTCCACGTGCTTCACTTCGGCGGCCCAGGTTTGTGGGTTCAGATCCCTGGTGCGGACCTACTCTACTCATCTGCCATGCTGTGGAGGCATCCCACATACAAAATGGAGGAAGATTGGCACAGGTGTTAGCTCAGGGCTAATCTTCCTCAAGCGGGGGGGGGGGGGGGGGGCGGGGGGGGGAAGGAATATTGGCAACAGATGTTCGCTCAGGGTGAATCTTCCTCACCAAAAAAAGAAAGGAAAAAAAAAAAGGAAAACTAGACATCAGACTTGGAGTTTTCCCAGAATGATAAGTGTCAGTGTGGAAGCAAGTTGGTTTGTATCCATTATCCCACAGGCTGAAATGACAGTGTTTCATATCTAGCACAGAACACAGATAAGATACCTCAGTGCGGGAGCATTCCAAATTTTCTTTCAGGTATGTTAGAAGGCTCTCACTGTAAAAAGCTACAGTCAGAGGGAGCGACATGGAATTAGTTCTTTCTTTTTCCATAGAATGTATAGTGTACGCTGGGGGATGATCTTCTCGCATGGTAATTCTCAGCCTAGCTAAGCATCAGATTGCTTGGGAGGGCTTTTAGCTTGGACCCCACCTTGGACCGACTGAATCAGAATTTTCTGTAGTGATTAAGATAAGATTTACTGCACTAGAGAAATGAGTCTAATGTTGAATTTTTTAAAGCTGATGAAATTAACTTTATAAATAGTTTATATGTCTTTTTACCAAGTAATTTCTGTTCTAGGAGTCTATTCTAAGCATGTAGTCAGTAATCTGGACAAAGATTCATGGAGAAAAATATACAATGGCATGATAGATGATAGGGGAAAGTTGGAATGACCTATATATCTCACAATAGGAGAGTGGTTAAATTAATTGTGGAATATCCATAACGTTGCATATATTTAACCAGTAAAATGGAGTTTTTAAAGGATAATTAATAACTAAGAAGAGGCTCATAATATAATTATAGGTGATAAATAGGAGGTTACAAAATTATATTTGTACACAAAAGGACAAATATTGTATGATTTCACTTATATGAGTTATTTAGAAATAGTCAAATTCATAGAGACAAAAAGTAGAATGGTGGTTACTAGGGACTGGGGGGAGAGGGGAGTGGAGAGTTAGTGTTAATGGGTGTGGAGTTTCAGTTTGGGATGATGGAACATCTCTGGAGAGGTCGGGTGGTGATGGTTTTACAACATTGTGAATGTACTTAATGCCACTGAAATGTATACTTAAAAATGGTTAAAATGGTAAATTTTATGTTATGTATATTTTACCACAATAGAAAGGAAGACCCTTTTCCCCTAACCGCTGTGGAATGAGTGAAGGAAGATGGCATGAGCAGTAATATGGAGTTCTTCACAAAAGATAGCCTTGTCTGCCTCTTTAGAGAGAACTCGGTTGTGCTGTCATGTGAAAGAAAAGAAAGGTTGTGGCTAGGAGGGAAAAAGTAGATGTGTGTAGGGGCGTGTATGTATAGGATGCCCTGACTTTTAAAAGAGGCATAGAAGCATAGGGAAAAACCCAAATGGTAACAGCATTTACTTCTAGGTGATGGAAGTGTGGGTTGTTTTTAATTTGTTTTTTATCTTTAAGAAAAATTCTATAATTTCCCCTAATGAATATATAATAGAAGCTCAGAACAAAAAGTTATTTTTAAGAAAAATCATATTAAAATGTTTTCTATCTTTGTTAATCTCTACATGAAGGGTGATAGTGAATTACTGTGACTTTCATTTAATAAACAGTGAATTTAATCCATCCAAATATGGTGCGTCCTCTTCAAACTAGTCCCCTTGAGAGGCCATTTTAAAGAGGCTACCGTTGCTCAAGGTGCTGGATGACTTATCTTTACAGCCTGGGATACATTCTTGTGGATATCCTTAGAGAAGGTACATTTTCAGACTGTGGGGTATATTGAAAACTTGGGGACATTCGTAAATCATCTAGGGACAAGCCTTGTGGACAGGTAGGTGGTGTCATGAATATGTCCCCTTCCTTTTTGATGGATGGTTTTCCTCGTAGGCCCTTTGAACAAGGATTGGGTGGTCTGGGCAAGCCCTCCAGTTTTATATTCCACCATTAAATGAAAGGTGTCATCTCCACTTTGTGAGAGGAGGGATCTGCTATCCCCCTAACCAGCAGTTACTTATCATTCAGGGCTGTCACTTGCAAGCAACAAAAACTGTAACTATTTAAGCACTAAAGAAATTTAATGGAAAGTTATTAGGAAGCCCGGAGAATCTCCAGGAATGCAAAAGAACAAGATCAGAGAACAGGTGAGAACAAGGGAGGCTGCTCAGCTGGAACCTGGGGAAGAACCAGGCTACCTTCCGTTGTGTGGTCAGCCTGGACCCGGAGCCTGCCACTGCTGCCCTCTGAGAGCATTCTCCCCTCTCCTGTTTCACTGCATCTCTGGTCATAGTTTCTACATCCTGTGCAGGTGTAGCCAACTGGCCAGGCCCCTGTCCATGTCTGCTGCCAGGGAAGCTGGGCAAGGGAGTATCTAGCATTTTGCAGCATCTGTAATGGCAGGCCAGCTCTACCTCCCACTGAGACTCAGAAGAAGAGATGGGGGTTCAGATGCTGGGCAGCCAAACAAATGACAGATAAACAGTATGATTAGTACATGGCTATCAGTCAGTCTTGTTAATCCCTGCCAGAGTCCAGTAATTAGCAGGTGATTATCCCTCAAAATCCCAGCAACTGCTGGCAGTAGTTTGCTCCCAGTCACTTAAGCATTTTCCCAAGGGGACTGTCAGAGGCTCCAAACTATATGCCGATTAACTACTGGGAATTAATATACCGTGTCTTCATCTGGTGCAGCTGGACTCATAGACAGGGCTACCTGCTCTGTGGTTTATCCCTGTTAGGAGCAGAGGTGGGGGTGGCTGGGGCGGGTGGGGGTGGTGGTAAGACAGGCAGCGTTTAAGGTCAGCGCTTGTAGGGGTCCCTTTCAAAGGGCCCAGTCAGAGTTCCAAGAGCACAGTGACTTCAGATTCAAACAATCAGACTGGCAGTTGGGCTTTTCTCTTTAGTTGGTGGAGCAAGGACAGGAGTGTGGCCCTGACTTGGGCAGGAATGTGACATGACACCATTCTCTTGCCTGCGTTGGTGACCCATCTGAGTCCTTTAATCATGGCTGAAAGCCCGCTCTTGACTGTGATTGTGATTTCTGTCTTTAATTTTCACATCATCTATTTGCTACTCTGGCTACAGGCTTACTGGCAGCACCAGACACCAATGTCCCTGTGGACAGGGCTCTGGCAGATTTGAGGGGAGTTGACACATCCCTGGAGGCAGTACGGCAAATGGCAAACAGCTATTTATGTCAGGTGAAACCAAACTGCTTCTGAGGCTCTAGACAGCAACTGAGAAAAATGCAATAGTCAAGGTTTTTAATGCATATAATTTTCCAGCAAAGGTGTTTACTTGCTCCAGCTACACACTAAAAACTGCATTAGGAAAGACCTCTGTAGCATTTTATATCCTTTAATAGAATAGATCTCAAATTCTAGAATGCTTTAAAAAATCACCCAGGTGACGTAGAACTATGGGGAGAGGGGGCTGGAATCTTCGTTTTTAATGTGTGTCCCCGGTGGTTGGGACTTGGAAAAGCTGTGCTCTACTGTCTGATTCAGTGTGCACAGCCCGGGGAGATGTGAGTCAGCTGAAGACCTTTAAGAGAGAGGGCAGACCATTCAAGCTGTGGCTTTCTATTTAAAAAAATCCCCTCATTTTCAGACATATTATTTTATTTTTTCAGACCTTTTATTTTTAACAGGAACCTTTTTTTTGCATGAAATCTTACTCAGAAACCCAATCTGTGAATTAAAGTTCTGTCCTGGTTGAAGTGATCATGGCAGCCAAAACTCACACACTCCACATAGACTTCAGCCCTTGCAAGGATCCCTGAGGTCCCCACACCCCACAGGGCTGTGGGACTCAGTATGACAGGCTTCCAAATGTGGACAAGATGCCCCTGTCTGTCCCTAGCTTGCGGAGCTGGACGTTGTTGGCTCCTCTAGTGTCTCACACAGGTAGTTAGTAAATAGATATCGGATTAGTAATTGTGACAATGTGGGAGACACCCAGTGGCTTCTGCTTTGGAGGGATCAGGGAAATCTAAATATCAAACCGTTCAACTTCTTTTCATCATCCCACGTGCTTCTAGTTCCATTCCTGTTAAAATGCTTGATACTTCACGTAGTCTTAGAAAGTTTCCGGCAAACCCAAAATTTGAGACAGCTGATGAATTAAAATCGTTTCTCTTTGGAGGAAAGTAGATGTTACAGAAATAAACTCTTTTGTGTTTTACTGTGAGCTGCCTTAAATCCGTTTGGAAAGTAGCTGGGGTGTAAATAATGAATAATAGTTACAAATGAAGTTATATGCAAATCAAAATACATCCACTTCCAGCTAAACAGCCTGGCAAGGGTGAGAAGGTAGCCATCATGGCCGAGAATAATGCCTCCTGGCAGTGGAGGGGAGCGAGAGTCCCAGAACAATTTTATGTTGTTATATAGTTGGTAGGTTATTTTTCTTTATTCTTCTACTACGAATAAAGAAAAAAAAAGAGTGCTGCAAGCAAGAAGATTGAGAAAGCAAACTGAAGCATCTTCCCTAGATTGTGACGTGCAAGAGTTTGAATGGATCTTTGTGGCTGACACAGAGCCACTTCGGGTGGAGGCTGAGCCGGAGCAGCTCTTTGCGGTCGGCGATGCCCTGCCAACGCCAAATTAAGATTTGTTGTGCGGAAAGGGTTAACTGACAATTGGTGAGAAAGATATCAAACTATACCTCACACATATAGTTTTCTAACACCGATTTGGAAAAGAATGTTTCTCACTTGGTAGGGTTACATATATTTGGTTTATTAATAAAGCTATATTTTTATGATAAATTGCTGAAATATACTTTATGCTTTGCTTAGGCCACATTTCTATGGTTTTTGCCACACCTTGGTGATATGGTACCTAAAATTGCAGGTCAGGATTTGTTTGGGGGAGTTATTTTAAAGGTTAGAAAACCTCTGTTGAAGGGAAAATCTGTAAAACTAAGGACCTAACTCTCCTGCTTTGTGGTGGTTTTTGGTGGGTGAGTAAACGTGGAGTGTAGCATCTGTAGTCCCTGAGGCCCTGACTTGCGTCTGTTGGGATTGAAGAAGGGCCCAATAAATAGAATTCATCTTGCCCGAGGAAAAGCAATATAGAGAGACAAAGGAGTCAGGATTTGGGGATTAAAAATATCTCCTTTATTACTAATAACGCAGATATTGTAGAGTATAGCTTATATCTGTGGGCAAACAGGCTTCCTAATACTGGGCCTCGGAGTTAGACAGGCCTCCTCGTGATAGGAGTGCAGAACACTGCCCGTGCCTCTCTGTGGAAGGAGCAGAGCAGAATGCAAGTTCTCTGCCCAGAGGTGGCTCCAAAGAGAAAGGGAAGGTGACGGATTAAGTCAGAGGTTACCAAACTTACCTGGCTCACAGCCCCTGAATATTTCGGCACATTTTTTACAGTGTCCCTAGGCCAAAAGAAGCACCTGACGGTTAGGTCCAAACAACTTAATAGCAGTCGTAAGCTGAGTGTCTGACAAGTGTCGCTGTGCTTCCCCTGAAAATATCCCACAGAGCCCCTGTAAGTTTGCTGGGGTGCCCCAGGGCACTGTGGTGCAGAGTTTGGAAAACGCAGCCTCCTTCAGAACTCAACAATAAAATGAAGTCACTCCTTGTTCTCTTGGAAGAGTGAATGAATGAGGGAGGGGGAGAAAAGCCAGGAGCATTTCCCTAATGGAGCTTCGTCCGCATGGAAGAAAACTCTAGGAGAGGAAAGAAACATACTCTTGTTCTCTTCCTCCCAACCCTCTAAATCACCAAAGCATCTGGGTTTTCAGCACAGAGCTGATGTGGCTTCGTAGCCTAGGATGCTGGACAGTGTGTGTTTAGAAGCTGCACCTTCCAATGTTCTTAGTACCATGCACATATTTGGAAGGGAAATGGAAAGTGAGGTGATAACCCCAGGGGCATATATAGAATACGTTTCTACAGCCTACCCTTTCAATTCTGCATACCCTGACATCAAATATTATGAAGGCCAAGAATAAACTTATTTTCATTTGACTAAGTTAGATGCAGACTGTAACTTCCGCAGAGCCCCTGAGCAAACACTTTTTTTTCTTTGCCCATAGCTCTAAATGGAAGCAGTCTGCAGTGAGAAAAATGAGCAGCTGAGCCTTTCATGTGTACTCTGAACCCAACAATAAAATGGCCACTCCTTTCTAATGCAAAATTTTTATTAATAATGAAAAGTAACACATGGTGGATTTCTAGTCATAAACAACTAAATATTTCCTGTGTGTGCCTCTCATCGAAGCCACAGAACCATGCCCAGTCTGCATTTATAGCTTGATTGGTCAAGTGTGCATTTCAATCAGCCAGATTGGCCTCATCAGGAAAATACCAGTATTAGCAAAACATGAATTGCTAAATATGTAAAAAGTTTATCAAAGTAGTCAAGTATTGAATTTGTTTGTATTCAAGTTTTATTGTGTCATACCCAATATGTTCAAATTTAAGAGTTAGCAAACTACATCTGTGAAAACATTTTATTATTTTACCTGTATACCCCCCCCCCCCCCCCCCCCCGCTCCCTCCCCCCTAGAAAGGAAAAAGCACTTCCAGGAGGGACTGCTGGGGAGTTTGCTCTGAATTAAATTACTGCCTTAGGAGGAGGCAGTGTTGAGTAGAAGACCTGAAGTGAGAAGACTGGTTATGGTGCCACCATGATTACCTGTGGAAGGAACTGGGCTTGTCGCTTGATGGGGAGAGGCTGGCAGAAGCAAGCCTGTTGTGGGAGGTCCACGGGTCTTCAGAAGAGGCCTGCCAGGCAGGACACAACCCTCCCAGCTGCACCTGCCACGCTGCAGATGCTCCCTGCTTTCCTTGCCCTTGCTGCTTCGTCAAGGCCTACCAGCTCCCATCTCCCTCTGCTTCTGCCCCGCCCCCAGTTCCACCTGGGTGCCCTCGGCTCTTCTCCTGTTCAGCTTCACTCCTCCAGAGATCCTGACAACTTAAAGGAGCGTCCTCGGAGGCTCAGTTTACTTCTCAGTAAAGTGGGAATAATAAATAACCTCTTCATGGAGCGATGATGAGGATCAAATGAGATGTATGTTAAAGCATTTTGTTAACTGCACAATGCTATATAAATGTCAGGTGTTATAAATCATTAGCTGGTCTATTTCTCACCTAAAGCAGTTCCTATGCATATTTTAGTTACCCTCTGAACGATTCTTTGTCAAGTAGCAAATGTAAATGCTGCTGTTTTCTCCTGCTTGGATTATGGTGGTTCCTTTGCAACTTTATGGTGTAGGCTGAATCTTTAAGTACTCCTTTGGCTCATATCTCTTCCCCTGAACTCCCATGCAAGATCATAATCCATAAAACACAGAGGTAATAACTCCTTTTAATTGCCAGGAGTTCATCATTTGCTAAGTTCTAAAGGCAGTCACTCAGACACTTGTGTTGAAAAGCCTGTCTCTGTTTATTCCGCAGAGCCGAGACTGTGTGAAGCTGGGCCCTCCTGCTGAGGGAGAAGTGGTCCAAGTCAAGTGGCCCGATGGCAAACTCTACGGGGCAAAATATCTGGGATCAAATGTTGCCCACATGTATCAGGTGAGTGCTGCCCTGTGTGTGATGCTTGCTGAGATGGACTGGAGAAGCCAGAGGGCAGATAATATATCCAGTGTGCTGCTGACCAGTAAGCCATGTGAATTTGGGGCACCTCTTGTTTTATGAAGGAGACAAAGATTTGATGTCTGATGACCCAGATATTGGAGTTTTATTACCAAGTTCAATACTGGGAAACTCAAATAACATTTGATGAATGGTTTAATTGTAAGAAATATAGTTAGGCCAAAAACTTTCTGGTGTTTTCTTATGTTTCCATTATATGGGGAGAAACTAATTGGCTGGTTTATCTCCCTGTAAGCCAAGACGGTAATGGCTCTTCATCAGCCAGCTGCCCCTGAATTGGTGGCTTTTGCCTGAGAGACATAACCCCCATTGGGCATCTCAGCAAACCTAAACCAATGGTGCATTGGCACAGATGTGGCCATTTATCCACCCAAGCTTATAGGAGTGCTTATTTAATGAAAAGTACAGCTGTGGTTGGACATTGTGTTCTTTAGGGAACTCTACATATTATTAAAGGATGCGTATATGATTAAACAATGAAATTACTTTATCCTTATCAGAAATGAGTTAAGCTCTAATAAGGAAAACAACATGGATGGCACATGTGTATTTATATTCCTTCAGAAAGCCTTTAAAAAGGAACAAATTTGTTAGAACCCCAATACATTGTAGTATTTTCAGTAACACGCTGGCAGACATCAACATTCTCAAGCTAAGCAGTAGAGTAAAAACAGGAAGATTGAAGTGAAAGGAGAAGCAGCAAGAAGGTTCAGGCCTGTTAAGTTAAAAATGGCTTGAGGATGATAAGACTGCCAGTTTCAGCAGAGAAATTGTTCCACGACTGATAAGGGGCAAGGGCTTAAATGGAAGGGCACGGTGTAAGACACCGCATCAGGAGCTAGAGCACAGTGTGATACGAGTGTGCAAAGAAGTGGGGAAACTTAGGGGAGAACATTTTTTAAAGTCTAGAAAAACTCCAAGGGCAATGGGGAGGGGAGGATCTTTATATACACATTGTGCATGCACGTGCGTGGGTATGTGTGTGAAGACCATTTTCCCCGTTGTATGTGACAGTGTTAAGTGGCAGATTTAGGTCATTTATAACAGGGTAGGTGCTGGAGCTTGTTTGTATCAGAATATCCCAAGTTAGGCAAAAATCACAAGACAGGCTGATAATACTGGAGATTCCTAGAAAAGAGGCGTTACTACATCATTCAAAAGAAAATAATTACATTTGGTTAAACAATAAATGCCAAAGTGAAGCATCATACATGGAGCAAAGCTATTAGCTACGTGAAAAGTATCATAATGAGGACATGTTGAAATTCAGGCTAATTAGTAATCAGCATGTTAGCTTTAGCTGAATTGATGATGGCCTATCCACATAGAACCGTGAGCATATTTATAGACTCAATGAAAAAGTTAAGACTAATATTAAAATTGTCTCTCAAGTACAAGTAGTTTAAAATTCCTCATTAAACCAGTGGCCTTTTGAGATCCGTTTGTGTTTTGTGTCTAATTATTCAACCTCACCATTGAATAAGCAAAGACATTTATAAAAATAGATATGACTAAAACCCCTACTGCACGGTGCTCAAAATCCTAAGTATATGCAGTTTTTGACCCTCACAGTAGCTCTGCAAGGTAGGTGCTTTGACTCCTATTTTACAAATGAGGGCAAAAAGGCTCAGTGAGTTTAATAATTTGTTCAAGAGCACCCAGCTAGTGAAGGGAAGAGCCGGAATTTACTCTCAGCCCTGCCCCAGCTAGGGTGAATAACCAGCCCAGCTTGCGAGGGGCTGTCCTTGATTTTAGCACTGAAGGTCCTGCATCCTGGGAGACCCCTCAGTCCCGGGCACACCGGGACAGTTGGTCACCCTAGCATTCTCCCTTTTTAGTTTTATAATTGCCTTTTTCTCTTTTAGAATTTTCAAATGATCTAAAACAGAAGAAAGGTAGGCACAGGTAGTTTTAGCTGTGTTTCAAATTACTAAATGAGAAGACACCTTGACCTAATTAAATAGTAAAGAAACCAGTCTGCTAAAACAAGGCCAGGAAGAAAAGCCTTCCCCTCTCAGCCTCCTGGGAAGGAACAGGGAGAGCTCTCCTGTGACTGAGACCTCATTCCACCCTGTTGTTTCAGCGTAGTCGTATGTGAGCAGTGCATGGATGATAAAAGTTGATATATTTTTTCTTTATTTTAATACTTTTTAAAACTTCAGTTCATTTTCTTTTTTATTAACATAGCACAGCTGCGTGGTTTAACTTACCTTTTAACTAGAGGTACAAGCATATTTTTATTTCTTATGAATAAAGAGTTCAGACAGTCAAATGAGGGACTTCAAAAATATCATAGGTAGTTCAGAGTTAGAACATATTAGATATTCTACCGTGATTATGTCCCTCTTGTTGTTTTCTCCTAGAAGAGTTCATGTGGGATTAAACCTAAACCAAAAACGATCACTTGGAAGAAGGCATTTGATGAATTTCCCCTGATGCTCTAGGTTTCTGTTAGCCAGTGTCACTTACCTTTTCTCTGCTAAAATCTCCTAAAATGTTGAAAAATCTGGTTATGAAATTATTTGCTGCCATATGATTAGCCTGGAAAAAGAAGTTTTAAACATTTTCATTTTAGATGATAATTTTCACACCTTGATGTGGTTTACACGTTATGAGGTTGAGAACCTGGGATTTTCCTGGCCGATGGGTTGAATTTGACAAAAGTGTGTTTTGAAAGTGAAGCTCGGTAAGAACTGAAGAAATTATTTCATCTGGGAGGATTGTTATACAAGAATAAACATATCATTATTTCTTTCTTAAAGAGAAACAGTCCTCCCTCTTAGGTTGAAACAAAAGTACTGGCAGGCCCAGCCCATCTTAATGCTCAATTGGCCACAGTCTCATGTTCTGAGATATCATTTGAGCAGCAACTGCTTTTCTTTGTTTTTGCTTGGGAGGGATGAAGTTCTCATATATTCTAAGACATTTTCAAGAATTTTGGCCTGTGTGAAAACATATTTTGTTCTTAGTTTGATAAGAACTTTTCTTCCTCCTTGGCTGTTGGCTGGTTCTTTTGTTTGTTCTGCTTGAGTCATTTTTTCCCCTCTTTATGTAGTTAATTGGAACCCTAAAAAAATGGTGAATGCTTGTTTGTTCTTCAATATATATCATGATACCTTATTTTTCATTAGGTCGAATTTGAAGATGGATCCCAGATAGCAATGAAGAGAGAGGACATCTACACGTTAGACGAAGAGTTACCCAAGAGAGTGAAAGCTCGTTTTGTAAGTGCTGGCAAATGCCCCTCGGGATCTGCCATGTGAATCCCTCATCCTCTCCCTCTGCTTCCCAGGCCCAGCGGGAAACGTGTGTAGGCCTTGGGCTTGATTCTGAAGAAAGCCAGTGCAAGTCTTCCCTTATCAAAACCTATGAATGCAAACTTCAAATGTGGCCAAAAACAGGAAATCTAGTCCAGGTCCCTTATTTTTCTTTCTAATGAGGTCAAATGATGCTTCTTTGTGTTAACATTTATTGGCATGGGAAAGTGGTCATTGAGTATGTGTTCTATGCAGGGCACTGGGAACATACAAAGACGCCATCAAGGCATTTACAGTCTTGTTAGTAGTAAAGAAAGTATTCAATAGCAGATCGAAGGGGACTCGGCATAGTGAACGTCCAGTTTCCTGGAGCCTTTTCATACACTGACTGACTTCTCTCAGAAGCTCACTAATGTTTGTGTCGGTTCATAAATAAACCAAGCTCTCATTTTTATAGTATAAGGAATAACAAAGCCCAAATACTAGTTATGGGAATACTAAAGCAGTTTTTTAAAAAAAGAAAATGCTGTTAGTTTCAAGCCCTGTACATACCATTAAAAGACAAATAAACATGGACAAATAATCAAAACTGAAGTTGTTAAAAAATATAATTCACAATAACTTAGTTTTCATTATTGTGTCATAAAATATTTAGTGGACCCTGAAATGAAGTCACTTTTACTCATTTAGAATTGCGTCTACTGCATCTGCAAAATGATAAATCCTGAACAGGGAAATTTGAATGAATGGGATTTTTCTGACTAAAATGAAAATATTTTTCTAAATAAATGACACCCTTAGTTCTCAGTGCATGCTTATGATATACTTTTCTGCAGTGATAGAGTTACCATAGATTAATTTGGAAAAACCGTGGGTTTCCTTAAATGTTCAGTTGTGTGTTTAACTCCTTTCCTCTCATGTGGGATCCTGAGAACAGGGTACCTGCATCAGGTGTGAACTGACTTTTCCTTCTCTGCTGCATCCTTGAGAGGAAGGTCCTTCAAAGTGAAATAGTCAAGAGAAGAGTGATAGTAACAGTACTGCTACCTACCACGTGAGGAAATGTGGCGCATAGGGGAGCCACACACCCGAAAATAGCTTAACTACCATCACAAACTGCAGAGAAAGAGAAAATCAAAGATTCCTGGGGCCGGCCCCGTGGCTTAGTGTTTAAGTGCGTGAGCTCCGCCACTGGCGGCCAGGGTTCGGATCCTGGGCGCTCACCGACGCACTGCTTGTCCGGCCATGCTGAGGCCGCGTCCCACATGCAGCAACTAGAAGGATGTGCAGCTGCGACATACAACTATCTACTGGGGTTTGGGGGAGAAAAGGGGGGAAAAAAAAAGGAGGAGGATTGGCAATAGATGTTAGCTTGGCTGGTCTTCCTCAGCAAAAAGAGGAGGATTGGCATGGATGTTAGCTCAGGGCTGATCTTGCTCACACACAGAAACAATTCCTGTTGTACAGATGTCAGCTAAACCTTAACAAAGACCTAAAAATCCTGGATAACTTGTCAGTGTTCTAGGTCTTGAAATCTCTTGAGAACAGCTTTCCGTTTCAAGATGCTAGAGACAGCTGGCTCTCGTTCTGTGCTCCTACCTTCCATGAATTCTCCCCCTTCCCTTCCTCTCCCCCACTGCCTCTCCCTTTTCTTTCTTTCTTTCTTTTTTTCCTTTTTTTAATCACCTAGAGATTTAGAGGATGGGGGTGGAGTAGGCAGCCCTCTGGAGGTCTTTCAGGTCTTTGATTATCTAATCCATGTATGGTTAAGCATCCTACCAGCTGGGTCTTGCAGATTTCAAATACTGTTTCTTAATCGCATTAAAAGAAAGCTTTTTGCTTTCTGCTCTGATCACAGTCTCTTTGTTCCACAATAGATTTGGCTTCAGTACCAGGATGCCTTCCCATATATAAAGCTATATGGAAGGCATCCTGGTACTGGAGCTCCTGAGTTTTCTACAGTCTGTTTCTCTGAACAATCATTCCAACATTCAACTTTTTAATTCTCAGAGAAAATGTTTTTAATTAAAAAAAAAAAGCGGTGAAAAAAATATATATCACATATATACTCTGAATATAACCTGTTATGTCAAACAGTTGAGCCTAGTAGAAAATATCTTCAGTAACAGAACTCACAGTCACTAAATCCACCTCTGTTTTTATTGAATCAAAGTCTTATGTGCTCCTGTTGTAGCAAACCAGCTTTTCCTTCGGGTTGGTATATAATCCTCTGGCCCTTGGCTAGTCTGTCTATGACTGCTATTTCTTTTCCAGTTGGTGAAACAAATCTAATTGGAAAACTCATTGATGGAAGATATTTTATGATTAGAGAAATCTCTTTGGTTTTTTTAAGGAGGGGTGCATTAGCAGCCCTCGCTGGGAGGCCTGCATGTTTTAATGACTTCTGCTCACCCAGACACACGCTGACTTGGGAAGAAATTTTTCAAAAGAGTCAGCAGTCCACCCTGGTGATTGTGTTGGGTTCTTTCCCACTAACTTCAGAAACGGCCCCATTACCTTTTATTGTCTCACAGAATAACCATAGCAACGGTGCATATTTAACTAGAGCTGCTGGTAAATCGGTATTATGATTGTATTTCAGAGGCTGACTTTTGCTGTTCTCGCACAGTGGCAACACGTTCGTAGATGTTTTATTTTCTCCTTTGATAACTTTAGCACTTATAAAAGGGAAAGATTACTCAGAGGAAGTACTTTGCCAAGAATGAGTGAAGCAAAAATGTTTTCTCCTAATGACAGAGGGTGCCCAACCAACCAAAGTCTCTTAGTTTTCTTCCCAAGTGGAACGAGGGAGTGTCTGGGGGAACCCATGGAGGTCGCCTATTACCCTGGAAAACCATCTCGTGAAAGGCAGGGAACATGCCCAACTGTCCACTTGGGTCCATTTTTTTAGTTTTCAAGCTTCTTTGTAACTATTCCATTGTTTGTCTCTTCTTCACGATTGAACGTGTATTTTCAAGCCCTAAAAGCTGGACTGTGCCTCTGTCACCAACCAGGGGAGGTGGCCTCAGTGACACAGTGAGATGCACTGTGTTGGTGTCATCTGAAGTGATCCACCTCTGTGGAAACCAGTTGGGAATGCATTTTAGGAGGCAAAATCCTAGGGAATTAGGAAGCAAAAATGGTGCTTTAATATAGACTTCACCTGAGCATAACAGAAAATGCCCACATTCCTTCACCCAGGTAACGCTTCCTGAGCAGTGACTAAGCGCTGGGCATGTTCCTTGGTGTTGGGAATATGTATCAATTTGGGTACACAGTCCCTGATGTCCTCACCCTCAAGAGGTTCAAGGAACCCCTGATGGGGAGAAACTTACCTGCCCCTGCCCTCATTCTACTGCGATGACATGTGAGAGTGTTGCAGGAACCCAAAAGAAGGGCCCTCAAGTTTGCCTGTGGCAGAGAAGATAGGATATCTCCCACACAGAGGAAATAGTGCATCCAAAGACAGAGAGATGTGAGCTGGGAACTGCAGATAATTCAGTCTGACCAGAGCGTGGGGCGGGATTATGCCAGGTTATGTAGGTCTAGCCTAGGGAGCTTGGATGTCATCTTGAAAGCAGTAAGGCTATTGAAAGATTATCAGCAGGGGCATCACATAATCAGAAAGTTTTTAGAGAGCTTTCTTCTAGTGGTTCCGTAGAAAATAGCCTGAGGGTGCAGCTTTTGTTACAGTCATTTAGGAAAGGAAGTGTGAGGGCCTGCACCATGGGGTCAGCAGAGATAAAGAAGAAAGGATGGAGCGCTTCCAGGAGGGGTCCTGGACAGGGTGAGGACAAGGGGAAATTTACAATGACTTTAGGTTTCTGATCAGTGTAGCTAGAGGGATGAGGTTGGTGGTGCCATTTATGGAATATAGGAGGGACAGCAATAGAGAAGGAAGACTTTGAGTTCAATTTAGGACAGATTGATTCGAAGTGCCTGTAGGATAAACACTCTGAGATGCCTGCTGGACAGCTGGACACACAGGCCTGAGCACAGGAGGAGGTCTGAACTGAAGCGAGAGAAGTGAGCATCCTTGGAGGAGATGCAGGAACTGAAGCCATGAGTGTGGGCGTGAAGGCCCGGGGAGCATATGTGGAGAGGAGAAGGCCAAATGCAAAACCCCAAGGGTATCAGAGTTGAACAAATAGTTAAGAAAGGGGAACCCCTAAGACATCAGCAACGAGCAGCCAAAGGAGGAGAGACAGGAGGAGGAATTTATTAAGTGACAGAGAAGAGAGCTTCCAGCAATAGTCAGGTGACAGAATAGCCAAATAAATTTAGGACAGGAAAGTGTCATAGGAACTAGGACTTGAACAAGGACAGTTTAAGGGAAGTGCTGGGGGCAGAGGCCCAGAGGTGGATAGGAATGGGGTGAATTAGAGATGACTCCCGACAAATTTGTCAAATACCTGGTTGGGCAGGAGCCAGAGGGGAAATGGAGAGTGAGGAAGCTTTTGAATGAGACGACTTGAATCCTGCTTGTGTTGGGGAAAGTCCTTGGGAGTTGGAGATCCTGAAGAAAGTGAGGCTAAATGGAGGCAGGAGCATGGAGCAGGTGGGGAGGCTCCAAAGCCCCGTGGATGGGGACCTTCCACCCTGGGCCGGTGACCCTGGCCGTGGCGCCCCACCCCCACATTGAGCTGACTGAATCAGATCTCTGTCCATTCTTGTCGCGGTCAGATACCATGCCCTTCTGCAGTGTAACCCTGTCTGTTTTTAGTCCACAGCCTCTGATATGCGATTTGAAGATACGTTTTATGGAGCAGACATAATCCAAGGGGAGAAAAAGAGACAAAGAGTGCTGAGCTCCAGGTTTAAGAACGAATATGTGGATGACCCCGTGTACCGCACTTTTTTGAAGAGCTCTTTCCAGAAGAAGTGTCAGAAGAGACAATAGTCTGCCTGTGCTGCTGCAGGCAACAGAGCAGCTTGGGCCTGAAGAGGAAAGATGAAGGGACAGCCTTGGGGCTGTGCCATGTGTTTCACTGGGGTAGGTGATGGGGTGTGTCCCTGACAGTGGAAGATGTGGCTTCCCAGAGTTTGGTCACCAAAAATGCAAAATACACATATCTTGACTTGGAGACAACAATCTGAAGTCATCTCCTAGTCTTGCTTTCACTTGTGAGCAGTTGTCTTCTGTGATCCCAAAGAATTTTTCTAAGTGAAAGGAAATAATAATGAATCAGCCATCAGAAAAGCCACTGCCAGAGAGGAGGTGGATCCCCACGAGTGGCCGAGGCCCCTAGTCAGGGAACACATGGGGACGCCCTTCCCCACCCCAGCAGGTGGGAGCTCCATACCCGGTGGGAAGATGATAATTTATACATTTTTCACAGTCAGGGAAGGACTCTCACTTATTTGTTTTAAATGGCAGTTTTATAAGACATTTTTAAAACACAAATGGCATGTATGGTGATGAGACTTACCCGTGTGCTACCTGTATTTCCCTTGTACAGAACTTTTACATTTTTTTATATGCCTATGACTTTTGATTGTGTCTGATGAGAACTGAGTTGTTGGCCCTTGAAATTTTTGGCTCTTGAGAAAGAATTCTTATGAATTGTATGGGAATTTTATATATTTAAAGAGGGAGATCTGGGACTGTTATTTTTAAACACTTTTTTTTCATAATACATATTCTAAGTAGATATTTATAAAATATGTTTCTTTCATTATGTGTTTATAAAATTAGAGTTTAAATAAATATGCTTTGATGCATAATTTTGAACTAATATGATTTTTCCTTTTTAAAACAGCCTGAAAATGTACTAGTGTTTGAAAATAAAGATTTCCATTTTCTCCAATTCTGTCTCTGACTTGCTTATTTTGTCTAAGTTTAAACTTATGGAAAGACAAGTGGTGTCTGGGAGCTGGCCATGAAGACATCCTGGGGCCCAGGTTTGTCAGACCTTCTGTCACTGACTTGTTACGTAACTGTGGGTGCATCGCCAGACATTTATGGCTTTGTCCTTGGGGATAAAGACCCTGCTGCCTGTCCACAGTGCCAGCTGAAGTGTTTTCCTCAGCTTCTTCCTTAGGCCTGGAAGAAATCTGAGCACCTAGAGTCTGGAGCTGTTTTCATCCCAGGTTTCTTGGTCCCCAGTTACCATTAGAAGGGGCTGTGTGGATCCTCCGATCCCTCCCCTCACTTTATAGATGAAGAGTGGAGGACAGGCAGGGAAAGATGAAGAGTGGAGGACGGGCAGGGAAAGATGAAGAGTGGAGGACGGGCAGGGAAAGGAAATGCCCACGCCGCACAGTCCTTCATGATGCTTCAGTTAACCATGGCCACAGTGAGGCTGCGTAGCAAAGAACAGCAAAATCTCCATGGCCTGCTGCAGAAGCACTTCTTTGGCATATGAGTTTGCAGGTTGGCTGATCTAGGCTGGGCTTGGCTGGGCAGCTGTGCTGACCTCGGCTTGGGCCAGCTCACATATCTGCTCCATGTCTCCCATCAGCCCCCTGGACCCAGTGGGCCAGTAGCCCCAGGTGTGTTCTTCTCATGTCAAACACAGAGGCAGAGAGCCCAGCCATATAAGCACATTTCAGTCCTGTGTGTGATATTGGTTAACATCCTATGGACTGAAGCCCAGAGCTAGGGATTGGAGGGCATTTCAAAGTTTCGTGGCAAAACGTGTGGATGTATCATGTTACTGGGTAGAGAGTGAAGGACGGAAGCAGTAATGACAGAGCCACAGTTAAAAACTCAGTTCTCTGACCGCTTGCTGGCCGAGTGCTCATTTTCCAGAGTGCCTCATGGCTGAACTCTGAGCTGGGGAAGAGCCCACCAGCCTTATTTTTACAGGGACTGAGCACTCCACATTTTCAACCAATATAGTCATATATTTTATCAAATACTCAAGCTTACATCTTCTATCTCCGGGTTTTGAATGGAACTGACCTGCTCTCTCCATGATACGCCAGGAAAGTAGGCCTGTGTAAGGCATTAAGAGGAATTAATCTAAATAGGATCATTCGTTTTGTACAAGTTAGCCTGTCAGCAAGATTTCTGATTGGCTGCCACAGGGAGAAAATGTGCAGAGTCCTATGTGATCTCAAATACAGGGGTTTTTTATGGTCTTAACTAAAGTTCCTATAACCAAGAACAGCTTTATGTGGCCTTCGCAAAATAGTGCTGGCCACAAACGCACTCTGGCTCTTGAGAAAGACACCTTTGTTTCTCTACATTCTGCATAAAGTCATTATTAGCTCTATGACCAGATAGACCTAAAGCTTTTTCACTTAGTGCATGACACCTCAATTGTAATTTTAATTTCTTTGCATTACACTAACTGCATTTTTAGTGTGTCTGTGTAGCATGAAATCAGTTGAAGTCCTTCTAGTATTAAAAACAAATTGCTAGCTGTGACAATTCTATGTAATTTTAATTAGAAGCCCTTTCTCTGGAGGTTAGAGGATTAGTAAAAACTGCATAGCATATTTCACAACATTTTAGTTCCTTTATGTGTGTTTGAAATGAGAACAATGTGATCCTTGTCAGTTTACCTTTATTAAAGTACTTTCGTTTAGTTCATCTAGAGAGAAATTGAGAAGAAGCATCCACTAAGATAGCACATGGCTTCTCAGAATGCATTATAAATTGCCACTGGGTAATAGCATATGAAAACGTGAAGACTCAGAATACAAAAATATGTAGGAGTGAATGGGTCCACCACTTCTCCCTGTACCCATGCAGTGTGAAACAAGGCCGGAGTGTGAAGGTTTCTGTAAATGACCTGGAGGTCTTATCGTATTGGAGGAGTATATGCTGCAAGATAACATTGTGCTTTATTTTTGCCTTTAAGTAAAAGGGATCTGAACTGAAACAATCTTCATTTCAGGTATTAATCAGCCCTATAAACGTGAAGCAAACTGGAGATCCTGAGCCATTCTCATTACAAGAAGTAATTGGTTGGCTGCAAGACTTAATTGTACTGCAAACTCTGAGATTTCAGATACTCAGTCATTGCAAGTGTTACCATTCTCTCTCCCATCATCTTGTAGAGACATATAGTGCTGACTGGTGGGTAGAATGATTCCTGGCCTCTGAGGAGGCCTGAACTCTCCATCAAGTGGGTTTACAACTCAGAAACCCTATGCTCTGTCCTCAGAAGGTGCAGGTCCCCTTGAAGAAACTTCATCAACAGCAGCTATTAATGATGTATGAAGCATCTATTGGGTATACGCAGCCTGGTAGGCTCCTTAGTGGCATTTATCTTATTTAACTTCTTCAGGAATTCAGCAAAGTAAGTATCATTCCCCTCTTTCATGGAGGGAAACTAAGGCTCAGAGAGGTTAAGTAACTTTTGAGTCTCTCATCCTTCTTGATGCATGAAGGAAAAAGAGGATTCTAAACCTGACCCAAACAAGATATTGGATAGACAAGTCAGAAGCTCAAAAGACATGTTAGCGCTAGAGATGTAAATGAGGAAGGCATCATCTTTGTTGGTAGATGTTTAGAAATACATGAAATTTACCTTCTGGCAAAGGCAAAATTATAGGGACAGAAAAGAGATCAGTGGTTGCCAAGGACTGGGGCTGGGGAAGGAAACTGACAACAACGGGGTGTGAAGGAATTTTTTGGGGTGATGGAAATATTCTTTGTTTTGATTGTGGTGGTGGTAACACCACCATATGTTTGTCAAAATTTGTGGAACTGAACACTGAAATAGGTGAATTTTACTATATGTAAATATCACCTCAAGAAACCTTAAGTAAATAAAATCTAGGGAAACGGTGGGTAGGCCACTTAGAGAGAGAACTAGTTGCACGAGCAAGATGAAAAGTGAGCCATGATCAGAACCTGGGGAACAGCTAAACATAGATGGGTAGGAAAAGAGGATCCTGTGAGTGAGCACTGAAAGGGGCTGAGCGATGGGAAAGCCGGGATGCTGTGATGTCGCGAACAGCAAGGGAAGAGAGCGTTTCAAAAAGGAGTGGTGGTCAACAGAGAGAAAATGCTACCAAGTCCAAGTAAAATCAGGGAATTGTTCGTTATGAGGCCAACAGTGACTTTGATGAGAGTTTCGAGTGTTTTCAGATGAGACATCTGTTACTCAAACTGGTGTTGCCTACTGGACACGCATCACATCTCTCTGTGTCTCTCTTCCTCTGCCTTCCTCTCTCTCCCTTCAAGATTTTCTTCTTTGTCTTTAGTTTTCAGAATTTTGTTAGTAATGTGTGTTGATTTTGATTTCTTTGGGTTTATCTTGTTTGGAGTTTGTTCAATTTCTTGGTCTTTCACCAAATTTGGGAAATTTTCGACCATTATTTCTTGGAATGTTTTTTTAACCCCACACTCTTTCTTCTCTCCTTCTGGGACTTCAGTGACAGAAATGTTGGGTCTTTTGTTGTTATTACAAGGGTCCCTGATTTAAGTCTGTTTTCTCTCTGTTCAGATTGGGTAAATTCTATTGCTCTGTCCTCAAGTTCGCTGATTCTGTCCTCTTTCATCACCAAACTATTATTGAGCCCAGTGAGTGGGTTTTTAATTTTTGTATTTTTCAGTTCTGTAATTCCCATTTCATTCTTTTTTATATCGTCTATTTCTTTGCTGAAATTTTCTATTTTTTCGTTGTTTCAAGAGTTCATAATTGTTCATTGATGCATTTTTCTGATGGCTACTTTAAAATCTTTGTCAGATAATTCCAACATCTAACTCATTTTGGTATTGATGTCTGTTGATTGTCTTTTCTTATTCAAGTTGTGATTTTCCTCGTTCTTGGTATGACAAGTGATTTGTTGTAACCTGGACATTTTGGATATTATGTTAAAAGACCTTGGATTCTATTTAAATCCTCCCTTTTAGCAGGCAGTCACCCTGTTTTGATTTAGTGCTCAGGCCCTGGCCTACTTTTGTGGGCTGTAGTTCCAATGACAATGTAGTTTTCAGAACTCTTACTCTGCTTTTCTGATTGCTTTGTGTGCTACCTGGAGACCACTCTGCAAACCTGGGTGGTATCCCACACTTCAGTTCAGTTCTCAGACTTTCTGGTGAGTTAATGTAGGTCAATTTCGTGTGTGAGTTGGTCAGCGAGTTCCTGTGCAGGTGTAAAGAATTCCTTTCTCTAGCTCCCTGCTCTCCAAGATCCTCCTTCCATTCTCTAGTTGGGAAAAGGATGGATGCTGCCTCCCACTGTTGGAAATCCCACTCAGTCACCACTGAGAGCATGCTGGCAGGGAGAGAAATGCCACCCAGGAACTCTGGCTGATGCTAAATCGGGGGGCAGGTGTCAAAGTCCAGACTCCCCACTTGGTCTTTACCAACACAACGCTGGGAATGGGGAGGAGGGAAGCACCACCGTGGCTCACTTGCTGCCACCAAGTGAGGGGCAGACATCCAAGCTCCCCACTTGGTCTCTGCTGAGACTGTACAGGCAGGGACCATTCATTATGTTTGATTGGGGTAGAGTATTGTTTTTGTGCTGCTATGCTGCTCCTCTCTGGGTCCTTTGCTAGAGAGAGCAGGCTTTTCTTGGGACTTTAAATTTTTTTTTCTGTGCCTTTTGGTGGTTCCGATTTGCAGTCTTCTCCAGTTCCAAGTCCAGGACGTATGGGAGACAAAAAGAAAACCCAGAGAACTCATCCTGTGTAGTTCCCAAAGTCCTGAAGTCCCCAACTCGTCTGCTTGCCTCTCTCAATATTTCATGGTCCTCTGATGATTGCTTGTTGTATGTCTATGGTTTTTAATTAGACTTAGCCAAGAGGAGCAGGGAGAACTAAGCCTACTCCACCTCGCCCAGAATGAGACGTCCTCACTTTTGCTTTTAGATGAGAGAAAAGATTTATTGCTAAGGGCAAGGGTCTAGTTCAAAGTCAGAGACTGAAGATCTAAAGAGAATAATTGATGGAGGAACCCTGAACAGAGGAAAGGGCACTGAGAGCAGAGGGCACTGAGAGCGGAATGGTTGTCCTTCCACAAGAGAAGGGAGATTTCATCCATGAAGACTGAATTCCTGATTATAAGAGCAGAGAAGGCAGATTATAGAATTATTTCAGGAAGGGGCTTTCCAGGTGGGTTTGGTGTATGGAAAAGGGTGTAAGAGAACTGAAGATACTAGAAAGAGAATAGTTTCTTTCTACTTATTAGTCTGGGTTGAATAAGGAAGGTAGTTCATGTCAAGAGGGGATTGACTGGGAGAAAATAGAGGGATCTAGGAAGTGGATGGCTATAAAAGACTAAATAATGCCCTCCTCCCCTAAAGATGTCCACGGCCTAATCCGCAGAACCTGTGGGTATGTTACCTTACATGGCAAAAGGGACTTTGTAGTTGCTGTTAAGTTAAGGATCTTGAGATGGGGAGATTATCCTAGATGGGCTCAATGTAATCACAAGTGTCTTCAAAAGGGGGAGGCAGGAGGGTCAGAGACAAAGAAGGAGATGAGATGATGGAAGCAGTAGTAGAAGGGATCTCCTTTGAAGGTAGAAGTGGGGCCAGAAGCCAAGGAATGCAGGTGGCTTCCAGAAGGTGGGAAAGGCAAGGAAATAGATTCTCCCTCTAAAGCCTCTATAAGGGACCAGCCCTGCTGACGCTTTGACTTTAGCCCAGTGAAACTGATTTCAGAGTTCTGGCCTCCAGAATGGTAAGAAAATACATTTGTGTTATTTTAAGCCACTGAGCTTGTGGTAATGTGTTACAGCATCAATGGGAAACTAAGACAACTGCTAAGCAGATTTAGCAGGAGGGAGGGTGAGAGAAGGCTTTCAAGATCAGCAGAGTGGTCTGTGGGATGGAATAGTTAAGATTTCTATAGTTGAGATCCAAGTGTTGATTAAGGTTTAGGGTGTGGTCATGGGGGTCGTGGAGATGAAAGTCATTTCACTGAATTGTTTCTTTTAACTATTTAGTTTTTTAAAGTTGATAATCCGTGTGTCATAAATTACACCTTTTTAAAATGTACAACCCAGAGGTTTTTAGTATATTCACAAGATTGTGCAGCCATCACCACTATTTAATTCCAGAATTAAATATTTTGTTTTGATTATACAGTTTTCATTCTGTCTTCATATATTACAGCATTTTAAAAAATACTCAATTTGTTTCTGCTGCAGCTTCTGGACACTGAGAGGCATAAGGAGAGTCTTTTCATGAGACTATATTCTTGAGTGTGAAGAATTCTTCTGAACATATTATTTAATATACTCACCGTTTGAAAAGACTGTACACTTGGCCAAATGGAGACTTGCCTCCTGTGGATTTGGCCAGGTTTGTGATTGTGGTGGTGGTCATGGTGGGTCTTTTCAGTGGAAGACAGACAACAAAGGAGGAAGGCACATCCAGGCCACAGAGCTGCCCTTGAATGCCAGGCCCCGGAGACTGTGGGGGTGCATGGCCCTCAGCTCCAGCAGCACCAGGAACCCTGGAGCACAGCCCTCTTGCAGCAGCTCTTTGGAGAAAGATGAATCCCCAGCCCCACACTCAGCGATGGGCCTCTCACACCTACCGGTAGGCGTCCCAAGGGTTCCAGTAGAGGTCAGTTCTCTCAGTGCACCATACCTCGGGCCCTTCCAGGAACAGTATGGATGACCCAGTCCTCTTCCCTTTCTCTCTTGGGAGTCTTCTCCTCTGTGTGGTGGGTGATCTTTTGCTCCCAGAATATTTTTATAACTCATAAATCATTTAGAAGCAAACTTGACCTGACTTGAACTGATGTGAGGCAGTTTATATTCTTTATCTCTTTTCTTTATCTTTATCGTATTTATGTTTAGAATGAATATTCAAACATATCCCTATAGAATATTCATGTGGGGTGTTAGATAATATATGATATTAGGTATGAAATTACCTTTCTAAAATCTTAAAAATTCTAAGCACACAAGGTAAATCTAACCCCAAGGATTCAGGATAAGGGAGGGAATTTTATACCCACTGCTCACCCCCTGCCACATAGGGCCTTACTCATGTCCATATTCCCTGTGATCCCTGCACATAGCAGGACCTCAGTGAGCTTGGTCGAATGCCACTCAGACTTAGGATCTCACTGGGCTGAGGACTGATGGCATTTGTCTTAGCTTCGGGCACTAAATTAATATTACCAGGCTTGAAAGTCACAGAGCTGTGACCAGGGGCAGGTACTCTGCCAACTAAGGTTAACTGTGAACACAGCAGGGCCCTGGGGAGGGAAATGGTGGCATCGTGGCCATTCTGGTGTCTGCCCATGGGAAGAGCCAGGTGTCACCAGAGGGTGGGAAGGCTCATTCACCAAAGCCAACTCATGATCCCCAGACAGGCTGCTCCTTGCTTCTCTGACTCTAGAGAGCAAACAGGTTGTTCCCTGAGGCTACAGAAAGGCATGGGATAGGCCACCTAGGTAGAGGAGAAACATTTCTTTTTTTTTTTGGTGAGGAAGATCAGCCCTGAGCTAATATCTATTGCCAATCTTCCTCTTTTAGCTTGAGGAAGATTATCACTGAACTAACGTCTCTGCCCATCTTCCTCTATTTTATATGTGGGCCACCACCGCAGCATGGCTTGATGAGTGGCGTGTAGGTCCACGCTCAGGATCCAAACCCACGAACCCTGGGCTGCCGAAGCGGAGCATGCGAACTTAACCACTACGCCACCAAGCCAGCCCCAGGAGAAACATTTCTTGTTTAACCTGAAACAGAGATTTGGACTTGAGGGGAAGGATTGTCTGAGGCCTGCAAGGCTGGAAGTTGAAATGTCTGCTTAGTCCATTGAATTTCCTGCATCAAGGCTTTGAGGCCACCCACTGTGGGCTCTCAATGTGTGACTTCATTGTGATATGATTATGAAGCTACTTACTTCATGCTTTCTCCCCACTCCCCACCCCCAAAATCAAAGCTATAATGAGAAAAAGGGCCCCATAATCATTTCTGGGTGTTGTGGTAACAAAAGAAATGGTGTTGATGATAATAGAAGCTGCTGTTCATGAATTTGCACCCTTTGTTGCCATTTATAAAAGAGACCTTGTACTGTGAGCTCATTAGTAGCTGAACTTTATTTTGTCAAAGGAAATGGAGTCAAGAGAGATTATGTTTCATCTTTAATATGGCTGTTCAACAACAATGCCATTATCCTGAGAAACTTAATGAACAAAATTAGTTGTTTTATGCAATTAGAATCCCATTTAAATGGGTTAGAAAATGAATAGGATGGGAAATGTGGTTCACTTGATTTTCCTCAACACTGACTCTCTAGGCTTCCTTCTGCTTCTAGGTTTTTTCCCCACCCCCGTGCCCCCCAAATAAGAGACTGATATTTTCAGAATTTAAGATGTTTGGCTTGCCAAGTTTTTCCCCCGGCAATAGAAAATGCCTGGGATCTCTAAGGAGGTGAGGGGCCAATGGGAACCAGTTACAGAAAACTAAGGTAGAAATACTCTTCTAGCCCAGTAAGGCCCAGCCCCTTGCACACCTGAACCCCCTCCCTTCTGAGGTGAGAAAGTAGATATTGAGCAGCAGCTGAAAAAATGTAAGGAGAGATGATCTGGGTGCGAAGCTTCCATCTACCACTTAATAACTTTGTGACTTGGCGTGTGTCTCTTGACATTTGAAACTCAGTTTCTCTATCAGTACAATGGGAATAATAATACCTATTTCTTAAGAGTGACGGTAAGCATTCAGTGAGAGAATGTATATAAAGTATTTAGCATATCACCCAGCTCAAAAAGTGGGAGCTGCTACTATTATTAGTATTCTGATCTTCTTTATCATCACCATCATCATCTTCATCTTCAATCTTACAATTTCTAAGGACCTTGTCGTGCTGAAGACCATACTGCTCAACAATAAGCTTTTTCAAATATTACCCAAATCAACTGGAAGTAAGGTGAAATGTGAAGCCCAATTTGCTTACGGGGCTGGGAGGGTTGGCACTCTTCTTGGCAAGAGCAGCAGAAGCTGGTAAGGCTTGACATGGGGGAAGGGCAATGGAACGTGAAATTCCTGCAGAGGGTCACATAACATTCTCATCAGTTACCCCATCTGTGATGTGAGGGAGTTAGAGAGGCCATCCCTATGGACCTTTCCAGCTCTGAAGTGCTTCCAATTCTACAACTACTGCTGACTCTCCTGCCTAATGGACCACGTTCCAATGAGCCAGCCCTTGCCAAGAAATCCTTCCGAGTTGCATCAGAATTGCTGAAGCTTCCTGCTGAGTGTTCCTTACCAGTATCAGTGTTGACTGAAGGCTGGAATGTGGCTTCCTGAGATGCAGCAGAGGTGAGAATGAGGACCGATGGGATTTGGCACAGCCTTAGTAAACAGCCTTCCCTGTGCAGAACAGGTCTGACTGAGGTGAGACAAAGGAAAATCAAAGAAAAGTTTTATTCATGTTCCCCTCAGTCGCATCAGCCTGAAGATTTAAATGCGTTCTCAGTGAAAATTTAAAAAAACAGTATTACTCTCATTTTAACTATTAGATACTATTGCAATGTTCTAGTCTCCTATCAAATGCTCCCTAATTATTTCTGAGTTCCCAAATCTCAGATGTGCTCATAAATAAATCCTCTTGGTTTCCACATAGTGACTGCCATTTTGCTCTGTTTCTCCTCCAGTATAACTTCAGGAACGTCAGCTTCCTCAGCTGTCACTGCCCTCCAGAGTGAGGGAGAAGGCCTTTCTTCTGTATTCTGTTTATAATGCTACCCCCACGTCACGCCCAGAAACCAATGTGGGTGCTGCCACTGTTGTAATGCCTAAGATGCAGTGCTGTTGTGCTGTTGGCCCCACTGCTGGCCGCAGTTGGGGATCACAGGACTAGAACTGCCACGGTTACCACCCAACATGGGGCCTTCTGCTCACCACAAGACATGCCAATAGTCAAGAGGCAAGGTGGTAGGAGAAAAAGGACTTTTTTATTACAGTTTGCTAGCAAGAGGGAAGATGGCCGACTCATGTCCAAGAGAACCATCTTAAGGGAGCACAAATCTTACAGCAGTTATATAGGCCATTGGGTTATTGGGGAGGGGGTTAGGAATGTTGACCTTCTGGTGTTACAGACTGGGAGTGCCACACCAGATCTTTCAGTTTTCACTGATGATGGCTATCAGCATAGATTCTCTGTTCAGGGGTCATCACATTCCTAAGGAACTCAAAAAACCAAAGTTATCATCTTATCGCAGCTGGGAAGTACGTGCACAAGCAGGCGTCTTAAAATCTACAGAGCAGTTAGATCTCCTGGAGGGTTCATATCCGGCTGGGTTAGTTTGTCAGAGGTCATTCAAAGTTACAACAGAGATTTTCTTTTCTACAATATGGCTTCCCTTATGTCAACCTTGTCTCGAGCCGGTATCACCACCACCATGCTTAGCTGAGGGTGACGCCCACTGACCTTACCTTGCACCAGCCCTGCACTTCTCTGAAGCAGGAAGAATTGTCATCCCTTGTGTGTCCTTGTGCCTCTTTCTGTGTCTGTGCTTATCCCAACGTAGTGCAACTTCATGCTCTCGACTTCTCAAGGACACTGTGTTTGTGTGTGTTGCTTTTTTGAGTTTTGTTTCTTGCATTCCTTGCTTTCTCGAGGGATTAGGGCTCCATAGTGCTGAATGTGGGAGGCTCTTAAGAATGCGAAGAACAAATTCACTCAGATTACTTCAATATTGGTGATCTTATTGCAGGGATAAGAGGATGCAAAACTCAGCCACGTAGCTGGACCTCACAGGGCTCTAGGAAGAATGTGGGCCCCGTGGAAATGAACATGACTGGCAACAGAAACGTTCTTCTTGGGACCTGTTTATCCTGTGGACCCTCCGTTCACTGATCTTTAACTTTTTCTGTCATCTGCAACCACCTCCCTCACCCTTCCTTCTCAGACCTCAGCTGCCACATGGCCTTTGCTGCTGGCCTTTGCCATCTGATTTTTTCAGCCTCTCTTCCCAATACCACTGACTCTCTCTCCAAATGTCCAGACCAAAATCATCAGTAGAAAATAAGTTTGATGAGAACGTGGATTTTGGTCTCTTTTGTGGATTGATGTATCTCTGGAACTTAAAAGACTGTCTCTACCACTTAACAAATGTATAGCCTTGGGGCAAGTTACTTTGGCTGCCTGCACCTTGGTTTTTTACCTTCAAAACAGGGATGATAATAGCAGCTAACGTGTAGGGTTGTTATGAGAATTAAATGAATTAATATTTGTAGCATTTATATTAGTGTCCGGCACAGGGTATATTCAAAGAAGCATTTGTTAAACAAAATATTAAAGTGTCAACACATAGTTGGTGCTCAGTAAATATTTGTTGAATCAGTTAAATACATTCCTTGAAGAATCAGATTGACTTAATTGCCCTTTCTCTCTTGAGTGCTCTTGTTCCAGGCTACATCCCATTCTCCTTTAGCCTCTATTGGCAACATTTGGGTCAGGTTCCCACTCCAGGCCATTTGCTGGGCTAGGGGTTTGGGGTGTTGTGTTACCAGCAAAATGACAAAATGTAGAAGGAACCTCTTGAAAGAGGACTCAGAAAGTGGTATGTACTCTGGGCATGCCTGTCTGGTCTGGTGAGGACCTCACGCTGTACTCACAGTCATCCCTCCCCTCCCCACGGCTGAGTTACGGTTTACAAATTCATGCACCAACTCCTTCCTTAGGGCAGTTTTTTCCCAGAAGGGTTCTCTTCTCTCTTGCTAACATGTGTATAGTGGTCTCTCCCACTGGCACGTCTTCTCTTACTTAAATAGGCTGTCTTGTCTTACTCTCAGTGGTAAATAAAATGCTGAGCCTCTTGTTGTACAGCTTCCTTCTCTTTCTCCCTGTCATTTCTTGACCTTCCTTAGCTCAGGGACCTTCAGGTTCTAGTAAAGAGGCCTCCTCCACTGTGCACTACTGTGCATTCATACGCATATACCTGCATTTTGATGCCAAGATGCTCCCTCTCTCACCTAAAGATATTTGAATTTTATATTTTCTAGCTAGGAGGCCACTGGAGAGCCCAGGATAACATTTCTGGGGCTGCCAATCAGATAACAAACAGGGCTCTTTATTATTCTTTCCCTCTGGCTCCTAAGAGAGCTAAGTTCCACAAGAGGTCCTAAGTTATCAGGGAGGAAGTTTTTCAATTTAATTTTTTCAGGAAGTTGAATCTCTGAAGTCCCACAAGCTGAAATGGAGCAGTGAGGGAGCTGGTAAAGGAGTTTCCATTATGTGAGTGGGCAGACCAGGTAATGAGGGCAGAAGTGAGGTCCACTGAGGGCTGTGGGGAGGAGGGGAAAGGATGAAGCTATTAGGTGAGCCTGTAGCAGGCTGAGATGGCTGCTGTCTGGATGGCTAAACTGTTATATTCTGGGAACTGGCATTTGATTATCCCTGCCTTGAAGCCTGGGAGACCCCTCCAGATCACTTCCAGGCCCTTTAGGGCAGTGGTTCTCAATCAAGCTACATGTCAGTATCATCTAGAGAGCTATTTAAAAATACAAATTCTTGGTCCACACTCTAGACCTTATAAATTGGAATCTCTTGGAGTTGGAGTTCAGGAATCTTATGATTCTTTAATCATCCACAGATGGTGCTGATGTGGACCATCACAGGCCAGTCTGGGCACCATGTGGGCACCCTGTGGGCAATGGATCCAATCCCATTGGACTGAATGCCATTTTGGGTGAGTTATAAAAGCAAAAATTTTGCCTTTGTCTCTGGCACTAAGTTGGACTACTCTGGTAAGTCACTGAACGTCCATGAGCTTCAGTTTCCTCATTTGTAAAGTGGGCATAGTAACACCTGCCCCATCTATTTTATAGAGTTGTTTCAGGGACGAGGGAGGAAAAATACATGGAAGTGCTCTGAGAACTGGGAAACAGTATTCAAATATATGATATAAAGCTGTATGGAGAGTAATGCTATTTCTGTTCTTGTGATGAATTTATAATGAATCCTGTGAAACAACCTTGTGTGAATTGCCTCCTCTCATTCTGCCCCATGTACAAAAAGTATACAAGCGAGACAAGTTTATTTAGACTCTTTATGCTTCTTTGGTCCCACTAGCAAGAATCAGTTACTAGCCAAGATATGGAAACAACCAGTATCCATCAATGGATGAATTGATGAAGAAGATGTGGTATATATATATATTATTCAGGTGTGGGAAAGAAGGAAAACCTGTCATTTGCAGCAATATAGGTAGACCCAGAGGGCTTTATGCTAAGTGAAATAAGCCAGATAAGAAAGACAAATACTGCATGGTATCACTTATATGTGGAATCTAAAGAAAACAAAAACCAAATGAACCTCACACTCATAGAAACAGAGATTAGAAAAGTGGTTGCCAGGGGCAGTGGATAGGAAGAGATTGGTAAAAGGGTATAAACTTTCAGCTATAAGATGAATAAGTTCTGAGGAGCTAATGTATAACATGGTGACTATAGTTGATAACACTGTATTGTATAATTGAAATTTGTTAAGAGAGTAGAACTTAAATGTTCTCAACCAAAAAAGAAAAAAAGATAAATACGTGAATTGATAGATGTGTTAATTAACTAGATGGTGAGAATCCATTCACAATATACATATATCAAATCTCCATGATGTACAGTTTGAATATCTCACAGTTTTATTTGTCAATTATACCTCAATAAAGCTGGAAAAATAAAAGAGAAGCAATTGCTGGACTCCTAGGTGAAGAAGGGAGAAATGAACACATGCATTTACTTCTGTCCTTACCCTAAAGCTTAGTAAAATTACAGTAAAATGATTTTTTTAATTGATGTTTTAATAGTTTTTAACATTGTGAAATTTTGGGTTGTACATTTTTGTTTGTCCATCACCATATATATGTCTCCCTTCACCCCTTGTGCCCACCCCCCACCTCCCAGCCCCCACCCCTATTGCCCCTGGTAACCACAATGCAGTTTTCTCTGTCCATGTGTTGGTTTATATTACACATATGAGTGAGATCATACAGTGTTTGTCTTTCTCTTTCTGGCTTACTTCACTTAACATAATACCCTCCAGGCCCATCCATGTTGTTGCAAATGGGACGATTTTGTCTTTTTTTATGGCTGAGTAGTATTCCATTGTATATATACCACATTTTCTTGATCCAATCATCAGTCGAGGGACACTTAGGTTGCTTCCACTTCTTGGCTATGGTGAATAATGCTGCAATGAACATAGGGGTGCATAAGCCTCTTTGGATTGTTGATTTCAGGTTTGTTGGATAGATTCCCCATAGTGGGATGGCTGGATCATAGGGCATCTCTATTTTTAATTCTTTGAGGAGTCTCCATACTGTTTTCCATAGAGGCTGCACCAGTTTGCATTCCCACCAGTTGTGTATGAGGGTTCCTGTTTCTCCACATCCTCTCCAACATTTGTTGTTTTTTGTCTTGGTGATTATAGCCATTCTAACAGGCGTGAGATGATGTCTTAGTGTTGTTTGGCTTTGCATTTCCCTGATGATTAATGATGTTGAACATCTTTTCATGTGCCTATTGGCCATCTGTATATCTTCTTTGGAGAAGTGTCTGTCCATTTCCTCTGCCCATTTTTTGATCGGGTTGTTTGTTTTTTTGTTGTTCAGTTGTGTGAGTTCTTTATATATTATGGAGATCAACCCCTTGTCAGATGTATGTTTTGCAAATATGCTCTCCCAGCTGGTGGGTTGTCTGTTCATCTTGATTCTGGTTTCTTTTGTCTTGTAGAAGCTCTTTAATCTGTTAAAGTCCCACTTGTTTATTTTTTCTTTAGTTTCCCTAGTCTGGGTAGGCATGTCATCTGAAAAGATTCCTTTATGACCACTGTCAAATAGTGTGGTTGCCTATATTTTCTTCTGTGAGTTTTATAGTTTCAGGTCTCACCTTCAGGTCTTTGATCCATTTTGAGTTAATTTTTGTGAATGGCGATAGCAGATGGTCCACTTTCATTCTTTTGCATGTGGCTGTCCAGTTTTCCCAACACCATTTATTGAAGAGACTTTCCTTTCTCCATTGTATGTTCTTAGCTCCTTTGTCAAAAATTAGCTGTCCGTGTATGTGTGGTTTTATTTCTGGGCTTTCAATTCTGTTCCATTGATCTGTGTGTCTGTTCTTGTACCAGTACCATGATGTTTTGATTACTATTGCTTTGTAGTATGTTTTGAAGTCAGGGATTGTGATGCCTCCAGCTTTGTTCTTTTTTCTCAGGATTGCTTTAGCTATTTGAGGTCTTTTGTTGCCCCATATGAATTTTAGTATTCTTTTTTCTATTTCTGTGAAGAATATCATTGGGATTCTGATTGGGATTGCATTGAATCTGTAGATTGCTTTAGGTAATATAGACATTTTAACTATGTTTATTCTTCCAATCCACATGCATGGGATATCTTTCCATTTCTTTATGTCATCATCGATTTCTTTCAATAATGTCTTGTAGTTCTCATTGTATAGATATTTCACCTCCTTGGTAAGATTTATTCCTAGGTATTTTATTCTTTTTGATGCAATTGTAAATGTTATTATCTTTTTGAGCTCTCTTTCTGTTAGTTCGTTATTAGCATACAGAAATGCAACTGATTTTTGTAGATTGATTTTGTACCCTGCAACTTTGCTGTAGTTGTTGATTATTTCTAATAGTTTTCCAACAAATCTTTAGGGTTTTCTATGTATAAAATCATGTCAACTGCAAATAGTGAGAGTTTCACTTCTTCGTTACCAATTTGGATTCTTTTTATTCCTTTTTCTTGCTCAATTGCTCTGGCCAAAACCTCCAGTACTATGTTGAACAGGAGTGGTGAGAGTGGGCAGCCCTGCCTCATTCCTGTTGTCAGAGGAATGGCTTTTAGTCTTTCCCTGTTGAGTATGATGTTGGCTGTGAGTTTGTCATAAATAGCCTTTATTATGTTGAGGTACTTTCCTTCTATTCCCATTTTGTTGAGAGTTTTTATCATAAATGGATGTTGTATCTTGTCAAATGCCTTCTCTGCGTCTATTGAGATGACCATGTGGTTTTTATTCTTTGTTTTGTTGATGTGATGTATCACGTTGATTGATTTGCGGATGTTGAACCATCCCTGCGTCCCTGGTATAAATTCCACTTGATCATGGTGTATGATCTTTTTAATGTATTGCTGTATTAGGTTTGCCAACATTTTGTTGAGGATTTTTGCATCTATGTTCATCAGTGATATTGGCCTGTAATTTTCTTTCTTTGTATTGTCTTTGTCTGGCTTTGGTATCAGGGTGATGTTGGCCTCGTAGAATGATTTAGGAAGTGTTCCATCTTCCTCTATTTTTTGGAATAGTTTGAGAAGGATGGGTATTAAATCTTCTTTGAATGTTTGGTAAAATTCACTGGAGAAGCCATCCACTCCTGGACTTTTATTTTTTGGTAGGTTTTTGATTACTATTTCAATCTCTTTACTTGTGATTGGTCTATTCAGATTCTCCATTTCTTCTTGGTTCAGTTTTGGGAGGTTGTATGAGTCTAAGAATTAATCCATTTCTTCTAGATTGTCCATTTTGTTGGCATATAATTTCTCATAGTATTCTCTTATAATCCTCTGTATTTCCACGGTATCCATTGTAATTTCTCCTCTTTAATTTCTAATTTTATTTACTTGAGGATTTTCTCTTTTTTTTCTTAGTAAGCCCGGCTAAGGGTTTGTCGATTTTGTTTATCTTCTCAAAGAACCAACTCTTTGTTTCATTAATCCTTTCTACTGTTTTTTTGGTCTCAATTTCATTTATTTCTGCTCTGATTTTTATTATTTCTCTCCTTCTGCTGACTTTGGGTTTTGTTTGTTCTTCTTTTTCTAGTTCTGTTAGGTGTAATTTAAGGTTGCTTATTTGGGCTTTTTCTTGTTTGTTAAGGTGGGCTTTGTATCGCTATGAGTTTCCCTCTCAGGACCGCTTTTGCTGCATCCCATATGGTTTGGTATGGCATATTTTCATTTTTGTTTGTTTCCAGATAGTTTTTGATTTCTCCTTTAATTTCATCAATGATCCATTGGTTGTTCAGTAGCATGTTGTTTAATCTCCACATTTTTGTTAGTTTCCCAGTTTTTTTGTGTGTGGTTCATTTCCAGTTTCATAGCATTATGGTCTGAAAAGTTGCTTGTTATGATTTCAATCTTCTTAAATTTATTGAGGCTTGCTTTGTTTCCCAACATATGGTCTATCCTTGAGAATGTTCCATGCGTGCTTGAGAAGAATGTGTAGTCAGCTGTTTTTGGATGGAATGCTCTGTATATGTCTACTAGGTCCATCTTGTCCAGTTTTTCATTTAAGTCTACTATTTCTTTATTGACTTTTTGTCTGGATGATCTATTCATTGATGTAAGTGGGGTATTAAGATCCCCTACTATTATTGTGTTGTTGTTAATGTCTCCTTTTAGGTTTGTTAATAGTTGCTTTATGTACGTTGGTGCTCCTATGTTGGGTGCATATATATTTATAAGTGATATGTCTTCTTGGTGGAGTGTCCCTTTTATCATTATATATTGCCCTTCTTTGTCTCTCTTACCCTGTTTTATCTTGAAGTCTACTTTGTCTGATATGAGTATGGCAACACCTGCTTTCTTTTGTTTGCCATTAGCTTGGAGTATTGTCTTCTATCCTTTCACTCTGAGCCTGTGCTTGTCTTTAGAGCTGAGATGTGTTTCCTGGAGGCAGCATATTGTTGGGGCTTGCTTTTTAATCCATCCTGCCACTCTGTATCTTTTGATTGGAGCCTTCAATCCATTTACATTTAGTGTAATTATTGATGCGTCAGGACTTAATGTTGCTGTTTTGTCGCTTATTTGCTGGTTCTTTTGCATTTCCTTTGCTTCTTGTCCCATTTGTTTTGGACTGCCAATTCAGTGTGGTTGTTCTGTCTTATGACTCTTCTAGTTTTCTCTTTGTTTATCATATGTGATTTTGTTTTGATTATTTGTTTAGTGTTACCTTGAGGTTTGTGTAAGAAATCTTGTGTATGAGATAGTCCATTATCTGATGGTCTCCTATTTCCTTATACTAAGTCAATTTAATCACTTTCCTCTTCCCCTTCTAAGTCGTTCTTGTTGTACCTTATTCTATCTTGTGTTGTGGCTGTGTGTTTACAGTGATGAGGTTAAATTTATTTTTGGTGAATTCCTGCCTTTGATCTTTGATTTTGGTATTTAAGTGGTTGCTAACCTATTCTGGTAAAGATCTACTATTTTTCTGAGTTTGTCTACCTATTTTTCTCCTTGCTCCAAGCTTCGTATTCCCTTTCTCTTCTTTTTTTCAGGCCTGAGGGCCTTCTTGAGTATTTCTTGTAGTGGGGGTCTCGTGGCCATGAACTCCCTTAGCTTTTGTTTATCTGGGAAAGTTACTATTTCTCCATCATATTTGAAGGATATTTTTGCTGGATAGAGTATTCTTGGCTAAAAGTTTTTGTCTTTCAGTATTTTGAATATATCATTCCAGTCTCTCCTAGCCTGTAAAGTTTCTGTTGAGAAATCTGCTGAGAGCCTGATGGGAGTTCCTTTGTACGTTATTTTTTGTTTTTGTCTAGCTGCCCTTAATATTATTTCTTTGTCATTGACTTTGGCCAGCCTTACTACTAGATGTCGTGGAGTGGGCCTTTGCCTGTTGACGTATTTAGGTGATCTGTTGGCTTTGCTTACTGGTATTTCTTGCTCCTTCCCAAGATTTGGGAAATTCTCAGCTATTATTTCCTTGAATAGGCTCTCTGTTCCTCCCTCCCTTTCTTCTCCCTCAGGAATACCTATAATTCTTATGTTACATTTCCTAATAGAGTCGGATATTTCTCAGAGACTTTCTTCATTTCTTTTTAGTCTTAGTTCTCTCTCCTCTTCCATCTGGAGCATATCTGTATTCCTATCCTCTATAATGCTAATTCTTTCCTCCATATTGTCAGCTCTGTTCTTTAAAGATTCCAGATCCTCCTTTATCTCCCCCATTGTGTTCTTCATCTCCGTCAGTACTGATTGGTTTTTCTTTATGATTTCAATCTGTTTTGTAAAGAAACTCCTAATCTCATTGAATTGTTTGTCTGTGTTGTCTCGCATTTTGTTGAGTGTTTTTATGATAGCTATTTTGAAATCTCTGTTGTTTAAGTTATGGATTTCTGTGTCTTCAGGGTTGGTTTCTGGTTGCTTGTCATTTTCCTTCTGGTCTGGTGATTTCATGTACCTTTGCATTGTGGTTCCTGTGTTGGCTTTGTTTTTCCTCATCCTGGAAGTATCTGGTTGCAATTTCCACCCGCCACCACTGTGTGGGGGTAAAGGGCTGTGTAATCTGAGCCCCCGTGCTCTGCCGTGGCTGTTCGCTGCAATCCAACAGTTGCTTGGTCTGGTCTGGTCAGCTGAGCTGCAGGGTCTGGTTTGTGGTGGGGCGAGGGGGGGTCCTCTCTCTTTTGCCCGCTGGGTCCCTGGCGTGGGGGGGGGCTTCTAATTCACCCCTCGTTATCCACTCTCTGGGGTGCTCAGATGTTGATGATACCCCGTAGCAGTTCTGAGTCCTCTGTGTGGGAGTTTCCCACTGGCTGAGAAAGCCCACAGAGGGCCACCCCTCTGCCCTCTCTGGGAGCTGTGCAGGCCGGGATTGCTGATCTGATGGGGAGGGAGAGGAGTTCTCCTTACCTCTCCCCACTTCCTCTGGGGGCCCAGCACATTCCACTCTCAGATGTGCGGCAGTGTGGATCTTTCTGATCTTGCTTTTCACTGTCTAGGATTCCATTGTTGGTCTGTGACTGTTCCTTTTGTTGTATCTTATCAGGGGAACAGTTTACGAGAAAGCTCACTCTGCCATGATGCTGACGTCACTCCAGTAAAATGATTTTTTTAATGGCATAAAAACACCAAGGCAAAGAAATGGGAGATAAGACAGTATTTTAAAAATGGAAGCTAGAAAGCCAAGGGATGGCAAAAGATTTGGTAGACTTGAGGAAGTTGAGTCCTAAGCTGGCAGTGGGGCAAAGCCAAGAACCAGTGCAACTTAACACACAGAACCTTCCTCCCCTGCAAGGTTCAGGAATTAGTGATTCCATGTACATCTAAAAGTGGGGATGAGGGTAGGGCTGAAAATAGAAAAATTGTGGAAGGATTGTTTAAATAAAAATTAAGAAACAATGCAATGGAACAACCCAGAATTCCCCCAAGGGCTCAGGAATTGGTGATCACATGTTCACCTAGAAGTCAGGGTGAATGTAGAACTGAAAATAGGAGAACTGTTCAAAAGTTACTTAAGGAGACCTTTTTCAGTCCCTTGCATCAACAAGACTACCTCTTTTCTGCCCTAAGAGAAGACTGGAAGTGTGATTTCTGGAAAGTGTAAGACAGAGAACGCGGGCTAGAGGACAATAGGCACAGTTGAGGGCAGAGCCACGTTGGAAACAAGGGGATGAATGACAGTGCACAACAGACTGAGACTCTGCCTCCTCCCTCACTTAGTTCCCAAAGGGCTGGCAACTAACCTTATATTCTACAGATAGGAGAGGGGAATCTAACTAGCCCAAGAGAAAAGATCTTAAGATTCTGACATTGGAGAATTCCCCAACAAAATGGTCAAGACATTTACCCAAAGGGAAATCCCAGGTTGCCAATTCCTTCCCTTGTGCAATGAGCTTCCAAATAGCTTTTTTGTGAGGGATCATCAGAACATCTAACATGAAAGGCAAAGACAAAACAAAACAAACACACAAGAAAACTCAATTGGAGAAAATTGACTCTATTTAGGGAAACTTAAACAAAACAAAACAAACAAGCAATCCACCCCCCCCAAACCCACCATTAATAGCCTCAGAAGAACAAGAAGATATTACAAAAAGGAACATTCAAAGAACATAAAAGAGTTCTTGAAAATTGGTATAAAGTTAAGTAAATCTCCAAAAAACAGAATAATACAAAAAATAAAAGGAAAGACAAACAAAAAAGTAAAGAACCAGTCCTGCAGGTTACACATCCAAATAACTAGAGTTCCAGAAAGAGAAAACAGAGGTGAAGAAATCACTAGGAAAGTAATTCGAGAAATTTCCCCAAAACTTATGAACAGGAATTTTAAATGATAAGGACCCACTGAATACCCAGCACTCAGTGATGAAAAGAGACCCATACAAAAGTCATCATTTTGGAATTTCTGAATTGTGGGTACAAAAACTAAGAGCTCATATAAGCTTCCAGATTTTATACAAAGGATCAATTATTAGAATGGCAAGAAACTTCTCAACAGCAATAATGGAATCTAGAGGACAAGAGAGTAAAGAGGGAAAATTATTTCTAACCTTGAATTCCATATGCAGCCAAACTATTAGTTTAGCTTGAAACGGAAAGATATTTTCCAGACTTATAAACATTTAAGTAACTTACGTCTCATGTGCCATTTCTCATAAAGTTACTGGAGATGGTTTCTACCAAAACAACAAAGTAAACCAAAAAGAGAAAGACATGGCTTGCTAGTTATTCTTAGTTTGCTTCTTCAGTTCTATTCTCCATCCTTCTCTGTGCCCCAGGAGTCTGACCTCTATGGACTACGTTACCTGGGCTCCCTTGCTGGCTGATTTACAATTGGGTTTGACCAATAGAGATGCTGGCAGGAGGTCAGCAGGAAGAAATTGAAGTGGTAATATTTATTCCCCATTCTTCCTCTCAACTGGGCCTCAGTTGGGCAGAGGCTGTATTCTACCTAAGACCATGACTCCCATTGGGTGACACCTCTACCATGGCTACAGCTCTTACCAGGTTCAGATAGCAGTTTCATCTGTTTGCTATTATGGCTTTCTACTGCTGCTGTCTAGCAGATCTTGAGATCAATCAGTTCAGACTTGAATGGGTCAAAAGGCTCTGGGAGAGATGTCATCAAGAAGATGAAAACAGTAGAATCCTTAATGTGCTTGAAGGTATTGAGGGGAGAGATACACAATTGGAGGGCAGATTTAGGTTGAATTAGTGTCAAGAGCATAAAAAACAAGCAAATGAAAAAACAATCAATACAAATGTTAAATTCAGGAAAAACAAAAAGTTGTGCTGAAAGGAAAAGTAATTATAGTATACTACTTGGCTCAACTACAGCACTTATATAGTCCTAATAATGTAACTGAAATTTATCTAATCAAAATTAGCATGACTTAGAATAGAGGGATAGAGCGAGACAAGAAATAGTATGTTGGGTGGTGAGAGCTGCTGATTGTGGTGGTGGCAAATGAGATTTACATCCTCCTCTTCCTCAGTGGGAAGTCAGTAAGTAATACCTAAAAATAAAAACCAAAGAAATAGAAGAATATAATATAAACAGCAGAAATAATCTCTAAGAATATTATTTAAAGTAATACCAAAAGAATCAACTGGAAGAGGTGAAAATAATTGCCTTTGGGGAAAGGGAATGGTGAGGTGGAGAACTGCTGGTTTTGTCTTTAATAAGACATGTAGCACTATTGTCTCTAAACTATGGTCAGGTGTACCTTTGATAAAAATAAAATGGATTTTTCTTTCAAAAGAGGGAAAAGCAGCTTCCCAAGTCTCTCTTTTTATTCCCATCTCAAATACTAGAACTTCCTAAATTCTCTTGCTGACTTCCACAGACTCAAGACAAAAAAGGCCAGGAGCAAGGAGGTAGAGAGAATGGGAAAGCTTTGTATGGGGTACCATACTATTGGGATGGCTAAAGACCTGCCAGTAACAGAGAGAGAGAGGCAGTAGATGGAACCTGCACCTAAGGAAGCTCAAAGTGGAAATAATCAAAGGACCGAAGCAGAACAGGCTGTCCTGTTCTAGACATCAAGAGGTAACCCTAGAGGAAGGAGCCCTGGAATTGCACAGAAAGCCAAGTTCCTTTAACAAGGCCTCAAATCTGCTGCCAAGTTCTTGGCAGCTAAAAACCAAAACTAGGGCATGAACTGTTACATAATCCTTATGATCAGAGAGAATTATGGAAAGTTCCTCAGGGGAGGCGGAAGAGCTTTTCTTAGCAGTAAATTCTCAAAGAAATGTCTTATGTGGGGCTTTTACAGGAGACATTCAGTGATGTAGGTGACAAGGCCTTCAATAATGCCACCACAGGAAGTGTAAGTGTAGGGATGAGTTGCCTGCTCTTCCTTTGACAAAAATCCAAGGCAGAGAGCTTTGCAGGGGTCAACATAAGAGCTAGTAACCTGGATGCAGGGCTTGATCAGAGAAGTGTCCAAGGATGTCCAGCTATGGGGTTGACTAAGTATCAAAGACAGAATATGTTTTAAAAATCTGAGAAACATGGAGACTGGTGTGAACAGCAAAATGAAGCAGATATTGGGAGCAGTTTTAAAGCCAGAAAAGTAAAGCAGTAAAGTGAGAGGAGCATCCTGTGGGTGTGAGGGTACCTGGGATCTCTCGAGGCTGCCAGGAGAGGAATTGATCTAAGGTTTAGACAGAAAGAGCTCTGCTTCCCTGGGGAATGGAAAGGGACAGGAACGCCACAGGTACTTTGGAACTAGCCACTGAAGGCTCGAGCCTGCTGTGTCGGGAATGAAGCATGGGCCCGGGGTGTTCTGCGCCTGATGACTAAGCAAGCATGGCTTAATTGTGTCTTGTGTCCCTTCTCAGTGCGTTGTTATCCCCAGAGCATTCTAAACTTGGCAGAAAAGTGGTTATGTAAGCACGTCAAAGGGAGATTTGAGAAAATAGAGAGCCCTCCAGATTTACTAAACTTAAAAATGCTTTGGAAGCTAAGAGGAGGACAAGTTTTATTCAAATTTGGGGGGTGGAGAGGCTTCCTGGAGGAGGTGGCTTTGGACTTAGGCTTGAAAGATGTGGAGGATGTTGACACTGGTGGCGGCATAGACAGGCAAGGACGCAGGGACAGGAGAAATAACAGTGAAGGAATGGTCAGGTTTGGCCAGAGTGTCAGCTTTTGAAGGAAATTGAGAGAGATGAAGATTGAAAGCCAGACCAGGACCTGCTTTGCAGGGGCTCGATGCCAGACCAGAAGAGCCACAGGCATCTAGTGGCTGGTGCCAGCTCTCATGAACAATGGTAGGGCTGCAGATCCAAAAGTAGGGTGGCAGTGGTGGGACATGTGTGTGGGAGGATTACTTCTCTCTCCTTTTGCCATTTCTAATGTCCGAGCAGCCAGACTGTAACCTCTTCAACAACTGCTAATGTTACTTGCACTCATACTTTGAGTCTCGGTGCTGTGCTGGGTGCCTTACATGTCTTATCTCCAGTCACTGAAGTGCGTAATGTTTTATTATAATTTTACAGCAAGCGAAGACTGATAAAAGTTGGGCATTTTGCTCAAGGTTACACTGCTGGTAATGATGGAACTGGGTTCAGAATTCAGCCCCATGCTTTCTGTTCATTAGCCCTAGTGCCCTCCTTGAAGTCAAGAACCAGCCTTTCTTTTGTACCTTACTGAACCCAAGATCAGTGCAGAGCAGGTGCTTGAAAGATTCCTCTTGGGCTCCTGACTGCTGCCAATACCACATCTCCAGAGTCGGATGCTAGGAAGACCAGCCTGGCTCCGGCAAGGGGGACCACTTCCCTGGAGATGGGCTGGGGCTCAGTTGCTAGGGGTAGCAGTAAGTCAAGTCTCCCAGCCTGTTTTCCCTGCCAGCACCCAAGCTCAGGACACTCAACAAGGATCCCTTGAAATCCTGCTCCTGGGACGGGGCCCAGAAGGGCAGATGGGTGGCTGCCAGACTCCTGGTGGGTCTGTGAGGAGGGCTTCTAGCTCTGCTCTTGGCTTCTAGGTGTCTAGTTACAGCAGGGACTAGGCTGTGCTAGTGTCCCTTAACTCTCAAGGGGACTGCTCTCGGGGACTGTGGCCTCTGTAGCTCTAAGTTGACACCGGCTGAGGTTTCTGGCACAGTGTCTATCAGTGGAGACATTAGCTATGAGATGTTCTGCTCTTAGTTCCTGGGCCAGGGTAGGGATGGGAACAGTGATGTGAACTCCTCATGATAATTCCTACTCCTTTGTAGGAAGCCTGGCCACAGGGCCACCCTTACCCAGGGAGGAGGCAGTTAGACAGGCTTTCTCCCTACCTCCTATCATGGTGTCTACAGTTTCATTACTGGAAACCTATATAGTTTCTGCCTTCTGGAGTGTCCCGTGAAAATGCAGATCCCCTGGCAAAGACTATATTTTAAGTACCTATTACCTAAATTCTCAACTAGAAATATTTGAGTGAGATGATTATGGGAAACCTGAAGGGGAAATTTAAGGGGATTAGGATGGAGGCAAGTTGGAGGAACTGGGTGACTAATGGCAGAGTGGAAGAGACATTGAATGGAGAATTTTGAGGCACTTTGGGACAGTTCTACATAATCATGTCGGTAAGGATAGGTTCTAGAGTTTAAATAAAACAAAATAAAATCAAAAAAGTTATCAAGCCAGGGATAGGTAAGGAATTCATCCATCCATCCATCCATCCATCCTCCCATCCACCCATCCTATCCACCCTTTAAACCTATAACAAGGGCCTACTTTGTGCCCGGTACTGGGCCAGGTGCCGGAGATGTTGCTTAGACTATTTAGACATGATCCCTTCCTTTCAGGAGTTTCTAGTCTGGTGGTTAGGGAAGAAGAGATAAGATATATGTAAAAATGAATTCCAAACAAGATAGTTAGTGTTAAGGCTCACAAGACAGGCACAAAGTGCTCTAGGAGCTCTGAGGTGGGCAAGTTCAACAACACTGGGTGAAGCTTCCTGGAGGAGGTGGCATCTGAGCTGAACCTTGAAGAATGAGTAGGATCTCAGCACCTGGAGCCAAGGAAGGGCATCTAGATATAGGAAGGGCATAAAGAAAGGAAAGGAGACAGGAAATGGCAGGGTATATTGGGGAGCTAGGAAGTGGCCTGTGTTGCTTCACAGAGCTTGTGAAGGAAAGATTGGAGATAAGGCTGGAGGGGCCCTGGCCTTGACTCTGAGGAGCCCTGAGGCTTTGGTTCAGGATGGACTCTGTTCTCAGGAGGGAGTTGCTTTGCTGTTATGCCTGGGGAAGCTTAGGAAGGGCTAGTGATGGTGGTGGGGCTTTGAGAGACAGTGTAGTGGAAAGGGAGGAGGAAGGGTGCTTAGCGTCAGAGATGCCTGAGTGGAATTTTCAGCTTGTCTTTCTACTTTGCTGAGAAACTTAGAGCAAGCTATTTGGTTTTCTGTGCCTTCACTTTTTCCATCTCTAAAGCTCTGTCTCTTAAAGGAAAACATTTAACATAACTAGGCCTAAAATGTTTTCAAATTCCCAGGCCATCCCATGGCACTCTCCAAATTTTTTAGCTCTCGTGAGTTCCAGAGGGGGCAGAAGCAGTGTCTGTTTCAACACTCCTGTACCCTGCCTGCCACAGAATGGGCACATCCTTCTGGTTAGTGGAGACTGAGGGTGGAGGTAGTGACATGATTCGCAGGGGACCAAGTGATTCTTCTCATTCACGCTCTGGGTCTTGAACATAGAGCAGAGTTCCAGTCTTAGAGGGGGGATTAAGCCTGGGCGGGGGCAGCCCCACATTGAGGACTGTCTCAGGATGACTTCTGCAAGAAGCATGCATTCAGGGTACCAGAGGTTAAGTGCCTGGTTTGGCATCATTTATAACAGTGAAAAATTGGAAACAACCTAAATGTCCAAGAAGAGGGGATTGATAAATTATGGAAGAGGCATGATCTGAAATACTATGAGACCATGGTATTGATCTAAGTTTATTTATGAAGTAATATTGTTATAATACAGTCAATTAATAAGTAGATTTTGGGGCCAGCCTGGTGGCGCAAGCGGTTAAGTGCGTGCGCTCCGCTGTGGCGGCCTGGGGTTCGCCGGTTTGGATCCTGGGCGCGCACCAACACACTGCTTGGCAAGCCATGCTGGGGCGGCGTCCCATATAAAGTGGAGGAAGATGGGCAGGGATGTTAGCCCAGAGCCAGTCTTCCTCAGCAAACAAAAAGAGGAGGATTGGCAGATGTTAGCACAGGGCTGATCCCCTCACACACACACAAAAAGTAGATTTTAATGCAGGATGTATAGTATGAGCTTATTATAAATGTCTATGTGTTCTCATCTATCACAATTAATAAATGTCCATTATCCTAGTGAAGACTCATCTCTCTACTTGTGCACAAAATCCTGTTATTCTACCTCCTCTAGGGCATGGATCCAGTAGTTCTGTCCTCTTTTCATTATCATTTTCCCCCTCTCCTCTGGATTATTACCATCACCTTAAAAACATGCCATACTAGGACTCATTCAAAGAACTAAAATAAAATATCAAACCTTTCTTGATTCCTCCTTCTCCTAGCAGTTACCATGTCATTTCTCTGCTTCTCTTCATAGCAAAACTTTTTGAAAGTTATTTATATTTGCCTCTACTTCCTCTCTGCTCATTCTTTCTTAAATTCACTCTGATCCTGTTTTTGTTCCTACTGCTCCACCAAAACGACTCTTGTGAAGTCATCAATGCCAAATTTGGCTCTACTTTGTCAGTCAAATGGTCAATTTCCTCTCTTCGTCTTATTTAACCTCTCAGCAGCCTTTGTTACAGCCCATCACGCCTGTTTATAACACTTCCTTTATTTGGCTTCTGGGAGGTCAAACCCTCCTGGTTTTCCTCTTAGCTTTCTTGCTGTTCTTTCCTAGATGATTTTGCAGATTCCCCTAATTTTCCTTACTTTTTTAGTGTTGCTTTGCTCCAGGGTTCCATCCCTTGACTTCTTTGCTTTTTATGCTCTCTATAGGGGATCTCATTCAGGTCCACAGTTTAAACACCATCTATATACTGAAAATTCCCAAATGGTATCTCCAGTCTCTACACATCTCTCCTTGCATGCTTAATAGGCATCTGAAACTTAAGTTCCCCAAATGGAAGTTATGATTTTCCCCAGCCCTGCCCCTCCCGTGCTCCACAACTCATAAAGCACCCCTCTATCTGCTCAGGTCATCTTGGCTCTTAGGTTTCTCTCACATTCCACAGCAAAGCATCAGCAAATCCTGCTGGTACTATCTGAACTCTGCTCTAACTGCCAGCAACACCTTAAAACACTTCCTGAATCTGGCAACTTCTTATCACTCCACAGCTCTCATCTAGTCTAAACTACCAATATCACTCTTTTTCTAGTCCTACCTGGTTTTGCTGCCTCCCCTCTTGTTTTCTCTACATACCAACCAGACTTGTCTTTTTAAGACATTCATTTCTGCTTACAACTCTCCAGTGGCTTCCATCACACAGAATAACCCCAAAGTCCTCACCAGGCCCACAAGACCCTGTGATCTGGCCCCCACTACCTCTCTGACCTCATCTCCCACCCTTTGCCTCTCCATCACTACTCTCCACCTATCCCAGCCTCTTTGCTGTTCCTTGATCATTTCCAGAACATTCCTGCTGTAGGATTTTTGCATTTGCTATTCCCTCTGCTTGAAAATCTGTTCTCTCAGATTCCTGCTAAGCCTGCTCTCTCACTTTCCTTAGGTAACTTTCAAATAGTCCTTAACCAAAGAGGTATTTTCCGATCTCTCATTCATAAAATAATATTCCTCTTTTGTGTTGCTTTATGTCTCCTATCATTACCCATTATGTGTGGTGTAGGAGTTGTACCCAACTCCTGGGGAGGTCATTCACGTTAGCTGCGGTGCGATTGGCTCTTCCTGGAAGTCTGCAGTGCACAACCTGCATAGCTGTATATGGCATACATTAGAGCATAAATTTATTCATTTATTTGTTTATTTTCTGATTCCCCCATTGTAATGTAAGCTCCTTCAGGATGGGGACTTGGAGTACCTCAGCATGGAGAACAGGACCTACAACATAGCAGATGCTCAAAAATTATTTGATGTATGAATGAATATGTGCATGGTCTATGCATGTGTCTGTGTGACTGTATAGGGGAAAAAGGTCTAAAAAGACATATACTAAATGTTGATAGTGGTTATATCTGAGCAATGGAATTACGTGTGATTTTTCACTGTTTTCTTTATTGTTTCCTTAGGACATGGATATCTTAATAAGAATATATTATTTTTACAAAGATGAAGGTATTTTGGAGTCAGATAAACCTGAGATTGAATTCTGGCTCTACTCTTTACTTGTTGCATAACCTTGGGCAAACTTATTACCATCTCTGTGTCTCTTTAAAATGGAGATACTCTCTAGTTCAGTGGGCTGTTGTGAGGATTAAATAAAATATGTATGTCGAAGCTTGGCACTGCCCCTGCCTGAGGGTAAGCCTTTAGGAAATAGTACTCCCTCTCTTCCTCTTATTTATGATTGCTTTTATTACTCTTGGTTGGTGGGGAGGAAATATCACTGAGATGTAAATAAAAGCCCCCAAGTCTTGAGGGACAAACGGGTCTGTTTAACTGCAGATCTCTTTCCCTGATGGTGGGTGGAAGGCAGTCACGGGGCTGGACCGACGCCCAAGAGAGTGCAGTGTGATAAGTTCATGGAGGAGAAGCCAGGTCAGTGCCATTCATATCTCAGTGAAGACCCATCATTAATAGGATTTTAAGACTTCTATACCTCTAACTGCTTTCTTGAGGATTATAGCAGTAAGATGGGCTGGGTGGGCTCGAAGACGAGGGAGGGATCCTATCTTCTGTTCTTCACTGGGCCTGGGGATCGTTGAAAGCAAGGCGAAAGAACGACTGAGGCACTGGAAGCAAGCAGTGGGGGCCCTCGGGTCTGCTGGAGGGAAGAAAAGCTGCAGGGAAGCCTGTCAGGAGCCCCAGGGGCCCACCCTGGCCGAGTGCCGGAGCCAGCAGAACGGCTTTACCTTGGCCCAGAGCCTGGGGGCACAGACTCCAATCTCATCATGCCATCTTTTAGCTCAAACAGCAGAGGGAAGATTTGCTCGTCATAGATTTATGGTGATCTTTACCTTGGTCAAACTCATGTTCATGTGCACCACAATGAGGAACTTTGTTGCTCACCTGCTGGCTTTCTGGAGAGCCGAGCAGAGAACGTTTCAGCCACTGGCTCAGCTGCTAACTCTGGTCACACTTCTGGTCTGAATCCTGCTACCTCCCGTCATGGGGAGCTCAGTAAAATTAATTTCGAGTGAAATCTGAACGTCCCGCTTCCTCTCTCTCCTTTAAAACTGGAACAAGCCTTAAGCAGACAGCGCCCTTCCCCTGTCCTCTGGCCCATCCTCATTTCTATAGGATTTCCAGAGCCATTCTAAGCAGAAAATGTCCCAAGCTTTCAAATATAAGAGTAGCAACAAGGAGGACAAAGATGGTCATTGGCCAAAATTTCTAATTAGCCAAGTGTCTTCAAATCTAAAAGTTATCTCTTCCTAAGCTTGAACCCTGAAAGTCTCTCCTTGGGCATAATTAAAGGCAGATAAAGAAGCTTTTGTTTCTGGTTCACCTAGTGGTGCTCCCAGAGATTCTGTCTCTCAGACTTTTGAATGCTCTTGATGAAAAAGAGAGAGGACAAGGAAATGATTTTGTCTTTCCTAGGTCTCTGGGGCAGGTGTACCGGAAATGTCCATCACAGCATCTATCATGTCTATGCTTCTTTTTAAAAGAAATTACCCCACCTTTGTACCACACTTTAACCCAGCATTAATGCTTCTACCCCGGCAACAGCTGGTTGCACCAGGAGTGGGGACCTGACCCAAGAGCAGGTAAAACATTTGCTGGCCAGTGGCCCAAGAGGCGGTATGGTGCTAGAAACTCTGCTCTGACAGGAAAGAGCAGGGGCAGTGAGACTTTTGCCCTCAGGACTTTGAAATGGAGATCGGAGGCTGAAAATATACATCTCACAAGCAAGAGGGGTCATTAGTCAGCCGAAGTTGGGATAAACCAAAATTATGAGAAAGCAAAAAGCACAATATGGAGAAGACATATATTAAAGGTTTTGAGGCAGTTGCTGGGTCATTAGAAGAGAAGTGGACATAAGTAGACACAAACACTGTTACTGGACATCAGTTGTCCTCAGTGGAACTACTTGTGGCTTTTATAGTTCCATAGTCATAACATTGAGCAACTCCATAAGTTGACTTGTAGCAGAAAGACTGAAGATAGTTTTTCCAAATCTTTTTTTCTGCGGTACATAGAAAAGGTGGTGTCAGTGTCCTCCCGGGCCTCCGTCTTCCAGTAAACATCACGAGCCTTTGGCAGCCTTGCTCTTCTCTAACCGCCTTTGGCCATCCTTAAAGCTATTTTCCATTGACCTCGTTTGAGGCTCACATGAAGATGACATTAGAGCAAGTTTCCATTTTGCCTTTGTTTGGCTCCATGAGCGCATCTAGTCTGTACTGAGTCACAGCCCATACAATTAGACAGGCACACTCTCCTCCCTTCCTGTGTTCCCACCTTCCCCCAGGGGGAAGCCCCGCTGGATTTACAACTGCCAAGCACATTTTACATTTGGTAATAGAGCCCTCGGGGGTTATGTGTGAAAGGATGCAACAGAGATCAAATCTCCTCAGACACTTTGCATTATATTGAATCTTGGTTTTTGCCTTCCTCCTCTAGTTTTTGCCTTTAATTATGTCCATAGAATACTCTAGAAGTTGCAACCAATGAAGAGATCAAGAGGGTAATTGGAGGTCATGTTTTTTCCTAGAAGAGGCTTAGCTCTAATTGGAAGAAGATGAAAAGATTGTAGGATTCCCTCCAATTCAAAGGTTTTCAGGGATACACATAAAAACAATTTAAATCTTTCAAAAGCCAAAGAAATGCAAGATTCAATCAATATAGCAGTTTGGGGAGGCATGGCAGATTTGCCTGAAGAGATGAAACAACGGGGAAATGGTCTCTGCCATAGACACATGGGAATCTATGTGTCCCATCAGTGTTGTGGCAAAAATTCAGTCATCCCTTGAGGAACATCTTCTGTAATTAATAAATCACAGCAAGAGGGGACGGCAACTCCAAAAATATTTGGGAAGGTAATCCCAAAATTGTTTGGGATTATATAAATTAGCATCTTTTAACTTCAGATATATAATTGAGTAGAATTTTTTAAGAAAATTATAAATTATTAATATTTTTGCATTAAAAAATCTGTGCATATTTAGTATTTTATCACTTCCAAAACTTAAAATGATTTAGCCTATTAGAATAAAGGCGTGTTGGGCCGGCCCCATGGCTTAGCGGTTAAGTGCCGGCGCTCCGCTGCTGGCGGCCCGGGTTCGGATCCCGGCACGCACCGATGTACCGCTTCTCCAGCCATGCTGAGGCTGCGTCCCACAGACAGCAACTAGAAGGATGTGCAACTATGACATACAACTATCTACTGGGGCTTTGGGGGAAAGAAAAAAAAAAAAAGAATAAAGGTGTGTCTGGTAATTCTAATTTCATATGTATACTTCAGTTAATCTATTTGAATTTATGATTTTACATTGAGGTTACTTTATAAATAGTATTGGAACATGTAAAAATTAAGATTCACTGAACTTATAAGTTTAGTTTAATTTATAGCTTTACAAGGGTTAAGCACTCAGTTTTATATGCTAAATCAGACAACGGGTGTACTTATAAAGGCTATAGGATAGTAATGGTGGTGGATTTAATGTCCACATAACTACCCTCTCTCTTGAAACCCCACTAAAACTATGGCAGAGAGTTTTTTTTTTTTTTTAAGACGGAAGTCCATAAGGATGGGGAGAAAAGGCAAGGAGACAATGGCAATAAATTTTGGAAGCTGAAAAGCAGATGGATGACTATTAATTTACTTAGGAGGTACAAGAAACCTGAATCTTAAGCCTGAAATGGGGAAAGCCAAGAATATCCTGATCTGAACCCCAGACCCCTCAAAACACTCAGAGAAGAAACTGGGGAGGAAGGTGGGGGTAGTGGCCAAAAAGGGCACATTGGTTAAAAGTAGTTAGAACCCTAGATCTCATCCCCGATTGCAAGCCTCTAGGTAGGTGACTCTCCCCATCCTGGACAGAGTAAATGTGGAGGTTTCTTCTCTGAGTAGAATCAAACACGAGGGCTCCAGACCAGAGGACCCCAAGCCACAGGTGACAGCATGAGCACTGTGCTGAAGAAAAGAGAGTGAATTAATGTATGCGCACAGTGTACTGAGTGCTCAGACCCCAGTCTTCCTTCCCGATTCAGTTCCAAGAACAACTGACGGCTCAGCCTCCATCCCTCAGGCAGGAGATTGGAAGACTATACTCAGGAATCTGACTAGCCCAAGAGGAAAGACCTAGAGATAGTGGCATTAGGAATTCCTTGTTAATGGCCCAGCCAGATCCATCTAAGTGAAGCTCAAAGTCAACAAATGCCGCTACATGCTCAAGACTTCTACTCTGCTCTTTACTTACTTTGAGATATGAGCAGACAAATGGTGTTCACCAGACATCTCAGAAAAGGCTCTAATATGGAAAAGACAGACAAATTAGTGAATGGGAGGGAGCAGAGACTACACAAGGAAGGAAACTTTAAAAAAAACGTGATTGTTACAATAATCAGAAATGAATGGAGATGTTGCATCCATGAAACAAGACCAAGATGGGATAAAAGGAACATTCAGGGAATATAAAAGAGGTCTTGGAAATGAAAGACATGATAGCACAAATGAAAGAAATCCAGAGTTAGGAAATAAAGTGAGGAATTCCTCCAGATAATGAACAAAATAGTAGAGATGGAAAAAAGAGGATAAAAGGAACACAATAGGGCAACCAATTTAGGACAACCAACATCCAAATAATGAAAGTTCTAGAAAGAGAGAAACAGAAAGAAAGAAATAAAAAACATAGCTGAGTTAATCATCAAAGAAATAATTAAGAAAATTTCCCAGATCTGTAGGACAGAAGTTTCTGGATTAAAAGGACTCATCAGCTTCCCAGCATGACAGATGAAAATAATCCACATCAAGTCACAGCATTGTAGAATATCAGAATTGTGGAGATACAGAACTGCTAGAAAGAAATTAAAAATTTTTCAAGAATTAATAATTGAAATGGAATGAAACTTGGCAACAGCCATAATGAAAACTAGAAGACAACTGAACAATGACTTCAAAATTTGGAGGAAAAATAATTTCCAACTTAGAATTTTCTACCCAAACTATAATTAAATATGAGGATAGAAAGAAGATATTTTTAGACATAGAAATATCAAAACATTTAGCTCCCATGCACACGTTCTCGGGAAGCTAGCAGAGGACGTGCATCATCAAAACAAGAGAATTAGTCCACCCTATCAGGAAACAAGTGGAAATACTGAGTTCATATACTCTGATTTTCTTTTGTAGGTCGCTCGGCTCTGTGTGAGCATGTTGGACATTTGAGAATGATTAGAATTTAAAGAGGAAGAGATAATTCTCAAGTGTTCTATTATATAAATTATACTGGGATAAGAAAATAAGACACAGATGGAGGGAATCTCCAGGATGTGGTGAAGGGAGGTGTCAGGAGCCCCAGGCAGGAAGGACAACCATCGAGACTCAAGCAGTGAAAATTGGGAGATAGACAGAGTGGTATCACCACATCATTGGTCATCATACCCTCTTTCTAAATCAGCTAAACTACTGGAGGATGTGCTCCAACAAAATAGGAGGGTAAACCAAGAAGGAGGACCATGAGATTCAAGAAACAAGGACCTTACTCATGAGAAGACAAAGGGAATTCCTGGGACGACAGTAAAGAGAAGCCAGAGGTGACAGCATGTAGCAGGCCTAGACCAGCCCAGGTAGAAGGAGAATGAAATTTTCTGGGAGGGAGGTCTCCAAGGGGAAAAAATGGCAATGTTTGATCCTGACCTGATAAAATTTATGAAATATTGTACTGAGAGATTTGTGGGAAGAGAAAGCTAAATTTGCAAATAAACACATGAACAAACAAAAACCCTAAGCAATTTAAAAAAAAAGAAAGCAATTTTTAATTTCAGGGAAAACAAAAAAATAAGAAATAAAACAGAATCATAGTGCCCTACAATGCTTAGCTTTGAAAAACGTTTACATAGACAAATAATGTGACCACCGAGAACTGGGTCAACCAAAGATCTTGATATACCTGTAAGTGAGAAAAAGGTCTAGAGAAGCAGAGAGGAAGGTGCATGAGAGAGCGAAATCCTCTTCTGTTATTATACGTCGGGAGAAATAACTCAAACTGAGCTACCAAAAGCAGCAGTATTCGCTTATTATTTACAAATATGGAGAAGTGTATATACCAAACGAAATGGCTGAAAGGGTCAAGAGTATCTGTCTCTCGAACAGTGAAGGGGAGTAGTGGGAGAAGTGGGCCAAGGAACCAATTTTTTTGTTATAAAGTTTTTGTACAATTTGTGAGTTATGTGCATAAGTTACTTTAACAAAAATAAAAAATAATTTAACAAAATAGAATATATTAAATTTATAAATACTATTTAAAATGTTTAATGCTTAATTGTTGGTAAGTGGGGCTGGTTAAACCAAAGTCTCCTAAAAATGATTGTCAGATTTGCTGGAAGTATATACAAAATAACAAAGTTTGTAAGTTGAACATAAAAGCTTAAGGAAGAATTAGGTCCAATTGACTTGTAAATTTAATATTACTTTTAAAAAACCAAAGTAACTCCTGAATATCCTTTTCTGTGCAGAAGACCCCATCCTGAAGACATGAAATTCCCTCATATTGTCAGATGTAAAAGCCTGTGCTGAATGCTGGAGGAGGGGAGGTGGCTGGGGGTGCATGGCTGACTCAGCTTCGGAAAAAGAAAGGGAATTCTTCACTGTGGGCTGTTGATCAGCATCTGCCATCTACACACTGGGGAGATGGACTGAGGTGGGCACCCCAATGTCTCACCTGTCCAGGAAGCTGGCTTTCTCCAAGCAGTTCTGCATCAGATGATCAGGATGGGCTGTTTCATCTTGAAGCCCTGTCTGCTCATTCCTGAGTCACATATTGTGCTGAGCAGCCTTCTCCACAGCTCTGGGCAATTCCCAATTGGATAGATAGTAAGGCTGGCAAATTGCTTTCTCAGTCCTGTTAGTGACCTTCACTGCCCCACAGTCATCAGGCTCTGAGGAAATGAGCAGTGGCTGCTAATTAGGAATAGATTGAGGCGGGGATGGGCAGGCAGCAGAGGCTGAGTGGGGATCCAGGGACACAGTTCAGAGACTTTTGTCTAAAGAAGTCCAACCTGAAAGGAAGAACAATTGTTGAATTAGCCCACACTAGTGAGCACTAATGTTAAAACATTACAAAAGATGTTTCCACAGTCACTGTCAGGAACCAATTTTTTCCACATTTTATAGTCCTCCAACTCTTCAGAATGTGGGCCTGGGAAGGCTACATTTAAACAGACAATTCTAGAGCACTGTGTTGAGCAGGACTTTAGACAAGGGTCTGCAAACATTTTCTCTAAAGAACCAGATAGTAAATATTTTAGACTTTGCGGGCCATGTGATCACTGTTGCAAATGCTTAACTCTGTCATTTTAGCACAAAAGCAGCCATAGACAATACGTAAATGAATGAGTGTGGCTGTGTTCCAATAACACTTTATTTACAAAAATAGATGGTGGGCCAGATTTGGCCCTCAGACGGTAGTTTGCTGATCCCTACCTTAGATGAAAGTGTGAAGAGGTAGAAATGCTAAGGAATGAGTCTCTAATGGTGGAATTTCAGGCTGTTTGACAAGTGGGTGAATATCAGTCAGAATCTCACCTTTGCCAACTAGGAGAAGACTATTCAAACTTACTTAAGCCAAAAGGGAATTTTTTTTGTTTGTTTATATAACTGAAAATCCAGCGGTAGGACTGGATTTAGGAGCAGTTCTAAATGACTTTTCTTCTTTCTCATCTTTGAGCTCATATTCTCCTCTGTTGAGGGCATTCTCAATCAGCTTCTCCTCTTGGAGTTGTAAAATGGCTGCCAGCAGCTACCAAGGCTAGATCCTTTCAGATTCACATCTTGTAGAAAGAGCAAAGAATTCCTGGCAGAAGATTGAGATGCACTAAAATTATACTGGCTTTCAGCCAGGTACCTTTTCAGTCTCCATATCTGCCAGGACAAGGCTCTCGTTTTTGCTTTTCTTCTTCAGAAAGGTTGTGATTACTCTTGGGCCTTGTTCTTCCATATACACATTACAATCAGCTTATCAAGCTCCATGAGAAACCTTGCTGGGCTTTTGACTGTATTAAATCTGTAGACCAATTAGGTGAGAATCAACATCTTGGTAATATTAAGTCTTCATATTCATAAATGTGGTATAGATCTCTCTGTTGATTTAGGTTTTCTTTAGTATCTTTTAATAATGATTTATAATTTTCCCTGAAGAGTTCTTAGATATGTTTTGTTAGATTTATTCTTAGATTCTTAATATTTTTTGGTATGACTATAAATGTTGTCTTTATTATTTGTCTGTTGCTGTGTGCTACTCCAAAACTTAGTGACTTAAACAGCAATAAACATTTGTTGTCTCCACAGTTATATGGGTCAGGAATTTGAGAGTATCTTAGTGCTGACTGGAATTTCTCATGAAGTTGCAGTCAAGCTGTCAGCCAGGGCTGCCGTCATCTGAAGGTTCGACTGGAACTAGAGGATCACTTCCAAGTTGGCCACTCACATGACTAGCAAGTTGGTTCTGGTTGGTGGTGGGAGGCCTCAGTTTCTCCCCCATGGGGGCTTCTCCACAGGCTACTTGAGTGTTCTCACAACATGGCAGCTAGCTTTCTTCAGAGTGAGTGATTCGAGACAAAGAGAAACCCAGGAAGAAGTTATCCTTTTTATAACTAATCTCAAAAGTCATATATAGCATCGCTTTCTATTTGTTAAAAGTGAGACACTAGTCTGGCTCATTTTCAAAGGGAGGGGAATTAGGAGCCACATTCTCCGGAAATAAAAAGCACAATCCCCATGGTCTAAGATTTGTTTTGTTTTTGTTTTTTTTTGCAAAGAGATCTCTAAGCTTATACATAAATGGACATTTGCATTTCCCACTTTTACGATATGCTTCCACCAGATATTTGGGTAGGTCCTATTAGAAGAAGAAGATATTGTTTCTTTAATACTGCTCTTACCATGGCCTCGATGGTCTCTGGGTTCCAGCCATACTGAACTGATTCCAGCCTCCTCTAGATTCTCCAGCCTTGCTGTCATTCTTTTGCGCATGCTGTTCTCTCTGCCTGGAACACATTTCGCCTGGCTTACTTCCACTGCAGCCTTCCCTCACCGGAGTCTGGGTAGGATCTGCCTTTACATGCTCCCATCACACCTTATACTTCCACCTTCATAACGCTAATCACGCTATAATGCAATGCTTCTCAAAGTCTGGTCCTTGGGCAACATCAGCATGACCTGCACAGTTGTTAGAAATGCAGATTCTCAGGCCCCAGTCACACCCCTGAATCAGAAACTCTGGGTGGGGCCCTGAAATCTGTGATTTAATAAGCTCTGCAGATAATCCTGATGTGTACTCCGTTTGAGAATACTGCTCGCTCTAATGTCATGGCCTGTTTACTGTTGGGACTCCACACCAGATGTAAGCTCCATGGGGAGGGCTGCCTCTGTCCTACTCACCAATGTGTCTGCCAAGCCCATGGCAGGTGCTCTGTCAGTTCCACTGGGTGGGATCTGAAAGACAAAGGTAAGAAAGAGTGAGGGACCTGGCCAAAGAGAACTGCCATGTGTCTGACTTCCGCCTTCCTGCTTCCACTTTCTTGCACCATCTCCAAAGTCAGTCACACTAGATGCTCCAGCCTTTTTATTTGTTTGCTTGCTTTTTTGCATTGCCCGGGGATTCATTCCAAATAAAATTGCCTCTCAAGAAGCCAGCAGTCCTGGGGCCCTGGGCAGGCACCATTAGCTTGAAGAAGCGCTCTGGGACAAGTCAGACAGCTGGGCTGGGGTGGGTGGTGGCTCTATGTTAGTGATGGGATTGGGCTGAGCTCCGACAAGTCTATGTCCCTTTCTGGGGGCTTCTGACAGCTTGTGGTGCGGCAGGTGCATTGTCTTCTCCACAGGAACCTGCAACACAGCACAGGAAGTCTAATGAGACAGGGCAGAAGCCAGATGACTGTGAGAGCACCAAGGGGACCTGCCAGGGACATGAGGGTAACAACCCAGTGACAATGGTTGCAGCAGCAAAAGGAATTTTAACCATGTTCACTCTGAGTTCTTCTTTCCCTTCTCCTCTCCCCATCCCTACTCATCTTTCACTGTTTCTCTTACTCTCCATGTCTTGATGTGGTACCCATTATATGTGGTCATTTCCAAGTAGGACAATGAACCCAAGTAGAAACTTATTTTTTTCTTTAATTAAAGCAAAACATTCACTGTACAGTTTGGATTATGATTTCTGAGCAACACGCTTCCCCTGTGTGTGTCTGGAGGGGCAGCTTTCCCCCTTTCATTTCCAGACGGGCATTTGTAATGACATTCCTGTCTGTTTCCCATGTGAGTGTGTGGTTATCATGCGCATTCTCCTAGCCGTCCCGTGGTAGCCTGCAGGGTGAGAGGGCTTCCCTCTGTGATTTCTCCTGAAGCAAGTGGAGATTACTGATGTCAATCACTGTAAACAGATAGTGGTGAGGGTGCTCTAGAGTGGTGGGGGTTACAGATAGAGCCTGCCACAGAAAGCCAGGCAGGGCCGCTTCCCCCCAGGGGACCCCAAATGAATGGGAGTAAGCTGAGGGGACCCCAACTGAACGAGAGTAAGCCAGATCCCTTAAGCCCAATTATTGAGTTCAAGAGTCGGCAAGCTATGGCTCCTGGGCCAAATCCAGCCCATTGCCTGTTTTTTAAGTAGAGCTTTATTAGAACACAGTTATGTCCATTCATTTACTTATCGTCTATGGCTGCTTTATCACTATGATGAGAGAGTTAGGTAGTTGTGACAGAGCCTGTCTGGCCCACAAAGGCTGAAATATTTACTAACTGGCCCTTTACAGACAAAGTTGGCAGACTCCTGCTCTGGTGGAATGTTTATTCCCCATTTATTATCCCCAGCCCTGGCCCTAGCACATGTTTAAAGGGTCCAGCCTGATTTCATCTATGCTAATGGGCTTAAAATAGTTACTTTAAAATTTTAACTTAGAAATAATTTCAAACTTACAGAAAAGTTGCAAGAACAAGAAAAATACAAAGAATATCATATATCCTTTACTTGATTCACTTATTAACATGTTATGCCATTTACTTTATTATTTGCACTCACTTCCTCTTTCTATATATTCATATTTTATTTTGTATGTATTATATATAATATTTTTAATCATTTGAGGCTAAGTTCATTCATCAAACCTCTGTACATCTCAATACTTCATGTACATGTACAGGCTTCCTAAGAATGGGGATATTCTCTTTTTTGTAACCAAGTACAGTTTTCAACTTGAGTAAGGTTAATATTGATACAATACTGTGATCTGCTCCACCAACCATATTTCGGTGGATGTCCTTTGTAGCATTTATTTTCCCTCCAGTGTAGCATTCAGGGTGAGGAATTGCATTTACTTGCTATGAACCTTAGGCTTTTGAGATTTGATTCTACTGAGGAACAAAGCACTTCTTTATAGCTCATCTCCCACAAAACTGCAAGGAAAAGGCAACATTTTCTCTGGTCCTTTAGAATTTATACCTGGGGAGCACTTAGAACAGTCTGAGAGAAATTTCTAGATGTAAGTCCATGGAACAGGGCTTCTTGAAAGGCAAGTTCTTACAGCTGCCTGCTCATTCTCTGAATATGGCAGCCACGCCACACATTTGGAGACCATGAGGGTAAGTCAATGACCTCCAGGGAGATGGATTTCTAGCCGAACCTCTCTACCCTCTGGCTGCAAGGAGCCTGAGGAATCACTTTCCATAATGGACCCCAATCCTAAAGAGGAAACGTATGTTAGACCCTTCCACCATCCTGAGAATTTGGAAATGTAGGCATGAATAAAGATCCTAGAACCAAATGTACAGATCTGGAAGCTGCAGATCTGGGGAGGATCAGAGCCTGGTAACTTGTTAAGGATCAACTTCATGACAAATTACAACTAGTTTTATAAATTAAAATGACCATTTGGGGGCCCAGCCCAGTGGTGTAGCAGTTAGGTGCGCGCGCTCCAATGCTGCGGCCTGAGGGTTTGCAGGTTTGGATCCCGGGCGTGCACTGACGCACCGCTTGTCAAGCCATGCTGTGGCGGTGTCCCATATAAAGTAGAGGAAGATGGGCATGGATGTTAGCCCAGGGCCAGTCTTCCTCGGCAAAAAGAGGAGGATTGGCATTGGATGTTAGCTCAGCGCTAGTCTTCCTCACACACGCACAAAAAACAAAAAAACCCTACTATTTAGGGGGCTGGCCTGGTGGTTAAGTTTGTGCACTCCGCTTTGGCAGCCCGGGGTTCGTAGGTTCGGATCCCGGGCGTGGACCTAAGCACCACTTATCAAGCCATGCTGTGGCGGCGACCCATAGAAAGTAGAGGAAGATGGGCATGGCTGTTAGCCCAGGGCCAATCTTCCTCAGCAAAAAGGGGAGGATTGGCAATGGATGTTAGCTCAGGGCTAATCTTCCTCACCAACAAAACAAAACAAAACCAAAAAAATCAGCATTTAAAGCATAATTAGTGATCCTTTTAAAATAAAAAGAGAAAGAAATTTTCATTAGCATAAATGGGTTAAATAAAAATTAATTTATACTAGATGCAATAAAGTTTGATTGGGTATATGTGTAACATACATCTATGTAATCTTGTACAAATAGGTGTATATATAACATACCGTTCATTTAACCATTTACTCATTTTTTCATCAATGGTTTATTGCGGGTCTATTGTGTGCTAAGTGTCGGGAATGGAGAAATGAATCACACATTGCTGGGCAAGCTGGAAAGGGCCATTTTGCTGTATTAAAGAATTTGGATTTATCTTTCAGAAAGTATCATTCTCACTGGCCCTGGCCTGGGCCAAGAAAATGCAGAGTTGAAATTTTGAGCTTTTTGGGAGGGACAGTGCTCTTTTGAAGAACATGATCCCTGGCAACCGTCTGTGACTGAACTGAAAATGCTGGTAAAGGGTTTAAGACTCTAACGATTCTTCCAGAACAACCAGCCTGACAATGAGTAATATGCAGTTTGATGTGAAAATTAGAAAACTGGCAGACGAACCTGCAAGAGGGAAATTGGATTTCCAGAGAGACAAATGGGAGGCCACGCAGCTGAATAGAGTTCATAAGATGCAAACGCAGGCAGGGGAGTTGCAATCCTCCCCCGTTCCCAGAGTGCAAAATAAGTCCCTATTATTTATTTATTTATGGATGAAAAGTGAGAGTTCCATGGTCCTGGTGTTTATTATCAAAATGGATGGATTCAATATCGAGCAATAATGTGTTCAAAATGAAAGCCACATCATTAAATGTCACAGGCATTTATTAACACAGTTTCCTCCTTATTCGAATAAAACAGGCATTATCCCACCAGGTCCCACGTGACTCTTGCGTTTTTTCATCTTGCTTTGGTGGAGTCTCAGTTTCTGGGAGGCAGTGTGGTAGAAAGCAAATCTGGGAAAAGCGGAGATATCCAGGAGAATGTGATGAGGAACGGGAAACGCGTAGATGGTAGCTTTAATAAGGAGGACTCCATCCTCTGAGAGTAGAAATGTGGCCTGTTAAGTTACTGTTCTCTTTTTTTTTCTCTTTAGCTCTCACATCATCTGTCCAATGCGCTCACCCATTCGTTTCCCATCCCATTTCGCCTCTCTCTCGTTTCTCTCTCTCACTGCATATTATTGACATCAAGAAACAGCTTCCGTTCTTGTGAACTGTGACTTCTAACTTGGACACAACAGTTGGTGGGGAAGGTGGCAACCTTCACCTCAGGATCCTTTGAACTGCTCTGTGCCCAGAGCAACTCCGTGCTAAAAAGATGGCACAGTTTTGAATGTCCATGCTCCAATAGAAAGAAACTGACTTGGGAGAAAAAACAAACCCGTTATTACTGCACTGAAACCTCTTTCTGCTCCGGGCAGAGAAGATAAATTACCACCCAAGTGATATAAGTTAGTTTGAATATTTCATTGGATTAAATGCTCACGATGTCTGGAAATCTCTCCTCTTTTAAGTTGCAATTAAAGAATGATTATCAGTCCAATAATAGACACTATCATTTGCATACATTTCATCTCAAGAAACTTCTGAAGTTACGCAATACTCAAGTGGCTAATTGTTCTTCACACTCCTGACATATCAAATTACAGCTCAGATTGGGGAGACCATTGGTGATTCAGATGACTGGCAGGAGCCCAGAAGGAGGGCATTTGAGAGGACTGCAGGAGGGTATGGCCAGCAGGGGCACCAGGGAGCCTTTTAAAGTGGTCCCATGAGGAGGTGAGCTTCGCAAGTTTATTTAAAGCAAGTTTTCTCCATGTTTTGTGTTTCCAAACAACCGGGCACTTCAATGCTGACAAAAATGCCAGTGTTTTTTCTCTTTAATTGCCCCTTTTCATCAAAGACTTAAATTCCTTGAAACATCAGCCTCTAAAGTTGCACTTAATTCCATTTTCCCCACAGAATTCTTATTGAGCAGCTCTCTGGTCTCAGAGGGTGTACTGTGGATGGAATTAATTTTCAATGTTTACTTAGAATATATAATGTCAGAAGATTGATTTTTGAAAGTCCTTCCTGATTTCTTCATAATTCCATGAGACCTTAAGGAAGAATAGATCCCATTTATGTACTCTGAGCCCCTGAGCCCAGCACAGAGTCAGACATGGAGATGATGTGTCATTCTCGTTGAGTAAAACAGTGACTAGTCCATTTCCCATGGTGCCATTCTTCTTACACTTCCTAATATTATCTGCACAGCCATCAGTATACAGGCGCTGAGCTGCATCAGCACAGTGACATGAACGCTCTCCCAGTTAGGCACTTATAGCTTCAAATGAGAGATGTTCCAGATTACCATTTGTAAAGTGGGCTTCCTGCAAGGGTACAAGGGTATGTGAGATAGCATTGTTACTGCACAAAATTGGGGTTCTCTTGCCTGATGTGCATAAAAAAAGCCAATTATTATGGCATCAGCTTGTGGGAAAAGAAAACAGCTTTATTGGTAGATTGATCTGCAAGGAGACAGGGACATATGCTCTCATACCTGTCTCCTGGATCCAGGGCTTAGGGCAAAATTTATGAGATGAAGAGCTGGGCAATCTGAAGTGTGGAGATAGATGACTGGATGTAAGGAGAAGTGAGGTAATTGATGATCTCCGCAAGCACAGTCAAGCTTCATGGCTCTTCATAGGATGCATGCTCACCAAATGGTGGCATTACTATGATCTGAGGGTGGAGTTTTTATCTCCTTGACATCAAAAAAGTTCCTTACTTAGCATTTGTGCAGACTCAGTTGATGGATTGGTGGTCTCAACCAGCCTGAACTGTACAAGGGGTGTCAGTTCCTGAAAAACCACTCTTAATTACTCTCTTGATAAGATGGGGTCAGTTGAACTGGTCCTGGAGGGCCCATGGTTATAGCATTAGAGGTCATCCTTGTCATGCAGTCACCTCTGTGGCATAGAAAGTGTCTCCAAACGTTCTGTGTGTAACTCCAGACTTTTAAGCCTCCCTTAGATTGTCTCCATGTGACTGTATGTGGCCAATGGACTGTGAGAGAAAGTGGCATGTGTCATTTCTCAGCACAGGCCATTGAGACCCATTGTCCCCAACTTCAACCTTTTCTGGCTTTTCCATGGTGACCTTGGAGACCATAGTTCTAGATGGTTCCATTCTAACATGATGGAGACTTCAACAGCCTGCATTCCCAGGTGAGTGTAGAGCAGTTTCCCCACCTATGACATTACAATTATGAGAGGAAAATTAATCTTCATTGTGTTAAGTCACTGAGATAGAGTTAATTTGTTACTGTAGCATAGCAAATTCTGACAAATACATCCCCAGCAGATTTCCCCTTCCATCTCATTGGCCAAACTGAAGTTATAAGGTCACCCATAGCTGCACGGAAGGCTGGGGAAAATGGGACAAGGATTGCTAATTTCACTTAAATGAGTCATGGTCTACCCCCTGGGACTCTTTTGCCCCAGAAAAAAGTTGGGGTTCTGTTCCAAGGAAGAAGTAAGAAAGACTTTGGGGAGGTACTCTCAGTGCCTGCCAAATCTCCAGACACTATTCAGGCTAAACAAGGAAGAAGCGAAAGCCAAAAAGGCAGAGGTGGATATTCAGGTATTTCTGTAATTCCACACCTCAGACTAAGTGTCCCAGAAATGTCTGATCCCAAGTGGCTCTTTCTTCTCTGAGCTGTCAAGATGCCTGGTTAAGTGACTGTTAAACAGCCTCTGCCTCCTACATCCTGCCTTCCACCGCCCAAAAGGCTGCCCTTGAGTTAGGGAGGGAAGTGATCCCCACTATCCCTTTGCTAAATCTCTCAGAGAGGTTATGAGGCTGAACAGATTTGTGTTTGAAAAGGGCTTTGAGGCTCTGGTCTGAAAGGTACCACAGAAGTGCAAATGCCTGCAAGTCATCGCTGGCTGAATGGAACAGGAGCTGAATTGCTTTAAACTGGAATTTCAGGGCCTGTGGCTGGTGTCTGGGAGTCACACAATGGTTTTCTGAAAGCACTTTCTCTTCTGTAGAGACTGCTATTTGTTCCTTCAGTTTCTTACCCAAGTTAACCCTCAGTGTTCTCCTCACCTGTCTTCTTCTGGAGAAAGGTCTCCTGCTGGAGGAGGCAAAACTGCAAATTGTTCAAAGTATGGCTCTTGGAACTTTTATCACCTCTTTCCCTGGCCTTCTCTAGTATTCACGCCTTCTACCACTCAACAGTCCTCCCCACCTCAGGCCCTTCCAGTTGGGAGAAATTGAACCCCCATCAGCTAGGTCCAGGGCTTGGCCCCACGGTGGAGGTCGGGGTGGGGTTCTGAGGATAATGATCTGACCTACCTCAACAAGCTACCCAGAGGGGTGTTAAAAGTGCATCTTCCCAGGCCCAACCCAGACCTACTGATGCAGGATCTTCAAGGGTGAGTTTCAGGGGTCTGCGTTTTTCTAAGCACATGAGTGTTTGCCAGAGAGCAAGCTCAATAAAAATTCCTTAAATGATGAATGAATTGGGAAACGCTCATAATGCAAGATCCTGTGCTAAGTGTCTTCCCTGTAAGTTCTCATTTTATCTTCCCCAAACCCTAGGAGGTAGCTATAATTCTCAGCATTCCTCCATTTTCTAGATGAGGAATCTTGGCCCAGAAGCTCAGCCAGGATTGGGACCCAGGTTCTTTACTAGCATCTTAGCATGATTGAGTTGTCTGTTTCTTCTCCCTGAGGATTAACATTTTTAAAAGGATTTCAGAGCAAGAACCCAGTGGAATGGATCTCCAATGGTGATGTTTCTGGCAGCAGAACTGGTAGGAGGCTATTACCCAATGCCGAAGTGTCAGGAAGAGTTAAATCTTTTTTTGACAATTCAATAGCCCCCTTTGGGTTTGCCCAAATGGCACCTGTTGATGAAGTCAATAGAGCTTACAATTTAGTTTCATCTGCCTGCAAATAATCTCTCTCATTAGGGGGTGGAATGATTTTGGGATTCTCCCAGCCATGCAGTTTCACTTTGTACAGGGGCAATGCATAAGCACAGTCACTGTTTTCTGCAGAAAGAGAGGGAGAGTCACCCCCTGACCGCTTGTAATAAGGAAGCGAGTGTCTGAGTAAGGAGACACGGGGGAGCCACTGAGTGGGGGTGAGAAGGGGTCAGGCTGTACACAGGGTTCCTAAGAGATAGCTCTGTCTTTTCCCTCTGTGAGCTGCCAGCTGTCCACTTACAGGCTAATCATCCTGTTCCACAGAATTTGAATGCCTCCATTATCCAAATGACGAGGAAGTGGCTTTTTCATCTATTAGTGATGAACTCACAGCATGGGCATGAGGGACTCTGTCTGTTCTCAATTCTGAGCTAATAGGACCCTTTGGTTCAATAATAAAGGTGATGATGATAATAACACCAGTAATATCAGCGCTATAGTGGTTAACATTTGCTTGCTACTATACTAGGTGCATTGCATACATTTCTTGATTTAGTTCTCACAACAGTTCTGTGAGGTAGGAATCACATGCCCATTTTATAGACGAGGAAACTGAGACTGGGCTAGAAGAGGTAACTGTCTAATGTCACTCAGCAGGTAAAAGACAGAGCCAGGACTGAAACCCAAGTTTGTCTGACTTCCAGTGTGTACCTTTTCCACCACTCACTTGTCACTCATCCTCCAACTGTGTTTCAGTAATGAAATAAAGACTGCATGTTCCAATTATTCTCTGTGGATCAGGACAATATCCATGACAACCGAAAAACACTGCACACTGTGTCCGGAGTGTTGAGGGTATTTAGACCCTCCCCTCCTCGCTCCCTAGGAAATTCCTTGGAGGAACTGGTCGGACAGGGTACTGTTGGAGATTTCATTTTCTTTTATGAGTTATCGGTGATAGAGTGTACGTGTGTGTTTGCATGTTCTGGCAATACTGGTGTCTGACGTGTGACCTGCTTTTTATTAAAGTTATAGCTTTTTCAGGGAGTTAGGGTTGTTACTGGTGCTTTGGGAGAGCAGGTGTCAAAGTTGGACTCACTCTGGTATGCGGAAGGTGATTTCAAGTTCTTTGCCCGGGAGATGTATATGCTAATAGGAAAAATGCTCTTTCTTCTCTTCAGGCCAAGTTCTGAAAGATTATACTAGCTCTGTGGATTGCATAAGGAAAATAAAAGAACAGACATGGCCTGGGAGGCAGAGTTAAAAAGGAAGAGAGAATAATGTCGCTGAAGAAGGTTCACAAAAGGAAGGTAGTGTTTCTTCCTGCAGTGCTGTGGAGCACATGTGACATGGGGCAAACTAGTGAATGCCAGTACACTTTACTGAATGAATAAATTGTGGTGTTGAATTCAACAGGTTATTAGAGCCTAAAGCTATGGAAAAATTCAAGTCGTATACATAACTTCCTTTTCTCTAACTTTGTGTTGAATAAGAACCTTCTAATGGTACAAGACAGGCCTGTCTCCAGGTCATACTGTACAGTGGATATTCGTCATAATTATGGTCACCCTACATCTTTTGGACTCCCATCTTACATTGTGGTGATTTTTCTCATTGAGATTTACACCTTTCAACAGTAGAGGCAAGAAAACTCGCATTCCAAGCCATACTTGAGGCTAAAGGCCAGACATGTGAGTCAGGGTCCACCAGGGAAAGGGGCTACATAAAGACGAAGGTCACCTTCAGAATCCACTTTTCCAGAGATAGTGACAGGAAGTGATTGGCCTTTCAGGAGTCATAGTAGCAGCAAAGCTCCTAACAGTAAAATCCTGTGGTCGGCTCAGGATATCACGCCCAGTGTCTTATACCCTGTGTCCACCAGGTGAGCTGTGATGCTGCATCCACAATGTCTGTGAGTGGTCCAGTAGTGGCATTTGGGTTTTCTTCTTGGCTGTAGAGTCTCTGGGCTTGATTCACAGGCTCTATGTTTCTGAAAATTCTGTGAGTTTCACAATAGCTGTAATTAGTTTCCTTTTTGCTCAGCTAGCTAGAGTTGGTTCTGTTGTTTGCAACTGAAAATCCTGATGTACTTGGGTAGACATTTCTGTTTCTTACTGTGAATTAATAAATGGTGCTCTGGTTTTCCTGATTCTAGCCTACTCTGGGACACTGACTAGATCCAAGTTTCTGAGTCTGCAAGGCAGAAGTGTCAAGCCTTGGACCCTGGACAGTGGTAGATTTTCCAAGGTAAATGCCACTGGGGACATGTCTGCATGATCATCTGACTTTCTTCAGGTAGCACTCTCAGCATTGTTGTATTTTACATTTATTCTCCTTTTACAACCTGTATTAGTTATGGTTCTCTAGAGAAACAGAACCAACAGGATTTATATAGATATATACAAACAGATTTATTATGTGGGATCGGCTCACATGATTATGGAGGCTGAGAAGTCCCACAATCTGCTCTCTGCAAGCTGGGGGCTCAGGAAAGCCAGTGGTGTAGTTCCAGTCCAAACCAAAGGGCCTGAGAACCAGGGAAGCCAATGGTGTAAGTCCCAGTCTGAGTCCAAAGGCCAAAGAACTAGGGGGCCACTGGTATAAGTACTGGTCTGAGTCGAAAGCCTAAGAACCGGGAGAACCAATGTCCAAGGACTGGAGAAGATGGATGTACCAGCTCAGCGAGAGCAAATTCACCCTTCCTCTGCTTTTTTTGTTCTATTCAGGCCCTCAACAGATTGGATGACACCCATCCACATTGGTGAGGGTGATCTTCTTTACTCAGTCTACCAATTCGAGTGCTGATCTCTTCTGGAAACACTCTCACAGACAGATCCAGAAATAACATTTTACCGGTTATCTGGGCATCCCTTAGCCCAGTCAAATTGGCACATAAAATTAACCATCACATAACCTCATCATGTAGTTCCTAGAATTTAGAGGGCCACACTTTGGTAGGAATCATATTGGTCTCTGTTTCTATCTTCTCGGCTTTCACAGTGCTCTGATAGCTTCATCACCCTATTCAGGAACCTGTTGTCCAGACCTTGGACTCAGGCATACAAGGCTTTCCACATTATGGCTCCACTTTCCAGCTGTACTCCCCACACTCTAACATTACTACCAAATTTCAATGTTTGCTTTTCGCTTTGATTTTTTTTTTTTTAACTCTGGCCATTGATCATGCTATTCTCTCTGCTTGCAGAAATCTGTCCTACATCTCTATTTACTAGAATCTTATCTATCATTCAAGACTTCATTCAGATTCCATTTCTTCAATGAAACTCTTCTAATGACGGTGCAGAAATATTTGCTTCATCATCTGAAATCTTCTCTGCCATTGAGAGCATTTATTCCCCCATGCTTTGTAAAAGAATTAGTTTGTCTATTTAGACATCTTCCCAACTATATTGTGGATGTCTTGAGGACAGGACCCTGTCTTACCGTTCATTTTGTTTTTCTTCTTTTATCACTAAATATTGAGACTTGGATATGGCAGATGCCAACCCAGTCAATGAATAAATAAATTAATTAGTGAAGTGCTCACAGTAGATACACTACCTGTCAAAACAGAAAAAAAAAAATTCCTTTTGGAGATATCTGGAAATTTTGCTACAGCTCCAAGATTGGGGTGTTCTTGTGTTAAAAGGGCCACTTTGGGGCCATAACTCTTTATCAGTGCAACTTATAAACCTAGAGACACATGCATTTATAGTGTTGGACGAATGTCGTGTTCGAGACATGTTCAAGACACAGTCCAATGCTAAATTGTGGGTAAGAGAAAGGTTTGTCCTTCCTTTAACATGTACCTTCATAGGCAGACTCAGTAGTGGGTTGGGGTCTCTTCACAAGAGTTGGAAGAACAGAGGTCTTGAGAGTCCAAAGTCCTGGTTTCTCTAGTCTTGGTTCTGCTTCAAACTAGATGAATGACCTTAGGCAAGCCATTTATCCTTTCTGGGCCATGGTTTTCTCGTCTGAAAATTGGGTCATGATAATGTCTCTGCCTCATTTGATTGCTGAGAGGCCAAATAAGGTATGAAGGTCTTGGAAATAAAGGAAAAGTGGTGGGGATAGAGAGTAGTGAGAAGGAGAGAGAGAAAGAGAGTAATAAGAAGCAGGGAGTAAGTATGGCGGGATAGAGACTGGTATAATAGAACCAGAAACTGGCTTAGGGGGTGCTCCTCCATCTGAAAGACCCCAGGGAGTCTTTCTGAAAGTGTTTCACAGGGCTGTAGCAGAGACCAGTATTTACCAAAATTTCATTCTCCCCTCTTCTTCATTATCAGAACCTCTGTGTTCTTAGGGGGAGCCATCTTGGAAAGAGCACGTGTTTTTTCACGTGTCGCTCTCCTCTCAAGCCTGGGTCTGGGGCCTAGGAAAGCACTAGCATATTGTAGGATTTTGGCACAACTTGGAGAATTGGTGCTGTCGAAAGAGCAATTGTGAATTTCCTTGTGAAAAATCAGTTTGAAACACAGCTTAAATAAATAACATGAGACTGGGGACTCTTTATGTAGGGTATGAAAAGATCTCTTTTAACCTGTTATCTGCTGGGGAAAGTCTTCCCTCCCTCCCTCCTTCCCTCCCTCCCTTCCTTTCTTCCTTCCTTCCTTCCTTCCTTCCTTTCTTCCTTCCTTCCTTCCTTCCCTCCTTCCTTAATATAGTCATGGGGTCAGCGTTGTTAAGTAGCAGAGAGCAATGCTAGGATTTTCTAAAAGTCTTATTGTAACAAGAATCTGAGTTTACCCAATGAACCCAGGCCAGCACATTTTTACCTACACTCTTACCTATGATCATCGCTGCTGCAGCCTCCACTTCTTCATTGTGGTGATGGGTTTTTATCATGCTGCTTCCCAAATGAGGAAAGACCTTAAAACAGCCAGGGACAGTCTCATCCCTGTGGTCCTGCTTTGTACCAGCCAGGCCAGGAACAGGGCGGGACATTTCCTCCTCATTATCACCTCATTCAGTTTCCCTTGTCTGAGTAGGGTCAGCGAGGTGGGGCTTGAGCCCAGTGCAGGAAGTGAAGTGCTAATGAGGAGAAAGTGCTCAAGCCTGGATCCTGCCCTCTCACTCAAGCCCCATTGAAAATGGAAACACCATGAGATCATCTTTCTTCTCACTGCTAAGTTTGAATGAATTTTAATGCTGCTATTTTCTGGAGTAAGTAGTATGTAGACGGCTTTAGTTCTAAGCGATGAACTGTCCCACAGACAGGGAAATTAATCAAATATTAGGTTGGTTTAGAAGATTCTTATCTCTATACGAAAAGAAAGACATAATTTGTGTCTTGGGAAATGTTTTAGAGAACAAGGTGTTGCAATTAATCTGGTATATAAACCAAATTTCTATTTAACAAACATTGTTGGAGCACCTGCTATGTGTTAAGCTTTGGGATAGGTGGTAAGAAAACAATAAATATATGACATTGACTGAGTGCTTTCTTTAAGATAGGAACTGTGAGCTAAGAGCCTTTGTGATGGTTTTATACTTTGTTGACTTAGCTAAACTGGAACTATGGTTCCCAGATTTCCTTCCGGGTGTGGTTCTGGGTTAGGGTCGACTATAAGAGAAATTTGCATGAGATTTGGAGGGCAGAATTGAAGCAACAGCGGGTGTGCTCTGGAGGTCGGGGCAGGGCGCCAGGAGCTGCTGCAGCTCATGCATGTCACCACTGATCTGCCAGCCGCCTTGCCGGCATGGGTTGGCAGCTGAGCCTGCAGATTACCTGGTACCTGCAGAATCTCGTCCTTCAGCCTCCTGAACCGGATGTATATGCATCTTTGTGGTGAGGGAACTGCATCTTTGAGCTAGAGGTGATGAGAGACACATGTGAGTTTAGTTTGTCCTGTGGGTTCAGGTTTGTCCCTATGGTTCCAAGTTTTCCTCTCTCTCGCTCCACTTTAGGTCCAGCTTTTCTGATTGCTGGCCCTGCTGGCCCTCAGCGACTCCAGCCCCACCTCTGGATAGAGAGCCAACAGCCTTCCACAGGCTGCTTCACCAGCTTCTTTTTGTGGTCCCTGTTAGTGACCTTTCTCTGATCCTCCACCTCTCCCCTCTGGACTTGTACTTCACTGGTTTCGCCCATAGTCGTATAAGGTCTAATCTGTATAATCAATCCTTTATTCTATATCTCTCATGTGACATTGGTTTTGGGACTGGCAGAGGCTTGAAGGGTCTCAAGGAAACTAGTCGTGGAGGTTTGAAGGATAGTTGATATTGGAGGATGGAGAAAAGGCAACCCATGGGAGGCAGTGGTGAGAAGTTTGGCAGCACTATTGTCTGCACTAATTTGAAAATAGAAAATACACCTAATGAACCGCCAGATTTGGTTAAGGAGATTTCCAGGAAGAATAATGAATGTACCGACTGGTTTCTTTTAGCAGTGTATGATGAGGAAGAGATAGAAAGAGATGAGCTTTAAAGGGAACTGTTAGGTTGTTTTTATTTTTTTTTGTGAGGAAGATCAACCCTGAGCTAACATCCGTGCTAATCCTCCTCTTTTTGCTGAGGAAGACCGGCTCTGAGCTAAAAATCTATTGCCAGTCCTCCTTTTTTTTCCCCTCAAAGCCCCAGTAGATAGTTGTATGTCATAGTTGCACATCCTTCTAGTTGCTGTATGTGGGACGCGGCCTCAGCATGGCCGGAGAAGCAGTGCGTCGATACGCGCCCGGGATCCGAACCTGGGCTGCCAGTAGCGGAGCGCGCGCACTTAACCGCTAAGCCACGGGGCCGGCCCTGAAAATAGAAAATACACCTAATGAGCTGCCAGATTTGGTTAAGGAGATTTCCAGGAAGAATATTGAATGTACCGACTGGTTTCTTTTAGCAATGTATGATGAGGAGAGAGAGAAAGAGATAAGCTTTAAAGGGAACTGTTAGGTTTTTCAGCAGAATTTAGAAGAAATATAGAGGGCCCAAGCAGAAGCCAGCAAAAGGACCTCAAAGTAAAAAATGGCATCATGGAAAAGAGCAAAGTCAGGGCAGTAAAACATCATCTTAGGGTAAAAATGAAGTCAGGGGTGTGACAGTAAAATCTGGTATTAAGAAACCTGTTGTTAAAAACCTGAAGTACTTAAGGGTGTGTCTTGTAGACCTCAAGTTGATAATAGCACTTCTTAGAATCTTAATGATGTACCTTTTTGATGTTCTTGGCTTGACAACAGAGCTTTGAAGGCTCTTCAGGGCCTTGCCCCACAGCAGCCTGGCACAAAGTAGAAAAGGGCTTATCTCAGAAAGAAATCGGGATGTGGCATTTGCCCAAAAGAGTGGAATATAATTTGATATATAAAAAACATATAAATTTTTAATGGAATTGTATTAACTTAAACTGAAATGAAAAGAGATAATTCAAAATGAAGGGAGGCCTCTAGGTCTTTAAACTTCTGCAGGCAGGGAATAGGCTGAGGAAGTTATTCAACGGTAAATGCAAGCCATTTCTGATGAAAAAGGAAGGCTGACTCAGAGTGTGGAGCTGAGGCCTCCAGAGGGCAGAGCCAAGAGCCGCCTTTATGCCTGCATCTCTACCTGATGGCTTTTTCCAGTAACTTGGAGCTTACTCGGCCCATTCAGGAGAGCCAAGGTGTGCCATAGACTTAATGCCCCCAAGGATAGCCCTCAAATAATGAGGAACAGGAATCAGTGGATAAATATTCCAGCTTCCATGTTCCTTTGTAAGCATATTCTTCATGGTTCCCCAGGGCCTTCCCAGTGGGGATGAGCCACAGTTGTCAACAGTAATAACCTATTCATTAACATATCTTCTTGGCTTTTCTCATTTTACTATCTCACTTTCACCATTCGTTTATTTATGCTTCCTGGGATCATCCCCGAAATAAACCACTTGCACCCGATTCTTGTCTCAGGTCTTGCTTTTGGAGGAATCCAAATTAAGACCAGGAAGAAATAATTACCTCTGAGTGGGAATATCTGAGGTCATGTTTGAGCAGGGTTCTTTTTTTTTTTTTTTCTGTGAGGAAGATCAGCCCTCAGCTAACATCCATGCCACTCCTCTTCTTCTTTTGCTGAGGAAGACCGGCCCTGGGCTAACATCTGTGCCCATCTTCCTCCACTTTATTTTTATTTATTTATTTTTTTGTGAGGAAGATCGGCCCTGAGCTAACACCTGCCAATCCTCCTCTTTTTGCTGAGGAAGACTGGCCATGGGCTAACATCCATGCCCATCTTCCTCCACTTTATATGGGACGCCGCCACAACAGGGCCTGACAAGCGGTGCTTCGCTTCGCGCCCGGGATCCGAACCTATGAACTCCAGACCACCCCAGCGGAGCATGTGCACTCAACCGCTTGCGCCACCGGGCCAGCCCTCTTCCTCCACTTTATATGGGATGCCGCCACAGCGTGGCTTGACAATCGATGCGTCGGTGCGCGCCCAGGATCCGAACCCGGGCCACCAGCAGCGGAGCACGCGCACCTAACCACTATGCCACGGGGCCGGCCTCTGAGCAGGGTTCTTAAGGATTAATGTAGCAGGCCAGCAGGATGGGTGGGCATTGCTGGGGGAGTGGCAGCATGTGTCAATGCCTGGAGGTAAGAAATGGGGTGCTGAATTTTGGGAATTGTTAGTAGTTTGTATTGCTGGCCAATACAAATCCTTTGTGTGGAATAGAAAAATGTGCCCCTCTCTGGGCGAATGCAGCTTGATGAGCACATAACACGTTTGACTGAATTAGAAAAAGGTGCACAGGGGGAAATGGGCACCTTTTCCCCAAGAAGATGCGGCTTGTCACCAGAGATCAAGCTTTGGCAAGTAGATTGGGCTGGATTTCAGCCTCCTCTGGACCCTTGACTGAGTTCCCTTGTGCAGGGTGAGGAGATGAGATTGGGCAGGTAGGCAGAGCTGTTGTGAGATGGGCATATGGGTCGTGCTAAGAGAGGTATCCTGTAGGTAAAGCGTGCTGTTAAAATGTCTTAAGTGGAAGGCTGACATCATTAGATTTGTGTTTTAAGAAGCTTACTTTGTCTGCAGCAGGTGGAGGGGCTTATGGTTGGGGTCCACACTGAAGGCAATGATGATGAGGCCTTGAAATAAGCAATGTCTTTGGGGATGGGAAGGAATGGACATATTTTCTAGAAATGGGGAAGGAAGAGTGGGTGGGCATTGATGACAGACGGGTCAGGGATAGAGTTGCTGTAGAGGTAAATATGGCAGACATTTTGAGAAAATGGTGGTCACTCAAAATTCTGCCTGGTCGCTACATTCCCCAGCCCCCTTGCAGTTAGGTGGGGACTGGTGGCGAATTCTACCTCATGGGCTGTAGTTAGAAGTGACATATGAAATATATATCAGCCCTCTGCTGATCCACGATGGACAGCATAACATATGCTATTCTGAGTCATCAGGAGGCCTCAAGGGTGATGTCTAGTTTCTGACTGAGATGACTGGGTGAATGGGTAGGTCACCAAGGTATCTTGGAATGGAGGGGTGCTGTGTCAAGACAAGAGAGATATATTTTCGGGTCGCTGATGGAGAGAATTGTCAGTGACTTTTCTGGAAATAAAAGCATCAGGATAACAGCAACAGAAACTGGTCATTGCACTGGATTCACTGAACATCTACTGAGTGTCTTGGCCTATGCTGGTGCTGTGAGGGAAACAGGAGTGATGCAGGACATAGCCTTTGCCTCCTGTGGACTCACAGACAAATTGGCGAGATGAGGCAATACAGAAGAGTCAAATAAGCCAGGCAAGTAAGTGGCCAAAAGAGGGAGAAAGACAGCCACTGCCATGGGATCCAGGAAGGAGGGAATGAGTGGAAGATCTAAGTTTAATGTTCCTCCAGTTGGAATGAAGAGGCGGGGACCCACTGGGACACACTATACCACAATAGGAAAACTAAGCTTAATATACATGTGTCTACAGGCCTCTAGAAAACTCACAGGGAAACATAAAATAGAGCCTAAGCCTGATGCATATTTGTGCCAGTGAAGATAATTGGAATGAACATGAATCCCACATCAATAGCGGGGCGGATTTTTCATGGCCAGACCAGCCGTTTTAAATTTCCTCCTCATCATCTGTTCTATCTCCCCAAAGATGGACTCCTGGATATTCATGTGATAAATACCTCCACGGGCTGGTGGTAGAAAGGGATACAAGCGCTGGGGGATGCTGAATGGCTTAGAAAGGAGAATTACTATTTTTTTAATGCTTCGTTTATTCCTACTTCCCATCATCAACCCTTCCCACCAAAGGAGCATATGCATTACACAACACACACACACACACACACACACACACACTCACTTACACCCTACACCCTCCAATTCCCAGTTCAGGCACACAGAGCTCTGGCCACAAGCGCACAGAGAGCAACGTCTTGAATTCCCTCACTAACGTTACGGATTGCTTTATAGGAAGGCATGAAAAGGCAGATTCTCCCTATAGGGGCATGTTTGCTAATCAGATGTTAGTGGAAGAACCTCCAGGGTTTGTAATCTATGTGCTTATTTTATTTAACGCCTGGATGTATGGCTGGATCAGTGCTAAATTTCCTCACTTGGGTCGTCTCTGAGCCTCCTCCCCACTCCTGCAAACATCCAAACGTCCGGCTCCCCAGTGCTAGGGAGGCTATTAAATTAGCTTAGACAGCAGGTGGGCACTAAAGAAATTGGAAAACAACAGCTGATCTAAGTCACAGTGCACTGTGGACTCCTTGAGGGGGATGTGAGATGTAGACTCTATCATGAGAATCCATTCAGCAAGGGACCATCTCCCCCTCCACGGCCTCAGACACGCCAGCTCCAGCCACTTATGAGTGGAAGAAAGAGCAGTGCTGGGCTCCCATAGCACTGTCTTCGGCGTCATCTCTACATGGAGTCGTCCAGCCTCTACAGGCTGTCTTGGGCAGTGTGTGCAGGTGTTGGGGGAGTGGATATGGAGTGATGAGCCTGCCTCATACTAGCATCAAAATCAAGGAGCTCCCAGGCTACAAAAGTGTAGATGGACCGAGAGAGAATGGGAGCAAGGAAATAACACAAGAGCCAACATTTGTTGAGTATCCACCCATGTGCCAGGCTCTGTGCTTTACCCGCGATGTTTACATGTAATGTTTCAGTTAGTTTTCCTAACAAGCCTATGATGTAGGCACTATTGTTTACATGCAGCTTACAGAGGAGGAGGCTGAGGCACAGAGAAGAAGCAACGGAGCCAGCATTTTACCCTCAGCAATCTCGCTCCAGACCATGTACTCTTCACTACTGCATCAGCAGACAGCAAAGATAGAGAGTGGGTAGCAGAAAATGGAAAAGTGTCTAGAGTGGGCAATTGCTAATGGGCAGGGATAAACCATACCCTAGTCCCTGGGAAAATATGAAAGCAGGACCTAGAAAGTTCAGTGGACCTGAGAGAAGGGAACTGTTACTGCCTTTGGGTCTTTGACTCACTTTGGGACATGATGTAGGTAAGGGCTAGCTGGATCTGCAGAAATGACTCCGCCGTTAAGCTTTCGGCCTACTGAAGATCGATTCCTTGGATTAGTGGGGGTGGGGAGAGGAGATAATTTTCTGTCTTCAGAATGGCTGGCCTGGAATAGATGAACCTGAACTAGCAGCTGGAGCAGCACAGGGGGCAGTGGTGGTGGCCACAGAGAGCCTGGTCCAGTTATTGTCCTTGTCATCACTGCCCTTCCTATGGATGTCAAGTTCCTGGTAATAAATACGGTAATCCTAGTAAAGCCACCACGTATATAGTGCTTTATTAGATGCCGGGCACTGTTCTAAGTGCTTTGCCATATATGCCACTTAATCCTGACAGTAACCCTATGAGGTAGGTGTTGTTATAATTTCCTCTTTATAGATGAGGAACCTGAGGCACAGGGTGGTTAAGTGACTTACCCAAAGTCACCAAGCTAGAGAGAGGCAGAGCTAGGTTTTGACTCAGGCAGTCTGGCCCCAGAGTCAAGCCACCTTCAGGGGCTTGCCATCTGAGAGATGTCACATCTCTCAGACATCGGTGAATGTGAAGAAGTCCTTGCACCAGCTAAAGAGTTATTCACGTGAGCAGAGGAGAAGAAATGTTATTCTGCATTTAAGTCAAGGAGAATAACATTGCTGGAGCTGGACGTGACACATGAATGAGGGGCTGTGGCTGGAGCTTTCTGTGGTCCCTGGGGGATCTGTATATGTGAGTAATCTCTACTTTCTGGAACAGTCTGGTTCCTTTCAAGATTCTCCTTTGGTCGTTGTCAGAGGAAATAACTCCCTTTAGGCCAAAGGGGCAGCAGATGTTGCCAATTTGGAGGAGTGGCACAATTAAGTAAATACACCACCTTGCTGCCCGACTCTAAGCCTACAACCTCTGTTCTCTGTCCTGCTGGAGAATTCATTAACGGAAATCTGAGAGGCCCAATTGCCAAGAGGCCCCCCCTGGTCTGTGCCATGGGAGGTGCAGGGCTCACCCCTACAGGAGAGGAGGGCCCAGCATTGCATTGTAGGGACCCTGCTGCACCAGGGAAATAAAAAAGAGTGTGTGAAGCCAAGAGTCTCCTTGTGCGGAGAGGAGAGGGGCAGGTTAATCCACCCAGAGCTTAGGACAACCTCACTCTAGGTGGAAAGATATCATTCAGTCAATATCTATGAAAAAGAAAGGGAACTAATGCTTATCAAATGTCCCTTTTATGTCAGGAACTGTTCATATATTGTCTCATCCAATCTTCTCACCTTCTATGTGAGGTTGGTGGTATTTTGTTGTTCCCTTTTTATAGCTAAGGAAACCAGAGCTCAGAGAGGTTAAGAAACATACCAAGGATGGGCAGAGCCAGGATTTGAGACCAGCTGGGATTTGGCCTTTAGAGCCCACTGATGACTGTGGAAGCTAAGCCAGCACACCCTACTGCTTTGTGCAGGTACACCAGTGCAACCTACTGCTCTGTGCAGGTAAACCAGCACAGCCCACTGTTCTCTGCACGTAGATAGCATACCCCACTGATCTCGGCAGGTACCTGAAAGTTATCAGGCATGGTGTTCTAACTGGTGGACAGGATTTTACGGGGTAGGATACAGCAGAGAGAAACCAAAACGTTCACTTTGCAACGTGAACGTTATGGGGAGAGTTGAAAGCACCCTGCAGGGATTTGGTTCAGGATAGAGAAGCATAGAGAGCCCCTTCCATAACAGCCTTAAGGATTAGAAAGTTTCCTTGGTGGCACTTTAAAGATGTATCTGTCCTGAGAATAGGAGATGAGGGACATCCCGAGCATATTTAGGTCAGGGTCTAAAGGGAAAATTCCTTTTTTACCAAAAAGAGAATTACACTCTGGAGATTGTATCATCTCCTTCCTTGAGTCCTTTAAGTAAAAGGAAAATGCCTATTAGTGAAGCAGGGTGGATACTGAGGGGCAGTGAACCCAGCTGGGCTTCCCAATCCCAGCGGTGAGCTGTGTGAAATACAGACTGCTGGGCTCCATCTCAGACTTACTTAGATCTGGAGGAGCGCCCAGGCATCTGGGTAATGAGCTCCAATGTAATTTTGACTACCGGAGACTGACGTCCACTGCCGGAAGTTTTAAACCTGCTCTGAAGCTATAATTTCCAGGTGAGTGTGGAGTTCTTCAAAGCCACTTCCAGTCAACCAGTCAGGCAGTCTGCTAATTAGGTTTTCTTAACCCGGAGTTTGTTGTGGCTTCAATGTCCCCTGGAGTCTCATAAAATTTGGAGGTGCAATTCTGCGTGTGTGTGTGTTTGTGTGCAGAGAGGGTCCATTATATTCATCAGATTCACAGAGAGATCCGTGATTAAAACAGTTTAAGAACCTCCACAGTATATGTTTTGGCAAATGTTCTGAGCCCATTTAAGATCCTTACAAGAAAAGGAGGCTTATTGATAACAGACATATTTTTTGTTGTGTGTGTGTTTATATGTGTGCTTGTATATTGGTGTGTTGGTGGAGTACAAAATGATATTACCCAGAGAATCCACTCAAGGTGTTCACAACACTTAGCTCAAATGACTTAATAAAAATTATATCCAGAAAAAACCCCCAAACAATCCATTTAGAAAATGAGCAAAAGACATGAACAGACATTTCACCAAAGAAGATACACAGATGGCAATAAGCACATGAAAAGATATTCAGGATCATTAGCCATTAGAGAAATGCAAATTAAAACCACAGTGAGACATCACTACACACCTATCATACTGGCTAAAAAGAAAAGTAGTGACTGGTGAGGATGCAGAGGAACTGGATCACTAATACGTTGCTGGTGGGAATGTAAAATGGTAGAGCCATTCTGGAAAACTGCTTAGCAATTTTTTATGCAACTAAACATGTAACTACCATACAATGTAGCAATTACACTTTTGTGCATTTATCCCAGAGAAATTATAACTTATGTTCACACAAAAATCTGTACATGAGTGTTAATGGTAGCTTTATTCATAATAGCCAATAACTAGAAATAACCACATGCCCTTCAATAGGTGAATGGTTAAACAAATTGTGGTATGTCCTTATAATGGAATCTTACTCAGCAATAAAAAGAATGAACTATTGATAAATCTCCAGGGAATTTTGTCAAGTGAAGAAAGCTAATTTTATAGGTTACATACTGTATGCTTCCATGTATATAACATTCTTGAAATGACAAAATTATAGAAATGGGGAACAGATTAGTGGTTGGTTGCCAGGGGTTAAGGAGGGGTCCGGGATGAGAGAGAGGTGGGTATGGCTATAAAAGGGCACCATGAGATATCCTGGTGATGGTGATGGAAGTGTTCTGTATCTTGACTGTATCAATGTCAATATCCTGGTGGTGATATTGTACAGTGATTTTGTAACATGTGACCATTGAGGGGAAACTGGTTAAAGTGTAGACAGGATCTTTCTGTATTATTGCTTATAACTGTGTGTGAATTTACAATTATTTCAAAATAAAAAATTTAAAAAATTGTACCCACCCAAAAAGGATAGATGTTTACCACCATTGAGAGTATTCCAAATATTGTGCTCTATGCTATGAAGGCAATTCTGAGAGAAGATAAAAGTGTCTGGGATAGGGATGGCAATACCAGGACAATGTGCAGCCTCCCAGGGACTGTTGGGAATGGCACTAATCACCCAGGTACATCAGCTCTGGTCAGCTGGTTGAACAGTCAGTCTCGTCACTTAGCCTGGCTCTGTGTAAGAGAGAAGAATGTGGTTCTGCAGGATCTCATATGCGGTTTCCCTTACCATCTTCCAGCATCTTGCAAGTCTGGGCATAATCAGCTCTGAATGAACCATCTTGGGTCATGTGATCAAATGAAAGTGAGGGGAATTACTGAGTGAGAGTGAGTGTTGTGTACAGGCATGTGAGCCTGTGTGTGCACAAAAATCACGTTTGCAGTGTGCCAGCAAGGTTTTGAGTAAGGTGCCTTCACATGCATTATTCCATTGAATCCTCATCACAATCCTATGAGTCAGGCCTTATTATTCCCATTTTGCAGATGAGGAAATGGAGGCCTGGAAAGGGAAAATGACTTGCCTTAGGTTGCATAACTCTAGAGTAGCATGGTTAGTATTGCAACCAGAGTTTTCTGACGTTAAAATCCACGTGCACATTTGACAAGTGCTCACCTGGGAAGGGGAACCTGCAGGAAGCAAGATAGGGAAGGGAACCTAAGGCTTTTTCCCTTCTCAGCCTGAGTTTTAAGCAGGTGGTTTGAATGACAGTGGCATTGAAGAAAAGCTATATCAGTGAATCTTCCTGAACAAAAGTAAAAAGGAATGATTTTTCAGAATCTCTGTGAAGCCAAAGTCATACTGATTCCTCTGGCCTTTGTCAGGACCTTTCTCTGGTTGCCCCCAGTGCTAACATCTGTCTGGCACTTGGTTCCATGTCCTAAGGCAAGAGTGCGTGTGGACGTGCTGTGAGTATGTGCTACTGTCACTTGTGTGCTCAACCTGCTTCCCATCCTGGGCTCGCCCACACCCAGAGACCGCAGGCAGCTTGGTGCTGCTCGTCAGTGTGGGGCAGATGGGACAGGGGTGGCAGCCTCAGAGCAGTGGCCTCCAGAGTTCCTCCACCCCACCCTGTCCCTCTTCCCAGTGGAAAGAAACCTTGGTAGAAGAAGTGAGCAAGACCAAGATGTAACAACACAGGAAGTATTTAAAAACAAAATGGCAACAATGCAGCAATTACACAACAAAAGCATGAACAATAGTGACGCCTACTAGCAATGTTACTAAAATGATGATTGACACAAGAATAGCTGCAACCGAAAAGGCCATATATTTACAGTTTCATTTATTGAGCATCGTCACTAGTCACTGTGCTGAGCGTTTTGCTGGGTTATGTCCTTTAGTTCACCCAAAAACCCATGAGGTGGGTACTATTACTATAGACTTTACACATGAGGAAATGAAGACATAGAAGTTAAGTCACTTCTCAAGGTCCCACTGTTCGTACAGGAGGGACCAGATTTCAAATCTAGGTAACCTGACTCTAGAGCCTTCTCTTAACCATACTCTGCTACTGACTCAAAACAACACTGATGATGTCTGATACCAGAGCATCTCCTCCCTGCTTTAGCAGCAGAAGCTTTGTAACTTTTCCAAGTATTTCGTGGCAGAATGCTGAATTAGTGTGTTTTGTAAACTCTAGTGATCTGCTAATTTAAATGTGTGAACACCAAACTTTCGTCACCCTCAGTAACTCACTCAGTGGATTATTGGTAAGGACCCCTTTGATGCAGGTAAATATTGGACATTTCTTGAATTGAGCAGCATTCTGAGATTCAAACAAATGACTTGCATTTTTATATGTGTTTGGAGCCCTTAGGGAAGTCCCAGGAGCCCCAGACCATACTTGGAGACATATTGATATACAGGACTGAGTCAGGACTGATGGACAGATCATTTCCCTAGTACTCTCCCTGGTGAGATCCCTGCGGACTGGGCAGAAACAACTCTCCAAAAGTTTTACTTCCAGCCAGAAGTCTGGGAACTTGCTCAGCTTGTAAAAACAAGGCGGTGCAACTGTGTTATTGACTGCAGTGGTCAGAGGGTCGAGCCAGTCTCCCCAGGGACCCCAATTCAGGACTAGGTCTGTGGAATTGTTTGGGTTATGCCTTGCAGCCCAGAAGCCCCTGAATTTGCAAGCCTGGGCAAGGAATGGGGGCAATGCCTCACCAATAACTTAATCATATTTCCCCTGATGCTTGGAGAGACACTTGTGGCATACAATACTCAAATATAGATGGTCTTAGGCTCTTGTTAGGAGGGGGTTTCAGTAATTAAAGAAAACAGACATTCAGATTCAACATTTCCCTTTTGTAACTATCCTCTTGAAGTCCCTTTATCCCATTCTTTTTAAAAAAGATCTTCTGTATTAGCATATTCAATCTAAATTGTTTAATTAGATGATGGTTTGTCCAAATTAGAGATGAATAAGTTTCCTGTGTAACCTTCAAAAATGCTTGTTTTGTGCTTTGATACATTGATGGAGAGAACACCAAAAAGAAGGGAAAAAGGCAGGATTGTGCAGACATTGCCAGGTAATGATGCAAATTCCACATCCATGCTTTAAGCCCCTCCAGCTTTATGTCACAAGCAAACATCAAACTGGCCACTTTGCATTTTGCCGGTTGTCCCTTGCTAGGCTGTACATTGATCCATTGTGTACCTACACGGTGCCAGACACTTACTAGGAGCTGGGTGTGGTGGAATGAAAATAGCAAGCGTCACAACTTTTGTGAACTTACAGTTTTGTGGAGAGACAGACATCAAATAATCACAGTGAATTTTACTTTCAAGCTGAAATTAACATCAGGGAGCAAAATAATATGGTTTGATGAGAGAGTGTGCAAAGGAGTGTTGGGAGATCATTCTTCATGGGTCTTTCATGTTTCTGCATGTCTTGTGACAGCTTTTGTTCTGGAATATCTCTTCAAGGATATTCGTATAGCAAACAGCCTTAGAACATAGAGACAGTATGCCCCTCTGTGGCACGGGGCAACGTTGTTTCCTGGCCAGTATAATAAAAATGTCTCCCTCTGAGCAAAGATTGGGCAGGTTTGCTAGCAGCCCCCTTAAAGATAAGGAGTTTCCTAAGATACGAGTTCCTTAGCTGTGATGCAAATGGAGTATTCTGCATCTCCCTCATGGGACTTGTGGCTTGGGGGTCACTGGGAGCCAATGCAAACATGCAACTCATGCTGCTTGCTGTGTAGTGAGTAATTAAGTCCTTTGTCTCTGATCCACGAATCTTGTGTCTTCTGCCAGGATCTATGAAACTGTGGCAGACTAACTTGTTAGCTTGCAAGTAGGGTAAATTCCCAGATCTTCTACAATTTTGGGCAGAATGGGAGTAGGACTAGAGCCCAGTATCACCCACTCAGAGTGGCTCGCAGGCTCATTAGTGTTGAGATAGAAAGCAAAGGTAGGTCACTGGTGAACACTTTTCTTTTGGGGCAGGAAGTGAACAAAGCCAGAGCATCCACCCTGGCAGCTCCCCCACCTCCACACCCACAGAGCTGGAAGTCCCGTGTTTCTCTACTGCTGTAGAATATATAGAAGGATAGAGAAAGGACAAGGTGCTTGACTGCTACTCATTTTCATTAATATTAAGTGAAGAGATAGGGAGCAGATCCCATCTCCCCGGACTTTATCAGGAAGGGATCAGGTTCTTGGGGGCCAGTGACAGCCATTCCCCAATAAAAGATTCAGGATCTGAAACTGCTCCCTAACTTCTGAACTCAAAGTTTAGCCAGCTCAAACATCTGGTTTCTATTTTTTATGAAATGTGAAGCTGTTTGTCTCTGGTCCTTCCTGCAGGCTGGGTGGGACCACGTAAGGCCACTCTATCCCACAGCTGTATAAAGTAGTGACAGAATGTGGTACGGGGTAGGGGACTGGATGAGCTGGGTCCCAGGGCTGGGTCTTGATTTTCTCACTTTGACAAGCTCCTGAATGCCTTTTTAATAGTAGTTTTCCTCGTCTTTTTTTTTCCAATGACAGGTTCACACACAAAAAAACTATGTATTTCATAAATAGGTCATTTTAGTAGATAGAACTGAAGGAACCTGGGATGATGAGTATGCAACCCCTCTCAGCCTCCCTCTGTGTGCCCGGCCACTCTTGAATCTTCTAAATTATGTTTGACTATTGAAGCAAAAATTATAACACTGTCTGATGTGGTTCTAAGTGCATGTAGAAGAAATATTTAAAATTATGTCATACATGGGGGAGGGTGAAGTTTCTATACTTCATGGATGGAAATTGGTAAAATATTGACACCAATAGGCTGTAGAACTGAGGATGGCATACGTCTTTTTCACCTTGGTACTATGGCTCCAAGTTCAAGGCCTTACATGCTATAGACATTCCAAAAATATTTTTTGAATAGACTAATGAGGAAAAAAAAAAATCTTAAGGTCACAAGCCAAATCAGTTTGTTTTTCCTAACATCAGTCTACCCATTAGGCAGTTTTACCCCACACAGGCATCCCACAGGAACCTCAGATCTTCCCCTCAGACTGCATCTCACAATTGCTAAATTTGCTTTTGCACTTAAGGGATTACCATCCTTTGACCCAGGGAAATAAAAACCCTTAGAAGGGCTGGTATTGGGGTGACAGGTATTAGTTAGGTCCCCTCAAGAGCAGATCATCCTGCATTCTGAGAACTTCTCAGAAGCCTCTAGAGCACATTTACGGCAGCACAGGAAACCTAGGCCAACTGCTTTTTGGGTATATTTCGTTCTGGGCCCAACATTATTTCCTCCAGCTCACCTTTACCTTGATCGTCACTCTCAAACAGCTTTTAGCATTTCAAAGGCCATACCCCTTCCTTCCCAAACCTTTTTCTTCCTCCTCTTCCCCTTCTTCATCTTCTCTCTCTTCCTCTCCTCCTCCTTTTTTTTTTTCTTTTTCTTGAGGAAGATTAGCCCTGAGCTAACATCTGTTGCCAAATTCCTTGTTTTTGGCTTGAGGAGGATTAGCCCTGAGCTAACGTCTGTCCCATCTTCCTCTACTTTATATGTGGCTTGCTGCCACATCGTGGCTGATGAGTGGTGTACTTCCGGGCCTGGGTTCCGAGCCCACGAGCCTGGGCCACGGAAGTGGAACGTGCCACTTAACCACTACCCACAGGGTGGGGCCCCCTCCTCCTTCTTTTTAACATGCACATCTCCAACAGATTTCTTTTTGAAAGGAACAAATTTTGAGGAGGAAAAAGCATGGGGTCAGGGAAAAGTATGGGATAGAAAATAAATGCAAATATAATCTGTTTCGTTAATTGTTTTATACCCACAACAAACAAGTACAGAGAATGCCCTGTACAAAAGAACACAATAAAGGTTTAAAGATGGAGGTGTTCCCTTAGCAAGGCCGAAGATTTCAGTGCCTGGTATTTGGACCTTAGGCTGCAGTTCTTATTTTCAGATGGATTGCTGGGTGTGTGGCACCCAATTTGCTGTTGTTGCTTTTTCTAAGGAAAAGTGAAAGGCCCTCAGGGCCCTGTCAACAGGAGGGCCACACGCTCTGGTGATGACATCTCTTCTTTTCCCTTCCAAGGAGACTGCTCAGCATTCCCATTTTTCTGACATGGATGGAGGTCTGTCCTGGTTCTAAAGCTTAGTCACAAAACTTTATAGCCATTAACACCTCTTCACGACTTCTCACCTCTTTGTGGTACAGTGGTTTATACGTTTCTTTCTCACAGGGTAGAACAGACATTTGATGTTTGCTGGGAAGCCCCTGGGTGTGGTGCTGAGATAGGCAGGAAGCTAGATATGAGCTGGGAGCAAGGTCACTCCACCAGGAGCAGCACCCTAATTGCTGGGCAGTGACCCTTCTGATGTGCAGGACTCCCCCCACCCCGATGGAGAGCAGCCCCAAGCCTCATTATACCCTCATTTGCATTGTGGTTTTGACCGCCCCTGTGGGGGACCACTGCCATGACAGTTCCGGAGATCCTATGTAAGGAAAAAATCTCCCCTCCCGACGTGAAGGTGGAGACAATGCCTCGACTGGCACACGTTCCAAGACCCTCACCCACCGCTGGACCCGACATTCCTTAACCACTGACCACCACAAATTTGGTGCAGTTGCTCCCTCCAGCCTGCCCGCCCCTCCCCCTTGGGGGTGCACTTTCGCTTTGCTAATAAATCTTCCTCTGTTAAAACTTCTGCTCTGTGTCCACTCTCAAATTCTTTTGTGTCTGTGGACCAAGAACCCGGGACCCCACTGCACCGATCTGATCAGTGCCGGCAACGTACTTTCTTGTCGAGCCAGCCAGGAGACTTGCAGAAGACAGAGGACTTGACAAACACCAGGACACCGAGGACATCGACAGGCGACCTTTTCTACATCCGTCAAGTAAGTGTCTTCCCTTGGCCTTCTCAGCCTTGAGGGAAATTGTGCCTCATTAATAGTCTGATGTCCTTTGCCTGAGCCTAATGTCCTGTTGGTCCACGTACTTATATTGTCTTTCTCTGTTGACCTTCTCATCCCTGAGGCAAGGGCAGTGCTGCATCACAGATCGCCAGTCCTCAAGCCTCTTTCTGCTTCTGTCTGCTGGAAACCATGTCTCATCACCAGCCCCCTGATCCCATGTTTTATGTCTGGAATCATACTTCTTTGGTGTCTATTTCTGGGGGCTCTTGATCCTGATCTACTCCCTGCCTTGTGTCGCAGAGCCTGTTTATTTGGTGGGGACAAGGGTTGCATTGTGTGTCAAGGACAGCTAATGGGGCCCAGGGGATACCCCTGGCTCTGGCAGGTCAAAGACCCCATAGTTGGGGAATTCACCCTCTTACGATTCTAGTCAGACATCTTTCCCAGCGTTATGTTGTGTACATCACCAGTGGCCAGTCATTTGTAACTCCCCTGAGTTGGCTGTCTACCAAAACTCTTCTTGCCAAACGATATTTATGGACACGTAGATCTGTCCTGAAGGAGGAGGACCAGGGACCCCCAAGTCTAGCTGCACTTTGTGTCCACCAGATCCTCACAAGGGCGACAGAGGAGGCTGACTGGCACACGGGCCGGGCCTTAAACCACAGAGGAAATGAGGTCCCAGGGGATCCATCTGGGGACGAGGGGAGTCATCAGGGGCCACAAGCTCTGGACTGCGGCACAGTGCCCCGCATCCTCCCGGGGCCCAGCGGAGGGTCGGATGAGGGGGACCCGGAGATGTCAGGCCTCCTGGGGAATCTATTCTTAATGGGCATGCACCCCCACACCTTAGTCAGACCAAGGTGCCCTGGGCTCGAGTCCCAGGGTTACTGCGCAGGCACCCCGGGACGCTCCGGGCGCCTGGCAGAGCAATAGCCTCGGGCCAGGAGACTAGGACGCTAGACTCCTGGCAGCCCGGAAAACTCACACGCCCCAGTCCAGAGAAGCTCAAGCAGATTACTCCCCTCCTTCTCCCACAGGTGAAGGACTCACGACTCGATGGGGAACCAACCCTCTATCCTGGATGGGTCACCCCTGGGTCGTCTCCTGACAAAATGGAATTCTCTCCCCATGGACAGCCTTAAGAAAAAAAAGTGCATTTTCTTCTGTAACATGGCTTGGCCGCCGTACTGGCTGGGAGATGGGGAATTCTGGCCCGTCAATGGCAGCCTAAATCACAACACCCTCCTCCAGCTAGACCTGTTCTATAGAGATGAGGGTAAATGGTCTGAGGTCCCTTATGTACTGGCCTTTATGGCTTTGAGGGAGGACCCCATCCCTAAGCCCATCAAAACTATCCTGACCCAAACCACCATGACACCACCCCAGCCACCGACAGACCTTCCGGAGTACAAACCACCCCAGGCTGCCTCTGCCACTCCTACAGCCCCTGATGGCCCAAATGCCATATGCCCCCTGCAGGACGTCCCCAATGGTCAGGAGGGCGTTACGTGGGTATGTTCACCCTTCTCCCTGTCCGAGCTGAGTACCTGGAGAGAAAAGTTGGGCAAATCTGGGAGGACCCCGAATGGTTTAGGGACGGGTTCCGGGACCTAGCCCTCTCAGTGGATTTGACTTGGAGGCATGTCACAATTCTTTTTGCCCATCTTGCCACCCCAGAAGAAAAAGCATCATTTTTAGGGCAGCCCAGACCTATGAGGACCAAAAAAATGCCCTAAATCGGGCTCTCCCACTTGGAGCAGCCGCGTACCCACTAACTTGACCCCAGCTGGACCTACCAAGCGGGCCAGCTAGGGCCAAACCACATAAGACGCATGATAGCCTACCTCCTAGAGGGCATGGGCCGTGCCATCCAACGGCCAGCCAATTTCAATAAGCCGGGAATGGCCTTATACATGGAGCGGCTCTCAGAAACGCTCCACAAATACATCAACCTAGACTCTAGCTCCCAGGCAGGTGCCATGTCCTGGCTACTCATTTTCTTGACCAGGCCACCCCAGACATACGGAGAAAACTCCTAAAGCTGGGGTTGGGGCCTCAGACTCCCATTAACCAGTTATTGGATACAGCATTCCAGGCAAAAACCCAACGGGAGGCCAAACTTTTGGCCACCCCAATACAGATTCCAGGCTCCATGGTCACAACCCCTGGTGGGCCACCCAACCCGAACAGAGGCCCCTGCTTTCGATGTGATAAGCATGGCCGTTGGGCTTGCGGGTGCCCCGAGCAACGGGGCCACTGAGATGATCAACCCCCATGGAACCCATGCCCCAACTGTGGAGAAATGGGCGACTGGAGGAGGGACTGTCCCTGTTCTCGGAGGAGGAGGGGAGATGGACCCTCCATGATGGTGCCACTCCAATGAGAGTGCCTGGGGCTCTATCAGGCTCCTGCGGCCACATTTCCTATCACCATAGCGGAGCCATGGGTTGAGATGTGAGTGGCCGACAGGGATGTTGACTTTCTGTTAGACACGGGAGCCTCATACTCGGTATTGTACCATTCACCGGGCCCCCTGACTAAAACAACCTGTGCCATCATCAGGATTGATGATGTCCCAACGTCTTGGTTCTTTACTGAGCCCCTACTTTGTGCCTAGGGTGACCAACTTCTTAGCCACAGCTTCCTAGTTATCCCTGAGTCACCAAGTCTCTTAGTGGGCCGGGACTTCCTGAGTAGCCTTGGAGCAACTGTGTGCCTGTCAGGGACCCAAGGGATCTTTTTGGCTCATTTGCGCCTAGAAGGGGAGTCTCCTCTGGGTAACGTGCCCTCCCCCATCTACCAAAGGGTACATCCAGACATTTGGGGGACCGGAACCCCAGGGATGGCCATCAACGCCACCCCAGTCAAAATCTCCCTCAAAGACCCTACCAGTTTTCCTCACAGGCAGCCTCATCCTTTAACGGCCAGAGCCCAGGGAGGACTCCAACCAATCATAGACCAATTCCTAGAAGCAAAAATTCTAATCCCATGCCACTCCCCCTGTAACACCCCATCATGGGAGTTCCCAAACCCGATGGAAAGTGGTGAATGGTACAAGATCTTAGGATGGTAAATGAGGCAGTGGTCCCCCTCCACCCGACTGTCCCAAACCCATACACTTCGCTGTGTCAAATTCCCGGAAACTCTGAATGGTTCACTGTTCTAGATCTCAAGGACGCTTTCTTTTGCATTCCCTTAGATCCAGAGTCTCACTATTTGTTTGCCTTTGAATGGACTGATGCCCGCACCCAGGAAACTACCCAAGTTACCTGGACCCAGCTCCCACAGGGATTTAGGGATAGTCCCACCTTGTTTGGAAAGGCCCTCCAGCAGGACCTTAAGGACCTCTCCCTAGAAAGGGAAACTCTTGTACAGTATGTGGATGACCTCCCTCTGTAGCCCAACCAAGGAGGACTCCAACTGTAATGCCATCCAGACCTTCAACCACTTGGGGTAAAAGGTGTACCACATTTCCCCCCGCCAAGGCCCAAATCTCAAAACAGGAAGTCCAATATCTGGGATTCATAATTAGGCCCTGGGGAACGGAGGCTGACTCCCACCCGGAAACAGGCCATCTGCGGCCTGGGGCCTCCTAAGACCAAGCGGAAGCTCAGGACCTTCCTTGGGATGGCCGGCTTCTGCAGAATCTGGATCCCTAACTTTGGGCTCATAGCTAAACCATTATATGATGCCCAAGCTGGCCCCGACTCTGAGCCATTAGACTGGACCGGGTTACATCAACAGGCCTTCAACAAGCTACAGAGCTTGCTGATCTCAGCGCCGGCCTCAGGATTGCCTAACTTAGAAAACCCATTCCACCTTTATGCGGCCGAGAGACAGGGGGTCGCATTGGGCGTCCTCACTCAGTCCCTGGGGCCTAAGCAATGGCCAGTGGCATATTAGTCAAAACTGTTAGGCCCCGTGGCCAAGAGCTGGCCGGGGTGCCTTAGGGCGCTGGCGGCCACAGCCGTACTGGTGGGGAAAGCAACAAAACTCACTCTGGGTCATGCCCTAGAAAGCCTGATCCCCCCACCAGCTCAATCAATTGTTATCAGCTCAAGCACACAAATGGTTAACTGGGACCCGGTTACTCCGTTACCAGGCTATGCTCCTAGAAACCCCAGAGGGAACCTTAAAACTTGTTCTACCCTTAACCCAGCAACCCTCCTGCCCAGCCCTAACGGAGGGGACCTTTCCCACTCCTGAGAAGAAGTCCTCAGACAGGTCTTCTCTAGCAGGCCGGACCTTAAGGACATCCCCCAAAGGACCCGGATGTTGAGTTCTCTACGGATGGGAGCAGTTTTATCGAATAAGGGACGCGAAGGGCTGGACATGCGATGGTCACTCTAGACTGCGTGAGAGAAGCTGAGGCTCTCCCACCCGGCACCTTGGCCCAGAAGGCGGAGCTCACTGCTTTAACCCACGCCTTCCAGTTGGGGACCGGGATCCGCCTCAACATCTATACAGATTCTATGTATGCTTTCCTTGTAGTCCACGCCCATGCAGCCATCTGGAAGGAAGAACCCAGGGCTCAGATTCAGATACCCCTCAGATTCTAGACCTCTTAGAGGCAGTACAGCTACCCAACGAAGTAGCCATCATCCACTGCGGCGCGCACCAACGAGACGACTCGGAGATTACTCGGTCAACCGGTTTGCAGATCAGGACGCCAAACAGGCCGCTTCCCGGATTCCAGCTACTCAAGCAGCCTTATTTCCCGGGGCCACCTGAGTCCACAAGCCTCAGTACACAACCTAGGAAGCCCAAAAGGCCCAACACGAGGGATTCCAACTCTGTCCTGAGGGACGGTGGGAAAGGAGGGAAAACTCTATATCCTGGCGAGCCTACAATGGAAACTCCTCAAGTGTTTACATGATTCCTCCCATCTGGGGAGGGACTCCCTTCTCACTTTGGCTCAAGGTGTTTTCATGGGAGATGGAATACCTTAGACAGTCAGGGAAATAACTCAGGCGTGTACCCTGTGTCACATGTATAACCCAGGAGGACATCTTAAACCACCACCCTTACTTCAGCCTATACAACGTCAGGGAACCTACGCAGGGGAAGACTGGCAACTAGACTTTACCCAGCTTCCTCCCTGCCAGGGCTTCAAACATCTTCTAGTGTTAAAAGATACCTTCACCGGTTGGGTTGAGGCCTTTGCCACTTGAACAGAGAGGGCATCAGAGGTCAGCAAGGTACTCCTCAAAGAGATCATTCCCCGATTTGGCCTACCCTGGAGCCTCCAAAGTGACAACGGCCCCTGTCCAAATTACCTGACAGACCGCGGCCACTCTGGGCATAGAATACCATTTCCATGTGGCTTGGAGACCTCAGTCTTTGGGTAAGGTCGAAGGGGCCAATCAGACTCTTAAAAGGACGTTAGGCAAACTGTGCTCAGAAACCTCAGAATCCTGGCTCTCCCTCCTCCCTATTGCCCTCCTGTGCATCTGGATGGCTCCCAAAACAAAGCTCTGGCTGAGCCCCTTCAAGATGCTCTATGGCAGGCCTTTCTTATGGACGGACCTCTGGTTTGACGAGGAAACCCAGTTGGCCGTCAAACACATCATCATCCTAGGTGAAGTACAAAAGGCCATCACTCAGTATGGCAACCAGGTGCTCCCTGGCTCTGACCCAACCCCAGACACCCCTTAGGTACTTCCCAGGGATTGGGTGCTTCTCAAAACTTGGAGGGAGGGCTCCTCTGGGGAAGAACTTCAGCCAAGGTGGAAGGGCCCATACCAGGTGTTGCTGGTGACCCCCCCCACCCCCCACAGTTAAACTTCAAGGAATCCCCAGCTGGGTCCACCTGTCCAGAATCAAACCTCTCCCTCCAGAGTGCCACCTGGAACTCTCCCCGGACTCTCACCCACCAGATCACAACTCCACCTCCTACCGCTGTGAACCAACTGATGGACTCAAACTGCTCTTCACCAAGAAACCACCTACCAGGTAAGGATTCAATGGGAGACCTACTAATTGGGAGCCTCTTCCTCTTCAGTATTCTTCTCATGCCCTCAGTAGGACTCTTCCTGCATTTCTGCTGCCAGTAACCCGGGACCAAATCTCCCTAGTGAGGTCCCTCCTGGGGACTGCCCCTGGGCTGCCCTAAACCACACCTCTGCTTGTGCTTTCCCTGACACCTCTATAACTGGATACTTTAGTCTGACTAATTAGACATATCCCTGACAGGATGAAGCCCCTAATAATTCTACTGGTTCTGGCTCCCATTGCTTGGGGTTTGTGAGAAGAGCACTCCCTTGTAAACTTCTCCAGAATCATTGCCTCAGGGGATGGTCTTTCTGACTGCTGGATGTGTCACCAACATCCACAGGTTGGGGGACCAGGACCCTTATTCACCCCCGCTAGCAGTACAGTTCAAAGAAACATCTCCAAACTTCCCATGTACTGACCTTACCCCCTGATACAATTACTCATCCAAAAGCACAGCCCTTCAGCTCATCTGCCAAAACACTTCATCTCCTTGTTGTGCCTACCAGGGGTCAAGCCGTTGCTACAGTCTCACCTTCGATCTCTATGGTTTCTGGGCCCTGCCCACTATCTTTCTGCTAACCTTCGACACCTCTAAGCCCTTCCGGTCAAATACCACCCATTGGTGTCCTGCCTTCCATCTATATAGGGACGGAAACCAACATAATCCGCCCCAGAACAGATGTACCCTCTGGCAGGGAAGCTTCCCAGATCGGTGGCGAGTCTACTATGTGATGGGAAAGGCCATGCTGGCGGCTTCACCTTCACAGCCCCTAAACCCAGGTTATGTAGGAGGACTTCTCTCACCCCGATGTCAGGGCACCCCTCCTTGGGCATCCTCCGTGAGTACTTGGTTTGATTCCTCGACACCGTGCCAGGCTGGTGCTCTTCCTGGATATCTGTTCCTCTGTGGCCCCCGACAAAACATGTTGCCCCATGCCAACAGCCCCACCCCTACTTTCCAGCTCCTGGGCCAAGCACTGGCATACCCCTGCATAGATAACGCCTGATTCAGGCGACAGTGCACCTTGGGCCGGCTAAGTCCTCAGGGACTGAGTATAACTATCCACAACAATACTAAACCTAGACCCGGACGAGCAATTGGACTACTTCTGGCAGGAGCTGGAGCTGCCCTGGGTTTGGCAGCTCCTTGGGGCGGATTTATATACCGTGAGTCACCTATAAGAAACCTCACACGGGCCTTTGAAAACCTCGTTGTAAAGACAGGACAAACCCTGCAAAACATCGAGGCTGCCCTAGACTCCTTAGCAAATGTTGTCATGGATAATAGACGGACATTAGGTTATCTCCTTGCTGAACAGGGAGGCATCTGTGCAGTAATTAACAAAACCTGCTGCACTTACATCAATAACTCAGGACAGGTTGAAACCAACATCCAAGCAATCTATGAAGAGGCATCCTGACTTCATCGATATAATCAGGGACCAGACCCCAATCAGATATGATCAGCGATTAATGGTGCCCTTCCATCCCTCGCCTGGTTTCTCCCTCTCATAGGACCATTAGTTTGCATTCTACTGCTGCTTATCTTTGGACCTTGTCTTTAACTGTCCTAAGTTTCCTTCTTCCCACACAGAGGCCATAAAGTTCCAAATACTCGTTCAGCCAGCTACTTTCCCTATGGTAAAATACACCTCCCTCCAACAACATGCCTCTCCAGAAGACCTCTATTGGCCCCTGGATGCAGCTGCTTGAAGATTTCGCCAGGATACCCAGGACAGAGCCCCATCTATGGTGGAGACCCAACACTAGGTCCACCCTGCTCCCAGACAGAAAGCAAGAGGATACTCGAGACCCTGGCATGTCGCCCCCTTTCTGCAGTAAGTAGCTAAGAAAGAGGCTCCCTGTCCCGTTCCCCTGAAGGATTTCAGGGTCTTGAGACCTCTTGAGGGGGGAATGAGATAGGCAGGAAGCTAGACACGAGCTGGGAGCAAGGTCGCTCCACCAGGTGCAGCATCCTAATTGCTGGGCAGTGACCCTTCTGACGTGCAGGACTCCGCCCAACCCTGACGGAGAGCAGCCTGAAGCCTCATTATACCCTCATTTGCATTGCGGTTTTGACTGCCCCTGTGGGGGACCACCGCCATGACAGTTCCGGTGATCCTATGTAAGGAAAAAATCTCCCCTCCCGACGTGAAGGTGGAGACAATGCCCCGACTGGCACACGTTCCAAGACCCTCACCCACCCCCGGACCTGACCTTCCTTAACCACTGACCAGCACAAATTTGGTGCAGTTGCTCCGGCCTGCCCGCCCCTCTCCCTTGGGGGTGTACTTTCGCTTTGCTAATAAATCTTCCTCTGTTAAAACTTCTGCTCTGTGTCCACTCTCAAATTCTTTTGTGTCTGTGGACCAAGAACCTGGGATCCCACCACACCCAGCTGACTGGTGCCGGCAACAGTGGTAGGAGTAGTTCCCACCAGAGGAAACTACTGGCGTGGTGAGAGAGGAAACTAAACTGAAACGGACCCAGGGTATTCTGCAGCTGAGAGCCACCTCTAGGACCTTTTAGTCAAGTCCTTCTGATGTAGAAAAGACTGGACAGTCGGGGATTGGGTTTGAGTCCCTGACAGCATGGGAGACTTTGGGCAAATCGCTTAAACCTCTCTGAGACTCAGTTTCCAAATCTAGGAAGTGGCCCTCTCAACAGCGGCAGACGCAATGAGCCAAAATGTAAGATAATAGACACCCAATGGTAGGCAGCCCCAAGTTGTTATGGCAATGGCACTGTCTTCAGGGACTTGGGCTCTCTACCATTCTGCTCTATCTTGTTAGCATGTGGTTGCCATTTCCACAGTCATCTCATGGTCTAAATTGGTTGCTGGAACTCCAGTCCTCTCCTCTGACTTTCAGGAGATAGGAAAGAGGGGAAGAGCAAAAATGTCGTATCCCACCAGAGAGTCAGCTCCCTTTAAGCATATTAGCTCCAAGGGAGGCTGGGAAATGTAATCTTTTAGTTAGACCACAGGCGTTCTGTTAGTAAGGAAGGACAACATGGTGGAAGGAGACAGATACTGAGCAGACTACCAGCAGTTTCTGCCACGGGCAACAATCCAGCCACAATGGGTACAGGGAGTAGTGGTCAAGGAGTCAGAGCAGGGCAACATTGTGTAAGTGAAGGTAGGTATTCTTCCTACGGCAACTTGGCTTTTTGTTTTTTTATTCTGTCAGTTGGGCATGAACATATTTTGCCCTGTAGAAGGGACTTTTTGAGGCTCTGCTTGGTCCAGTGTGGGAGATAGGAGGTTTATATGGAAAACAAACAACCCAGCTGGCAGCTGAGCACACATGATAAATTACTGCCAGGTTGTGGGTAACAGGAAAGGAGCTCTGAGCAGTAATTCTCATCTCTCCTCTTCTTTTATGAACACAAGGCCACACAAAGTCCTTCACACTGACAGTTGTTTTAGCACCAAGGTTCAGAGTGGCTGACTTCTGGAGAATTTCAGAATACAGCGTTATTTACCATTTCTCTTATCTGGAAAATGCAACTGGAACAAGATAGTGACGTTCCAGTGGGAAATTTCAGCTATAACGACTCAAGATCTTGCCCACTTCCTTCTCTTTTATCCTTCATACCCAGTCAGTCAATAACATTGGTGATTTTTTTTCTTTCAAGTATCTCCTGCCATCGTCCTTTCCTCTCTGGTCACGTTGCTAATGGGTCTGGATTATTGCCCTACCCACCTCCTAACTAACCTTCCACATGCATCAGCTCATCTTAACCAACCTACCCATCCTCCAGAGCAGATAGCTCTTCATTCAATATATTTTTCATTCTGTTCCCCACCTGTCAAAATCCTTCAACTCCTTCTCTTTTTCCATGAAATTATCCATTTATTCCTGGGCATAACAATGAAAATGGTTGGCGGATGAAGGTACAGATTGCTCCGACAAATGAGTGGTAGATTCCTCTGTAAGATAGCATGCCTAGGCTTTATTTTGTATGTTGATGAAAAAAATTGTTAATTTTTAACATTTGCTCCCAAAGAAAAGAATAATGGCCTGTGTTGTCTTCTATGTGGATTATTTCATGTATTTTGTACAGCCCCATCAATTTTCTGATGTGTGAGTGTGTGTATGTGTGTTTATTCTTGGCGGTTGGGTAGGCATGTACTCCTAACCCCCATACTATACTCATTCCTTCATTCATTTATGTATTAATTATTCTAACAAGCATTTTTTTTCAGAATTTTCTACTCACTAGGCATTGTGGTAGCTGCTGAATTTTTATTTGTATTACAGTTGCGGTGCCATTACTCAAGTTGATGTGGATTGCTCTTACCTCATCAATTTACTTATCTAAATTGTATTGTCTTTCAAGGTCCAATTCTAGTTTAAACGTTACTAGGAATTAATCCCCCCACCTCTCTGGCATTCATGCATCCATTCTGAATGTCGATAGAAGTGTGATGCAACTGTATTAGTCAGAGCTCTTCAAGTATGAGTGACAGAAACCCAACTCAACTCAGCTTAAGCTAAAGGGTCACATAGACTCCCATAGCCAAAGTGTGGGAAGGGCAGGAGCTGACTCTGGCTTATTTGGAGTCAGGATGTTGAAGGCTCCCAGGGCTCTCTCTCTGCTTTCCTCTCTTTATTTCTGTCTTTGCTTCTCTGTGCCATACTTGTTTTCCTTCACTCCTAGAGCACACTAATGGGCCATTTGGTGGAGTTGGACTGTGACCTATATGAGCTTTGGATTTGTACCCTTATGGCTTTGTATTCAGAGAAAGAAAAGATCCCAGGGAAGGATTCTGATTGGCCCAGCTAGAATCCCAAGACCATCTCTGTGGCCTGTTGGTGTAAGAAATGGCATGGTCGGGGCCAGCCCTGTGGAGTAGTGGTTAAGTTTGGCATGCTTGCTTCGGTGGCACAAGCTCGTGGGTTTGGATCCTGGGCGCAGACCTACACCACTCGTTAGCCATGATGTGGTGGTGACCCAAATACAAAATAGAGAAAGATTGGCACAGATGTTAGCTCAGAGCTAATCTTCCTCAAGCAAAAAAAAGAGGATGATTGGCATAGATGTTAGCTCAGGGTGAATCTTCCTCAGCAAAAAAAAAAAAAAAAAAAAGTGGGGGGGCATGGTATGCTGGTTTGACAGAAACACTAGCCACTGCAAGGGCTGTCCTGAAAAAACTGACCTACTATTGTTTTGGGAAAGATAACGATTCTTGTGTGGGTTATTCTTGTTCCTTCTTTGTTAATTATCACCTGCAGCTTAATGTGCAATCCCTGGGGAAAGCAATCACACCTTGTATTCTCCTGTTAGATCAGGGCTGGTTCTAATTAATGTAAGGAAGAACTAGGATAGAATTTATTAGACCTCCCTCTCCCAGGAAAGAGACAGATCATGAAGGGCCTCTGGGGTCTCTTTCATTTGAAGATCCCAGGGCTCTTGGGAGGCCAAGTCACAGGGTTTTCAAACACTGTCAATAGCTGCATGCACCCAAGACTGCTGGAAATTGCTGCACATCCACCACAAGTTAAGTTGGAATCAGCAAGCGTATATTTTAGTCCTCCTTGGTCCAAGAGACAGCCTGAGCTATGGGTGTGGCACCAACGAACCCAGTCTCACAGTAGTTATTATGTTCCAGTGTTTCTGCTGGAGGGCCTGGTGAGGGAGACTGTTCACTCTGTATCTCTCACGGGGCCTTTCTTCACTTAGAGTCACCCAAAGCCCAGTCTTCTTTAAGACAGTCCACGGAGCTGGTCACCAGAGCTGAGCAAGGTGGGTCAGGAGGGCAATTTGGGATGAGCCTCCCATTGAGAGTTTTGATGTTGAGACCACGAGGTGTGGTGGCTAAGTCTGAGGTCAGGCTACTGAGTTCAAATCTTGTTCTACAGCTTATTAGCTTTGAAATCTCTCATAATTTACTTTATCTTTGTGTGCCTCAGTTTCCTGAGCAGTAAATTGGGGATAATTAGGCATACTCCTAAACTTTGATAATCTTCACAGGTAATGACCAATTAGACCAATCACAGTAGACATCGTCCATAGCCCTGGAATGGGGATCTGGGACCCTCTGCTCTGCTAATCCTTTAGTTGCTGAACATGGGGAGTCCAGCGGGGCCTAAAAGATGGGCCTTCATGACTGGGGTGGCTGCAGACATATTAAGAGGCTCAAGTTTTAATTTTTTACCACCAGTAAACATTTCAATATTTTAAACAACTGGTACTACTATATTTGTGAGATCGGCTAAATATTAACCCTGGGGATAGTAATTGCACTTCACACGGCTCTTGTCAGGGCCACTAGTTACTGTGTGCAAGCCGTGCACTGCTCAAACCCAGGGGTAACATTGGCCTTGGAGTCATTGTACATGTGTGGCATTATAATGACGATTTTCTGGCAGACAGCAGTAAAGTGTTATCAAAGAAAGAATGCCTTCTCTAATTTGCAATACGTTGCCAACTGGGTTAGTGGTGGGGCTGGTTGCTGTGAAGATTAAATGCGATAACCCATCTCACGTGCTTAGAATAATGCAGGTGTATAGAAAAACCTCAATTTAACTTAGTTATTACTTTCTATGAATGAAGTGATACTGACACACTGAAGGCATGTAAAGTAGTTATTTACCATTCCGCTTCAGACTCGTACCACACTATTTGCAGTGTAAACTGAATTCACATTAAAAAAAATTCTGCCTTTATCTTTTTTCCTCCAACACTGGAAAGCTTCAAACATTCAGAAAAGTTGAAAGAATTGTACATTGAACATCCATGTGCCTACAATCTAGATTAAAAACAAACATTTTTCTGTATTTGCTTTGTCACATATCTATCTACTTATCCCTCTATCTATCCATCAATTCATTTTAAAATGCATTTCAAAGTTAAAGGTATCAGTGTACTTCATTCTTAAACTTCAGCATGCATATCATTAACTAGAATTCAATATTTGTTTATAGTTTTTTTTTTGAGGTAAAATTCACATACAGTGAAGTATACAAAGTTTAAGTGTACCATTCGATAAGTTTGGACACGTTGTTGGAGGAGGTCATCAAGAAGACATGACCGCAAGCTGGCCCCAGGCCATTGGAGGCTTCTCATCCTCTCCCTTGTCCTTGGAATGTATGCTCTGCCTGTGGTTCCCACCTTGGGAGCTGTTTTCAAGGATGCAACCTTGAGAGAGTAGTGTTGAGACCATCTGGACAGTATATGTGACTGAACCCCGTGAAGGCCTCTGTAAACTTTTAAGATCTTGTGGATGGGTGCAGAGATCTACTCGTCTTGTGGCATCCCAAGACAAGCCTTCTTAAATAAATTCTTTTGCTTGTTAAACCCACCACCTACCACCCTGGGGTGGTCTGCCTCTTTCTTCAGTCTCTCCTTGCCCTCTGTGTACTGTGGCCAGTTTGTGAACCAACAAAAACGCATACATTTGTGTGAGTCAAATCCCCATCAAGAAATGGAACATTTTTGTCACCCAGAAAATTCCTCACATTCCTTCCCAGTCAATGACCACTGACTGCCACAGACTCCAGAGGCAACCACTGTTCTGATTTTTTTAATTTGCTACAGATTAGTTGTGCCCGCTTTAAAATTTCATATAAATGGATTGATATAGTAGTTATTCTTTTCTGAAAGACTTCTTTTACTCAGCATAATGTTTTGGAGATTCATTCACGTTGTTGAATGTATTAGTATATCTGTTCCTTTTAATTTATGAGTAGTATTATGTTGTACGAATATAACAGTTTGTTTAGCTATTCTCTTGTTGATGGACACCTGGAATGTTTCCAGTTTGGGGCTATTATGAATAAAACTGCTATGAACATTCTAGTACACATCTTTTTGTGGACAGATGCTTTCATTTTGTGGTACACATATGTGGGGGTAAAATTACTGGGTGGTAGGGTAGGTGTATGTTTAATTTTATAAAAAACTGCAGACCCTTCCCCAAAGTGCCTGTACCATTTAATGCTCCCACCAACATATGACTGTTATAGTTGCTCTGCATCCATGCCAGCATTTGGTGATATAATCCTTTTCATTTTAGCTATTCTATTGGTTGTGAACTGGAATTGTGGTTTTAATTTGCATTTCTCTAATGACTAATTGCTTGAGCACTTTTTCATGTGTTATTGGCCATTCATATATCTTCTTTTGTGAATTGTCTGTTCAAATCCTTTACCCATTTTTAAAAACTTTTTATTTTGATCTAATTTTAGACTTAGAAAAGTTGCAAAAATAGTGCAGAGTTCCCGTATATGCCTCATTTAGGTTCTTCTAATGTTAACATCACATATAACCGTAGTACAATTATCAAAACCATGAAATTAACATTGGCACAATACTGTTAACTATAGACTTTATTCAAATACACTAGTTTCCCTACTAATGTCCTTTTTCTGTTCCAGGATTCTATCTAGGATCCCACATTGCATTTAATTTTTATTTCTTATGCCCCTCCCTGTCTTTTAAAAAATTGAGTTGTCTTATTATTATTAAGCTCTAGATGTATTTTATATATTCTGGATACAAGTCCTTTGTTAGACATATGCTTTGAAATTCATTTTTCCACTCTGTGGCTTGCCTATTCATTTTCTTAATGTTAAATTTGATGAGCATTTTTAATTTTGATGAAGTCTAATTTATCCACTTTTTTCTTTTATGGTTATTACTTTCTGTGTCCTATTTAAGAAATCTTTGGGGCTGGCCTGGTGCTGTAGTGGTTAAGTTCTCACACTCTGTTTCCGCGGCCCGGGGTTCGTAGGTTTGGATCCTTGGCACGGACCTCCACGCTGCTTGTCAAGCCATGCTATGGTGGCGTCCCACATACGAAATAGAGAAGATTGGCACAGATGATCGCTCAGGGCCAATCTTCCTCGCCAGAAGAAAAACAGAAAAAATAAATCTTTGTCTATTCTCAGCTTGTAAACATATTCTCCTGTTTTCTTATAGAAAATGTATAGTTTTAGCTTATGTGTTTAGATTTATGATCCATTTCAAATTAATTTTTATGGATGGTGTATAGTAGGGGTTGAAGCTACTATATTTTTTTCCCCAAATGGATATCCAATTGTTCCAAGACCATTTATTAAAAAGATTTCCTTTCCCCTTTGATTATTTCAGTTCTTTGGTTGAAAATCAAATGATTTCATAAGTGTCTGGCATTGATCTATTTTTCTGTCCTTATGCCAGTACTGCACTGTCTTGATTACCGTAGCTTTCGAGTAAATCTTGAAGTGGTTAGTGTAAATCCTCTACAATTGTTCTTCTTTTTCAAGATTGCCTTGGCTATTGTAGGTACTTTGCATTTCCATATAAATTTTAGAATCAGCTTGTTAATGTCTCCAAAAAAAAAAAACCTGTGACATTTTTACTAGGACTTGGGAAGAAATGGCATCATAAAAATGTAGTCTTCCAATTCATGAATATGATGTATTTTTCAACATTATTTCTAAATATTTCCAAAATTTCTGTATTATTATAGTCTTCCTCCTTAGTTTCTTTTAGTAATGTTTTGTAGTTTTATGTCTTACACATCTTTTGATACATTTATTCCTAAGTTTTCTTATGTCTTTTGAAGATATTGCAAATAAATTTTAAGGTATTTTGTTTTCCAATTTTTGGCTGCCAATATATAAAAATATGATTAATTTTTGTATGTTGACATTGTAATATTCTCTTAGTAGTTCTAATAGCTGATTTATAAATTCCTTAGAAGTTTCCAAGTAAATAGTTATGTCATCTGAGATTAGAGACAGTTTTATTTCTTCCTTTCTCATCTTTATGCCTTTCTATTTTCTTGCCTTACTGCACTGGCTAGGACCTCCAGTACAATACTGAAGATAAGTTATAAAAGTGCCTTTTTCCCAGTCTTATGGGGAAAGTGTTCTATATTTTATCGAGTATAATGATAACACTGGTTTTTTTTTTTTCATTAGATGACATTTATCAGATTGAAGTGGTTTCCTTCTATTCCTAATTTGCTGAGAGACTCTGGCATAATGGGCATTGAATTTTGTCAAATGCTTTTTTTATGTCTACTGAAATCATCAAAAAGTTTTTCTCCCTTAAGCTGTTAATATGGTGAATTACACTGATTTTCCAAAGTTAGACCAAACTTATATATCTGGAATAAGCTCCAATTGATCATGATGTATTATCATTTTTATATACTGCTGTATTTGAATTACTAACATTTCATGAAGGATGCTTTTTTTTTTTTTTAAAGTAAAGTTTCTTCTTTTATTTATTTATTTTTTTTTATAATTTTTATTTATTTATTTTTTTCCCCCAAAGCCCCAGTAGATAGTTGTATGTCATAGCTGTACATCCTTCTAGTTGCTGTATGTGGGACGCGGCCTCAGCATGGCCGGAGAATCGGTGTGTTGGTGCGCGCCCGGGATCGAACCCGGGCCGCCAGCAGCGGAGCGCGAGCACTTAACCGCTAAGCCACGGGGCCGGCCCGAGGATGCTTTTTGTTTATGTTCATGAGGGCTATTATTTTGTAATTTTCTTTTTCATAATTTGTTTGTCAAGCTTTAAGTCAAGGTTATATAAGCCTCATAAAATGAGTGGGAAGCAATCTTTGTTTGTTTTTTTTTTTTGGTGAAGAAGATTGTTCCTGAGCTAACATTTGTGCCAGTCTTCCTCTATTTTGTATATGGGACGCCACCACAGCACGGCTTGACAAGTGGTGTGTAGGTCTGTGCCTGGGATCTGACCCTGTGAACCCTGGGCCTCCAAAGAAGAGCACACAAACTTAACCACTATGCCACTGAGCCAGCCTGTGAAGCAATCTTTTAATTTTTATCCTCTGAAAGAGTTTGTATTAACATTCATATTAGTTCATCTATGAATCTTTGGTAGACTTCACCAGTAAAAATCATCTGGGCCTGGATATTTCTTTGTGGGGAAAGTTTTTGATAATAGATTCAATTTCTTTAATAGCTAGATATGGAAACTGTTCGTATTTCCTATTTCATTTTGCATTACTTTAGTAAGTTATGTCCCAAGGAATCTGTACATTCATTTAAGTTGCAAAAAAGTTTCCTTTAAGTTGTTCATAATATCCCCTTTTTGTCCTTTTGATCTGTCCGTAGGACCGATAATGATATCCCCTCCTTCACCTTCATTCTTGATATGGTAATGTGTTCTTTCTTTTTTTCTTATCAGTCAGGTTAGGGATTTATCAATTTTGTTATTGTTTTCCAACCAATCAAGTTTTGTCTTACTTCTTTCCTGTTTGTTTCTTTTCATTTACTTCCACCCTTATCTTTATTATTTTCTTCCTTCTACTTACTTTGGGTGTATTTTGCTCTTCTTTTCCAACCTCTTTTGGTGGAATCTTAGGTTATTGATTTTTGTGACAGATTGCATTTTCCAAAGCTGGTCATAACAGTATCTCTTATTCCACTTGCTCTTCTAGAACTTTATCACGCCCTATCAAGAGTGAAGTCTATTTTTCCTCCCCTTGAGTTCTAGGGGCTTGTGATTCACTTGTAACCAATATAGTGCAGTGGAAGAGATGCGATGTGACTTTCAAGTTTGGTTATGAAAAAGCGATGCAGCTTCTGCCTTGTTAGCTGCAACTTTTATGTTTGAAACCCAAGTCTTCATGTAAGAAGGCCAATTTCTCTGAGGCCTCAATGCTGTGAAAAAGCCAAGCCATGTGTAGAGGCCATGTGTAAGTGTTTGGACAGTCCTAGCTTTCGAGTCCTCCCAGCTCAGAAGCCAGACAAGTGAGCAAATGAGTATTAAGATGATTCTAGATCCATCCATCATGTCCTCTCTGGCCTTTGTCTTCCCACTTGATGCCTCTTCACTTTCCAGATGCTGTAGTAGCCCAAAATTCAGCACCCCAAGTGGTGCTTACTGAGGCCTGCCTGCCAGCAGAAGACTATATAAAAGACAGAACTCACCCAGGGCCAGTCCATTCTTCCAAGTGTCAACGCTCCTTTAATTTCTGCCAGATCTTGGTGACTCTAATGCTTTTGAGCGGGTTGGTCTGATAGAAGTTCCTCACCTATTTATTACCAGAGAGTGGAAACTTAGCATTTATTCTTTAAATCTATGAAACTGTATTATCTGCTATCTCAATAGAGAGTTAATCTGTCTAATACAAATATTTAGCATTTGTCACAATTTTAGTAAACTTGTTTAGGAATTTTTTCAATTTGTAACATATTAGGAGTCTCCCTTCTGGAAGGCCCCATGATCCCTCTGAGCTCAGGTCTCCATCAGCTCCCAGAGAGTAGCCTGAGGAGAACCTGAGTTCAAATTCAGCTGCTTTCACTCCTGAGTTCATGTTGAAGGTCCACATGTCCTGTCCTAGATAATGGGCCTTGGAAACCTTAGTGACTTACCTTGCTCTCTGGGTAGAATTTTAGGAGAGTAGATACAGCCCAACACACCCAACAAACAAAAAGGAAGAAAAAGAACTCAAGAGACAGGCTATCCGCTAGCAAAAGATCCTTAAAGCCATGGGCTGGAGGGGATGGGGGCAGTCAGAGAAGGCCTCACCTCTGGCCATGGTGGCTTCTACACCAGGAGGGCATTTACCTTTGTGTTCCTGTGCCCCTCCAGGCTGCACTGAGCGTGGCTCGGCAGCAGTGAATGCCATCCACTTTTCTCTGGTGTCTTATTTTTGCTTGAATTATTTTTGGCTGGGGTAGAACATTGTGTCCTCCTCTCCTCCAGGAGGTGGGAACAGAGATGGCTTTGCGGGAAACAAAAAGTAAGGCCTAGTCTCAAAGTGATTTGGAGCTGATTGTTATAATTCATTAAAAGTGCAATTCTGTTAAAAATAGAAATACTCTATGATCCGGCTATCCCACTACTGGGAATCTATCCAATGAGCCTGAAATCAACAATCCAAAGAGGCTTATGCACCCCTATGTTCATTACAGCATTATTCACTATAGCCAAGAAGTGGAAGCAACCTAAGTATCCCTCGACTGATGAGTGGATAAAGAAGATATGGTATATATATACAATGGAATACTACTCAGCCATAAAAAAGACAAAATCATCCCATTTGCAACAACATGGATGGGCCTGGAGGGTATTATGTTAAGTGAAATAAGCGAGAGAAAGACAAACACCGTATGATCTCACTCATATGTGGAGTATAAACCAACACATGGACAGAGAAAACTGTATTGTGGTTACCAGGGGCAATGGGGGTAGGGGGTGGGCACAAAGAGCGAAGGGAAACTATGTATATGGTGATGGACAAACAAAAATGTACAACCCAAAATTTCACAATGTTATAAACTATTAAAACGTCAATTAAAAAAAAAGCGCAATTCTGTTCAGAACATGAAATGGGAGTAATGGTTTAATAGGCACATAAATGAGTGTCGAATCATGCACAGCAGACAAGGGACCCAAGATAAAAGTGGAGAAGGGATGATGGTGCAGAGAGAGGACCAAAGTTTCTGATTAAAGTCACACCTAATCAACCATGGAGGTTATCACCAAGAATTCGAGAAAAGGAGGCCTGCAGTATTAAGTGTGTGTGTTTGTGGGGAGGAGTGGGTGTGGGAGCTGCATAATATGAGAGAATAGGCTAAGTATAGAAATTAGGGGGAAAAAACCAGGAGTCTTCCAACTGTCTTTTTTTCTTTTCAGTCTCTGCACCCATTTGTTTTTTAAATTAAAAGCATAGATCTAACTTACAGTATATTGCAAATAATCAAGTTTTGGATTCAAGCAGCCCCATCACTTTCTATCTATGCAACTCCAACTTTCTAGTCTGAATTATGGGAAAAATGATAAGCAAGCTGAAGAATTGTTGTGACAAGTGATTGAGATAAGCTATCCAGAAGCACTGAATACAGGGCCTGGCAAAAGTAGCCGCTAAAGCTGGCTTAGTTCACTCCTCTCTCCCCTTTATCTCCTTCTCACCAGGCCAGTTTCTTTTATACCTACTTCAAGTATTAATTAGGTTTGTTGTTACAGTTCTAGCATTTCTGTGTTGCACAGAATCACAGATTCCTATAATCCTTGATGTGGAAGGGAGCATAGAGTTTAAGGGACTTACCCAATATCTTTCGACTTGTTAGTGAGTCAACAAGTATTTATTTAACACTTTCCATGTGCCAGTCACTGTGGGATATAGCACTGTGGGATACAGCAGTCAACAGCATTGCCCCAGTCCTTGCCATTTGTGGAGCTTACAACCTAGTCGGGGAAAGAGGCTTTCTTTAAACAAAATATTACACAGAGAAGTAATCAATCGGAACTGTGCTAAGTGGCAAGAAGGAGAATTGAAGAGCTCTGCAAGTGAGTGCGATGGGGAACCTGATGTAGACTGGGATGTCAGGGAAGATGGCCCTAGAGAAGTGGCTTTGGGTTGAGTACTGAAGGATGAGCTGGAGTTGCCTTGGTGAAGAGTGGGAGGAGAGGGCAGAAGACACATTTGAGAAACTGAAAGGCATCAATGTAGCTGGACAGAGGTGGGATGGGTAAGGAGGGGTTGAGGGAATTTGGAGTTGAGTGGTTGGGAGCTGTTGAGAGGAGAAGCTCAAGGGAAGCTGAAGAGATAGGTAGGCAGGAGCTAGATCATGCTATGGAGGCATGTCTAGGGAATTGACAGCACAAAACAAAAACGAAACAGTGTACGTACAGCATTGGTCTTCCTTTCCTTAGGTCTTCTGCATGGTTCTTTTCTACACTCTATGGCAATCCAAGGCTGCGGGATCCTGTGTAGGGTAAACATACAGAGCTGACTGAGGTCTTGAAGCTAACTGTTAACTGAGCTAACATCTATGCTAATCCTCCTCTTTTTGCTGAGGAAGACCCACTCTGAGCTAACATCTATTGCCAAGCCTCCCCCTTTTTTTTTTTCCCCAAAGCCCCAGTAGATAGTTGTATGTCATAGTTGCACATCCTTCTAGTTGCTGTATGTGGGACACTGCCGCAGCATGGCTGGACAAGCGGTGCATCGGTGTGCGCCCAGGATCCGAACACAGGCCGCCAGTAGCAGAGCGCACGCACTTAACCGCTAAGCCACGGGGCCGGCCCCAAGCTAACATTTTGAAGGAGTCAAGATCAAGGAGGCATTTCTTTCCAAGTGGATTAACGAAATGCCAAACAGTGAGTCTAAGTGGTCGTGGAATCCCTTTCTAGTTGGGAACTGGCTGGAATGGAAGTTGACAGCAAATTATATAGATTTTTATTTTCCTTAAAAATAATGTACATAACTTGCTTTTGAGAACAGTCTCAAAGAATGCTTCTTTAGAATCTTTCTACCCAGTTCACTGTTAACTGCAGGGAAGCCCTCACAGAAACCTGTAAATAAGCAACTCTGGAATTAAATTAGCTCCCAGCTATCTTAAGCAAATATCCTACAAGGAAAATTGTGTTATCTAACTGGCCAGTTGATTCTTGGCTTTTTTCAGCTTCAAGACAGAATTTAAATGGGATCCCTGTGTGTTACTCTCATTTCAAATTCTCTGGAGCAGATAAACATTATCATGAAACTGGCCAAGGATGAAATTTAAATAAGTAGTGATTGGAAAGGATGACAGTAAGAGTTTCCAACTCACAAAAACAGACAAATTAGTTTAATTAACTGCAAAATTTAGAGGACAAAGATATGGGGGGAATTATTTATGTTGATGTGTAATGTATGCTCAGTATTTTGGTAAACAAACCTACTAGGGGAAAGGAACTCCACCAACATAATTATCCCTCAAAAATGCACCAACAAAGAGCAATTTGGAGCCAAGAACATGTTTTCTCCTTGTAAGTTACTATCCCTTTATATGACAGTGTAGATGACAGACCTCTCCTCACCAAAGTGGGTCTTCCTCTGTTGTGCCATTACACTACCAGTTGACTGTGGTTCAGCCATCCTGTGTATTTGTGTGGGGATCATGATGGCTGCTGGATGGAAGAGAGGAAATAGAGGCTGCCTTTATGCTAGAAGCAGCCATCTTTTCCTGATGATTAGGGGGGAAAGGACTTCAAAAAAACAGCAGAGCATACCACAGAGTGGTGGAAAGCCATTACTTTCACCCAATCGTTAGCAAGAGATATCTTCAAAATAAAGTGGATAGCTAAATTCTACTGTCTCTCCTCCCCCATCATGCAAGCACATAAGCACATATAGACTCCAATTTGCTCTTCTGTTACTCTGGTTATGTAGATTAGGACTCATCTTGATATAGTAAATTAGAGATCAGTGTGTTTTAAATCTGAAGGGCTAGGAAAACGTTCTGGTGGGGCCACAGTACTATATAGTTTGTCTATATATACAGGGAACATCTATTGATTTTGTTTGTCCAGGAATCCTATTATTTTTTTTTTTTTTGAGAACTCCTTTTTGCTCTTGCTTCTTTCTACATGCTCTCTCCCCTCCTCCCATCCCTGCCCCTCCCTGCACCACTCGCCTACTGGTTCCCTATGGATCAGGTAGAGCTGTCAATCATGATACAGTATACTCTGGCTATGGACTGTAACTCAGGTCCTGGCCAATCATAATTCCCTATAACTTTGGACACAGTGATTGGTCCATTGTTAGGTCCATGATCCAAGCAAGGCCCATCAGAATTCTTTCCTGGGAGCAGTATACAGACGTTGAAAGAAAGAGTATCTTTCTGCTGGAGAAGACCAGCTGGGAGGAGGTGACTCTAGGGCTGCTGCTACCATCCTTTTTGCAATCTGGGGAAATGCCAAGCTGAGAAGAGTGAGACAAATAATTTTGGCATAATTGAACACCTAATTTCAGTCCCTGAGGCTCTGGTTCTTACAGCCCTCCCTTCCTTCATTCCTTCCTTCCTTCCTTCCTTCCTTCCTTCCTTCCTTCCTTCCTTCCTTCCTTCCTTCCTTCCTTCCTCCTTTCCTTCCTTCCTTCCTTTATTCCTTCCTTCCCTCTCTCCCACCTTCCATCCTCCCTCCCTCCATCCTTTCCTCTCTATCTCCTTCTCTCCCTTTCTTTCATTTATTCAACAATTATTATTGAGAATTTATGATTTTTCAGACACTTTTCTAAGGGTGGGGAAATTATGGTGAACAAGACAGACAAGATCCTTGTTCATACCAGGGAGAGAAAACAGACAACAGATTAGTAAGCAAAGAAATAGTTGCAATAACTGCAAATAGTGATAGGTGCTATGAAGGAAATAGACTAGAGGGTGATGTGATGAGGCCTGCCTGAAGGTGGGGACGATGGCTATTTTGCTTGAGTGAGGAAAACTTCACTGAGAAGGTGAAGATTGGGCTGATGTCTGGAGAGCAAGAAGTTCAACAGAAGAAACAGCCAGAACAAAACGCCTGATTAGGAAAAGCTTAGGCTGTTCAAAACAGAAAAATAAGTGACGGTAGAAAAAAAGAGAAGTAAGAAGGCGAAAGTAGAGTAAGATGAGATTGGAAACTATGTAAGGTTACAGTCTTTGACCAGGAAATACAATTTTATTCTAGGAGCTGAGGGAAGACTTGGGAGAGTTTTAAGCAAGAGGATGACATTATCAAATTTGAATTTAAAAAGGACTACTGTGGCTGCTATACAGAGAATAATTATAGGAAGGAAAGAGTGAAAGCCAGGAAAGCAGTTCAGTGTTTTACTCTTGTATTAATTAGAATGATTGTAATTAGGAGAAAGCTAATAAGAATATGATCATATTATTAATATTATTAATACACACTCAGTTTCAGAACAATTCTCCAGTCTCACAAACATCATTTAGGACCCACACTTTTTGCATCTTTTAGTACGTTATGCTCAGCATATTAATTTGGTTTTTAGGCTCTATTCTCTTGTTTACCAGATGGCTGCCTCAGTTCCAGGCATCTCATGTAGACACATGTCTGGAGGATGAAGGGACTGTTGTCTAGTGATCCTCTTTTTACTAGCAGGGAAAGCCCCTTTGCACTCCAGAGACCAAGATTGGGTCACATATCAAGGGGGAATAGGATTACCACGGTTTTATTAAGCCCATTGTGCTTTGCTCCTTTCCATGAGCACATGGAAGGGTGAACATCTGAACAAAATTAGGATTTATCAGCCAAGAAGAAGGGAGGCAGCTAACAGTGTCTGCCATGATTGATTTGATTACTCTCAATAATGCAGACAATTTTTAAAAAACCTTTAAACCTCCCCCCCCCCCACCAATCTTTATCCATGTTAAACTCTATCTTTGAAAGAAGAGGAGACCTTGTGCAATGATGCTATTCTAAATATCTTCATCACAGTTTGGGTTGAACTTTGAAAACCTCTGGGAACTATAATTCGTAGTGGGTCTTCCTGAATTTGTCATTTAACAACTCTTCTTGACCAATGAGCTCTCTTTTGTTGTCATTGGGTCTAATGGGGCCAAAGATGGTGACTGGGAAATCCCAGCGATGTTGTTGCTATTTGTGGGTTGGTCTGTCTGAGACTGCTATGAGAGCAATTCAAATCATCACTCTCCTGGTCCGCTCCCTCATCCTCTTTGTTGTTTCATCTTGCTCATCAATGTGCCCATCTTCATTTTTATATGTTGGTGGCCTGACAGTTCCTTTTCTCCTGAAATCAGCCAACATTATTTACATCTGATTGTCCTTGTTCCAGATGACTTTGGTCAAGATTCTGGCCCAGCAACTTCATCATGAAGCACTGTGCTTCTCTTATCCTTGTCATTGTTGCTGCTGACCCTCCTCTACCACCTTGTTCATCCTTCATTTAGCTAGAAGAGGATTATTTCTTAGGAAGCCCCAGACAGCAGTTCTGGATTCCTTTCCAAAGCCAGAATGGTGCTTATATCCTGTGGGTTATTTCATTGTCCTCATTGCAGAGCCAATATAATCATTTCTTACTGAAGTTACTCTGAGTTTGATTTCTGTCACTTGTTATCAATGTTCCTGGCTAAATATACTTGCCATGTATAGACTGCATTCTAGATGGGAAGAGGAAGATAAGTATAGCTAAGTAAGGCTTAAAAAGGAAGATTGCCTTGTCCTATTTAATCAGCTGAGTCAGGGACAGTGCTGGGCAGAATTTTCTTGGCTGTCAGTTTAGTGGTCTTTCCACTCTCTGAACCCTGTGAAATTTCTTTCCATATCCAGCATCAGCCATTATTTAAAATCATTCAATTCAACGTTACCAGGCTCTCCCAAGAGAAGCAGGCAATGGCAAAGTCCACTCTTGTGCACAGCTCCTGCAACTCTGGTGTCATGCTTTACTGAGTCTCCAACCAGAAACGTCTTTTAACCAGACACTGGGTTTGACTTTATGCACAAATCAGATAAGTAGCTACCCAGCTGGAGAGATTCCAGAAGAAATTATAAGACTCTCTTGCTTTCCATCTCTCCGTAAGCAGCTGAAGCTACAGTATCCCTAAAGGAAGCAAAATCCAGCTGTCATCCAGGAGGAGAGAGGAAGGACACACAGCAACTCATTAGCACATCAACCTGAATCTGTTTATCACAATAGCTGATAAGTTGAGTCACTCAAAGTGGTGAGGAAATGAGTCACAGACCGGGTACTTTTTGATAAGGCTGGTGATTGAATGAAACGCAGACCAGGACAAGATCACAGACTCTTAGGGTTAGAAGGAATCTTCAAGTTTCTTTCATTTTCTGCCCATGTAGCGCAAGGATGCTTAATGTGGAGTCTAGACTCTAGAGGGTTTACAACCCCCCTAAGATAATATGCAAACTTTATAGGTCTGGGCAATTTTTGGTAAAGAAGTTTAATAGGTTTCATTAGATTCTCAGAATGGGCTGTGACTAAATAAAGTCAATTCACTGAGGTCCAACCTCATCTCCTCCCACGTATGAAGTCTTGTAATATCCCTCCCAGTGCATGAACACTCCAGTGCAGAGGACTCCTCCTTCTCTGCCTCTCCCCTCTGCACCTCTTTCCCTTTTGGAAAGTAGCCAGTTTAGTGCCAGCTTCTCAAACTGGAGTAAGCAGACCCCTGAGGTATGTGAAGGGGAATGGGAGGCTCTAGGATAAACATGGACCATTTTCCCCAAGTGAAGGGGACCATCTTCCCCAATCTTTCACTAGAAGATTTGGACAAAAACTTATTTAAATATTTAAGGAAAAAACTCACATAAGATAATAGAGCAAGCATGTAAAGTCTGCATGAATTCATAAGGAAAAACACAAGGCTGACACTCAGCAGCTCCTTGGGGTTCTGCCCATTCACCCTGCTGCGTGATTTCACTCTTCCTAAGGGAAGAGTTGAAAAGTTGGGGTACTTTGGTAGAAAAGTTGCAGGGGCACTGTGAATTAAAAAGCGTACAGATTCTGGAACAGAACAACCTGCATTCAAAACTTACTTTCACCTCTTATTAGCTCTGTGTCCTTGGGAAAATAGTTCTAGTTTCTGGGAGCCATCCTTTCCTTAGCCATAAAATAAGGACAATAAAACCCCCTCCTAGAGTTGTGGGCTTCAAGGAAATGAGGACTGAGGGTGCCTGGCTCACAGTAGGTCTGTTCTTGATGGTACTTTCTCCTCTATGTACACAATGAACTGAAATCTGCCTCCAGGAGACTCTTTCTTATTGGTCTTAGCTCTGTCTTCTGAGGCCTTGGGAGTAAGTATATCCATCCTTTTCCTTCCTCCAATACAAACCTTCAGTCACATTTTAAAAAATTGTGGTAAAATACGCATAACATAAAATTTACATTCTAACTGTTTTAAAGCAGGCAATTCAGTGGCATTTAGTACCTTCACAATGATGCTCAACCATCAATCACGTCTATCTAGTTCCAAAACTTTTTCATCATCCCAGACAGAAAGGAGTCACTCCCCATTCTTCCTTCCAGCCCCTGGCAACCAATAACCTGCTTTCTTCTCTCTGGACTTGCCTATTCTGGATATCTCATATAAGTGGAGTCATACAATAGGCGGCCTTCCACGTCTGGCTTCGGTTTTCCTTGAGCTCAGAGCAGTAAAGGGATCAAAGAGAGCTCAGGTGAAAGATGGCAGGAGGTGCACTAAGGGATTGGGAAGGGCAAAGACAAACATATTTTACTTCACTCAGTAGCCCCAGGCCCCTGCTCTTACGCCTGCGGGCCACAAGTCTGCACGGGCATCTGTGCCAGTCATCTGAACGCCAGTCTGAGGCCAGGGTCGCTGTCAGATCCAAGGTCGGCTTGGGCAGCAGGTGCTCGGGAAGCAATCTTTCAAGCTCACCGAGTCCAGCTGGATGCCATGCGCTGTTTATCCTTGTACAGCACAGAGGAGCCTCGTTATAGGAGCAGCGCTCTGCCAAACATCCACAGGAAAGGAAACCAGACTGGCCTGGCTGTGGCCTTTGGAAAGGCAGGAAGCCTGCTCATGTGTGCAGCCAGCGAGCTGCATGGGCAATTAAATCACTCCCAAGGAAAATCTTGTTTGAGCACTAAAGGTCACGGCTATGATTTGTCTGTGATTCTTTGTCAATACGTTTTTCTAACCAAGTACCATATAAAGAGGCCATTATATGGGCTCTGGCGCTGCCTGCACGCCCAGGGATGGGAACGGAAAAATCCGTGGGCAGGCCCTGTTAAACGCACCATTTAACATGGCACAATGGCTCTCCAGCCTCAAGTCTGCCTTTTGTTTACTCAAGTCCTAATTCATGTGGGGGCGAAATTAGTCTAACTAGAAGTTTAGGGTCTCGTAAAAGGCTTTAACCAGTTTCACAAAGATGTTCACAGATGGCTGTGCAGTAAACATGGTGAGGGCCCAGAGCTGGGTGAGATGTTGGGAGAACAGAGCCCTGAATTGTGTTAGTGTTTTGCTTTAACAGTTGTGGGTTGTTTACAGTAAATCACCGGGTTAGGCCCAGGGATCTCTGCTTTTCCCTGGGTCCTGTGCTGTCCCTTCTCACAGAGAGGACGTAGAGAAACCAATGAGTCAATCTCGGGCTTAGGGCTTGAGAGTTGTGGGCATTTTCACAGGCTCTTTTAGGAAGCTGGTGTTGGATAACTATTCAAGCGGTTGGGGAGCAGGAATGCCTCTGAATCACAGCCTTGACCGTGGCAACCCGACCCCACAGAAAGAAACCAGTTGCCCAAGGAGCAGCCCAAGTGGAGAAGCGTCTGCTCCTGTGGAAACTGCAGCTGCATCCCCACTCCTCCATGAAACGCTGAATAATTTAGAAGCTTTATCTTCCTCCCCAGGAAAGTAATGCCAGAGGAGATATGGCAGCTTCATGACAGCATCGGAGACTTAGGCCCCTTTGATCTGCCTGCTCTTCCGTTCCCCAGTGTGTGGTCCTTGGTTGAACTGGGGCTACATATGTTGCATTCAGCGTGAAAAATGAAAATAAGCGCTTTTAATTTCTTTCTTCCATGAAAGAAGTCTAGGGGCAAGCAGTCCACTTTGGTGATTCCTTGACGTCATCAGGCACCAGGCTTCTTCAAGATTATTGCTCAGCTGTTTCCAAGGTGGGGCTCTCATCCGCAGGGTCTAGGATGGCTGTCCCAGCCATCAAATCTGAGTTCCAGGCAACACAGTGGAGGAAGGGGTTGGTTTACTCTGACCATGTTGAGGTTAGAAAAAAAGAGCCCAGAGCTTCGAGGCCAAGGAGATAAGGGTGATAGCCAGTTGTTGAGATTAAGCTGTGGTGAAGCGGTAATTTTATTGATTTATTCTAAAATGTATGTAGAAGAATGAGCCCATGATTTGGAGCTGGGACGCTGGGTTTACATCTTGTTCAGTCATCAACATAAACTTTGGCCTCGATTTCCTCATTTATGCAAAAAATGGGTTAGACTTTCTAGAAACCAGATCATGAAGCTGGGCTCCCTTAGGTCAAAGATGTGGAAGGTTTCAGGATAAACCAAAATGGGTTTGCTGGCAGGTGACGAGTCCACTGAGAGGATGAGTCCAGAAGGAAAATGCTGGGTGGCATCTAGGAAATGGAGCAGAAAAGCTGAGAGCCAGCAAGGCAGGACAAATAGCATGTAGGGCTGGAGATGGTAGGCTGCAGAAGAAATGGGAGAAATACGTTTGGAATTGAAGTAGCCAGAAATCAAAGTATCCAGGAGTCAGATGAGCTGTGTGAGAACTAATTCAATGCAGGTGGCCCATCCTCCCAACATCCCACTTATGTCTGAGCTTTCTGGGTCTGGGAGAAGTCCTTGAAGGAGTGGAACTTCTCAGGAGGGGGCTATGTGGTGCTCAGGTCTCTTTTAGTTCTAAAACCACTCTGATCCTAAGTTGAGTGAAGAGGTAATAAAAATTTTGAGGAAACATAAGCTGTCCTGGGAGCTGCTGCTTCTTACCTCTCTAGTCCTACTTGACCTTGGGTTGGGCCTCAGGCTTCATTGACTCTGGAATAGGAATGGGCAATATTGGTTTCAAGGTATTTAAAGAAAAAAAGTTATCTGTCCGTGGAGATGAATGGGTTAGTCCAAACCGAGGGACCATGGAGACTTCCTGAGAGTAATTGTGCTCGTCTGGCTTTTAAGAGGATGAGCCTTGTGTGGTGTTTCTCTCAGGTTTTGGGTAAAAGAAAGATTGGAAGGGAATGAGCAAAGGCAGAAATTTTTTTGCAGAAAAATTTAAGTATTGGATTTTAAAATTCCGTACAGGCCAATACTCTTTGTTGGGAAAGACAGATGATTTTTTAATACTTCCTGAGGATCAAGAATTTTTCAGATGATCTCAAGTAAGCAAGCAGAGTCAGGTGCATGCTTCGAAATAATTTCTTCAGTTGTCCATAGGTTAGGATTTCAGAACTCTCTAGAAACCACTGTGCTCTCTACCCAAATTCTCAGTGATGTAATATGCACTAGTCCTTGATACTCTTGTATTTGATTTGATTGATGGCATGTGCAATAGAGAGGCAAGAACAGGAAGATAAAACTGAGGGCTTTATTTCTTGCAAGAAACAAGCCCAAGCCTCTCGGGTAATGGGCATTTATCCTATCATGGGGGAAGATGGGAAGAGAAGGCTTCTGAAGGGAACCTGGGTCAATGCACCCTGCTGAGCTGAACTGCAGTCAGCTTGGCCAGAGGGAATTTTCTGGTATGATGAGAAAAGCTGAGAGTAGTGTTGTGTTTCAGACAAAATGAAAGGGCATTTTTATTTGCTTCTCTCTTGCATGTCTTGTTATTCTATCAAAAAATAGAATCAGGATGTGCTTTGGCAGTTAGATGTTTCTATATTTCCAGATGGATTCAAATAATTTATTAGAATCTATTTACAACAAGTAGAGTCCTATTTTTTTCTCATGTTAGGAAAAACTGCTTTGTTGGCAAGGTAAATAGCAAGTCACTCAAAGGACCCTGAAAAAAAATATTTTAAAGGTTTGCAGTAATATCTTGAAGGTTAAATCATCAAACGCTCATGATTTAAGATATATTAGTTTCACCAAAATTTTAGTTTAAAATATGTAGGGAAGAAGCAACATAGATTTTCCCTAACCTGCAAAGCTTAAAAAAATAGTTTGAGAAAAACATAGCCCTCTACAACCTTGGCAACATTCTCCTAAAGGGAGAAAAGCCTGTGAACAGGGTGAGGCATATCTTCCGTGGTACATTTTTCAGGTATTACAGTGTATATTGGTTATTTTCTTTAAGGTTACGAGGAAGATACATGAATAAATGAATTAATACAAGGTGATCTCTGTTTTCAAGAAGGCAAGAGGTATACAGAAAAATATAACACACGGCTGCCAAAGATAAATGCTAAATGGGAATCCTCAGTCTCTTCCCACCTTCACCATCTGACTGATACCCAGAACAGAAATTTGGGGTCATCTTTAACTTCCCCCTTTCCCTTGTTTCCTACATGTGTTCCCAACTCTCGGCCTTTATTCATGCTGATTCCTTCTTCTGCAATTCCCTCCACCCTGTCCTTCCCATCACTCAAGACCAAGGTCAATTGCCAACTTCTGCACGGAAACTTCCCTGATGTCCTCAGTACAAAGTAACTTCTGAGGCTTAAACCTACTTGCAAATTTCTAAGGATCTACAGTGGACCACATGGAGACTGTCTTTTATCTGGGCTAGAGGAAAGAAGAAACCAGAAAGGTTTTACTTTTCCCGTGTAAGATCCAGAGCTGAATTGACTCAACTGACCCTCCACCTTAGGCATTTTCAGGCCAGTTGTTGACAACTTCATTCTTTACCTGCTTGGGAGGAAGAATAAGAAGTGGTGGTTGTGTGTCTCCTCAGAAAAGTCCTGGACCTCTGGACCACATCAGGAGGGAGAAAGAGGGAGAGAGAGAGACTGGAATGGACCCTCTCCTATTCGGGAGCAGCCCCAAACCATCCCACTTCTCCAGCTTCATGACAGCAACAAATGTGGCAAGATAGTATTTGGACATATTGACTGCTGTGTTTCTTTTTCAGTTAATTCCTGTGACCTCTGGTTCTTTCCCATTCAGTCGGTGGCTGACCTTGCTTTAGAACTGCAACAGATGAGGACCTCCGAAAACAAAGAAGCAGTACTTTGCTTTTTGAAACTCATGATAGAAATAAGAGTCACGAGATGTGGAAGTGGGGGAAAGTTTTAGAGTTTGTGTGTGCCAGAAACAAGAGGCTGGGGAGAATGGCTTTATCCAACCTGTCTAGCCTGGAGGCAGCAGAGTTGTAGGCAACTGGGTCATTGGATTCTGGGCAATGACTGAGGCCCTACACTTCAGTGGGGATCCTAGTATAGAGTGTATCTGTGTCTTGCTTCTCAGGTGGAGCCCAGGAAGGTATTAAGACTCTCCGTTCTTTTCTACCATCCAGCTTGGCATATGGCATGTCTCTCAGCAAAGAGAACCTGAGATGGTCCCATTGACTTTCCCACAGCCCCAGGGCAGCACAGGAGAATATCCTGAAGCCCCCCATGCCACCTTAGAGAAGGCGTCTCACGTATCCTACAGAGGACCAACGGGCCAGAAGAGGACTGGAATGTGGTGATCACGTAGGGAGCTGTGACACCTCCGGGAATGCCGGGGCAGATAGACACAGGTGACTAGGACTGGGGCTGATGCAGTCATCCCAGGGGATGCCTTTGTGGAGAGGTGATGGCAACGGAGGATGAGATACCTCCTCTTCATCAGAGGAGCTCTTCCTAACTCAGCAGACATGGACAAAAACCTCTGGACAAAGCCATAGAAAGAAAACCCTGGTTTGCCTGAGCTTACCCTGTCTAAGATGAAGCTTCTATTACCAAGAGGAAGGGGGATTTGAGATAGAAATATAAAAATCAAGAAAGATACATTTATTTGCTCATCTCAACTGGTGGCCTAAAAAAATTCATTTCTGCTATACCAAGTACAAAGTATAGTAAGAGATAACTATATCCTTGATGTTGTATATCCTCTTTTACTGGCAAAGACCCCCACCTATTAGTACAACTGCCTATAAAATGCCCTTAAACCTAATCAGCTATTAGTTCTCTTTGGAAGTGAGCTGAGCTAGGGGGTCGAATGGGGGAGGAGACATGAGCCTCCACTAGGGGCCACCAGACACCACAAAGCAGCAGACTCTTTTCAGCATTAGCCACTTCCGTAGAGTTCCTATGAGCCATTTAGCAGAAAAAATGTCATACTGAGTCTCACCCTAAATTCGCACCCTATCCTCTTTGCACTGAAACTTTTTGTGCGGGATTAGGAAGGGCTTTGCTTTTAGAGAGCTTTGGTGAAAGATTCTCCTTGAAAGGAGGGAATGCTTTGTTGCTGAGAACTGGTTTTACAAATGGTTCTTTTCTTACAGACAAGCTGGTTACGTAAAAACCACTTGGCACAGTCTCTGGTTTCCTCAGAGATATGAGAGATGGTGGAGTTCTCAATGGACGCTCAGCAACAGTGCTGTTTTCATTGGACTTCTGATTGATTGCGTTGAACTCTTGTCAGTTACCATGAGAAGTTCCGGATTAGGAAACAGCTGGGAAGATGCTTTACTTTTGCCTGTTTCCGGGATGTGTAAGCACTTTAAAAGCCATCTCTTCAACAGTTGGGAACCTAATCAGCTGGATATCTCAATTTTACTTTTCAGATGCGGTCTCTGAGTCTTAGGTGTTAGATACAATGAAAGTGATGAGCAGTTTGGAAATGCTCTCCTGTCCTGCTGAAGTGAGCAGTCAGCATCCTTTTTGTGGCAGACCCAGGCCTGCCACCCTCCTCAACAGTTATCTAATCTTAAAAGCAGATTAAAATCCTTCAGTAGATCCTCACTGAGTCTTAACTCCTTAGTGTGGCACCCGAGGGCTTTCTTGGTCTAACTTCCCTTTGATGTCAGCTCTCACCTCGCATCCTGTCATAACCTGATACTCCAGCTATGGAAAAATGCATGGGGTTCCTGAAACATACCAGGTTTTTTCACACCTTTGAGCCTTTGTTTGTACTTTTGCCCAGAATATCCTTCTCCTTTGTCCATCTGGTGAATACCCACTCATATTTTAACACTCACTCCCTTCCAGAATTCTTTCCTGAACCACTAAGAAATCCCAACTCTATATCCCTCAGGCCTCTGCTGTACTCTGTTTTATAACATCTTTAGTGCTTTATTGGAGTGATTTAATCATGTGGCTGTCACCCCTTCTGGATTGTAAGGACTTTGAAGGCAAGGACTATGTCCCAGCTAGCTCTGTGTTCCTAATGCCTGGTGTCTAATAGGCCCTCAGGACATGTTTATTGAGTAAATGAAATCTGTTTGATTTCTTTCAAAAATCTTGTGGTACTGCTTGTTTAACAACAGTGCCAGGAAGCTCCTTTCCAGTAAGCTGGAAGCTCCTTTCCAGTGTTGAGGAGAAAGATTCCTGTTCAGGATTGGGAAGATCATGGTGCTATCCAATCTTGACTTCAGGTCAAAGGGACCATGGAATCATAAAGTATTTCTCTCTCTCTTTTTTTTTTTTGGTGAGGAACATCAGCCCTGAGCTAACCTCCATGCCAATCCTCCTCTTTTTTCTTTTGCTGAGGAAGACTGGCCCTGGGCTAACATCCGTGCCCATCTTCCTCCACTTTATGTGGGATGCCGCCACAGCATGGTCTGACAAGCAGTGCGTGGGTGCGCGCCCGGATCCGAACCCGGGCCGCCAGCAGCAGAGCGCGTGCACTTAACCACTGCACCACGGGATCAGCCCCATAAAGTATTTCTTAAAGCAAAGAATTCACTAGTCAAAATCTGGGTAAAGGATTTTATTGCAATTCATCGTGTATGGTCTCTTCTAAGGGAGTTTGTTGCCATTAGGGATTCAGCCAACCAAGACCATTCCCTCCTCTAAGAAGCTCCGGCAAAGCACTTGAAATTAACTCCTGGAGAAGCCTTGCTTGAACGGCAGGTTCTAAACAAACTAGGACAGGGCGGAAATTTGTCTTTACCCCGCAATTTTTCCTCCTCTCTGGTTCCCCCCCAATCTCTCAGATACTAACTAAGAGATTCAAAGTGCCCTTTTCACCTCCTTTTTTTTTGTGAGGAAGATTAGTCCTGAGTTAACATCTGTTGCCAATCCTCCTCCTGTTGCTGAGGAAGACTAGCCCTGGGCTAACATCCGTGCCCATCTTCCTCTACTTTATATGGGACGCCACCACAGCGTGGCTTGACAAGCAGTGCTACGGTGCGCGCCTGGGATCGGAACCTGGGCCACTGCAGCAGAGCGTGCGCACTTAACCGCTAGGCCACCGGGCTTGCCCCCCTTTTCACTTCCTTTTAAAGACTACGAACTGTCTGAACACCTCTGATTATTAATACGCCTCTCAGTGTATTATAATCACATGTTTGTGTGGTATAGCCCCTATGAGACCTCAGGCTTCCGGAGGTCAGGAAAGTGTATCCTATTTACCTTTATCTTCTTGGGCTCTATATGGTGCTACAATAGTCAGCACTTGACAAATCGCAGTAGAATGAAAGCATAAATAAAAAGTATACAGATTTCCTACCTCCTACTACATTTTTGAAATTTCCTTTAGTAGAGGAGCACAAATTTTCCCGGGAAAGACTATTCATCTGTAATTTTTAGACTAAATAGAAGCACGCAAAACTTAACACACATCTCAAGATTGTCCTAATTCAGTAGTGGAGCTGGAAGTGTTCATACCCTCCACCTATGGAGTCCTTTGTAGTTTAACAGGAAAAGTCACCACCTTCTCTCTTATTTGACCTTTCTAATGATGACCCTGTGAGATGAGTGTTACTCTCAACATTTTACCAATGAGAAAACTGGTGTTCAGAGAGGTTAGTGATACCCTGGAAGTTGCACAGCTAGCAATTTCCTGAGCCAGAGCTAGAACTTCATTCTTTTGAAGATAACTCAATGTTCTTTTCATTATAATACACAGCCTTCCCATCTCAGTCACCTCTTGACCTAGTGAGGTCTCTGATGGTAATGCAATGCCAATTTGGATGCAAACTTAATTGAAATGTTTTAAAACATGAGACTAATGTTAGTGTTTTCCATTGTTCTAAGAATTATGCAGTAAATCATTGAAAAAGATATGCCTGTATTTCAGACATTATGTTAATAGAACAGATATTGCAAAACAGAATCACTAAAATACCCTTAGCTCTCTGCTGGTACAGTGTATGCAAAATATGCCATACGCTCTAAACTTTTCACTTTAACCCAAAATAAGAGCAATGGAAAAATTCAGTCAGTAAAGATATCTGCAGCCTCTTCAATTTGTTGTATTTGCTCTATCTATATAGGATTAGGCAAATATGAGGCTTCGTTATATCCATGCAGTGTTTAACAATGAAATGCTTAGGAAAATAGCAAACCAAATGCATGTTGTGCAATAAATTTGGAAATTTGACTTTTTATAACCTTAGGCATTGTCAGATTCTCTATAGTGCTTCTAAATCCTTTTGCTTTATGGTTTTCATATATCTGTAAAGATAAGTATATGCAAAATTGGATATTTTCCAAGCAATGTGTCTTTCATTTATAGTTCCAGAAGAGCTCAGCTATATGCAGTAACGTATTTATGTTTTAGAATGCTGACTATGGAATAAAGTACTACATTTAAATATACAATACCTTTACCAACACTCGCTAAAATATTTGGATAAATGTGGTTATGACTTTTATATAATTTATTGTGTTCTGTCAAATCATACTCATAACTCTCATTTTGTATTTTAGGAATTTGAAAACATCTTATTTCTACCACTAGAATACGGAATCATTGAGGGCATCATCTCTAACACTCAGGATTGTGTTTAGCCACCAGTAGCAGAAAATTTTACTAAGGGGCTGAAACAAATAGGAATTGAATTATTTCACAGAACAAGGAGTCCAGAGGCAGGCAGCTGCTGGGGTTGGTTTGGTGTCTTAGTGATATCAGGGCAAATTTTGTTGCAATTCTCTTGGTCTTTTCCTCATGCTTGTTGCCTTATGGTTGCAAGAGGGCTGCTATCCCTCCAGTCATCAAGTCAATAGTAAGGGCAGGAAAGAAGAAGAAGGGTAGTAGCAGCTATTTCTATTCCTTTTTTTCCTCAGAAACCTGTTAGTATACTTTCAATTAACTATCTCCTTGGCCAGAGCCATGAAATAGCTACTCTCAATTGCAGCAAAGCCTGGTAAAGTGAGTATTTTATGGATAAAGGTGGCAAGGTAGAAGGATTCAGGAGGCCTCTGGTAGAGTGTCCTAATCAGCAAACAGGAGTAAATAAATGAGTGTAGACTAGGAGCATTAATACCAGACTAGGCATCAGCACAGCATGCAGAGCACTGATAGAACTGGTGGCACTGGTCCTCCTTTGTGACACCCTGCAGCTGTGGCAGGCAATGGCAGAAGTGCACAGATCAAACTCTTAGTTGTCTGCTTGCCTGGGGTTTGGTCAAGACAACTCCCCTGTAGACAGAGTGAGTCCAGGGGCCTTGGGGTGGGCTGTGAGAATCCAAGAAGGAAATCCCCAATTTGCAGCTCTGAAGGGCTAATACAGGGTCTGAAGTCATGCCCAGGAGAAGAAAGTGACTATATTTTACCTTGAGTACATAGGTTATACCATGAAGGTCTTAGAGATACTGCTAAGCTGAGGCTCTGCTGAGGAACTGATGTAGTTTTAGACCTTCAGGTGGAGGCAACCACTCGATGATTTCGTATTAAATTGTTGGTCTGGAACCTCAAGGCACAGAGGAATGTTAATGAAGACATCTCTTTAATGACAAGTGATTCCTGATGCAGGTCGACAAGACAGAGACAAAGATTATAGAAAAACAATCTGGGGATCATAGTGTGTGTACCAACAGAGACCTTGAGTGACTCAATTGATAGGAAACAAGGGATGGGAGAGCTGGGAGCGGAGATTAAAGGAGCTAACTATGCAATTTACTTGTTTTTGAATAGGTAATTTGTTCACATGTTCAAAATTCAAAAGGTTTGAAAGCATATAATAAAAATGTCTCTATTCCTGTCCACATCCACTCAGTTCCCTGCCTTAGAACAACCAAGGTTATGAGGCCCTTACATACTTCTTGAGAGAGATTTTATGCATAATAAGCAAGTGTGCATGTGTGTCTGCTCGTCTTTATACAACTGGTATTATAGCATACACACCCTTCTGCATCTTGCTTTTTACAAAAAACAACTTGGTACTATGACTTGAAGATCATTTCCTATCAGTATAGAGAGAGCTTTGTTATTTGCTTTTCTTTTTTTCCAGCGGCTAACATCCCTTTGCTGGATGTGCCGTACCTTATTGAACCAGTTCTCGCTTTGTGGACCTTTTAGGGTGTTTCCAATACTTTTCTATTGCAATGTGTGGCAATGATTAATCTTGTATGTACATCATTTGTGTGTGTGTTTGTGTGTGTGTGCGTGTGTGTGTATGTGTGAGTCTATTGCTGGAATAAATTCTATCAACCATGTATTCTAATATGTGAAGACTTATTTACAACGGGCCTGACTGTACTCTACAGCTTCTAAACAGACCAAGAGGGCTCCAGCTTTGGTTATTGGCTTCAGTTGAACCTAACAAGCTTCGCTATAATGGGTAACAACAAGTTCTGGAGAGCTATGTATGTTTCCCATCGTGCCTCTATGCGACTTCCTAATTTTCCCTCACACTCTTGGGGATGCATGACATTACTATTTTCAGACTGTAGCAAGACATCAGCCTAAGTAGATACCTCTAGATCCTCTAAGATTGGTGCCTCTCACTCTCCAATAGTCTTTGCAGGTAGATGTTTGATTTTAAATGTTCCTACTTCCAAGGCGCCTCCTTCATCCAAGTCTAAGAAAGTGTAGGTAGAGGCAAAGTAGCGATTTTGGCAACAAGTGGGATTGGGCTGGTAGAGCAGGTAATAAGGCCAATGAGGGGCTGAAATGAAGGTTTGTTATAGCAGATCTACTTGCAGATATTTGAGTTAGCTGTAATTGAATTTTTATTGTTCAATTGGAATGCAATCCATCCACTGGGCTTTTAAATTTTTAATTAAGGAGACATTTTTAAAGTTTTAAATTACCAGATCTATTTTGCTTTGATTGGCCACTATATAAAACCAGACAGAGTCCATCTATAGTAGCACCTAATAGTTCTGCACCATCAATCACAGTGTGTTTCTCCATTTTATTTCCTGCCTCTACTATTAACTTGTCACTACCAACCTGCTTTTATTCTTTTACACGGTGTGTGATGGATTAAACTAGTTAGCTGGCCAGATAGATTATACAGGGTGCATTAACACTTAGCGTTTTTGATGGAGCACTGAGCAAGACAAAAGGCATTCCTTACAGAAGACAATTAAGCCTGCTGCTTGCCGAGTTTCCGACTTGGTGGTTTTTGTGGTTCTCTTTCTCTGAGTGGGCAGATAATAGCCATGCAATCATTGTAGTGGAGGTGCATTTAATTGGCTTCTCTCTTAAGAGGCTACTATTATAGCAAAATGGTCAGTCCTCTGAGTAGCCAGTATCCATGCATCAGGCTTTCCTCTCCTCTGCCCCTGTGTCTATTTTTGGCAGAATGACTGAGAAACTCCTGAAACAGACTAAGTCTATAGGGTCTTTGTTTCTAAGAAATGGGCCTCTGGGTTTCTGAGCAGGCAGCTCAAGAGGTTTTCTCCAATTTTCAGTGTTTAGTTGACCCAAGTTCCTGATGTTTTATTTTCTGGTATTTGGAGGCAGGATTGCACCAGCCAAGTGCTACTCAGATACTCTGACACCTGCATGGTGGGTCTGGGGCCTGTCTTGTTGTGGCCTCACAAGTGAGACAGGTGGCCTGTCATTGGCCCCAGCTGACCCCCCTTGGTGCTCAGGGGGGTCTGCACCTGATGCAGCTGCCTGCTTGCTCTCAGCAGGTTGGAATTTGTAAGTCTCCATGAAGATGCCATGAACATTCTCTCCTCACTTCCCTGGGAAGGACAGAGAACATCTTTTCTCTGACTGTGGTTCCCTGAGGCCTAGTCACTGCTCCTGAGGGACTCTAACAGCTTCAGTCACCTTGACCTATGTCTTTGGTAATGTTTGGTGTCCAGGCTCAGGGCTCAGTTGTGTCTTCTGGATTTCTCACTTCCATGTCCATTCTAAACTCCTGGGGCAGCTGGTGGGGCTTGCTGGCTCATTTGAGTCTAGGAAAAACTGGGGAAGGAGCTGAGGGGAAGGCTGGTTCTCTGTTTCCTTCTTACCCTTGTAGCACTGGGAAGCAGTCCTGCCGAGGGGCCCTCCTGCTGTAAACTTCCTGCGGATTCTCTCATTGTGGCAGGTGGCAATCGCTTGAATGAAAGCTGATCTCCAGCAAACTCTTCCAGAGGTTGGCCTAGTCCCCATCAGCAAGCAAGGTGGGGGAAGTGGGGAGAGGGAGTGGACAGTGAGACCCACGGCTTTTCCACTTTGCTTGCACCTGCGGGCAGGGGCTGGCTAGCATCTCTCTCTGCTTCCCCACAGAATAGGAACACAGCACCAGGCATATGCAACTGCTCAGCCATCACTCCACATTACTGCTACTTCTAATAATACTAATAAGAGTAACAATAATAACAAGTGATGTGTTCTATGGGAACCAAAAGGGGCCTCTTGTCAGGAGTTTTTAAAACACTAGGTGCCCAACTTCCCACCTCTAACATCATTCATAACCTCCCTAAGAGGTGAAATGATAGGATCTCACAGTATCGACCTTCTACCACGTGCGGTTACTGATCTTCTCAGCACTAAAAGCCTGTCTTTACGAGACACTCTACCCCAGGTGCTGTTTGAGGTTATGCATTTCATTCAGTCCTCACGTAACCCCGTACTGTAGTGGCGCTTATCTTCCCTGTGGCGGCATATCCAAACAACCTGTGTGGATCAGCGATGTCTGATAAAATGACAATGGAAGCAGCAGCAGCTGCTATTTGTTGAGTACCTACTATGCACCAGGCACTGTTCAAAGCCCTTTAAATGTATTAATTCATTTATTCACCACAACTACCTTATGAGCTGTCAGGTAGGTATTATTATTTATCCTCATTTTACAGAAGAGAAAAATGAGGCACAGAGAGGTTAAATAACTTCCCTAACTTCACTCACTGTTAAAGCTTTCTAGCAATGTTTCAAGACAGGTAACATTCCCATTTTAAGTGTTAATAATAAGAAAATCAATGATTTTTTTAAGAGCTCATTGAATTTGAGCAAATTGACCCAAGAGGAAGGCAGAATAGTTCCTCTTTCAGAGACAGAATTATTCTTTTGTTTAGGAAAATGCCTTAATGAGCCTGTTTGTTGTTGAAAGTAAGGTATCTGGGCGTTCCTGGAACTGAAGAAGTTTAAACAAAGACCAGGTCACTGCTCTGCACAGTAAAATAATGGGAAGTTTGGAGTTGTCCTCTGGCACCTTGAGATGGTAGAAGGACCTAGAAGAGAAAAAGGTAGGAAGGGGTGAGGGGTTCACTAACATGGCGGGAGGTTAGGATCCTTGAATGAATGTAGTCAGTGACAAGTTCCCTGTGAAGGGAACAGCCAGTGAATTTCTTGGAACAGGGATGGCTGACATTCAGTGTGAAGTTATTTCTGCATAGTTATAACTGCTCTTTGTGAAGACCAAAACTTCAGTGAAAGTCTGATACTCACACAACCTGGAGCTGCTGCTTTGGAGGAACGAAGGCAGAGGCTATGGGCCAGGCTTTCTAGATAGTGATCAGCAGTAAAAGGAATTAGACACTTGGGCCAGAGCTGGGAGGGAGTGCCAGTCAGGTGGCAGCAGAGAAACAAGCTGAAGTTAGATGCACTTGGAAGTGTGTGGAGGAGCCCTGCAAACTCCCTTCCCTAAATATACTCAAGGGAAGTAAAGCACATAGAGACATAGGGAGTAGGGGGAACAATTGATGACTTGTATAATAATCATTTTCTAAATTGGAGGATGTGTGTCCGTTAGGGGCTCAGCCTCAAGTACCACAAAGCATGGTCTCAAATGGACTAAACAACAAGGAAATTTATTATCTCATACATCAGGAAGTTGAGAGGTAGGGAGACTTCTGGGTTGGTTGATTCATTAGCTCAACCCTGTCATCAAGGATGTAATCTCTTTCACTCTCCTCTGCTTCAGGGTTGGGGTCATCCCCAGAGGGTAGCAAGATAGCTGCAGAAGCTGCCTCCCAGACTGGGAACTTGGATTCCTCTGGAACTGAGTTCTGCTGGATATAATCTTTCAGTGTCAGCTCTACCTACCTCTTGTCACCAAATGGCTGCTGATTGGTACTCGGTGTCTCCTCTTTGTAGCACTTTGTTCCTTAGTCAGGGTTCCCTGGTGGAATAAAGAGAAATGGGAGATGGGGAGAGCTAAAAACATAGCCCTTTCTAGAAGAAAAAGAAAAAAACAACCCAGCGTTTGTAGACAAATGGTGAATTCCATGTTTGGGCGAAAGAATATGACATGTGAGCCTGGAACATCTTGCCATACCAGAGAGTAAGAAAACCATGAAAGACCTTGGGGATTACATTAAAAAGATTCAGAAGCCAACTGAAGGACTCCCACTGGCCAAAGACAGAACAATTTGAGAATCAAAAAGAATATAACTGTGAATGGATTGAAATATATAAGATAGATTAATATGCGTGATTTATAATGACACAAAAAAATAATTGGTCACCTTTGCAGGATGCTAGGGAACTAATCTATTATTCTGAAAATAGGCAAATAAGAACAAAAAACTCAACCTTTAACTTGTTTTTCCTGTATGACCTGTACCTCAGAGCAACCAAATACTTGATGAGAGAAAGTTTTTCTTTATAGTAAAATTCCACTTAATGAATGGAGAATGATAGATTTAAAATATCAACATTTCAATCCTTAATGAGATAATTGATCTAAGCAATTAACATCAATGCCTGCTAAGGGGATTAGTTGAAAAGCTGATAGGGAGCTTTATAATGGAAGAATCAGGCTGGCAACACCTGAACTCGTTGATCAATATTAACATCAGGCATTATGTACCTCCTGATGTCATGCAATAGGAAGTACACAGTACCACCTATGAAGTCTTCTTGCCAAAAAAATTGAACCTAAATATAATCCAGCCTTCCAGTTTACAGAAAATATTGGAGCATAGGAACACTAACTGAATATTTGATGATATTAAGGAATTATTGTTAAGTTTTTCAAATGTTATAATGGTATTATGGTTACATTTTTTAAAAGCCCTATTTTTTATATATACATAATAAAATATTCACATTTGAAATAATATAAAATCTGGGATTTTTTTCAAAATAATACAGTGTATGTGTGGGGGAAGTGATTGGGTGTATCTGCATATATTGCATATATTAGAATTTTCAGGTACAAAATATAAAATAGGCATGTTTAACATATTTAAAGGAATAAAATAAAATTCTTGAAAGTGTGAAGTATATGACAAGCTTTGCCATATATTGATAATTACTAAAGCTAGGTGATAGGTACATGGAGTTCACTTTAGTATTCTATTTGGTGTATGTTTGGTCTTTTCCATAATAAAATGTTGAAAAGAAAAGAATCAGCTATGGTCAACCACCTTTGAATCATTGCAATTCTGGCTTCTGCTACTTTGGCTGTAGCCAGGGGTCTTGATGCAAAGGCTTCTGGCAAAGACAAGCAATGGCTGTGTAGAGGCTGCCTCAGGATTGAGGACTGCATTCCAAGGGCCTCATTAAATATATGGGGCCATCATTTCTCAGGGCTCAGCCACATTGTTGTATTAATCTCACTTTCCTTATTTTCTGCTTCCCCTCCTCCCATTCTTGCCATATTCTGGACTGGTGACAGGATTCGGTGGAACAAATTGGATAAGACAAACTGTGGAGGATTTGTTCTTAGGAATTGTGGCATTGGCTCCTAATCAGTATACCTCTCATTGCTTACACTTACCACAGACCACAAGTCAAAAAACTATCATCTTCAACTAGTAGCTAAGACTTGACATCACTTCTCCACCACTAAACGTAAAGTCTTGGATCCTGTTAAAAGGCAAAGCCTGTGAAAAATGGCTGACTCTGTAACCTATTAGTTTTCAAGTTAAGGTTCCAAGAAAAAACTCATTCTGCGGGTTCTGCTACTCATCTGGATTAGGCCGTTTTCATCGACTCTAGTAAAAGTGTTAAATCAAAGGATGGAATATTATCAACTGTAAAATTTTCTCCATTGAACTCTTTTCTTACTCTTGGCGTATGCTCTGGTTTGTATACACTAGAAACTAAGATGGTATCTGATTTAATATAGAATTGTGTAATTGTTTTTAATTTTTGTATGGTAATTTTTCATGATATTCCAAGAAGAACATCATGATTTTCAGGGACTCTGCTATTTGATCAAATTTGAGAGCAGAGCACTGAGGTGTTAATTATTTACATTTTAGTGTAAGTGATAGACCCAGGGGTGAGTTTGACGGGATGCAGTGTAGCTTCGTTCTGGGTGAGAACTGAGAATAAGAAACCACAACTCAACCTTTGTTGGGCTTAAGAATGTGTTTCCTTGACAGCACCATTTAAATAAAACGACTTACGTGAGGTTAAACTCTCTTAGGAGCATCACCGAAGCTGGGAGAGATGAAGCTTAAGCTTAGTTCTAAGCTCCAAGTTTCCTGGGCATTAGTGACTGAACCTGCCAGGTTATAGGCTGTGAGATTTATTTCTTGCTTTAAAGGATACAGCTAGTTGTAATGACACAAAAATGGAAATTAACCAGGAAGTTTTCTTTTCATTCCTTCTCATCTATGTTTAAGTAGTTCAAGATCTTAGCAAGGGATGGAGACAATTGTTGGCAAGAAAGGAAGCTTTCAGCCTGGGCGTGGACCTTGAAGAAGTCTGAGTGGAAAGGGACCCATTTAATTTAATTCATATTTTTAATCTGGCAAATTGGAAGGAAGGGCAGGAAGCATTTAGGCCATCAGCTAATTAACTGTTATTGTCTCAGGCCTCTCCTTCAGCCCAAAGTGGCCAGATGTTGCCAAGGAAGATCATATTAAAATGGAGTAACTAGAACCCTGAAGGCTGTGATTCTTAACAGTACTTAGTATCTGTCGATTGTCTACAATTATGCTCTGTAGATAGAATTTGTCATTTATTGCTACAAGGATGAAAACAAGTATCAAAAAAATACTTAAATCTGAGTGATTCTTCCCATTCTAGTTGGATACAATCTTTGTATTATTAGGTTTCACTCTCCAAAACCAGTGTTCTTGTTCTCTCTCTTCTCTCGTAATATACACCAGAGTTGTGCTATTCACTAGCCTCATGTGAAGTGAGCACTTGGCATGTGGCTAGTCCAGATCGAGATGTAAGTATTAAAGAAACACCAAATTTGGAAGACTAAGTATGGAGAAAAGAGTATAAAATATCTCATCAATAGTTTTTTTAATGTTGATTACATGTAGAAATGAAAATATTTTGGTTATACTGGGTTAAATAAAAATATTATTAAAATTAATTTTATCTATCTTTTTAAAACTTTTTAATATGGCCTTTAAAATTAATGTGTGGCTCATGTTATATTTCTATTGGACAGTGTTATGCTAGGAATAATTATGACATGTCTAATTTGTGGAATCCTAAGATCAATGGTGCGAAATCTGGAGCTGGATTCCTAGGTGTGAATTCTGGTTCTCCACTTCATACGTGCGTGACCTATTCCTCTTCAAGCCTCAGTGTTCTAGTGTGTAAAATGGACAGAGTAAGAGTTGCTGCTGCATTGAGTGGTTATGAGATTGCCTGAGAAGGTGGTTGGTTCAAAGCAAGCTATGAATACAATTCTTTACCTTCTGCTGATGCTCCTGCTCCATTGCTCTACCCCAGAGCTAACCTCTTCTCTTACCAAGAATCACAGACTCTGTTGAAAGGAGATGTTGGCACCAGCCTTCCCAATTCCCTCATTCCTGCGGTTGAGGCAATCTTTCCCACCATCTGCTCATTTACACTTGTGTTGAACTTCACGCCTATGTTGCCCTGGAGCATTTGAGGGCGGGGATTGCACGTTCAATTTCTGTTTCACCCCTAGTCTTCTACATAATAGAAAACACACACTAAATAATTGTTTAAATCATGAAAAAAGGGAGAAAATGACTTATTTAGGAAATACAGATTTGGTGATTGTAACAAGTTCAGGGGATAACTTGGGAAACATGGTGAGACTCTATGACGTCACTGTGTGTTGTCTCGTTTCTCATGGCAACCTGTAGGTGTATAGGATTGACTATTGACTGTTGCTTTTAAGGAATATACAGCAAGAATTCCTTCCCAGAAGGAAGCCGTGCATTTTTTCAAAAATAAAGAGAATGTGTAATGTCTGAAAATCTTTGTTAAACATATTTGTTGTTCCAAAAGTATGCTTGCCTGCTTGCTTTTCTGTTTCTATTAAAAATAAAAACATGCTCCTTCATGCTCAGATGAGCTAAGATAATGGTGATAGGATGTCACGCTTAAACATGCCTCAGGGAGGAAAGGAGTTATGATGAGGTGGACTACTGACCCTCAGGCTTTGCTCAGAGGAAACTCTCAGAAGGCAGCACGCATACCTTCCTTCGCTGCAGTGCTAGCAGAGCTTTGATGTAGGTTCTGGATACTCTCTCTTTAGCTGTCCCCAAAGGCCAAATGAACTACTCACAGTTTGGGGTCCAGGCTCATCTGGATAAACGAACAGCACAAACTTCAGGCAAAGGACAGAAGCAGAGCAGAGACTGTCCTGTGGCTTCGCCCTGCATTCTCTAGGGAATAAAAGAACAGGCAATCCTCTTGGTCAGTCTCTGTCATAATACCCATCTCACTAAGATTAAATAAGTATGAATGAGTGCTGGCCCAGACTGGGATGGCTTCCCTGATCTAGCAGCTTTTAAAACTGGCCACCACAACACTCTATAGAATGTTGTTTACCCAGTACTGTGGGGTACAAGAGAACTATCCTCAGTTCTTTTACCTAGATGTAACTTACATGTGTCCCACCTGAGTGGGGAATTTGGTGGAGCATGAGAATGGTCCCAGCCCCACCTCAGAGAAACCTCATTGTAAAGCATACCCAGGAATAAATGTATAGATACTCCCCAAATGTTCATTAAGAGATTTCATTTTTTCGCTGTGTCTGTACTAGAGGAATTCTGCTTCCTGGATTACGGGGCTAATAAAAATACTCTATTGCTCTTGGCAAAACGTAGAGAACAAACAATCTTACACAAACCTCTGAAAGCCACACTGCACAAAGGAACAGGTGACCAGAAGGCCACCTGCTTCTGGCAGTTTCCTCATACAAATTTGTAAAACAAGTAACAGTCACTCAACAACCACAGGCTTTGGTCTTGTTTCGGTTCCTTCTCTGGAATCCGCCTTTTGCCTCAAGTCCTCTTTGGACCTATACTATTCTGTGTCTCTATTTTCCTCTTCTGGGTGAAGAACACCCATTTGCTGTTCAGATAAAAAGTGCTCTTGTGAGAATGAAACTAACAAGCGTCCAGTGACCTTCAGAGGCTTCCTTGTTCCCACCGTATCCATTTCAAACTCCTTTGTCAAGTTTTCAGGACCCACCATTATTGTCACACACAGATCCTTTTCCCATGAGTGCATTCCATGCCTTTATTCCTTTTGTTCCTCTCATCTAAAATTGCCTTCCCACTCCTCACGTTCTGGCTGACGTTTAAGGCTTCATTTGAGTTCCACCTCTTCTGTGAAGACTTCGTTGTTTCTTTCAGCTTTTCTTGGTGCATTGAATCAGTACACACACTGAACACACTCCTCTGCATTGTTCACTATTGCTTCAGGTGTGTAAATCATATCTCCCGCCTAGTGGCCAAGCACCACTTGACACTTTACTTTTCACCCCCAAAACCTGGCTACTGATAAGAATATTTGGCTTCTGACAATTAGGACTGCGCCAAATGGAATGAGGTCCCTTAGGACATAGTGAATTTCTTGTCACTGGAGGATAGCAACTAGAGACCACTTGAAAGGGCCTTCTCTAGTGCATAGATCGTAGTTGGTGTTTTATACATTTTTGATTAATAAATAAATGTAGGATGTTGGAAAAGAGATTCAAATATCCATTTGTGGGGAGTCTGACAAAATTCTTTAACACTGGGCTTCTATTATTCTATAAAATGACTGCTTGCTAAAAGCTAAGCATTTTTTGCATTCATGGAAGTCTTCTCTCATTTGAAAACAATTTCACATTCATTACTTCATTTGGTTTTAGCAAACTTGTGAGAGCTGTGAACCCTCCCTATTATCTAAATGTTATATATGAAGAAAATTATGGAAACACAACAAGGATGTATCGAAAGTGCATGACAGGAGAGGGACACAAAAATAATCAGAGCACATTGGTCTCCATGCTCTGGTCTCAGGGCAGTTAGTGGTGGAGGTCTTGGGAGAGAGGTCAGTAATGGCCAAATTAATCCACAGTTGAACGTGCTTCTCTGGTATGACTCTGACCTCCCCATTTGTACTTGGGTCTGTTAAACTATCTACTAAATCAAGACTCTATGCAAAAGGTGCTGATTTCACTCTTGAATAGAGAAGTTAGAATTGCATTCTGGGTGAATATTTTTAACTGAGTCGTAGTTGATATTTTGTTACCTAGTAGTAGAGTCCAAAAAACTCAGAAAATTTGAAAATTCCAAACCATGAGTATTCAGAGTATATATATATGGAATTCATTTCATGCTTTGAAAATGATATTTTAGTGGAATGGTATATAGCAAGTCTTCATATAACAAGGAACGCTTATTTTAAGATTAGATTGTGTTAAAGTGCTGAGGTACCATAATAGTATTTTTCTAATACTGTGTTATAAGCCATGACAGTATAATATCAATTCAGCAACAAAGTTATCAATCATATATTATGTGCAAATCATTTTTCTGAGCACTTTTCAAAAGCTTCGGTTATGCTTTCTCTTGAAGAGCCACCATGAAAAGACTTGGGCAGCACTGTAAGCATGAAGTAGGAGAATGACAAATGAATCAGTGTGTATGATATGTGGTTGTATTTATTTTTTATTGCTGTATAACAAATGATCACAAACTTAGCAGGTTAAAATAACATATATTTATTATCTCACATCTTCTGTGGTCAGGAATCTGGGCACATCTTAGCTGGGTCCTCTGCTTAGGATCTGGAAGGGCTGCAATCAAAGTATTAGCTGGATTGCATTGCTTTCTAGAGCTCAGGGCCCTATTTCAAGCTCCCTCAAGTTGGTTGTCCTTGTCCCACAAGGACAGAATCCAGTTCCTTGTGGTTGTAGGATTGAAGTCTTTGTTTATTGCTTATTGTCATCTGGGGTCTGCTCTCAGCTCACAGAGGCCACTCAGTTCCTCATAGGCCCTCTCACAACATGGCAGCTGATGTCTCCAAGGTCAGCAGGAGAATCTCTAACTTCTTCTGTCTTTTACTTACAGACCTTCTTTTAAAGGGCTTACCTTATTTGGTCAGGCCTATCCAGGATAATCTCCCTTTTGATGAACTCAAAGTCAATTGATTAGGGACCTTAAATACATTTACGAAAATCCATTCACTATTGCCATATAACATAACCTTATCACAGAAATAAAGTCCTACCATATTCATAGGTCCTCCCACATTAAGTGGAGGGGATTATGCGAGGCGTGCACCCTAGGGATGGGAATCTTGGGACCATCTTAGAATTTTGCCTACTGCACTGGGCAATCAGAAGGCAAAAACAGGTTTGTTAGGGGTTGGGATGGGGTCATGGGAGGGTATATTTTTTCCAACACCAATTTTCTCACACCAATTGTGTCTTACAATTCAATTCAATTCTGACAATAACCACCTGGAATTAGCATTAGATCTCACAGGTTAAGGGCTCAGTCTCACCAGACTGTCTTCTCTTTGGATGCTGGCTGCAAGTCCAGGGGGCTACCTGAACTTCTGCCTAGAGAACTACAAATTTGGGGGTTCCCATAACCACCCCTCAGGTTCAATAATTCACTAGAATGACTCACAGAACACAAGAAAGCACTATATTTACGATTACTGGTTTATTATAAAGGATACGAATAAACATCATGTGAAGAGATAAATAGGGTGGCAAGGTCTGGGGAGCTGGTGGGCACAGTGCTCCATGCCATCTCCAGGTGCACCATCTTCCCAGTACATCGTTGTGTTCATCAACCTGAAAACTTCCTGAACCTTGTTGTTCCAGAGTTTTTATATGGAGTTTTATTATGGGGTTTCATTCGTGGACTGAATGTTTGTGTCCCCTCCAAATTCATATACAGAAGCCCTAACCTGTAATGTGATGGTATTTGGAGATAGGGCCTTTGGGAGGTAATTAGGGTTAGATTAGGTCACGAGGGTGGGGCCCTCAAGATGGGATTAATGGCCTTATAAGAAGAGGAATAGATCTCTCTCTCTCTCTTTCTCTCTGTCTCTTTCTCTCTCTCTCTCTCTCTCTCTCTCTCTGTGCATGCACCAAGCAAAGCCCATGTGAGGATGTAGAAAGAAGGTGGTCATCTGCAAGCTGGGAAGAGGGCCCTCAGTAGGAACTGCATCCCCTAGCACCTTGATCTTGGACTTCTAGCCTCCAGAACTGTGAGAAATAAATTTCTGTTGTTTAAGTCACGCAGTCTGTGGTATGTTGTTATGGCAGCCTGAACAGACTAAGACGGAAGGTATGATTAATTAAATCATTGGCCCTGTGATTGAACTCAATCTCCAGCCCTTGTCCCCTCCTAGGGACTTCCTTAGTGGAAAGTTGGTTGGGCTGAAAGTCTTAACCATGTAATCAGGGGGTGGTTTCCTCTAGTGACCAGCCCCATCCTGAGGCTATCTAGGCCCCTCCTCCCATAAGTCATCTCATTAGCATAAACTCAAGTATGGTCAAGGAGGCTCCTTTTGAACAACAGAAGACCCTCCTCAGGAAATTCCAAGGAACTGGGGACAAATACCAAATATATTCTGTATTATACTACAGAGAGTATTATCAACTTTAGTACTACAATTCTGACAGCAAGTGTCACTTTGGCTCAACCAATTCAGGTTCTTCTCAGCAATACCTGAAAAAGTTATGAAACATATATATATATACACATATATATATGTTTAAATTTAAAAAACACATACTCAACACTAAACTACTATATATATACATACATATATACCTATACATATATATACATATTTAATATCTGTGTGAGTTTGTGTTAATTCTCATCTCTCCACACAAGGAAATGCTTAACCAATGTTACTAGGGGGATATCTCTTTCCTTTTCCTTGTTTTGTTCTGGATTTTCTTTCTCAGCACATTCATGGTTATTTCTGATCTCACACCAGTCTAGCTCTGACATGCAGCCATGGTAGATTGGAAGTCTCATTTGGGAACAAGGACTGATAAAGGGCCTCTGGAGAATTGTCAGTCTTCCTGGATGCATTTGCACTATGTTTAAGCTTTGTGGAGGCGTCTTCATCAGCTGGGTGTCTACAGGTGTAGTTCGTCCTGTTCGTATTTATAATTGTGTTCCTCACCAGAGCTGAAACTCAGGCACATTGCCCTCAGCTGTTGCCTGATACTTAACAAGGGCTGCTTTCTTCTCACTGTTATTTTAGAGGGTTTTACAATCTATTTTTACTTTGAGGACAAGAAGAGCAATCTTCATGTGGAGAAATGCTTCCAAAAATTTTCACCGTTTTTCTTCAGATATGTCGCATATTGCACTCTCAGATGTATCCCTTAGCTGCAGCTGTGTGTCACCATTTCATTTCCGTATGTGCTCCTGCTATCGATGTAAACTGCTTTAAACCATTCCTCAACTGCTCCTTGGCGATTTAACACAAGCTTTAACTGACCCTATGTACAGAATGATGAGTGTCCTCTCTATCCTTGAGTGTCACCAGGCAAGTAAGCAATGCCTGTCAAAGGATGTCAGACACAGGTCCAGAAAATTGTCAGGGGGAAGAAAAGAGAGGGAGAAGGGAGAGGAAAAAGACTTGGGAAAGGAAAGATGGAAGAAGATATAGAGCAAAAGGAGAGAAAGGAAACTAGTCCACCTTGTAGCAGAGGACCAAAAAACCCCCTAAATGAACCCAAAGCTACTTCAGGTGGCAATCAATGATGAAAGCTATTTAAAACATAGTTTTAAAAGTAATTTAGGTTTTTGAGCTGTTCTTTTGCAGAAATAACCTATACCAGGCCCCAAATGGGCTAACTGAAGACCAGGAACCTAGATACCAGACCAAATCGGGCAGAGAAACTAGGAGTGAGGAGGCGGGGTGTAGGTAAGCCTGCAAGAAATTCCAGGGTGGAATGCAAGACGATCATGGTGTGGTTTATGGGGCAACTTGCTTCAAATCTCAGAGTGACTTAGAGTGGCAGGGCAGGACCTAGGAGACGGTCTCCTGACCCCACTGTGAAGCACACTGACCTCTGAGGCCCAGACCTGCAGGAGGGCAGTGCATCTGATTATGTGACTGACAAAATGTCAGAGAAATGAAAACGAATGGCTGAGCAGTCCTCGGAGGGATAAAGACTTCAGTTATTAAGCTCCCCGACCAGAAACATTGCGATTTAGTCATCTAGGATGATTTTATTCCATCTTCTATTACGGGCTGCACCACATAAATCTGTGTTTTATTGCTGGAGTGAGATGCCGGAGAATTTCAAGATTACTTTTGGCACTGTCTGACTTGGCTCACTGCTGTGCCGACAAGTGCTTGTGGAAAATTAGCAGCAATGATATTAATCACCTTCTTTGGGGCTGTTTTCCCTCTACCCTGCTAGAGCTTTGTTTTGTTCATCTTTTGAAAACAAAAAAGCCAAAAAACTCCACAACTCTTCTAAAGTACGAGTCTCTCCAATAGACTTAGAGAGTGGGGTGGTTGGGAAGGAGAGGTGGTAGTCGTGTCCTGGGACTCTTGGTGGGGTGTAATGAGGGGTCAGTTGTGTGAGGCTGTTGTTATGTCACATATCTCATGCCTGGAATTGTCTGGGCTGTGGTGCTGGGAAAGGGAAGAAAAACAAGGAAAAGTGGTGTTGAGGAACATGAAAATATGGGCGGTTTTCTTTTCTGATCAGCACTTTCAGCTGGTGTGATACAAGAGTGTAAAGGAAGGTGAGAAATAGGGGGTGGATGGGTGAGGGATTTGAACACACACAGATACACATACCGGTACACATACATGCTCTCATGGGGCTATGAAAAAGGCAGTTTATTTGGGGGCCAACTGCCGCGACGATCGATGCCCTCATTCTCTGTCCCACAATGTCACTCTCCCCTCAAGAGCTGCTTCCATCTCTTCCCTCTGCTACTGCTGCTTCCTAGTCTTCTTTGCATAGACCCAATTTTACTCCTTTTTCCTAAATTATCTCCCCAAGGTTTGCCCTTGCCCTTCCTGCCTCTGCTTTTGGGCAACCACATCTATTCACTATTCAGTCTCCAATGTCATCTCTCTTTTGATGACTTCCAAATTTATATCTCAAGCTCTGCTCTTTCTCAAGCAGGAATAGATGGTGCAGTTCAGCCCTGGGTGAGACAAAGGGAGCTAGGACAAAGCATAGCTTGTCCTTGCAACTATGTACCTTGGTCTCCAGGGGGCAGGAAGCTGAGTTATGTGTAAAGAATAGGCTGGAGTTTTCTCTGTGTTCTGATGTCCTCTGTACCCTGAATATGCTTACTTTGCTCTGACCAATTAAATAAGGTTGGAGCTGGTCAAGACTTGGAATGGAGGTTATCTTGGAATTCTGTGCTTAGGAACAAGGTCCATGCAGTGATTAATGCAAGTCTGGGGGTCACGATGATTGGCTTCAAATCCTGACCCCACCACATACTCACTGTGTGCTCCTGCACAAGCTTGGTGAGTAGCCCTCTCCATCTCCGCTTGCTTCTATGAAAAAGAGGACAATAATCAGATCTCCCCGCTAGGGCCACCATGAGAATTAGGTGAGATAATTCTTGTAAAATGCTGAGCCTTGCACATCATAAGGATTCCTTAAATCTTCACTTTCTGAAGCCATTTGGCTTGTTTCTCTCCCGAAAGAGAATAGAATGTCTTTTCTAAGAAGCCTATGACAGAAAGCAAAAGGCATTAATGTGGAAAGCTCTTTCTTTTGTGAAATAAGATGCTGCACCCAGGTCTGGGGCTTTGTGACAGATTCATTTATTGCTCATTACGAATAGGTTGATGAGAAGTAGGTGGGTTAAAGATGAGTGAAAAGCTTTATGTTGGAGTTTATCCTGTTTTCTGGGCCCAGCTCTTGGAAAGCTGATTAAATGAGGCTGGGGCTGCACAGGGCTGCCCTACTTAAGGCTTTTGTCAGCACTTCCTTTCTAGAGTCTAATTTCCAGGGCCTAGAAATGGCTGTGTTGAAGATATTCTCTGAGGGCTTGAGCTTGGTGTGGAAGATCTTTATCAGGCACCAAATAATCTTGTCAAGTTTTAAAAAAGGAAGAGGGAAAGAAAGGAAAAAAAATGTTGGAAAGGGGGAATAAAAGAGGAAGACAGTGAAAGAGAGAAAAGAGCAGAGCGGAGAGGTGGAAAGGTGAGGGAGAAGGAGAGAAAGAGAAAGAGGATGCTTTTCAAGTTTCGTAGACAAGCGCTTTAAAATAGCTCCTCTATGTCAGACAATTCTCCAACGTCCTGTCACGGCCCTGTGCTGTTATAATTAATTGGGAAGAGTTACACTACAGAGCTTCCTGCTGCCTGTCGCTCCCTAAGGTGACGGCCCTCTTCCCACAAGCTGAACGCACTGGCATTCTTGGTTGCCTGCCCTTCTTTCCCGCCAACGTGGAGTTTACCAAACTCCTTTTCCATCAAAGAGCTACACCAACCTGATCTCTGGCATCTTTGAAATTTTGGGCCGATGTTGTTGGTTCCCTATAGGGCTCTTTGATTCTCTTCCTGGAGGCTATTGAGTGGTCTCGGAACTAAAGGCGAGACATGGGCAAGGATCTACAGAGGAGAATAGGCCATAGTTGGGTCTAACTGGTTGAATACCCACTACAGGAATTCTGGAATGTTGGGTGCCCTTAGGGTGAGGAGTCCCAATCACTGTGTCAGAGCCCATGGTGATGACTTGAGAGGTCTAGGGTTGGGTTTGCCATGTTGGGGCAGGCAAGCACAAAAGAGGTGTGAGTGACAGTGCCTCCATCCCTACAGGAAAGCGGGGGTTCTTACCATGCACTAAAGGAGAATCATTGGGGGTACCCTTTCCTGCTCTGAGAACCCTGGATGTGGGTAATTGGTAATGTACAGAGAGGAGCCACCTCTGGACCTCCCTGTTTCCTTCAATATTTGGTCTAGTTCTCTCAACACTGGAAGTGGTAACTGTGAAAGAGAAATCTGGGAGAGCGACTGCATGTGACTACTTTCCTTTTCCTTCCCAAACCCCACAAAAACAATTACAGAAGAATAAGATAGAGGCAAACCCACAAGTACAGAGAGAAGAGCAAAGGAGACATCTGAAGATGAAAACTTTCCATATGTTTTAAGAAGCTGGGATGTGGAGAGGGGACTGGCAGCTGATTTAATGAAGTGGAGGTAGTGGCAACTTAGTGTCCTCAGGTGGGGGAGGAGAAAATTGGTCCTGTAGAGCTTCAGCAAGTCCCAGGACCTGGAGCGAGCGGGGAAATGTAAAGCTGAAACCAGGGACATTGGCTGAAAGCCTGAGTCCAGAGTCTGACTGTCAGGTACCTTCTGCCCTGGCACAGCCAGGCCCCCACTCCTCTGAGAACGAGGTACAGAGAGGCAGGGTGGTGATGACGAAACTCAGAGCTGAAAATGGGAGAGATTTAATGAGAATGCACACATTGAATCATCGACCACCCTCACCCCATGCTTTCCCACAGAGCTTCCAGAAATCCTACACATAGGTATAGTAATAGGCAGGAGGTCAGATGAAATTTCTCTGGAAGAATTTGGGGTCCCATCAAATAAAAGTGCCCATTTACAAGATGTTCACCCTGTGGTGAGAGTCACAAGTTGACAAGTCTTATGCACATACTCAGTATTTCCAACCAGCTTTCAGTGGTTCATTTCTAAATCTGAATGGCCAAGCAAGATATTTGAGGAACTCTTCCAAACTATAATAAAGAAACAAAAAAGAAGAACATAGAATTCCTCTTTCCCAAGAAAAAGAGACAATGTCTGGAGCAAAATAAAATCTAAAATATACATAATTATATTCTATGAGGGATGGGGTAAATATTATTGGCCGGTGCTCAGTCTTTAAAGCTGACATTAAAGGCCTCGTCTGCAATGTCGATTGACCAGAATCTTGCAGGGAGGAGGAGTGATGAGCATCCCCAACTACCCCCTCCCTTTGGCCCTAGGGCTTAGGTAGGCCCTAGAGAACTGATGTAGAAGCCACGTCAGAGTGTTAGCTTTATTAGTGATGGCCCCTTAGTTGCCACAGGCCAGGGTAAAGCCAGGCCCGAGAACGCAGAGGGGACCTATGGCCAAGGTGGAAGCCTGCTGAAGCTTCTCCTGGAGCCTGGACCGTGCTCCCACCAGTGGGCTAGCTGGCTCTGCTGAGCAGACTCTGACAGCTCCCGACAACTGCTGTGGAGAGGATCCCTGCCCGCCTCACGAAGCCTCGTGCTGGCACAGTAGAGGGCTGCAGGGAGGGCAGGAAGGTGGTGGACATCTTTCAGGCACTTGCCACTCCCAGAAAACCAGGAAGAGTGCCGGAAATTCTTACTGCTGGTTGCAGGAGGCCATGTAAAGTAGGTGGTGGAGATGACTTCCCACATTCATTTCTTCCCCACACCAGTGTGTGGCTTGATGGAGTGGGCTATGCAATGGACAAATGCCTTCTCCTGTGGAGAGGAATGAGTGAAGGGAGAGGGAGGAACCATCAACGTTTGTCTGAATATTACTATCTGCCATGGAGAGCGGCACATATAAGACCAGGGCTCTAACCCCTGAACTGTGGAGTGATGGGCCATATAAATCAGCTCTATGGAGACCTAGAGATGATGGAATGGAAGTCTCCCCAGCAAGGACTGAGGGATGTTTTTCCTCTCCCATCAACAAGTAATTATGTATAAAAGGAATACTATGACCAATCATTGGTAGAAGAGAGCTGGGAAGAGGAGCATCTGGGGATTTTGACCCCAACAGTCGGGGCAAGGAGGCCAACCCTTGGTCTCTTTATAGCAGATAAAATCAACCAGAGTAACATCAGTATGAACAGGATAATCTACCAGTGTCAGGAACTAGCATGGGTTCCTAAAGAGTTATGGGTTCTAATAAGTCAGAAAAACCAATTTGCATTTTGGCTTTTCCAACCTTAAATAGCTTTGCGACTATGAGAAAGTCTATAACTTCTATGGGCCTTAGTTTCCCCGTGTGCAAATGGTTACTTGGAATTGTTGCAAGAATTAAATGAGAATTCATTCACCCCATTTGTTCAATAAGTCTTCTTCAAGCTTTGGATTTTTTGGCACCTATCATGTGTCAGGTGCTATGTGATGGATGTAATTAAAGAACTTGGCACCACATGGAAGTTAACAAATGTTTGTTTCTCCTCTCAGACTATTTCAGCTCTTCGAGTATTCAGTAGTCCCAGGTGGGGCCTCATGAATTTAGAGCTTTGGTGTAGGAGAGTAGGGTTGAGTGTTTAGAAAGCAGGAGAAAGTCATTGTAGATCATCATTCATGCTCTGGCGAGGCTTGCATTAAGAATGTTCTGGCACTATTTCCACGCATCAGAGCTGTCTGCATTGGTTTAACTGTTCTGAACTCTGAAGCCTTCCACCAAACAGCAGCCATTTCCTCCCAGCCTGCCCAGCCCCAGCACCTCTAAGCAGGGCTCAGCTCCATCTTGGGGACATCATTTATGGTGGCAGGAGGCACTTCAGTGTCTGTGGCCTTTGCACTGTGGACAACTGGAGCTGAGGTCACCTCCTTTTCTCAGAGGAGGAAATGGTCTGATGAGGTACTCTGGGTCATGGGGTATGCCACTGTCTGCTTAGAACTTGACAGAAAGCTGAGTAAGGATGACTAGCCACTTACTGGACGTTAATTACTGCTCACAGCATCCCTGTAGGTCAGAGGACAAGAGGATTCTGACGTCAGGGCTGACATGCTGTGGCTGGCGGTAGGCTGGCACTTACATTTGATTAGGGTTGTGGCTAGTTTAGCACAGCCAGAGGGACGCAGACGGAAAGTCTAACTTGGCTAACTTGCAGAGGGATAGTTCACGGTTACTGTCTTCTTCAATGAAATTTTCACAAGGACCTACAGCCTTTGTTTCGTCCATCCCACACCCCCTGTACCCTACACTGATTTAAACCAGGCCCCTGAGGTGCAGAGTCTGGTTTCTGAGCTCTACCTTCCTTGATTGAATTAGAACCAATAGTTCTAGAGAGTGTGAGTTTATTCCAAGTCCTCAGTTACTGAATCCCTGCATTGGAGCTTTGCAATGCTTCTGTTTAAGTGTAGAGGCAGATTAAAAACACAAGAGTAATTAATGGTAGTACAAATCGGAGAAGCAAATGGCAATCCTCTTAATGCTAACCTCTGGTTCCTGCAATAAAACAGAGATTTGTATAGGCTCCTATACAGTGCATCATTTTAAACCTTCATCTCCTAAGCGCTCGTTAGTTCTGTTTTAGCCTAGGTGGCATATGGAAGGTGTCAGTTGTGAATATTTATTGGGACTGAAATGGACTCTTAAGAGGTGAATGCTAAGGGGAAGCATCTTGTGATATTAATAGAGTCCATATATGTCACCCAGAGGATGACTGATGGGCCAGGCCTTCCCCTCTCCATAGCTGGGGAACGGTTCCTTCTGGAGGCGGTGTGGAACAACGCTAGTTGCAACAGCTCAGCATCATCTCTAGCTGTTTGGACTGTAGATACTTGAATTTACATACAGATTGGGGAAAAGTTACCTGGCAGAGAAAATAAGAGGCAAGGTTTCCCTCTCATTTAAGTGAGGAGTCTAACATTGCAGAGAGAGTCTTCATTCAGCCTTGGCAGTGCCCATGGGGCATGCTTGGCCTTGCTCCATTTCTGTGGGAAATTCATCAACACAGAGTTCTCGTCTCAGAAGGAGGGCTCTGGAGGTGAGCATTGTCGAGCCAAAGGAAGAGCTTTCCCTTTTGATTTCACAAATGCATAGAAGCAGCCCAAGACACTGAAGGTGACTTGGACTTGCTATGAAGCTTAAAAATATTTTTCAACGAGAATCTCTAATGTGGACAAGAGTGCAGTTAAATAGGAATTAATACATAATACACTATATCTGTTGGTAAACATGTATTTTTTAAAACTCTTTAATTAAGGTATAATTTACATAGAGTAAAATATACACTTTTTAGTGTACCTGCAAGTTTTGACAAACACATACAGTCATGTAACCAATACTCAACCCAAATATACAATAGTCCAATCAGCCCCCTGAAATTTCTCTGTGCCACTTTGTAGTCAATCTCTCAGCCTCTGACAACCATTGATCTATTCTCTGTCTTTGGTTTTGCCTTTTCCAGAATGTCATATAAATGGAATTATATAGTACATAACTTTTTTAGTCTATCTTGTTTCCCTTAACATTGAAACATTCTTTTACTTAATATTGCATTTGAGATTCATCCATGTTGTTGTATGTATCAGTAATTTGTTCCTTTTTTGTTGTTAAGTATTCTATAATATGGATGTACCACAGTTTGTTTATCCATTTCCCAATAGGGGGATATTTGGACTGCTTCCAGTTTTTGGCAATAAAGCCACTTGTTTACGAGTTTTCAAATGAACAAAAAGTTTTTATTTTACTTAAGTAGATACCTAGCAGTGGGATGGCTGATTTGTATGGTAAGCACATGTTTCACTTTATAAGAAACTGCCAACTGTTTTCCAAAGTTAGTGTACGTTTTGTATTTCTACCAGAAAAGGATGAGATTTCCAGTGTTCCACATCCTTGACAGCACTTAATATTATCAAAAATTTTTTAAAATTTAACTATTAGGTGTTTAATGGTATCTCATCATGGTTTTAATTGCGTTTCTGTAGTGAATCATGATGGTGAGCATCTTTTCACACTTTTGTTTTTCATCCGTATATAAAGTCATGTGTTGCTTAATGAAGGGGATATATTCTGAGAAATGCATCGTTAGGCGATTTTGTCATTGTGCGAACATCATAAAATGTACTTAAAGAAACCTAGTTTTATAACCTATTACATACCTAGGCTATATGGTACTACTCTTTTTTTTAAAAAAATTATTTTATTGAGGTCATATTGGCTTACAACATTGTGTAAATTTCAGGAGTACATTATTATATATCAGTTTCTATATAGACTGCATAGTGTTGCAACCACCAATAGTCTAGTTTTTTTTTTGATTATTTTTTCTTAATTACTCCTTTTTGATGCCTCATCTTTTTTTTTTTGGTGAGGAAGATCAGCCCTGAGCTAACATCCACGCCAATCCTTCTCCTTTTTTGCTGAGGAAGACCGGCCCTGGGCTAACATCTGTGCCCATCTTCCTCCACTTTATATGGGACGCCACCACAGCATGGCCTGACAAGCGCTGCATGGTTGTGCACCAAGGATCCAAACCCAGGCAGCCAGCAGTGGAGTGCGTGCACTTAACCGCTACGCCACGGGGCCGACCCCAATAGTCTAGTTTTTATCCATCACCACACATATGTGTCCCTTTACCCTTTTTGCCCTCCCTCCAGCCCCTTCCCCTCTGGTAGCCACAAATCTGTTCTCCTTATCCATGTGTTTATCTTCCACATATGAGTGAAATCATATGGTGTTTGTCTTTCTCTGTCTGACTTATTTCACTTAGCATAATACCCTCAAGTTCCATCTATATGTACGAATCATACGGGACGACCGTTGTATATGTGATCCGTTGTTGACTGAAATGTCATGTGATGAATGACTGCATTCTTTGATGGAGTGTCTGTTCATCTTTTCCCCAATTTGAAAACAAATTGTTAATTTGGTAGAAAATATGGTATATTGTTTTGTTTTAATTTTTTTTTTTTGCTTAGGTTGAAATTTTCAACTGTCTGTTAGCCTGACTTGTTAAACTATCTCTTCCTCCCCTCAGCCTTTAGCCACCTGAAAGACATTGAAATCAACATTTAGTGTAGATTGGGTCACATTTTCCCTAAGTCAGACAGCAAAAAACTATACATGGAGCATTTTTCAGGATGGCTTTGGAAATAAAAAATAACTGCTTCCATTCTCTCTGGAGGAGCCTACCCCATCCAGTGAAATGGGGTCATTAAGCCAAGTTCCCCTTTATAGGAGAAGAAACAACCATAGATGGTTCTTTTAAGAGGGTAACATGTTTTTCCTAGAGCTATAAGATGCCAGAGGATTATAGGATTCTGGTTTTTAAGATAGCCCTAAGATTTCCTCAGGACAGATATTGATTATTTGTGACTTGGAGTCTTAAGTCAAGAATGACAACATGCTTCAGATGTCACTTTAAAAAAAGGAAGTTGGTGCATCTGTAAGATTGACATAGGTCTTTTAGATGTAAAATACGAATAGACGCAATAGCAACCTGCACTACTTACCTGATGGAAGAAAAAATAAACTAGACCTTGAAATATTTTATTGTTTTGGTGGAATATACTTATAGTGGACTTCTTTTAGGATATTTCCCAGCTTCCAGTGTCTCCTTTCTTGAGAACTACCTTTTTTCTCCATGTCATTTCTCATCTTCCACAGGTCTGGGTTGTCAGCAGCTGTGTTTGTAGTACCTAACTCCACACCCCTCCGTGGCCAGAAATGATGTGATCAAAGGTAGTTACCTGACTCAGTCTGGGCCAGTTGGATCCTCTCTACTGTTGCTGAGTCTGACATGATGTCAATTTGGAGGGCATGGCATTTCTTCTCATGTGGACTTGGAGTTAGAGAATTCCATTTTGAAAACAAATAAAAATGAGGCTGATTCTTGGAGAGCCCAAGACTGAAGACAGAGAAAGGGCACCTAGATCCTGATGGTCCAGGTCTCAGTTTCTGCCCCTTCCTAAGCCCCTCTACACTTGAAAACCATGAGACACTTCAATATGCTTCCATTTAATTCCCTCTTAGGTTAAAGATTGCTTGAGCTGGCTTCTAATATTGCAATCAAGAGAGTCTCAACTGAGGTAGCATTGGATGATCTTGGTTAGGAAACCCTTCTATCTGAGTTTATATCCTGCAAAGAATTCTGAGTGGCAATTGACACGAATGCTGAGCTTAACAATGCCACATGAATAACTGAAATTGAGAGTGGACACAGTCAATTTGAAGGTAGATCTCAATGAAACAAATGGCATTATGCCTTTATTTCAAACTCTAGTCAGATTCCTAGGATCTTAGCTTTGGAATGGATCTTAGAGCTTATGTACTTCATTTTGTCCAATGTTTCACACAGAGCAGATGGCCTCTCTCTTGAATTGAGATACGTGGTCATCTGACTTCTAATTATATTATTTTAGTTGGTTCAATTCAGGGTCTACACAGACCTAGAAAAAGAAATGTTATTTTCTGTTTTTAAATTTACATTTATCCCTCCACCCCCCAGACCTTCTTCCAAATTTTTTAAGACAGTTATTGCTCTTAATTCTCTCTTGGGATTCCCCATCTCATTCACTTCTAAGGCCACCAGTAGATAATGAAGTTATTTCTGCCAGTGTGCATTCCAATTTGGATTCGGAAACACTGATCAAACTTATTTTTTGCTTCATTGTTGTGTGTTGATGACTCGTGCTCCTAATGTCTTAGCTCATTTTTTTTCCAGTGCATTGTAATCCACTCACAGAAAACTCTGTGTGTGCTTGGGGCAAGGACATTTTTGACAATATGAAAAAGACTCACTTCACAAAGACTTTGCTTATATTACAAGAGTCAGCCCCACTATTTGGGGCTCACATAGCCTAATGGTGGGAAGGAGAAAAAGGAGGCGCCTGTGATGGTGACTGTACATTATAGATGCTCAACCTATTTGGTGAACCGAGTGACTTACTAGAGGCGAAGTCAAAGCTGTTCCATGAAGAGAGAATTTGTTTACCACCTTTTCCCCCAAACCAGAAAGAAAGTAGCCTTGAAGCTTGTGATCAGATTTCTCTCCCCTCACTTCAGAGCAACAGCTAATGTAGGGTCTACAAGAACAGCACCATTTTGTAGCTAGTTTTAAAGAGTCACAGAGCAGCTGGGATTGGAAGTTCTCGGAACTCCAGTGGTGTTGGGCTGTGTCAGACTGATGAATTATGTAAAACCTGTTTTCCCTGAGTATTATTAATCATCCTCAAGCAAATGAAGACATGCTAATTAATTCGTGGTGGTTTTTACCTGCAAATGCCAAAGGAACTAAACCAAATTAAATCTTCTATTTTCTTCAAGACCAGCACCCTGTTAAACACCCTATAACTTATCCAATTCAATTTGAAAGATATGGTTCTTTGGAAACTTAGTTTGCCTGTGGTTTCAGAATCCTAAAGGCTCTTTCTTGAAAGTGTAGCCCAAAGTTTTATGCATAATGACTTGGAAAGTGAGTGGATGGAATTCATTGCTATGATTTACAGAGGACCCAGCATACACCAGACTCTGTATTAGAGAGTTCTCTCATGGGTAGGTATTACCAAAGCCTAGAGGTAGGTATTATCATTCTAATTGTACAAATGAGGAAACAGACTTAGAGACTTTATGTAAATTTCCCAAGTCACACAACTGAATAGCATTAAGCTGAAATGCAAACCCAGGTCTGTCTGACTCCATAGGACACGCCCTTTCCACTGTACCATGCTTCTCCCAAGGAGACAATCGCTAGCCAGATACCTGTGCACTGTGCATGGTACACTTTGCACTGGATTTGAAAAATTAGAGTTTTTCATTTTATTTCCCCCATTGGAGAAAAGTCTTAGAGAAAAGAGTTTTAGGGTCTTCTAATGACTTTCATTAGATCAGCATCATGCATGATACCACTCTATTCTAACCCTCTACTACATGTGTTTCTGAACCAAGGCGTTTCCTTTTGGTAACAATTAAAATATTGTTGCTCAGGAAGGAGATACTTTTCCATCTATGGCCACGAGTTTGCTGTGTGAACCATGTTTAATGTGCTTCTGAAAGCAAGTAGTCTCTGAACATCCCAGCAGGACTCTAGGAAGACCAAGAGAAAGTAGCACACTCTAACTGATCACAGATGGTTTGCAAGGATGGCACTGGGCATCTTATGTCCTTGTCTAGTCCACTTTTCCTGGTTTTCTTCCCCAACACTTCCTAAGTGACTGACAAAATTAAATTGAAGGCTCATTTGGGGAATGTTGACTACTATTACTAGTATTTCCCTGGGCAATTACCTGGCATGCCCACATAGGTAAGAATGCTAGCCAATGCTCTGTAGATTGTTTACGTGTCAAAGAAGAGTCCTCTAGTATATCTCCTGACAGCAAGCCCCATCGAGGATGGACATGCTTGATCAACATCGACTCCAGAGCTGGTCATGGTCCAAAGAATCCAGGAAGCATGGTCCTGGCCAAGGTGTCTTGGGTCTTTTTTGGAGACTTGGAGTTTCTTTTTTTCATGCATGTTTGGGTGGTTATCAGCCCTCTTTCAAGGACTCAAAGGCACTAGAACTGCTGCTAGAGGAGAAGCCCTATGGAACACTTTGCTGAAGACAGAGAGGTTAGGTAAACTGATATGCACTCTGCTGCTTCTTGGGATGACGTGTGAATTATCTTCACTCTTAGTTATCTCACTTATATTGTCCTCCCTAAATTATAGTAATACCAGTGCTTTCAGTAAAGATTTCAGACTTGGCTATCTCTCTTCTTCGCTATTTCAAGCAACAGTTGTCCTTATTTTGTCAAAGACCCAGTGAGATGCACAGAAACGTGTACTTCTGAATCTTCATCTGTTACTAACTGTGTCATGTGAAGTAAGTCACATCCTCTTTTAGTCACCTTTTTTCCCTCAACTGTGAAATGGGATGATCATGCTTGCCTTAGAGAGCTGTCCTGAATGAAAATTAAATGTGAGTGAAATTAGCACAAAGTCTGGTAAACAGAGGATGCTCAAATGTGTTTGTTTTATTTTGCTAAAATGAAGACTATTGCTTTTTATTTCTGAAAGTCCCTAGAGCTCTCCTTTATCACCCTTACACACCACAAGTGTACACACACCACTTCTCTGTGTGTTTTCCAGGCAAACATTTCAATATTATGTGGTAGTCCTTGCAAGTTGCAGTCACAACTTGCAGTCACAATTTTCTCATACTTCTTCTCTTGCCCTGTCTTCTTCCATAGCATAGAACAAGAGAAATATGAATTAAAATTTCATTACATGTTGCTCAATTTTTTCTGACTCTTAATTAGAACCTCCTCACATGCACACACACACACACACCCACTCCCCCCTTTACATTTTACGCTCCTCCTTCTTCCTTTTCACATGGCCTCCTTGCACATGTTTTTCATTGTTGGATGTATTTCTGCTGGAATCAGAAACAGTGAAAGTGTCCCCTCTGAAGTGGTGTTGTAATGTGTATGTTAGGCAGCCCATTGTTAAACCCCCATGAAAAAATGAGAAAAATGCTCCCATTATCTCATGGGCTAGTCAAATGGGAAAGTTGCAGAGTTGTTGGGAAAGAAAGACAAAGGAAAAAAAAATTGTTACTTTCTCCAGGAAGAAAGAAGGGAGAATAGGTAGCAATGGGTGAATCTTTATTTTCCTAGAGACTGAACTGAATATTTTAACTGGAAGAAAATTGAATAATGTTAACAGGAAGAAAAATGGAAACAAATCCCTCTGATTTGCCCTGCCCTTCATAGAAAAGAGTACTAAACTACCTCTCTTTTTGTGTGGCCCCTCTCCAGAGGCTTGTATCCTTGCTGAAATAATCTCTTCTGGAGCAGTTCTAAATTTCAAGACTTTGTTCTATCTTTTTTCTTAGCCATTCTTTCATCAGTTCTACCTTTCCCTGGCTTGAGAGCACCTGGTAATGCCAGCCAGATTCCCTGTGTGTGAGTGAGGAACTCAACTGACAACATGGATGTGGTAGACAGCCTCCAAGACAGCCCTAATGATCCCTGCCTCCTGATATTCACACCCTTGTGCAGCTGTCTCCTACAGGTGTGCTGTGGTTGAGATGTGTAGCCCACAGAATATGGCAGAAATGATGGTGTGTCACTTCTGAGATTAAATTATAAAAGGTGCCACAACTTCCATTTTGGCCACAATTGTTCTCTCTTGGATCACTTGCTCTGAGGGGAAACCAGCCGCCATGTTTTGAGGACACTCTGAAAGCTCTGTGGGGAAGCCAAAGCAGTGAGGACCTGAGGCCTCCAGCCAGCAGCCATATGAGTTTTCTTGACATTGTATCCTCCGGCCCCAGTCAAGCCTTCAGATGACTGCAGCCCCAGTTGATAGATTCACAGCAGTATCACGAGAGAGCCTGAGCCAGAATCACCCACGTAAGCCAATTCCAGATTCCTGACTCTCAGAAACTGTGAGAAAATAAATGTTTCTTGTTTGAAATCACTGTCAAAGCATGAGAAGGATCTGAGATCTTATCCTACTTGTAAGCTAACAAATTAGCCTACCACAATTTTAGGGACACTAGTAGAAGTCATGGGACTCCTGAGTCAGAGACAGATGTAAGTCAGAGACTTATATTATTCCCAGCATAGCAGTCAGTGTGAGCTCATGTGTGCCTTGGTTCCTCTTGCCCGCTAAGTCCTATGGGGGTGATGCAGAGATAGGTGCATCTGGATGCACAGAGGGTTTGCCTCACAGCTGAGGAACTCTCAGCTTAGGAAATCCCAATCTTCTATAAGAGGCTTCAATAAAATCTGCTCAAACTTTACCCTGGAGGGCGACATTATTTTTATTATACTGGATGGCAAACAATTCTGGCCTCTGCCCCAGAGGGATATACTATCTCTATCTTCCAAGGTTGTTTGCTATATAAATATCCTGGAAAAGATAATGTGGACCAAAAGCTGTCAGTGCCTCTGCTCCCAAGAAACACAAAGGGCCCAATGAAGACTTGTCTGCCAAGAGCCATTGAGTTTTGGAATAATTTTCTGTGCAGCAATAGATTACTAATGCAATGGGATACCTGTGTCTGTGCCTCACCTGTTAGAGCCACTGTGCTGATGGCACGTGTAGTAGAGTTGTTCTGTCGACAGAGAATGAAGGCAGGGTTTTTGTCTTTAGTAACAGGTGAAGGTACAAGAAAGTCCTCTGGTTTTGAGGGTGAAAAGAGGGAGACGAGGAAAAAGAGATGTCGAGAAGGGGCCAACAGGTGGAATTGACTGGATTTGATGTGCTTAGCTTCCTCTAGCAACAAAAGTTTTACCTGGAGAATAGTTAGATTTGTAAAAGACGAGAATTCATTGCTTAGCGTCTTGCTCTGTTAAAAAATCTCTTTTCATCTTCACTAGTAAAGTGCCTTTTTGCAAAGTGTGGGGTGTTGCTAGTGGTTATTTTTCACACTTTTTCCCCCAGTGAAGGAAAATGAGGAGCAGTTAATTTTGAGCTAATCCAAAGAGATCCAGAATTCCCTTTGAAAGGTACATGAAAGAAAGTACATAAAAGATTCTTTTTGTTTGTTTGTTTTATTCTATGAAAATGAGGGAGTCAATAAAAGGTGCCTTGGGTTTTCTGCCATTTGGTATTATCTTCCATTCTCCTCATGAAATCAACTGAGGGGACAAAGAATTGAGAATGATTTCAATTTGAAATGATATTTGGTCTTAGATTTCATTCAGTTTTAGGAATATGAAGTTTTAAGAACATTAAATGACACTCTCCATGGTATCATTTCTAGAAACACAGAACAGTATCCAAAAGTGTAAATGAGCTTCCATTGGCCCATAAGAAAAAGAGAACCTAAGATGCTCAATGATGACATCACTTCAGGCTTTCCCCAGCTGGGATCCATGATTGGACAGGGCTCAGCGATGCTTTATTAGTTCTCCAATAGGTAGTTCCATAGCCGGTTTCCAGATTTCCAGCAAGATCTCTATATAAAGGCACCTAGGGCAAGTTGTAGCCTTGATTATAGTTTGGGGGTTTAAAAGTGTAGGTTAAATGCTAGCTCTTTAATTTAATTTGCCTTAGTTTCTTCATCTCTTAAATGAGAACTGTAATACTTATCTCGCAGTCCTGTTGTGGTTTAAATATGCTGAGGTAGATAAAGAGTTTAGTATTGTGCTTGACTTACAATAAATGCCCAATAAATTAAGGCTAGTATTATTAATCTAAAGATGTTAGAAGTACTCCTCCATGGGTTACATTACGTCATTTCAAATGTGGTACAGTCCTGTTAGGTGACATCTGGCTCTATCATGTCTTCTTTGGTCATGTTACAGGTCAATCTATACTTCTTGCTTGTACAGAGGTCTCATTTGTATGATGTGGGGTATGCACTTCCCCTCCCTGGCACACGGTAAACTCTCTCAATAAATGGCTCTTGATTTTGTCATTTTGATACTCGCAAAATAATAAATCCCACCCAAGGACCAAACTTAGAAAAGCCTGGCAATTCTCAAAGCATATTGATTTTAACTTTTTCTTAAACAGGAAGGCTGTTTATGGAAAATTTCCCTAGAGGCTGGAATTCCTAACAGGTTCAACCTGTTTTGTGTCTAAAAACCACAAACTTGGTCCAAGAGAAGGCCAGGACTGTGAGTTATCCTGCAGGTGTGAGTAGGAATGAATTGCTCAGGGTCTTTGCCTTTTTGCTAAGATCTTTTCAGAGGGCCCCTAGTGGTATAGGCAGCAGGCATCATGACACGCAGTATCCCCAGGGCTTGTCACAGTCTGGAGGAAATCATCTTGCAGCTCTAGTAGTGAGAGGGGGCCTTTCACATCCCAGGGGCCTCACAATGTGTTGCAGAAGAGACTGAGGGTGTGGCAGATGCAGTTGGTGCTCCAGCCACATTCCCTTGGTGCCCATCATTCCTGTGCCTGCCTACCCTATGGCTTTTGCTGCAAGGACCTTTGAGTCTTTGCTTAGGGCTTTCTCTGACTGCGGGAGCCCTCTGAGACCAAACCTGGGGCAGGTTGGAAGTGCGGGGGAGTTAGCCCTTGGGACTGAAGGGCTTGATGAGTAAATGCTCAACTCCCTGGCCCCTCAGGTGGGAAAACTCCCAGGTGTCTCCTACACTGTCTTCCAGACCTCCCAAGTGTGAGAGCCCTCATTTGCCTATCATGGTGCTGTGCTTGATAATATTCTCTTTATCTGCTTCCTTCTCTCTCCTCTCTCACTTCTCTACTCTCTTAACAATGCTTCCCAAATGTTTGTTTGGGATCATCTCCCAAGCAAACTCATATCCTTGTCTCAAAAGCTGCCTTGGAGGAACCCAACCTAAAACGAAGGATCCACTCACTCCATCCACTCCTCCACTCACTCCATCCACTTCCTCCATCAACAATTATGACCCATAATTATGGGTGTGTGGTCCCCAGAATCCTCCTTCTCTGTATCTCATAGGAATAAAGGAAAGAAAGAGGGGACTTAATGTCCTAACCTTCCACTCTATGGGTGATTTCAAATCCTTCATCTCATTTATATCTCTTTTCAATGCTATGAGGTAGTGTTTCCATTTTACGGATGAGGAAACGGAGGCCAGAGGATTAAGTTTCTCGATTGAGGTAATGCAGCTTCTGGAGAAAGAGATAGGACTCAATCCCAAGTTTTCTGACTTTCTTGCTCAAATCTTGTTTCCAGTTTACTTCTGAAGATGTGAACAGATCAGGGGAGGAATAATATACATCTCCATGTTCTGTGTTATTTTTAAAAGAAGCATAAATCACATCATATCACTCCAAAGGTTTCATATAACAAATAGAATAAAATTTCAACTCCATCCTATGACCTGCATGGTCCTACATGATCTGGCTCCCTACTTATCTTTCCAATTTCACCTGGTACCGCTCGCCCCCCGCCCCACGCTGTTCTAGCCAAACTGATCTCCCTGTGCTCCATGCATACACCAAGCTCATCCCATCTTGTGGTCTTTGCCCTTGCTGTTTCCTCGGCCTGCAATGCTCTTGAGATTTTTGCAGGGCAACCTCCTTGTCAGCATTCTGGTCTCTGTGCAGATATGACTTCCTCAGAGGAGAAGTCGCTGACCATCTTAACTAAAGCACCTGCTCTCTGCTCCCCTCTCCCTGCCTTGTCCCAGGCATTCTCTATCCAGTTTTTCTTTTTTATTATATTCAGTGCACATATTTGCTTCTTGTTGGTTTCCCTATCCTACTAGCGTGTAACCTGATCAAGGGCGAGGACCTCTTGTCCTGCTCATTACTGTTTTCCCAGGGCCTAGAGCAGCGCCTGGCACACAGTTTTTGTCAAATGAATACACAAATAAATGAAGGGGAGGCAGTAGAGAAGGAAAATTCTAAGCATGTATATGAAAGGACCTTAAAACATACTTTGTGTAGAACTAAGATTTATTTACCCAGTTCTTTGTAATCGGCAGAATTAATATAACTTGAAAGCAAATGCATCTTGCTGACATTTTGGAACCTGTGTGCATGCATTAATACCAATCAATTTAAGTGCATGTTTCACAGCGTGCCATGTGGATGAGGAATGCTGGAAAGAGAGAAGGTGGACAGCTTCTTAGCTTCTGTTTTCTGGCACATTTAACATCATTCCAGTAAACTGGGCTCTGGGTTTAATTAAAGATTGTTTGGGGTGTGCAGAAGGGGTATGGAAAAAGTCTTAACAATCTTTTACATTTTGGACTTTAAAAAATAAAAAAACTTCATCCTCTTTTTGTTATTGTGGTTAAAAGACTTATAGCTTAAGCCCTCTGAAATCTAGTTTTTTGGCTTTACTATCTCCTTTATTTTGATGTTTGTATTTTTGATCAATGATTTTTTTTTTTAGGGAAAGTAAGAGAGAGAAAATGAAATGTCGGTGCTCATTTATTTATTTTGGTAACAGTCCTTGCTTTTCCTGATTATGAGATTTATCTATGTTCATTTGAAAATTTGGAAAGTAAAAAAAAATGTAAAGAAGAAAGTAAAAATTATTCATAAGTCTATCCCTTAACAATCGCTGCTAACATTTTGATGTGTTTCATTCCAGTTGTTTTTACAGGATTATGAATATCCATGTGTAGTTGAGTTCTTTAATTCTAAGATACTATCTATTATAAAATGCAATGTTGGTTTAGTTACTATATTTCAAGAAAAACAAAGTTAAAGATACTTCCTTTTTACTAACAAATTGGCAATTATATACCACTTTCTTCTTATAAAATTTGAGACTAAGTTGCCTTCTCATTCTGAGTCTAAAGTTAATTCAAAATCACTTTTGGCCAAACATAGCTATACAGATCATCACTATTACGTACTGCTTCCCATCATGTCTGCTTCAAATCTCGACCCCTATGACAGCCTTATCTACAGTCTAATGTCACGTATAGTATTAAAAAATAATGGGACTTTATCTGCATTTCCTGTTTGGTTAAACTCATAATTTTTTCTTTATTGAATTACATATCACAAATTTCTCTTGAAATTCAGCCAGAAGTTTTTATTCATGGATTTTCAGTGCCCAAATAACAGTCTTTCATAATGCATGAATCAGTCACACCAAACTCTCCCAGCTTTAAAGATTGAACGATATATTTGGAGAGACCGGGCACCATTCCTATACGCATTGCAAGAAATGACAAGTATGTCACCACTTAATCTATTTGGTAGCTTTTAAGTTCTTTCTGATATAAATTATTAAATGCATCCTAATTTTAAAAAATATCAAGCTGTGAAAAAGCACACAACATAGAGTCAAAGGTATATGGTATATTTGTAACAGTGTGAATGTCTTTAATTCAGCATGGTGGTTTTCAACTCTGCTGCACATTAGAATCACATGGATATTAAAAATAAATCTATGCCAAAATCGCACCCTTGGACATTCCTGAGAGGCCTGAGGAGTTATATTTATTTAAAAAAAAAAAACACACACACATAAAAAAACCCCACTTCTCGGAAAGTCCAATGAGTAGCCAGGATTGAGAACCACCATTCTAATAGATGATGTACCTAGATTACTTTTAGGGTAGGAACGGTCTTTATTTGGCAAAATACCTTGGTAAGTAGCCTGGGATGGGAGGCCAGACACAGAGAGGAGTGTTGTCCAGGACCTCAGCTACAAAAGAGAGAGTAAAATGGTAATACTTAATGTTCAATTTGAAATGGTTTGCATATTGTTAAATGAACTTCTCCTCCATCTTCCTTCCAAATGTTTGATTCTATTGTACTCTTGAATGCTTTGATTTTTTTCTTCTTGGTGGCAATTGAGGAAAAGGCTGAGCTAAAAACCTAAACTCTGGAGCCTGGAGTTGAGCTGACTATGAATATATCTCCCTTCAAGAAATCTTAGAATAGATTTTGCTTTTTCATAAGGCATGGAATTAGTGGTTTAAGCCAATTTACTTCAACATGTAAATCCAGGGAATCTTTACTTGCCATGCAATTCAACACACAAACATGTCCCTATATCTCTGTATTCGTGTTTTAAAATAAATTGAGATCATACTGCATACCTGGTTTTGTGTCCTGATTTCTTCACTTATTGCTGTAAACATTTTCCCATATCATTAATTATTCTGAGATTGCCTGAATTTTAATTAATAGTTTATCTTATAATCATACTGTGATTTATTTAAACATTATCTTAAGGGATATAGTGTAGGATAATGTAAGTACTCAGATTCTGCAGCTGGATGCTCTGCCTTCACTATTCCAGCTGAGTTGCTTGGGTAGGTATTCCCACACCACTGCCTCTGTGCTGACACAATATTACCGTTTACAAAAGGATTTGCAGTTTCAATGACTAAAAATTATGTGTAATTGTTTTAAATTTATGTTTCTTTGATAATTAGTGAGTTTGAACCCCACTTTACCTGCTGTTGGCATTTTACCAATTTATTCCTCTCAGATCAGTTTTTCAGGATCGAAACGTTAATTTGTTTGAATGGATATGTATCCATGTTGCTCTGTTGACAAAGAAATGTTGTGAATCATCATAGAGAAAGCAGATCAGCCTCAAAGAAGTGATGTTGGCTCATCTACGTGATCAAATAAATTACATACCTACTTCTTCGAGAGCAAATATTCCAAAGTTACCCACGAAGTGGGATCAAACCCTTGTGAAGATATCCAGATGAAAATTCTAACCAAGAATAATAGAGAAATAGTAATGAGAAGAAAAGCAGGAAACTAGTGAGCTGCCAATTGCCAGGAGGTTCATATTAGGATCTTATTAGGGAGTGATTTAGAATAACTGAGCATCATCATCTTCATAATAGTGATGAGCAAAGCGCAGGAGGTGCTGGGTACCCAACCTGCCAGACAATCTGGCCAAGTTTCCTGGGCTGTGCATGGAAACCATGGGAAATAGCTTACACTCAGTCCTAATGGCCACTTCTCAGCAGATCATTTCATTACTAAAATTGGCATAACAATTATAATTGATGTATTTTGGAATGGGAGAAGGGAAGGGTTTATTGAAAAGAGAAGGTTATGCTCCTTGCTTTCACTCTTTCAAGGAAAACAAGATGATTTTTTTGAGTGCTTTGAAAGGTCCTTTATAGAAAACGTTTCCTAATCCCTGTATTAAGCCATCCCAAGATATCTGTGCCCATATCAGGCTTCAGAATATTTCTGTGGCCCTGTTCGATCTCCCTATCTAAGAGTCACCTATTCACCTGTATCACATCTGCATAGATGCCCTGATGAGAAATGGTCACATTTGGTGCATCTGTGAGCCTGAGAAGAAGAAAAGGTGAGAGGAAGGGAGGAGATTTCACAGCTAAATTTTAGATGAGAGTGAGCAGTGGAGGAGAGCAACCTAAGGATGAGAAATTTATGAGATGTTAGAAGCAAAATCCTCCCTGACTCAGCTGCCTAGGAAGCCAGGCCTGTGAGCTAAAGGAGGACAAGATAGTGAACAGACTTCCAGTTCAAAAGAGAGGGCTGAGCACAGAATGGGAAGCTCTTCAAAGAGGAGATGGATGGTCTCAGAGAGACCTGGATACCACTTGACTCTGTTAAAGATACTTGGAGAATATAGATTATACTTAAAAATAGCAAAGCTGTACAGGTCGGGCTTCAGCTCAGGGGAGAGGAAAGAGAACAGCAATGACAGAGATCAACAGCCTTGGAAACAAATGCTTTCCTGGCAGCTAAAAGGCATGATCAGGGAAGAAGAATTAAAGAGCTGCAAAGGGTAGAACTTCTGAAAGGGAAGAACTGGAGGAAAATGGGGATGGGTTAGCAAAGCCACAGCATCCAGCAAGAAGTCTGGATATGCAGGGTTGCAGCTGTGTACTACTGGGGTTTAACAAAAATAATTTCTTTTTATTTTGAAATCTTTCACACTCATAGGAAAGATCCCACTCCATCTTCCTTTCTGTATATACACTCTCGCTTCTCTTTTGACAAAGTATCCAAAAGAAGGTTGCAGCCATCACGAGTTACCCCTAAATATATCAGCATGGATCTCCCAAGAACAGGAACAGTTTCTATGCAACCACGGTGTTATTATCGCACCTGAGAAAAAATTATTAATTCAAATTAATATAAAATTATCAGCAGAGTCCAAGCTCAAATTTCCCCAATTGTCCCTAAAATTCTTTTGTAGCTATTTTTCTCCCTCAATCCAGGATCTAATCAAGGTTCATGTATAGTATTTGGTAATTATGTCTTTTTAGTCTTCCACGGTCCCAGAGAGTCTCATTAGTTTACTCTGTTTTTTTTTTTTTTTTTTAAAGTCAGGCTTATTGAGGTATAATTTACATAGTTATAAAAATATTTTAAAAGTTCACTCCTTTTAGTGTACAGTTCTATGAGTCTTGACAAACACTTACTGTTGTGTTTCTACCATCACAATCTAATGTAGAATAGTTTCATGGCCCTCCAAAATTCCTTCATGTCCCTTTGCTGTCAACTCCTCTCCTGTCTCCAGTCCCTGACAACCATTAATCTATTTTTTGTCCCTATAATTTTGCCTTTTCCAGAATATCATACAAATGGAATCATACACTATAGTCTTTTGAGTCTGGCTTCTTTTACTTAGCATAATCCATTTGATATTCATCCATGTCTTGGTCACTTGTTCCCTTTTATTGCTGAGTGGTATTCCGCTGCATGGATGTGTCAAAATTTCTTTATCCATTAACCAGTTGAAAGAGACTTGGGTTGTTTTCACTTCTAGATGATTATGAATAAAGCCACAATAAACATACAGGATAAGTTTTCGTATGTGCATATATTTTTATTTCTCTTGGGTAAATATCTAGAAGTAGGATTGCTGCATGGTATGGTACATATACATTTATCTTTACAAGAAACTGCTAGACTGTTTTCCAAAGTAGTTGTACAGTTTTGCATTTCTACGACCAATGTTTGAGTTCTAGTTGCTCTGCTCCCTTTGCTTTTAATGATATTGATTCTTGCTGAAGAGTCATGGTCATGGTCCTGCAGAGGATCCAGCATTCTGGTTTATTCAGGTATGTTACTCATAATTAGACTCAGGCCAGTATTTCTGGCAGCAACACAACATAGATGATGTGCAGCTGCCCCTGCAGCGCGTCAGGAGACCTGCAATATCGGGCTGTGCTCCACTTTTGGAGATGCCAACTTGTCCACTTAGTTGAGGTTGTGACCATCATATCTCTCCATTGTATAGATTCATTTTTTTCCTTGGTAATGAATAAGTCATCTGTGGATACGAGGTTACTTTGAGTCCATGTGAATATTTTGTTCTCCAACAACCTTCCATTCCATTCACTTTACCATTTATTGATGATTTTGCCTGAATCAACTCTTATGTTGGGTTTCAGAGTTGTGATTTTACATTCTATTATTCCTTCTTCATTTTTTAGCTGGCATTCTCTAGAGAGGAGTTTTTCTCTCTTCTCTTTCCACTTTGTTTTGAATATCGTTATGGGCTTATATTTTTTCCATGTGTTTTAATTCATGACCATCATTTTTCTTTATGATGATCAAATATGACCAGTGACTGTCCCCTTGGACCAGCTTCTGGGTTCATAAATTTTTATGTACTTCTTGCTTTTTGGTACATGATGTTCCAGGATCATCTTGTATTTTCCCTATCTCAGGCTTGGAATCAGCCATTTCTCCTGGGAGTTCTGGTAGCTTTTATTAGAGAATAGTTCAAGAACTAAGCATTGCCTCATTGCAATTGAGATTTATTTCTTCCAGGGCCTTTTCAGTGTATGGTTAGGAAATTTTTTGGTTGATACCTCAAATTCAAAATCAAATAGACATTTACCAGCCCCCATTTTATATTTATTTCCCTCTCCTGTCCTTCAAGTAAACACCATGGTTCCCAACAATATCAATGTATTTTCTAATTTTCTCTCTTCTACAAAATACAAAATGGTTTCTGAATTACAGTATCATTCCACTACCCTGAATAATGCTACTAAGTAAAATTCAAGAATTCATTGCATTTTCTTTGTCTTTAGGGTATATCCAGGATAACCCAGGGCTCTTCTTCTAGTGGGCTTAGGTGAACTTCAGTGCAGGCTCTAGATCGTACTGGGTTTATAAGCAGAATGAGACATGGGAGGACATCCAGCCTTCTTAGAGACGTAGAGAAGGATCTGTAACTGATTTTACAAATTATCTGTAATTGATTCATTGAAATATATATATTTTCGATATTCTGATCAAGTTTTATACCTCTCCAGTAAAGTGATGCACATTATAATTTGAAATATTATTTGTCTATTAATGCTTCTTGTCTTAAAGTTTACTTTGTCTGATATTAGTATAGCAACACCAGGTTTTGTTTTTGCATCCTTTTACTTTCAACTTTTCTATATCCTGCTATTTAATGCATCTCTCATAGGTGAAGGATATGTCTCTGCCTTGATGGTGGTGATGGTTTCTTGGGCGTACTTATCCCCAAATTCATGGAGCTGTATACTTTAAATATATATAGCTTTTTACATGTCTGTCATACCTCAATAAAGTGGCTTAAAAAAATGTGTTTCCTATGAGTAGCATATAGTTGTTTTTTTAATCTGTTTTCTTCAGTCTTTAACTTTTAATTTAAAGGTTTAATTTATTTCCATTTAATGTAATTACTAATATATTTGGGCTTAAATCTATCTGACTATTTCCTATTTGCCCCACTGGCTCTATGTTTTGTTGTGCCTGTGTCTGTTGTCTGTTTTTCTCTTTCTTTTTTGGTGTGTTGACATAATGTTGTCTCCTGCAATGCCTAGTTATTTTTGATTGATGTCAGTCATTATGAATAAAAATAGTAGAGATAATTTGAGGCTCCGAATGATGTTATATTTCTCCAGAGAAGAATTATTTTTGTTTCTGGTAGCAGTTAAAATAGGGACAAATCACCTTAATATAATCAGGGAATGAACTAACCCAACACTGAGCTTTGGTCTTATGAGGGCAGCTCTATTTTTGGTTCACCTTTACTTCAAGGGTACACACTTTGGGGACCCCAAATGAAAGCCTAAGGGTTACCAGGACCCCTCCCTTTTTGGTGGACCCTTAACTCCAATTTTTTGCATCCTTAGCTCCATGAAATGGCTCAGCTTCTCAGCCTCTCCAATGCAGCTTTCAAATCAGCAAATGCCATAAGGGGAAAACTGGTGTCAAGTGTGGGACGTTGAGTCCCACTGCCAAACCTTTGTCTCTGTACTTCTCTTTCTCTGAATTGATTCTGTAGTTCTCTGATGACTTAAACTGTTAATCCTCCACCCCCAGATTTTCTAGTTGTTCACAGATATAGTTGATCTGCAACAAGTTCTTTGTTTATTTTGGATTAATAATCCAGTTCCAGGAATGGAGTGAGAAGCAAGTTTTTTCTCCTGTATAAGTAGTTTGTCATACTTGTGGACGTCTGGCATGAGAGTACTTTCTTAGCTTTAGGCTTTCTCCATCTTATGTGACAGTGTTCATCTCTTTTGAAGTTAGAATTTTGGCATGTTAGCTTAGAATTCATCAATTGGAGTACCACAGATTTTGAATTGGATGCTGGTGACACAAAGAGTAGAGGTGATAGATGCAGAACTGAGGTCACTACATAAGTATCTACAGGCACCAATGCTAACTGTTCTAGCAGCAAAGCCCAATGTCAAATCAGTGATATCAGCAGTGCAAACTGTGCTATCTGCGCCCAACAGTGGTGGTAGTGTTTTTTGTTTTTGTTTTTTTATGAGAACTGCCCTGGAGCATACTTTGAGGTGTTATTCCTGGCTGTAGAGCCTCCACATCTAATTTTCAGCCTTATTGGCAATTTCTTGAACTATACAAACTGTTTAAACAAATTCCTTTTCAATGTAAAGTAGGTAGGATTGGTTGTTTGCAACTAAAACTCCTGACTGACGCGCACTTGAGACAGAGAGACAGACTCACAGGGCGTAAATAAACACAAGGAGCTTTAATGACACCAGTATCCTCTGAGAACAGAGGCAAAGGGAGGGAGGACTCCCTAGCAAGATGGTGGTTTAGGTTAATAGTTTTTCACTTCTCTAGACAAGATGTGGGGTATGCTGACATTAAAGAAGGATTGGAGTAATATTAACATCCTATGGGGCTTCAAGGAAACTGGACTTTTCCTTATGTGGCAGGGAAGGAAGACCACGTTTGCTGATGAATTTTAGCAGATGCAGCAGTGTCTCACTTTGGGTCCCCCAGGAAGCAGATGGCAAGAAAGAATTAGAAGTGCATGAAATTTATTGGAGGAAATGCCTGTGAAGGACGAAGGCAAGAGGAAGTAGGAGTAGGTGGAGAGAACCTCAGGTCATGATGCAGGTCTGACACCTGTCAAAGGAAAGAAGGAAGGAAGGAGAATTGGCTAGGAAGAGCCAGACTGTAGTGCAGTTCTGAGACAGTCTCAGCTAGATTAATCAGGACCCCTAGAGCAAAGACTGCCCATGAGAGGAGGCCAATGTTGGTCAGGAACGGATGGCTTTTGTAATCCCATTGTGCACAGTTATTGGCTAGGAGCGACTTCGGGACAGCGTGAGCTTGGCATGAGCCTTGCTGTGGATCCTGGTGGTGTCATAGCCTGAGGCTGTCAGCCTACTACTCTCCTAAGTGCAGGTTCTCTCCTGAAGGGAGAAATGAGTAGTGCACTCCCACATGTGTGGCTGCCACACATTAGTAGCAAATTTGGGGGGAGTGTGTCCAATTGCCGTAGATGATCCAGAGGATGAACAGTTCAGACACAAGTAATTCACCAATCCTCTGAAAATAATGTACCAAAGACAATCAAACTCTGACATTTCAACTGTAGTTAAGTTCAGACAGCTGTATCAAGTTTCTAATGTTCAATTTAGGGCATAGAGCTTCAACTACATTCAGTGATAGAAAAAAGGAAGGGCTAGTACAAAATGACTTTACCTCATAAGAAGGGTGGAAAAGGGAGAAGATGTTCCAAATTCCAGGGAAATGGTCATTCAAGATTTCTTTATACATTTCATGTGTTTTGACAAATGCATACACCTATGTTTATATCCTCTCCAGCACTTGAAGTTGTGTTTTTAATTTTAGTCATTTAAATGAGTATTCAGTGGTGTCTCTTTGTAGTTTTAATTTGCGTTTCCCTGATGAATGATGATGACGAGCATCTTTTCATGGGTTTATTGTTCCTCATGTATCTTCTCTGGTGAAGCGTCTTTTCATATCTTTTGCCTCTCTTTTATTGGGTTGTCTTCTTATTTAGTTGTAAGAATTATTTATATTCTATATATAAATTTTTTCTTAGATATATGTTTTGTGAATAATTTCTCACATTGTGTGATTTGCTTTTTCATTTTGTTAACTGTGTCTTTGTCTTTCAAGGAGCAAAAGTTTTTTGTTATGATAAAGTCCGATTTATCAATATTTTGTGGTTCATGTATTTTACATCCTTTCTAAGAAATCTTTGTGCCCACCCCGAGGTCACAAAAGTCTTCTCCTATGTTCTCTTCTGTAAGTTTTATAGGTTTAGCTTTTACATTTAAGTCTAAGATCCATGTCAAGATAATTTTTATATATATATTATAAAGTGAGGATTGATATTTATTTTTTCCCAAATGGATATCTATTGTTCCAGCATTATTTTTTGAAGAAACTTTCCTTTCCTCATTGAATTACCTTGGAATCTTTGTAAAAAATCAATTGACCATATAAATGTTGATTTTTATTCCCTTCCATTGATCTGTATGTCTGTCCTTACACCAATACCACCAGTCTGGGTTTTCTGTTACTTAAAGTTAGCTACTGAGAGTCCTCTTTATTTGTTCTTCCCTTTTAACATTGCTTAATTTTAGAATTGGCTGTTCAATTTCACTAAAAAGTCATTCTAGACTTTTGACTGAGATTACACTGAGTCCATAGGTCATATTGGGAAGAATTGACATCTAAACAATGTTGAGTCTTTAAATTCATGTATGTTCTATATCTCTCCAATTACTTAGGTCTTTTTAAATTTCTCTCAGCAATGTTCTGCAGTTTTCAAAGAAGAGCCTTGCATATTTTATGTTAAATTTATTCCTTAATATTCTATTTTTTGTGGTATTATGAATGGAATTGTTTAAAAATTCCATTTAATAATTGTTTGCTGCTATATATAAAAATACAATTTATTTTTTAATATTAGTCTTGTATCCTGCATCTTACCAACTTACTTATTAGTTCTAGTAGGTTTCATGTAGATCCCTTAAGATTTTCTACATAAGCAATTATGTCATCTGCAAATGGAGACAGTTGTTTTCCCTTTATAATCTTTATTGCTATTATTTCTTTTGCTTCTCTTTCTGCTGCCTAAGACTTTCAATACAGTTTTGAATAGAAGTGGTAAGAACAGGTATCCTTGTGTTTTTCCAAATATTAAGGAGAAACTATTCAATATTTTGTACTAAGAGTACTATTAGTTGTGTTTTTTTGTAAATGTCCTTTGTTAGATTGAGGAAGTTCCCTTACATTCCAAATTTGTGAGAGTTTTAAAAAAGCATTATCAGATATTGAATATTGTTATGTGCTTTTGCTCATATTTTGAAATTGTCATGTGATTTTTCTCCTTTATTCTGTTAATATGGTAAATTAACTGAATTGCTTTTCAAATGTTTTATCAACTTTGCATTCCTGGGACAAACACTACTTGAGATTATATATATATGAAATATATGGTCTGTTAATTGTTTAAAGGATTTTATAGATGAGGCATATTGGTTTGTAATTTTATTTTTATGATGTCTTTTTTAGATTTTGATATTAGGTTATGCTTGCCTCAAAAAAATGAGTTTGGAGGTGTTTCCTCCTCTGCTATGTTATGAAAGAATGGCATCCAAAGAAGAAATTTCTTTGGATGTTGGATAGAATTTACCAGTGATATCATCTTTCTTGGTAGGAAGATTTTTTTTATGAAGAATTAAATTTCTTTAATAGATATAGTACATAAATGTTTTTGTCTCATCTTGTGTCATTTTGTTAAGTTGTATTTTTCAAGGATTTTGTCCATTTCAACTAAGTATTAAATTTATTGGCATAAAGTTGATCATAATACTTTTTATATCCTTTTAATATCTATAGGGTCTGTACTGATAACACTTGTTTCTTTCCTGATATTCATGATTTGTATTCTGTTTTGTTTTCTTGATCAATCTAGTGATGGCTTCATCAATTTTATTGAGCTTTTAAAATAGTAGCTTTTGCCCTTTGTTAATTTTCTCTATTGTTTGCATGATTTCTTTTTAATTTATCTTTGTAGTTATTTTTATTGTATTGGGTTTAGTTTGTTCTTCTTTTTCTAGTTTCTTGAATTGGAGACTTAGGTAATTTATTCTAGGCCTTATTTATTTCCTAATATGTGTTTAAATCTAGAACTTTCCTTCTTACACTGCATCAACTGTATTTCACATCTTTATGTTGTATTTTTGTTACTATAGATTTTGAAGTGATTCTAATCATCCTTATGATTTTTTTTCTTTGATCCATGGATTATTTAGAAGTGCATTGTTTAATTTCCAAATATTTGAGCTTTTCCTAGATATCTCATTGTCATTGATTTCTAATTTAATTCCATTGTGTTCAGAGAATACATTCTGCAAATCCTCTTAAATTTATTGAGATTTGTTTTACAATCAAATGTATGGTCTATCTTGGTGAACATAACATATGTACTTGAAAGTAATATGAATTCTGAAGTGATTGAGTGTGTGGATCTATGATATCAATTAAGTCAGGTTGTTGGTAGCATTTTTCAGATTTTCTATGTTTTTACTGATATTTTTTGTCTATTTGTTTTAGCAATTACGAAGAGAGAGGTTTTAAAAGCTCTTATTATCCTTGTGGAATTGTCTATTTCTTCCTTTCATTTTATTAATTTTTGCTTCATGTATTTTGAGGCTCTGTTGTGAAGTGTATACATATTACTGATTATTATCCTTTTTTTTGATAAATTTACACTTTTATTATTATGAAATTTCCCATTTTATTGCTGTAACATTCTATGTTGAAATTTACTTTATCCAGCCTTCTATTGCTTATTGTTTGTAAGGCATAGTTATTTACATTCATTTATTTCACTGTTTCTATTTATAGTGCTTATCTTATAGACAACATATAGTTGGGTTTTTTTTTTCTTTTTTATTCATTCTGTTAATCTCTGTCTTTTATCTATAGTGTTTAGTCAATTAGCATTTGGTATAATGATTGATATTGTTGCATTAGATCTACCATTTTATTCTTGTTTTCTTTTTGTTCTTTATGTTGTTGATTCTCTGTTTCCCTTTGTATGCCTTCTTTCAGATTATTTGAATATTTTTAGAGTTACATTTTAATTTATTTAATTTTAGTTAATTTTATTGTACCACTTTACATAAAATGCAGAAAACTTGAACCTTATAAATCCATTTATCTACTTCCCACCATTCTTTATGCTTTAGTTGCCGTACATAGTATATCTGAATATATATTTTAAGCACACAAGATATTATGTGTTTTGCTTCAATAATATGTATTTTAAAGAAATTAATAGGAAAAATTATGTTTTCCAATTTGTCCAAATATTCACCATATCTGGTGCTCTTTAGTCTCTCTTGAAGATCTGATTTTCCTTCTGGTACCATTTTCATTCAACTATGCTTTTTGTTTCATTTCTTATAGAGTGGGTCCGATGAGGACTAATTCTCTTAGCTTTGTTTTATCTAAAAATATCATTATTTCACTTTAATTCTTGAAGGATATTTTCACTGTGTATAGAATTCCAGATTAACAGATTTTAGTCTTTCAATAATTTATAAGGTTTTACCTGTTTTCTGACCTCCCTAGTTTCTGATGAGACATTGACAGTCATTTGAATAATTGTTCCCTGTATGTAATGTGTCATTTTTCTCTGGCTATTTTCAAGTGTTTATTTTTTGCTTTGATTTACAGCAGCTTGAATATACCTAGGCATGGTTTTCTTTGTATTTGTTCAGTGTGGAAGTCACTGATCTACTTCAATCTGTATATGTAAATTTTTACCAAATTTGGGAAGATTTTGATTATTTCTTCAAATACATTTTCTGACCTATTTTCTCTCTCCTCTCAAGCTGGGTCTCTGATTATACATGTGGTAGACTTTTTGATATTGTTCCACAGATCCTTAACACTGTTTAAAATATTTTTCAATCTTATTTTTCAGACTGGGTAATTTCTATTTATCTATCTTAAAATTCACTGATTCTTCCCATTGTCATCTCCATTCTGCATTATTTTCATCCTTTGAGTTTTTAATTTCAGGTATTGTATATTTCAGTAATTTTCATTTGGTTCTTTTGTATGTTTTCTATTTGAAAGATTTCCTATCTTTTATTCATTATGATTATATTTTCCTTTACTTCATTTAGAACAGTTACAGTAACTACATTAAAGTCTTTGCTGCTTAATTTTAACATCTGGGTCATCTTGGAATTGGCCTCTGTTAATTGTCTTTTCTCATAAACATGGATCACAGTTTTTTGGTTCTTTCCTGGTTCCTATTGAGTAGTTAAGGATTGTATCTTGGGAATTTTGAAATATTGTAGAAATTCTGGATTCTATTACATTCCCCTGAAGAATACTGATATTTTTGTTTTAACAAGCAATTAACTTTGCTCGACTAAAATTGCAAACTCTTTCTCTCTTCCATTTGTGGCAGCTTAAAACTTTTCAGTTCTTTTCACCTTAACTGCAAGCTGCCCAAGTATGCATCGTTGAGGGGTCACTCAGAGACTTGGGCAGAGTTTATACCCACAATTTGTGGTTTCCTGCTTTCCATTCTCTGGCTCCTTCCTTTCTGAGATTCCCCCTCACTCTCTGGTGGCTAGGGTGCCCCACACTCTGTCTTCTGGTTCTTCAGTACAGAAGGATGGAAGGTTTCCTGTTGGAGTTTGGTTCTTTTATGTGCAATACTGTGATCTGCCCTCAGTATAAAGCTAAAAAATGGAAAAATCACCTGTCCTAGTCTCTTTTTCCAAATTTTGACTCATCTCTAAAATATTTCTGCTTTTGTTCCCTCTGCAGAGCCTTTAAGTAGTTGTTACCTGTGTGAAGCTTGGCCTATCGGTTTACTCCATCACGTCAGAAGGTGAACTTATCTTACTTAATATCGTTATACTATCCTGAAAAGCTGGCCTAAAAATACAGTGCTACTGATATTTTAAAATCTCAGAAATAGAGACTTTTGAAGGGATCTAGTGTAACTTCCTACTTACTAACAAGGAAATAGAGATATCTTGAGATTAAATTAATTTATTCCTTTGCTCAACAAACACTTTTTGAGCACTTACTACATGCCATACACTGTTCTGGGTGCTGGGAAAATAGAGACAACTTCTCCAAGGGCATCCAGCCCTTGGCAGAACTGGGACCAGGACCCATGTCTTCTACTTTCTAGTTCATTACTTTTTCTGCTACTCTTGGAGAGAATGAGAGAGAGAGAAGAGGAGAAGAAGCCCCCAGGGCCTAGATTGTTGTCACTAAAACGACCAAGTTATTGCAACTTGAACTAGATACTGAGCTACAGCAACCTTAAGTTCTTACCAACCTTTTCTGTCAGAATCTTGGGGACTCAAGCCATGTATATAGAAAAGCTTTCTCTAGGATCATTGTTGGTGGAGTGAGCATGTGAGATGTATCCCTAAACTATAATTGCATCTTTCACTTAGCATAATATCATCCGTATTCATTTGCATATGGCAGAATTTCCTTCTTTTTTTTAAGGCTGAATAATATTCCATTGCATGTATGTGCCACATTTTCTTTTTCCATTCATCCACCAATGGATATATGCTAAGTGAAATAAACTAGTCAAAGAGGGACAAATATTGCATGATTCCACTTATATCTGGTGTCTAAAATACTTAAATTCATAGAAACGGAGAATTGAATCATGGTGGCCAGAGGTTGGGGGAGGGAGAATTGGAGAGTTGCTTTTCAACAGGTATAACGTTTCAGTTATGCAAGATGAATAAATTCTAGAGATCTACTGTACAACATTGTACCTATAGTTAACAATACTGTATTGTGCACCTAAAAATTTGTTGAAAGGGTAAATTTCATGTTAAGTGTTTTTATCACAATAATAAAAAAATATGTATGGAACAAATAATGGCAACAATAAAAACGTGCCTCAAAGCTTACCTTAGAGAAAGCTGTCTGATGCCCCTTGAACAGCAGATTTGAGGGTGATGGAGTTGTAATTTGCAACAAAAAAATTGTGTGGCTTTGTACACATGCCTGGAGCCCTGAATCTTGGTTAAGAAGTAACTGCCAGGCTCCCATCCCCTTCAGCTTGTGGATTACTTCTTTCTGAGCACTTACAGCCACGTGGCTGCCTGTGGCTCCTCCTCTGCAGGCAATAAATAAACTCTCCTGGCTGTGGGGTAGTTGACTTGGATGAGTTTGATTTCTTTCTATGTGGAGACTTAGGAATTGGCTCTGTAAACAATGCTGAGAAAGAGAGGGGCAGAGACAGGAGAGTTTAAACCTCTTTGTCAGACCTTTTCAATTATTCATGGAAAATCTATATACTCTGTTATCAGCTTTAAGCAAAGCAACTTTGTTGTTTCTATTGATCATACAATTTATTATCTTTATTTAAACTCTCTAGGCAATAAATAAATAAAAAGGAATTGGAGGGAAAGAAGGTTCTCAGAAGAAAGTAATTTCCTAGGAAAGTAGTTTAATACTTTTAAAATTAGGCTTATAAACTTAAAGATAGTATCTGATTATTCTGTGATCCCCTTTTAAAAAGGATGTTGGTCTTGGTTTCTTTGTTTTAGCTGAAATCTTTCAGTTCTCACTTCTCTCCTCACCAAACTTTCTTTCCATTGTACTCATAAATTAATCTACAAAGAAAAAAATGGAAAAATATATTACAACTAGAAATAAGAAAGCTTCTATCTGAGTACAGTCGCATTTCTCTACCACTTGCTGACGAATATAGTTCACTTGACCTCTTTAAACCTTATTTCTATCATTGGCAAAATTGGGACCCTAACATTTGCCTTTTCCACTTCATGGTCAAATGAAGTATACAAAAGTATACTAATTCACTGTTTATTAAATTATTTAACATTTTTATTTTCTCTACATCTTCTGATGCCAAATCCAGTGTTTTTTTTTTCAATATAGCATGTGCAATATTATAAAATTAGAAGATTGAATGAGATAATCTATAAGTTCTTTTTCTGACTTAAATTTTTGTGGTTTTATTACAGCTTTCCATATAGAATTCCTTTCAAGCCAGAGATCTCAATGATTTCTGTTGTGATTTCCCTCTGAAACCTGGGTAGAATTGTCATTGGTAGAGTCTACTTCTTGGGCAAGGGAGCATTTTATCATCTTCACATATTCTCATCCTTTCTCTGTGGGTCTCCTACCTCTGCCTCTAGGTCCCTGACTAACTGTGTTTATTGGGGAAGTGCTTTCCTTTCCTTTCCTCATCCTACTCAGTTCTGTCAGGATGAACAGTCTTTCCTACGCCCCGTGTTGCATTAGCGCCCCTTACCTGGAGCCATGTTGATATTCTCCTAGTTCATTTCATCTGTGCTTCCTGGCCTCACTGTCCGTGGCCATGGTATGGTAGAGTTTCTTAGATTTACTTCTCCCTTTGATCTTGCTGGGTAAGTGTCTCCAAGTTATCTTCATCAGTGGGAAAGTCTCATTTTCTGAACTGAATCTCTTTTATTTAAGAGAAATATATATGCCTTTCTTAAGACAAACATTGGTTTACTTCCATATAGTAATTTATAGGAACTTTAATATTAAATTTCTGTATTGGCATGAAAAAGTCAATAGGTAAAGGTCTAGTTCTTTTCTTGGGTTGTGTGTATAATTATAATTATGTTCTTTACCCTTAGGAATACAACATGATATCCCCCAACATATGTTTAATATCCTCCAGAAAACTCCTGCTTATTATTCTGGAGCAACACAGGTGCTTTTGAATTTAAGTTCATCTTAAACCAAAATCCTGTGAAGATTAGTTATTAAGTGGTACTACTAAACCACAAAGAGGCCATGGCTCCGTTTCATGCAAAAGCAACATGATGCGGGTGAACAATCATGGGTTTTGGAATTAGATAGACATAGATTCGTGTCTTGGCTCTGCAACTTACTAGATTTACGAGCTTGGAAAAGTTATTTAGCCTCTTTGTGTTTTAATTTCTTTATCTCTAAAATTAGATGATAATAACAATAACAACTGCATTGGTTTGTTGATGTTGTTGATGTTGATGTTGATGGCCAAGAGATTCTACCCATGAGTGAGTAATCCCTGCTAGACTGATTCATGGAGGAGGAAAATTAACTGCCATAGGATCGATTTCGGCTGGCTGAGTAGATAGTAAATAAGGGGAAAAGAGAGGAAAGGAGTGGGGGGATGAATGACAGAGAAAGACAGTGAAGAAATTACCAAGGCTTACAGAATTTAGCAAAGAAAGTAGGGACAGCCCAGAAAGAGTGGATTATGGTGACTTTATATTCTGAGCCCTGTGCCAGCTCATGGGAAGGAAACTTTGAAGGAGAGGAAAGAGAGGGACAAGCTGAAAGACTGGGTCCAAATGGAGGAAAGAAAGGACAAAGCGAAGAGAAAAGAGGAGATGACAATGAAAACCAGTGAGCAGAGAGGAAAGAGGAGCTAAGAAACTCTGTGGTTTTTTGGGTCCAGAGGAGGGAGCTGAAGGTGGAAAGTGAGATATTTGTTGAAACAGAGGAGTTGTTTTACAGTTTTTCATCAAGAGGCTGTGGTGAACCCAAGGAATATAAATGCATGAATCAATATTGAGGAAATCGGGAGTTTGGGGTGAGTTTCAGTTAGCAGAAAAACAGCTTGTTTTTAGAATATCTCATGAAAGGCATTGACTGTCGAGGAGATATTATAAAAGATTTGCTTGGGCTAATGACTTCAACAACCTATATACTCTTTTTAGGAAATTCTTAACAATCAGTTTACTCTTTTTTAAGAATAGGAGCTACAAGTAAGAGATGCTATAACCTGATTACTGTTCTAATACATGTATTGCATAAGTTTAGCATTCCTTCTATGAAGTATGAAAGAGGATTTTGGTAAGGGAAGGGTGAGATTGATTATCTGCTGAGTGTCTTTCATTTATGAATAGCACAGTGTTTTAACCAGTACAAGGGATAACCAAAAACATTTCACCCATATGGATTACGTGATTTCCTATACATGGGATGTAGCTTGAGGCAATTCTTCTGCAAAGTGAACTAGAATGACTGCTTAGGGTCTTTGATGGATAAGGGTCTCAAATTATTACTATGAATATTCTTTTGGCCTAAAGTGAGATTGTGAAATACTCAATTGTTGTATGTACATATGTTTTCCCCTCAGTCACAAAGAAAGAATGTAGAGTACAAAGTGAGGTCACTTTAAACTCCATATGTTTAGTTGTATTAGGCATTCTATTAATTCCATCTTTTGGAAGAAATTTCTTCTGGAGACTTGAACCTCCTCTAATCTGGAATGAATTCTTTCCTGGCATCTATCTTCATTATCGTACTGTGGGTTTCCTTAATATTTCTCTTGGTTGGTCCCAGATTTTGTAATGGCATTTCCTCTTTCTTTTCTAATTTATTTTCTCTTTTCAGTGTCACATATGCCCCAGTAGTATCCAGAAAAATGGTACTTAGAAGGAAAATTTTTTGAGACCCTACATGATCAAAAACGTCTTTCTCCTGCTAGCTTAATTGATAGTTTGGCTGATTATAGAGTTCTGGTTTGGAAATAATTTTCCCTCAGACTTTTGAATTCATTGCTCCACTGTCACCTGGCTGCCAGTATTGCTGTTGAGTAGGCCAAAATCATCAAACTACATCCCTGTGGTCTGTTTTTGTATGGCCTATGAACTAAGAATGGGTTTTACCTTTATAAAGTGTTGTGAAAACCAACCAACCAACCAGCCAACCAACTAACCAACCATCTCTTGGGATAGTCAGATTCTCCAGAGAAATTCTCTCAATGTTATGTCTGGAGAATAATAATCTTATTACCATTGTTCTAGGAACCAAGTGAGGGAAGAGGACTATGGGTATCAGAATTCAACATACAAAAGTTCTCTTAGCCGTGTTTTCAATATGATTCCTCCTATGCTGGATGTCTCCTAGTTGAGGGACTCTGTTTTCCCTTCATCAGGGAATCAACTTAACAGGTCTCAGGTGAGATGAGAAGAGCAGTCAGAAGCTGCTCAGAGAGGGACAGGAATATGAGGATCTAACTGCCTTTAAAACAGACTTTCAACCCATCATCCTATTTTAGCCACACCTTTCACCTGCACATATAGTACTTTATACTGCCAGTTTCTGAACTTTCTGGGGGGCCTGCTGAGAAAATTGAGTTGTTTTTCTGCTTTCCCACTGTCAGCGTAGGATTCCCTTTTCTCAGTTCTTTGAAGTCAGAAATCCCATCTGCTTTCCAGCTTCCAAAATTTGTTTCTGTTGTCTCCTTTCTCATTCGCTTTCTCTTTTTAGATTTATGCCTTAAAAATATATTTATTGTCATTTTAGTGGGGTTTGGGAGGAAATGAAAGTAAATGTGTGTTCTCAATCTGCCATCACCCAGTTTAAACAAATCTTAACATTTTGCCATATTTGCCTAAGATATTCTTTCTTAAGAAACAAAACATCACACAATCAGTTGAAACTCCTTTTTGACCCCTTTGCAGATCACTTCTCTCCCTCCCTCCACCAAGATAACCACCATCTTGAAGTCAATTGATATCCTTCTCTTTCGTAGCTGTCTTCCTTTGTTACACATGGATGTATCTGCTAGAATGCATACTGCTGTTGCATTTTAAGACATTGTTCCATATGTCTTAAACTTTAGATAAGTGGTGTTATATGTAGCTTTATACAATTTTCTTTCTTCACTCAACATTAAATATCTGAGATGTATGCATGGTGATAGATTTAGCTCTAGTTCATTCATTTTTATTGCTTAAGGATATTCTATTGGATAAATACTGTCAATCTGCTCTTCTGTGTTTCTACTACTTTATATTCCCACTAGCTGTATACAAGAGCTCCCATTTCCTCACATCTTCTCCAGCATTTGGTGTTGTAACATGTTCTTCCAATGTTAGGTGGCAATAACACAACATGGGTTATATATCTGTGCATTAAGTGACATAAAACATAGCATTAGAACTCTGTATCTTCTCAAGAGTCACACAGACTAAAGTAAAAGGTAATATGGAGTCTGGGGACACCTGAATTCTAATGGCCTGACTTCTCTGTACCTTAATTCCTAGAATTCTCTCTGACCATGACTGCTGCTATTCATAATGATGCTATGCTTTTGCTTAAATGAACAAAATTTGAGATGTGATAATTTTGGGGTTTGGGTGCATAGTGTAGGGGAGGTGTAAAAGTAGTCTTAGACAGATGGTGATGCTGGTTCTAGTTCTACTCTCTCTCATTGTCTTTCAACTTTCAGATTCTGACGCCAAGGTACTCATTAGTCAGTGAGCCATGGTGAGCTCTTAAGACTAGCTCTTAAGAAGGGGCTCACTGTTTGATTTGTGCTTCCTGGTGTGAGCATGTCTCCAGAGAGACAGCGCAATCTGGCTCCTGTGATAGCGAAGTCTGTGTCTAACCTTTATTAACACAACCAGCTCACCGTTGCTAAGGGGGAAATATCTTCCCTTACAGAGATTTTCCTTCGCTTTCCTCATTTTAGGCAGGGCTCTGTTAGCAGAATGTAACAGAAAGTTTTGACATGGCTCACCCACACTTCAGCTCTTTCCTTGCTAATAGAAATGAAGTCTCAGGGCCTCTGGATATTTTGCTAATTTGTTTTTTCCTTTCCAGAGGACACTGAAAAATATCTTTCAAATTTAATATACACCTGAAATCACGCAAGGAAGTGAAATATATGACAGTTGAACAACAGACACACCTTATAAGAGAATCTCAGTTATAAAGAGCAAAAAATATTTTAAACTTCCTAATTACATCTTTCCTTTTGTATATAATCTTCAATATTACATTTCTAGTATTATTTAGATATTCTTTCTTTTTATTATTTTCTTTTGCAACTGAACACACAATAAACTGGCTTATGTGTAGCAAGAATTCAATTCAGGTCAATGCTTCTCTGCTATTGGCATGCCTGATGAGTATTCCTTCTTTGTCTCAACTGAATTAAGTGTATGAGATCTACATATTTTATTGCTAGTGTCAGCTATTTCATATTTCTTGTTACCCTTGTTTATAAGATAATAGGGAAAGTACAAAAATATTTGGAAAATTGCATAAATAGTGCTGTGTACACAAATATAGTGTGGCTGCTGAAATGGAACCATTGGCTGAGAGGTGACTTGGAAAAGTCATTTGTTACCTGATATATGAACGTCCAAGTTTGGCATGGAAATACATACACACACACAAATATGTGAGTTGTTTGAAAATTGAATGCAGAATGTTGAGGCCATCTGGACTCTTGTTCTCTCATCCTTTTGTTCCCCTTTTAACTTCTTAAGCCCCAAGTCTTTCCCTTTCCAATCATTGGTATACCACTCTGGTCCATTACATTTCCATCACAAAATTTATTCTTGTCTACTATAGCAGATGCCTTTTACATAGAAGCCTATTTGATTATCCCATGTTAGTCATCCCACCAACCCCTTGTGAACTTCAAGAAAAGCTGAAGGATTCACAAACAAGCACATGAGATCATCAGAGCATATCGCATCCCGAAGGCATGGGACAGGCTGGTGATCTTAATTTTTTTTGACTCTTGGCTGCAGAGCATCAAGCATAGGAAGCCTGAAAGATAAAAGTCAGTGTCTTAAATGTCCAAAGTAGTGCAAATGGATAGCATTATAAGTTCCTGTGTGTACAATAAGACATCCTCCAAGAATCTGGAAATAAAAATTAAGATTGCTCTCTGAGAGTCAAATATTTAAAACAAACAGGTAATGAATTTAAAACAAACAGGTAATGAATTTTCTCTATAAGAAAGAGAATGTCTCCTTTGTCTATAAGACCAAACAGAAAACTTACTGAAACTATTAACATATCAAAAGAAAGTCTATGTGAAGTTGTGAAGATGGCTTAAACCATTGTGGAACAGAGAGAGAGAGAGAGAGAGAGAGAGGGAGAGAGAGGGAGAGAGAGAGAGAGAGAGAGAGACACGAGAGAGAGAGAGAGAGAGAGAGAGAGAGAGAGAGAGAGAGAGAGAGAGAGGGAGAGAGAGAGAGAGAGGGAGAGAGAGAGAGAGAGAGAGAGAGAGAGAGAGAGAGAATTGCCCAAGGATTTGATATATCTGGTCTGATGAATTCTCCTACTATAGAGATAGACACATTGTTTAATTTCAGCCTGGTGCTGTTAAACATGCAACTCATAAAACGAACTCTCCTTGTTTTGATTCTCTGTTCATAAACTGACTTTGTCCTTACAAATTGGTTCTCTGGGTTAATGTACCTACAGGAAGAGAACGCCCGGACCAGTGGGCCAAGTGTATGAATCTCTTGGCATTTATTTCACTGTAAGTAAATAAACTGGTATTCCGGTTTCAGATATTTGACTTAGAGTTAGTCAATATGAGTGCAGCTCTGACCAATGGATCTTAGAAAATTCACTAAGGCAATGCCACTCTGAAAGGCCACTTTTGAAATAGTTGGCTGGTGACGCACCCCTCCCTCAGATCATGGTATTAGCTGAGCAAGTGTACTTTTGACCACAGACCTTCAACCCTAAAGGAGGAAAATACAGCAAGGGAACCAGACTGTCTCTGAGATATAAAAATCTGGCTTTAGTTCTTTTTTTGTAGGACCAAGATGTGCTCCCACTTTGGTTACTTTAGTCAGAGGCAGTTTCCATATTACGGGCTCTCTTTGTCCTGTCTCCTTTCTCTTCCCCTCAAGCAGTTGTTAATGCAACACCAACTTCCATAGAGGGACCTCTACTCAAAGCGCAAACATCAACATCAGGGATTTTAGCTTCCCTGTCACAGGAATTGGGAGTGTGTGAGACTCAAGGAAGCCCTGGATTCCTTTTCTAAGGCAGGGTATAAAGGTCCAAGTACAGGGCAAAGTTCATCAATTGAGGGGCTTCTCTGAAGCAAAAGAGAAGGCTAGAGGCAGTGAGAAACTCTGGAGCCCAAGGCAACAGCTGCTCCCTTCTAGTCATTGCTTTTGGGGAGACCTATGAATGTGGGACCAGATCAGTGAGGAGGATTCTTTCAAGACAAACAAATACCTACTGATTTCTTGCTAACCTGATTCCAACATCATTAGTATCCCTACAGATATTTTTAACCTCCTAAACAAAGCAAAACAAAAAAAACAAACAAACAAAAAAAACAAAACAAAAAAAAAGAAAAGAAAGTAAAGGTTCTGGAATGAAAAAAATAATCATTCAAGCTTATCAGAAGACACAATCTTTCCCAAGTAATAAAAGAAAACAAATTACATGTCAAAAATATGCCAGGCATTAAAATTAGGTCAATTTTTTTTTTTTTTGTGAGGAAGATCAGCCCTGAGCTAACATCCGTACCAATCCTCCTCTTTTTGCTGAGGAAGACCAACCCTGAGCTAACATCTATTGCCAATCCTCCTCCTTTTGTTTTTTTCCCTATTCTCCCCAAAGCCCCAGTAGATAGTTGTATGTCATAGTTGCACATCCTGCTAGTTGCTGTATGTGGGACGCCACCACAGCATGACCCAACAAGTGGTGCGTCAGTGCGCACCCAGGATCCCAACCTGGGCCGCCAGTAGCGGAGCGTGCGCACTTAACCGCTAAGGCATGGGAGCGGCCCCAAAATTAGGTAATTTTTACCCTGACTGTTGAAAATGACCAATCTTCATAGGCCCTGTGTCTATCAGAGTTTTTTTTTTTTTTTTTTTGGTCTTTCTGGGTAATGTCACAAAAGCGAAAAGCCCACACTGAGTGCCTTATCACGGGACACAGGGGTTAGACCTGGGATGAATCTCAAGTGTGGGTCAATGCTGGTTCTGGGGCAAAGTGCTGACCACCGACTTTGGAACTGTAATTTCACGTTCACATTATATTCAGGGATGCAAGTCTTTATTGGCAAAATCTCAGAATCTTTTACTAATAAAGCAAGAGCTTCTATGTCTTGTTTTACATGTAATCGAAATAGCAAAACTGAATGGATGTTGCTCTTACAAATGCCACTGTTCATTCAAAGGCTATGTGCTTAGAGGGATGGTATGACATCCAGGTTTGATGTCCAAGACCTATTGCCACTGTGAGCAGCTGTCCCTCCTCAAGAAGTCACCTAAACATACAGCCATTTGCTTGTGTCCCAAGCTGTCCATATAGGATGTGTGAGCTGCTGGGCAGAGAAAGCAGCTCTGAACTTAGAGTTGGGGGTTCTGGAGATGGGCTTGAGGGGCAGACTGCCCAGCCTGTGAGCCACTCTCCCCTTCCTGAGATTATGTTCCCCCTGCCTCACTGCATTCCCATGGTGGGTCCCTGACACCATATTTTATATATGGCCCAACTACCCCTACTTCCTTCCTCTCTAAGATACAGAGGGCATTTGATTCAAGTTAGACAATCAGCATCTCTTTCCTGGGAATGGGGAAACTAGAGAAGAAAACTCTGCAGTGGTGGTCAAGTATGACCAGATGGATGAGAAAGAAAGGAGCTGGTCTTCAAAGAAAGACAAGAATAAAGAAGCTATGTAGAAAGAGGTGGAGACAAGAAATGTAGAGAGGGTACTTCCTAAGAATCTCCAATTTTCCAGTCACTAGCTTCTGTCTCTTATTAAGATCTGACTATGTTTTTGCTTTGGAATTAATGAGACACCTCTTTATACCCTTATAATAAAATCCTTTGGTTTATGCTTTGGTTTAATGCTTGAATTAGTCACTTGTAACCCAAAGAGTCTTAATTAATAGAAAGGAATAAACAGAAAATGACAGACTATCAACGTTTTAGCCTTTCTCAGTAAGTGTCATTTAGCTTGAATCTAAGAGAGGTGTTTTTTTTTTTTTTCCAAATGTTTTATCTTCAGGAAATTGTAGTCTATCATCTTTAAAGCAACATGTTCATTGAAATAATGTATTCTTTTTTGTCTTTTTTTTTCTCTGTTATTTGTTAAAAATCCAAAGGTGCGTTTGATAATCAATGATATCTTGGAATCAAGGAAATGCAGCATCTTAATGCAACACACTTCATGTCCCTCTCTTTTATACTAGTATTCCTGGATTTCCAGATTCTTGGACTATAAGAAACAGCTGACATACTTTAAGGTCTCCTGTCAGAATGATTGTGCTTGTGAAATGGTTGGTTTTATTTCCCCAAGATATCTTATTTGACCTGAGCAGAGTTTTCTTGTTATATTATATTCTTCTTGCAAAGTGAAGGCAATAGAAGTGGAGACTCCTGGCTTAGGAATCTGCACCCATCACTGGGCCATTGCCACCAAGAGAGAAGAGAGCTGGTTGCCTTCTGGGACCTCCTATAGGGTCTCCCACTTAGCGACTCCCTTCTCTTATAATAGACCTGCGTTTTTATTTTTGCCTGACACTTAGATGGTAACAAAAACACTTGTGACTTTTCAGTGTCATTTTCCTCAAAATTAAAAAAAAAATAAGGAAAACTTAAAATATGATATTGTTTAACAACAATTCTTTGAAATCTGAATGCTTTGGTTCTCAAATAGATGCCACTTACCTTTCATTACTTAGAACTGCCTCTTAGATAGTTTGCAATTTAAATACATTAAACCAGTAGAATGGATAATAGAAAAATCAATGTTTATTCTTTCAGATTAAATAAACCTGCTCATGAAAAATATGTTACATGGATACGAAAATGCATCTAGAAATGTTTTTTTTGGGGGGTGTCATTAGACAACAGTGGGTAAATCTTTTAAAGTAGGTGATTTCTTTCTCTTTGTGGGAAGGCTGATCCTCAGGAGCCTGGAAATTTTTGGGTCCAAGTCCACACTCCATTCTAGAGTGTTCCAGGGAGAAATTGGTGGGCTTTGGGAACCAAAAGGTTTTTTATGAAGACTGGCTTCTGCACTAACTGGCTGGATGTTCTTATGCAATTCACTTAACCTTTTTGAACTTCAGATTTCTCAGCTGTGGAATGGTAGTAATATAACTTATCTTTCAGGATGATCATATAGATTAGAGAAAGTGTGTAAAATGACCAGCCCTGACCAGGACACCACCTGTCCTGTCATATGTTTCTTCAGAATTAGTCTCTTATGGGTGGATCCGAGCGGGGCGGCCTAACCCACAAGTCTGTTCTCTAACAGCGAAGGAGATTAGGAAACAGTTTTGTTTTTGTTTTTTGATTTTATGTTGAGAAGGTGGGATTCACAATGTGGAGAATTATCAAAAGATTTTGGCAGCCACAAGTGACAGGTGTCCACTATGTCTTAGGTGTGCTAGAGGCATCTTACTCCTACCTCACCAAGCTGTCAAGGCATGAAGGCAATCCTCGTAATCAAAGTAATGGCCACTGTCATCAAGATTTCCAGGGTCTATTTTCATCATGTTGCTTCCCAGGTTATCGAGAGACAAATTAAAAATATAACTCATGCTTCAAGTGTTTTACGGTTTGCCAAGGTCTTTTCACATTATTGTACTTTTTTTCTCACAAAACCTTGGAAGGTGGTCATTATTAGTTTCATTTATGTATAAGGATATTTTAGTATATGTGCTGCCAAAGTGAGCACTACGTATAAGGAAACTGATGATCAATGAAAGTATATTTTGCCAAAGGTCATCCAGCTAGTAATTGTTGGATCTAAGGGGGCAATAGAGGTTTTATCCAAATTCGTTGTTTCTAACTCAAAACTCACAAATGGGTAAGAAAGTAGATGTTTGTGTCTGACAGATATGGTACTGATCCTCCCACTGCCATTTATTAGTTTGCCACTTAACCTCCTTGAGCTCAAGCATTCTCATCTGTAATGCAAGATTGATGGTAGTATCTACCTTGTAAGGTTATCATGATGGTTAAAGAAGACACTAGAAATGACTCATCTAGTACAGTGTCACAGTAGGCAGTCAGTGAATTAAGTGTGATATCATTTGTGTCATACAGATAAAAGTCATTTGTATTATACCCCACCACTTCAAGAGAACTGTGCATGCATATCTCTTATATCCTCATGAAGATGTGCTCTCAACAACCCTAGGCAGAAGAAGAAGGCTTATTTATAGAGTGCCCACACAGACAGGACTTTAGCTCTATTTACTGACTTTTTAATAACTGTCATTTTAGAGTTGTAAGCAGCTTTCTTTCTCTAGGAGAGAACATTTATTTGCTCTTCGACAAACTCTCTTGGTTCTGGGAAGGATCACCAAACGACTCTTTTTAAGGTATTTAGATATCTGGCAAAACCCCACTCTACTTTTGTGTCTTTTGACAGATTTACAAGGTACCCAAGGAGACTTTTAGGTTCTGATAGACTGGGGCAAATCCCACCTAGGTCAGAACTCCAGAAAGGTCAGCAGGAGCTCCAAGAGGAAATCGCCCTAAGAGAGGAAGGAGTGTGAATGAGTGATCCAAAGTCAGCACCAGGGGCAAGACTGTTGGTGAGTGAATTCTTTCTGGGGACCGTCTCTGGCTGATGCTGGAAACTCTGCTCCAGGATGTGGTCCACATTGGGTGAACTGGAAAAGATGGGTGAGTTGAATGAGCGAGGAATATAACATTTGGAACTCCAGGTTGGATTTGGGTAGGGACATCCTTGGTTGAACCTGGCAGTGGGGTCCAAAGAGCCACTAAAGGGGATAGCTTTGGGGCTGTCAGCTTTAGGAATCCCCTTGGTTTGGGTGATGATGGTGTCCTAGTAACAACAGCAACAGTGGAAGCAAATGGGCATTGCTTCCAATTCCCAGATTTTTCTAGTGCTTGTTCCAATGAACAAAGCTTTTGTTTCCCAGTGGTGCTTTCCTGATTTGGAAACAGGGTCAACATTGACAGTGAACAAGGCATTTCTTTGTTTTGCTTGGACCATCACCTTCTCTCTTACATCAAGAGAATCTAGACTAAATCTGAGGACTAATCAACCACACTTGGGAGTTCTAATTATACCTAGGAGGGAGCTTCTTTATGTGAGTGTAGAAAGCTTAGATTGTCTGCTAATCTGGGTATGTGGGGAATTCAGTGGCATTGGAACTTGCATGTGAAAGAAAAATGTACCTTTTTGTTTTGAGCTCACTCTGGTAAAGAACTATAATATATAAATATAATAAATATATATACTTATATTTATATATATAAATATATATTTATAATATATAACATATTTATATAAAAATAACTATATATACAACCATATATAAATAACTACTGTTACTGTGCTTAGGAAACAATCAAGTGCTATTGAAATGGAAGGTGGTAGTTTATCAAAAAACAAGGAAAATTTGCAGACTCACACTAAGCAGTGAAAGTGGTGATTTTCAGCACACACAGGCTACGTGCCACTTGAAATTCAGAAAGTGGCTAAAATATCTTAAGGCTTAGCCACCAAAGGGAAGGCTCGCAAGAGGGAATGGGTCACACAGCCACACTTCTCTGTACTCCTAGGGGAGCCCATGGCTCAGTGGTCTAGTGGAAAGCGCATGGACTCTGTAGTCAACTGGAACTGGGTATTACCTACCCTTTCTGAGCCCCACCTGGCCTTTGTGAGTCCCACCTGCACAATGGGAGTGAACATACCTACTTCATGGGGCCATCATGGCCCTGGCGTGACATAGCATAGGAAGGGAGTCTAGCGCTGTATCTGGTGCATGTTGGTTTCCTTCATCCCTTTTCCCCTCTTCTGTGTTCAGTGGATGTGGGGAAAGGCGTGGGGATCAGAGGCCAGTGAGCTCTTTCTGCATGCTGCTGGCAAGCCTTTGAAAGACTTTTCTGTTGATAATGTGACAGTTTTTCCCAACTCCTAAAAAAACAGCTACCCCTTTGCAGGCTTTATGATTTGAAAATAGCTAGTGGAATTTTGATGACTTGGACTAATTTATTGGTTTGTTACAGGACTGAGCTAATGGGGTCATGGGCTCCATTTCCACACTGGCAGTTTGTTTCTCATAAAACAAAAATCTATTTCAGGCCATTGTCTGCCTTCTTCATTCTTGGCAGCTGTGGGCCTACAATCAGTTGGTGAGGGCACCACAAGGAAGCTGCTGCAGGCAATGAAATTGCATTTACCTTGAAGAGGAGGCCTGGAGGGGGATGAGGCTGCATAGGGAGGCCAGGCATGGGGCAGCCTGCCGTTACCATGGGACTAAGTGAGCCATGGGAGGCCCCCTAAACCTGTCATTAAATGCCAATCCAGGAGGAGGATTTTTTTCAGTTCTATTTTATAAAAGAAAAACCTAAAGCTCAGAATGGTTAAATGACCTGTTGAAGAAGGTCTGGAACAGAAATAGATATAATTCCATGGCTTTGGATTCAGAGAGCTTATCCACAAGGCAAGAGCCCAAGGCCACGCCTTCTTCTTTTTCATTAAGGCAGATTCTTTCACTGCTAAATTTGTCTTGGTTCTTCAGACTTGCACCAAAATTAATAAAGGTCTCCTTTCCTAATTGCACAATCTAAATAAATTTATGTCCACGAATTAGAAGGAAGCAAATTGCATGTGCGTTTTGGGTGCCCTGATAATGTCCTGCAGTAAATTGTTTTCATATGAATTGCATACTTAATTCATCACTTTAAAAAATGCCCGTGTATTTCCCTGCACATACATCTCTGCCTGCAATTCATAAAATACAAAGACAAATTAAATGGCTGATCCCCATATAAAAGTGTCACCCTTGGTGTATCCTGGCTGTGCTCAGTCATTTTGCCCTCTTTCTAGTGAGTGCCATAAACCCAGCGAGCCTCTTCCTTTCTGAGTTGCCCCTGGGTATCTGATGCAACAGATTTGAGGTCTCTCTTAAATTACAGCCAGAGGAGACAATAAAAGTAATGTGTGCGCCACAACTGGTTGCCTTGAAAATCTGGCTAGCTCAGGTGATTCCCAAGACCTCTCTCAGACTGAAAGCTCGAGGCAGTGAGCTTTGGGAAAGCTAGCCACGCTAAAAATAAAAATAAAATAATAAAATACGCCAAACATCCAAAATAAATTTAAAAAACACTCCCCACAAAAACGCATGCATTATTTTGTTTGGTGAAAATATAGAATATGAAAAAATTGCCTTTCATAATCCCAACACCCAGACAGAATCACAGATAATCATGTCCTCTTTGACCAGAATACCAAATGTTAGAAAAATTAAAATGATCGTTGGCTGGTAAGATGATTTGTTTAGAAACTTATTTTTAGAGATGAGTTTGGGTTTGCATAATTTTCATTAGTTAGAGAATTTGTCCTCTATTTTGAGCTCTCACATACAGTACGCCTTAGTAAGCAAAAATTAATGTTTAGAAACGACCCTGATGTGGCCTGCCTGCTGCAAATCCTTCTGCTCTGATTTCTAGTGAAGAATTGTGCTAATGGAAAGTAAAGGGAATGATTTGCTAGGTATTAGAATTTATTTGCCAACAAGAAATCGATGCCTGAAAGTTTTGTTTTAAAAAAATATTCCAACAAATGTTCTTGGTACAGAAATCCTCCCTCTGGCTTCCCCTTCAATACAGGAAAAAGTCACCAGGTGACGGTTCTCCGCTCAGCCAGTGTTATCTGAAGTGAGAGGGGAGCCAGCAGAGTAACGCTCATCAGCCAGCACAGCTTGCCTTTAGCTGATAATTCTTGCAGCTGGAGCTGAAGAGCTTGCCTTTTGAAAGCAAAGAAAACAGTCAGAAGGCGCTGAGATGGTCCAATTTGTGGGGTTCTGGGCTGAGGTGCCTATTCACTCCTGTGGAGACCAGGGTGGACTTCCTGTTAAGCTAATTGTAATGGAAGAGTTAAAATGAAAGTTGAAATCTACTGAAGTGTTATTTCCACTGATAGCCAAACACAAAAATAAAAAATAACTGAATACCCTCCACTAATGCATTTTTGCAAATGCTGTGAGCTTGGCCTTGCTTCTGGCTCCAGCGCTAATACAGGGTGCATCATGGGAAATTCAGCTTTAACAGGGGCCCAGCTCTTCTCTCAAAAGGCCCCATCCGAGCTGTTGTTTGGAGTTAAGAAGCTGCTATCTCTCACCCATGCCATGCCGGTGATTGTCCTGAGAACTTTCTGGCTGACTCAAGCAGCTACAGAGACAGAGATCCTCTCAGACTCTATAAAATCCTGAAAAAGAAGTTGTTTTCAAGCACATTTGTAGGGCCTTGGACAAATGTACTACTGTGAGGAAAAAGGCGACCAGAGGAAAATACTGAGGCCTAATCACATAACAGAAAAATAAAAACAAAATGAAAAACCAAAACATTAACCACTATGTCAATGAATTATGCTACCATAAAATGTTAGTTTAAAGAGTATAAATATTTATTCATGCTGCATGCACACATGCATATACACACACACTGAATGGAGCGTCGATTCAGAACAAACTTATGACACCAGAAAAATTTGTATTTGGTATGTTTCTAAGCCATCTTTTTTTGGTCATTCCTTGTCTTTCGAGGATTGTTAGGTTCCATATCCTCTATTTCTTTCTCCAACCATTATTTCCCATTGAGGCTACTTTTTGTTTGATGATGGTGAGTAACCTGTAGATGAAATGAGTGTTGAGTGCAAATGTGCTCTTCTTTGGAAACTTAAAAATATGTGTGTATGCCTACAAATATCCTGTGCAAAATATCCTGCACAGAACCACGCTAATGCCCATAGAAAGTCAGCGATTTCCTACTCAGTGATGTGGGTCCTTTTTACAGTCCGGACCCTCAGGCCTCATAGGGGTAAAATGATGAAATTTTCATTGAGGAGAGAGGTAACTATCTTCCCACCTTCCCTTTCTTAGGTTGCCTCCTTGAAAACATAATAGGCTCAATGAGAGTCCTGACCTTTTGATTTTACAATGCAAGATCCTGGGCCTTCTGACCCTTGGAATTGTAAATGCATACCTCCAAAATTACTCCCTCCCAAGGTATACAGGAGACAATTTTACAAAGTATATCCATTTATCTCTCAAGGAGACAAGAGAAATTGTCATTGTTCTTTCTTCCATTTCACTGTATAAATTTGCGTGAAATTCTCTCCAGGCTTTGTGGTCACTTTTGTGCTATCTTACATGTGTGTAAATCTGATAATGCCCACTCTTTAATAATAATGCCTACTCTCTCTTCTTTATGGATATGGAGGAGTCTTTTGTTGGCAGGACTGTTTAATTTCCCCAACAGCCTATAGCGGCTTTCTAACTTTAGCTATGCCCAGGGATTTCTGGGTACTTCTTTGGAAAACAGATGTTTGAGCACTGAATTATTAATATTATGTGCATTCAGATGGTGACATAGTTGGAAATACATCCCTGTGGTTACAGTGATTGCTGGCAGGCTCTTACATTTTGGAAGGAGCAATATACCTAGGATTTGTGTAGGGTCTAAAGAGAACCAGCATCTTAGAAAGTTGAGATTCAGTTGTTTTTGGTGCATAGTAGGCGCTCAGTAAGCATTTGTTGTATGAATGAATGAATGTCTGGTGAGTTTGAGGTGGGTTTGCTAGAAGTCTATCTGTCTTTTCATGGTACTGAGGAACCTCAGGAAAAGGGCACCAGTATGATGAGCGTGGCCTTATTGTAACCAAGCATTGGTTGTCAGAGGAAGGTGCATTCTGGGTACAGCCTAAAGGCTGCCACTCAAATCTCTCTCTTTCTGGCCCAATCTCAGGAGTTCATTTCTGGTTCTACGGAGATAAAGTGAAGTGGGTAAAACATGACAAAGCTATTCTACTAAAAACACCAGAAAGCAGAAGGGCGGAAGTGATGCTGCTTTCTGGCTCCTCTGAATGGGTCTCACATAGCAGTGGGGTGAGTGTTATCTTTTCCCCCAGTCACCAGGCCAAGGTTGGCACCTTGATGGCTCTGGCGTTGTGGTAGAGGTGACAAAGTGCCTGGTAGGAGTGGACTGATTTGTGAGCACACGTAAGACCTTCCCTGGGGACTCCCAGAAATAGATGAGGTAACAAGGGCTTATTTCATGGAGGCCCAGAGTCCTGTAATAACAAGTGGAATCAGGAGTCTATGACACTTGAGTTGTCATTGTTGCTAGAACCGTTATAACACTCTCAGATGGATAAGGCCTAGGTGAATTCATGTTTTAAAAATAAATACTACATTTCTTCCATTACTCAATTAGACAGACAGAAAACTTTAGCACTGCAGCCCAGATTCCCTCATATCTGTTTAGACCAACCACAACAAGGTAAAAATTCAGGTTTTCTCAATTCCAAGCCAGTTATGAGCATAACAGTGCAGTCTGCCTGGTGCCAATGAAAAATAATATTCTGTTTACCCATTTTCTTAGACTTATAAATTTTACTGCTTTTTAACACGGACAAAGGTCTACGATATCTCCACGATTCTCTACTATTGCTTCCAAACCAGGATTTCAAGGCAGCTAGTTCATAGACTTTTCCTCTATTTCTTTCACTCCAACACCCCATTCCCATCCGTTGTTAAAATGTTTAACTTTTTTACCAGACACCATAAGAAACTGAGCTCCATGCATCTGTTTTCTGTCATCTCAGTTGACAGTATATTTTCAGAACTCTGGAATTTCTGCTGTTGCTTAATCTTATATCCGGAAGCAGAATCTATGAAGCTAGGGCAGGAAGCAAAGTCTGTAAACTCTCTGGGATCCTGTCCTAAATTTTGCCTTTTGGAGGGGTGGGGGGCAGCCGTCAAGTTTCAATCTGTCAGACTATGTGCCAGACTCCCTGGGACTTCCAGCAATAACGGAACAATGATTTCTCAGGCCTCTGAAGGTGGTTGAGAGTGGGGAGCTGGGTGGAACCTACAAAGAAGGTGCCTGGTTTTGAATGAGTCCCAGTTTTGGAACAGGATGTAGAAAATCAGAACCAGACAATAGTGGAAATGCAGGAAGCACAGCACAAGTGTAAAATTAATTGCAGGATTTTTAGTTGCTCAGTTGTGTAAGTCAGCTTTCTGAGGCCCATAAATTATTGCTCAGAGAATACAGAAGAGAAGGCAAATTATTATCAGGCAGACATATGTTCTTCAGACAAGTAATCAATTTAAATTGGACTTTCTGTACAATATACAGGGCTGTCCTTCATCCTCCCAGAGGGTGTTTCTTATTGGGAGTGGAAATGGCATGTAGGGCAAAAAGCACAGGCTTTAGCGTCAGGAGATCCAGGTTTTGTCGTGATTATGCCCATTCATGGGAAAAATCTTAATCTCTCATGGCCTCGGTTTTCTGACCCACAAGATGGGACTGAAAGTCCTCATATATCTCCCAGGATTGTCATGAGGATCAAATGAATTCTCACATGAGAGAGACATATTGTGGGAAATAGCTGATCTGCCAGACCCAGGTAGGTTCCACCCAGCTCCCCACTCTGAACAACCTTCAGAGGCCTGAGAAACCATTGTTTCATTTTTACTGAGAAGTTCCAGGGAGCCTGGCACATGACAGATTGAAACTTGACAATTTCCCCCTACACCCCTGAAAAGCAAAATTTAGGACAGGATCCCAGAGAGTTCACAGACTGCTTCCTGCTCTGGTCTCACATACTCTGCTCCCGGATGTAAGATTCAACAACAGCAAAAATAGGAAAGCGCTGCTCTAAAGTTGGTTGTGTGATATGTTGTGCTCACAGATAAAGCACAAATAGTTCACCGATGCCAGCTCAACTCTTCCTTTCCCAAGTGGGAGAGTTTCTACTCATTTGTGACATCGGCTGCTTCTTGAAGAACCTGGTGCTATTGGTGACTTAGCTTCTATCAGGCCTTTGACCAAATTAAGAACAATTTTGTGGCATGTATCAAGTTGTCACTGAATAAATTGTTCATGAAGTTGCTTAATGTCCAGGTCACTCTACTTCTCAGAGCCTGTTTCCTCATCTGCAAATAGGCACGATGATGACCATATTGTAGGCTTACGCGAGCATAGAATGAGACGTCTGGCATAGAGTCATGTTCAATAGCTAGTAGTTTCTGTTTGAATATAATAAATCTCCATTTAAATGTTTTTTCTCAACATTAAATTTCTGTTTCTCTTGATGCAGTTTATGCTTTATTTTCATTAGTTAATGAGTGTTGTGCAGCTCACTATGTCTGTAGAGTAGCTCAAAGCTAGATTATAGGCTAGTTGTGATATATACGCTCAGCCTAGGTTGTCTGCTACAATGATCTCTCCGCCCCACACTCTCGTCATTCCACGTGTTCTTTTTATCCTTGTTTTAATGGTTCTATTTTTCCTTAGAAGCCAAGGCAAACATTATGGAACCAGAGATATGAAAATACTAAATAAAAGAAAGCAAAGAAAGGACAGGAAGGACAGGAAGGAAGGACAGAAATGACAGGAAGGAAAGAAGTACAGGAAGGAAGAACAGGAAGGAAGGAAGGAAGGGAGGAAGAAAGGAAAGAAGGACAAGAAAGAAGGAAGGAAGGAAGCAGGAAGGGAAGATAGAGTGATCTGTCTTGTGGGCTTGCGGTGGTGTTGAACTCTTTCTCCATAACCGTTTGTTCAGTGAATGTTGAAACTTGAAATCAGTTGCTGGGCCCCTTGAAAGCTCCCCTGACTCCACGTGTGGCTGTTTCCCTGGACAGTGTGTTGGAAGGCGGGCTTTCAGGTCTCACGCACAGTTTCCTGCTTCCTCCTGCCTAGGGCTCCCTTTTTTTCAGCCAGGCAGTCTACTCCATCAGCTATTCTGCTGTCATCCTTTCCCTGTGCCTGTCCAGCCTAGCAACTCTGAGCTAAGCTTAGCAATCCCTGACCTCCCCGCCCCCACACACTGTTTGTTGATGGACAGGCAGGCTGACTGGTGTAAAATTAGACTTGAACGAAGCCTTAACTGCAGATTAATATATGAGCTCAGATGTTCCCTCCCTGAAGGTAAATGATCCCTCTTCAGCCAAGGGGTGTCTCATATTTTGTCCTTAAGGTGGGATGTCTGTCCTATCTCAGAGGGACAGGAACAACTGTTTGACTTTATTGTAAGCCTCTGAACTCGGCGATAGCCTTCTCAAACTCAAGATAAGGCAAGTGTGAAAGGAAAGTTTAATGCCCTTTTCCTTATAGGGATACATAACTCATTCTAAAGTTTGTAAGTTTTGTAATCATTTCTCTTATTTTTTCAGTGTAAATATTGAATGGCTGGGTCTTCGCAGGAAGATGGAACGAGGGTGGCAGATTTTTCTGGCTCCCAGTATCAGGCCTCTTAATCATGGAAAATGGATTTGGTTGGGAGAAAGCATATCAATACAGAAATGCTGAGTCTAATATAGAAACTGGAGCAAGTTGCCAGAGCGCCCTGGGTTGCATACTCTTGGAACAGAGCCGCCAAGCCCTGAGGGGCCTCCTAAAGGAAGAGGCAGAAAGAGAAGCAGACGGTCTTGCTGTCGGAAGGCACGGAGTTCTCTGGGGAATGCTGGAAGCAGCAGGGTGACCTATTTTTTCCTTTCTGTTTCAGGTCTTCTAATAAGGGTCCTGAAATTCTTGTCCTAAATCCACTTGCCGTTTGATTGTAAGTGGGCAGCGGTGAAGTGGGGGGGGTGAATGTGTGGGAGTGTGTGTGTGTGAGAGAGAGAGAGGTTTGTGTTCTATACCTTCCTAATGACTTGTTTCACATTCTTCATTTTGCCTTTAGGATACTCTGTGTCTGCGGAAGCCCATAACTACCCAAGGACCTCTCCATCAATCGCCCTATGAAAGTATGACTAGCAGGAAAAAAAGGACTTCAAAAGTGGAAGTACCACCTATAAACACATAGTATCCTAAAGGCAAAATGAAGACTGTGAAACAGAACAGCCATTAGGGAAGAATAGAGCACAAATCACTCTCTCTAATACACACACACACCCACACACACACAAACACACACACTCACTCACACACTCCCCTCCCTCATCCACTTACAATCAAATGGCAAGGGGATTTAGGACGAGAACCTCAGGACCCTTATCGGAAGACGTGAGACAGAATGGAAAAAATTATTATATCATAGAATTGTATAATTTATATAATATATAAATATATACATAGTGTATTATATATACACATACATACATATATTATGTATATATATGTAATAGTTGCTGTTGTTAAAGTTAGGGTCTATATATATGTGTAGCATCATTGTGCAAGAAAATATGGTGACTGCATAGTGCCTTGAGCTTGAACAGAGCACATCCCGCGTACTTTTCTGCCTGTGGGCTCCTCAGGATGAGCTCCACTAGTAGCCATATTATGTTCTCAATCAAGGTGGATTCACCAACTGTCCTTTACACGTTACCACATACGTGTGCACACACATGTACACTTACCCACTTACATTTTCACCTGCTCATTCATGCCAGAAATTCCTTTAATAAGACACAAAACCTGAGGGGCCCATGTGTTAACTTCTATCCACCTGTGTGAATATGTGAACTAAGAAGTTTCCTGAGAGCAGATTCTAATGGGAAGACGGCATTGGGCATATTAGTAGTAATGATGCCTTCCATGTGCATAACATTTTATAATGCACAGAATATGTTCACATTTCTCACTTATCCTCCCCTGCCAAGATTAGGTCTTTGTGGAGGCTCCTCTCCCCTTGCACTGAATTCATAGAAGCCCTCTGTGAATTGCTGTGGTTCCTGGACGGTCCTCAGTCCTTGAAGGGACCTTCATTATTTGTATTCCATAAATCTGCTGTAAAACTTCAGCCCTTGCCAACCTGTTGGGTGTTTCTTCTTTGTAATACAGGCTACTAAGAAGCCTTCACAGTGATCCTCTCCACTAAAACCATGGCAGAAGCTCTCTGCCTCCCCAAGACTTGGAACACAGACTCAGAGCAGGCAGAATTTTTAGGAGGAGGGAGAGGGATTACCTTCTCAGTTCTTTTCAGACCTTTCAGAGAAGCCAATACAAGATAGAAATGATCTCAATAGTTTTTCCTGTCACAACAGTGAAAAGGTAGACAGAGTCTTTTATGTGAAATTCCCCCAAGTTAAATCATAACATCAGAGGATAGTGACTAAAGGCTGTGGCTCTACAAGGCTTGGCCTACAAGAAGCAAACCTGTCTAAGTCACCTGTATTACATGGGCCCAGACAACAATTCTGCACACTGTATTGTGGGTCTTGACACACACCCCACTGAGAGAGTGCATACCAGGTTTCTCAAGGTTGAGACCTGACTTTCCAGACATCCTTTGGATATCATCATATGGATGAAATGAGGGACCTCATATTCGTCTCAAATTGAACTTATTTGCCTCCCTGACTTGCTCCTCTGTGCTGCTTTATCCTGGTCAACGGTGTCACTATCCTCCTAGGCAACCAATATAGAAACTACAGAATCACCTCTGCCAATTTCCTTTTCTTCCAAATCTTCCTTGAAAACTCAACTTTAATTTCATCCTCTCTATGAAGTTTTCCACTATTACACCAAGACTTTTTTATACCTCTGTTAACAAATTTTTTAACAAGTCTGCCATGTAGTTCTTAATTTCTCCCTCCTTAATTGCTGTCTTCCCTCCACTTGAGCTCCTTTGGCACAGGTCTTAATGCCTTCTTCACCTCTGTATACTTCCGCCTCCAAGTATCTAATACAGTGTCTTATGGATTCACACTTATGGACTCACCAAGTGCTTGGGGAAATTTAACAACTTAGACCTGTCATATCCTCATCTCCACTTCCCCTATGCTCCTTAGATGTTGGTGATATTTCTTGATCAAGGGATCATGAGGTTTTCTGATTTCTAGCAGCAGGTATTAAGATAAACAAAATAATTGAGGGGCTGGCCCAGTGGTGTAGCGGTTAAGTGCCTGTGCTCTGCTTCAGCAGCCCTGGGTTCGCAGGTTCGGATCCCAGACACGGACCGACGCACCACTTGTCAAGCCATGCTGTGGCAGCATCCCATATAAAGTAGAGGAAGATGGGCACAGATGTTAGCCCAGGGCCAATCTTCCTCAGCAAAAAGAGGAGGATTGGTAATGGATGTTAACTCAGGGCTAGCCTTCCTCACAAAAACAAAAAAGAAACTGTTTTCATTGTTAGCTTGGCAACAGTCTCAAATTGTCTTCTTTGATAATCTAAACACTCAAAATGGGATTGCTTTTCATAGAGTTTAGCTTTCAGGGTCCCCCATGACGCCTTGTGCTCCATGTTCGCTCTGCTCCCTATTGCCTGTGTCTCCCACTTCCTTCTCAATTGCCTGAAGCTTGCAGCCAAGGGAGGAGAGAGGCAGGAAGGGCGTGACTTGTTAGTTGCAGGGATGTTACATTGATTCCCTGAAATGGTTGCAGGGCTTCCTAGAGTTGCCTTTCAGGAGACGAGGCTTCTGCTATGTGCCATCTCCCTGGATAACCTGTTTTCCCTCTTGTAGACACAAGATTTAAAGAATCATATTGTAGCTTCTTAAAGGTATTTAAACAAGATGGCTTTCTGGATCCTCAAGATCCTGTTAAGTGCACCACTTTTAATCTCAGCTCAGCTGGGAAATCTTTTCTTTTGTACAAACTTGGGAAAAATCAATATAAATGGCTGAGAGATACTGAAATTAATCCCCACCAACCCCTGCTGTTTCCTTACATGCCGTCTGATTGCTCCTGAAATAAAAATGGTCTTTGGTTTCATGGAACACTAGCTGCAATGGGAATAATTATTTTTCTCTTGGAGAAAAATAAATGGTAATTCTCTAGTTATTCAGATAATGAAGGCAAAACTTAGTTTCTGGAAGACCAAAGGGTTGTGTGGTTTGGATACAAAGGTCCCCTGGTGGGTATCTGTGGCTACATCTTTCAGCCCTCCCTGGAATGTGAGGGATGAGGTGAGAGAGTCATGGGCTCCTCACAAAGTAATGAGACTCTCTATGCACTGATCTCTAATACAGCTCATCGAAAATATCCCTTTTCACAGCGTGTTTACACAGCGACTATTTGGCTGTTAAGCAAATACAGTATTTAATAGGCCCAGAGTGATCTGCTTACATGGGACCCTGTAACAATCAGAGGGAGACCAAGCCAGAATATTAAGAAATTAATACGAGGCTTAGACAAGCAATGATCCTTGAAGAGAACAACAGTTTGTGGAAGACAAGATGAACGCCACCTGCCACCATGACTTCAGGGGAAGATCCAGTGTATGGTCTCCTCTGGAGCCAAAGCAGTTTTCCAGGACCTTGAACAGCCAGCTGAGGTGGAACGCTGGGAGATGAGTCAACTATTTGTTTGTTCCCTGGGTGGTCATCTCCCACATCACTGGAGATGACATTGTGCAAGTTAGAGCAGCTGGTGTCTTCATGCCGCCAAGCATATTCCCAGTTTCTGTGACTACCTTTAGATCTATGTGGAACCTCAGAGAAACTGAGAGAGTCATGTTTGTCATTTACTGTGCACTTACTCTGTGCCAGGCCAGCACACATGTGCTTTACATATGTTATGTCATTTAATCCCAATGGGAGGGAGGCATATTTTTAATCTTAATTTATAGATAAGAAAATAGTCGCCCATAGAGGATACATGACTTGTCCAAGGTCTCACTGCTTTTAAATGGTGGAACTAAGACTCAAACATTAATTCTTTTTAGTCCAAAGCCACTGAATTAGAACGCTCACTCTACTGTGATCAGAGGAAGGTCAGAGAGTTGCCAGATAAGCAACTCCTTACGAGCAAGTCATTGTGGGGGCACAACCACAACAGTGAGATCAAAGAGTGTCAGCTTTGATGATCCCCAGGGACTGCAGCCTTTATAAGGCAACATGGATTTCCCTGACTCCTGCCACTACTACCGTGTCTACAGAACAGCACATACCTGAGGGAGCATTTGAGGATTTGAGATGTTTGCCTTCTAAACCTACTCTCATATGGCACGCCTCTCACATGAAACTGAAAATTTATAATATGCTGTGTCACTGCATTCTAAGGCTGGAAATAACTGTGAGGGGCAAAAACATTAACATATAAATATTCCCAGGTATGAGACCCTTCTGTTAATTTGTTCACATCAGACTTGTTTTGCTGATGGGGATAATGGGTGTTGGGAAGGGAAACTAAACTGGTTTTCCAAATAAAGCTTGGAAAGAGAGTTTGGAGAGGGACAGAGGGAGGCAGCCTGGAGCTTGGTGGGGAATGAGAGAACAGATTTGGAGCAGCTGTGATGTTGAGTAGATTGTGGGGCCGTGGAGAGAAAAAGAGAATCCTTTAGACATAAGTTGTGTCATAATCATTTAAGATTTTTCAGAATTGATTTTTGTTTCTTTTGGATGTGGCACTCCTAGGATTTGCCCATGAGGCATCCAGGATTACTTGGATTATTAAAAAATGTTACCCTCACATGTGCATAGCACTTTACAGTTTAGTAAGCATTATCTCCCTTGTCTCACAATAACACTATGATGTAGGAAAGAGCCATATCATCAAGCTCATTTCACAGATGAGTTCATGGAAGTTTCAAGACTTTTCTGCGATCACACAGCTTTTAAGAAGCCAGGCCAGCACAAGAGCCCAGATTCTCTGATACCTCTGTCGATGGGCTCCGCTGAAGGTTATACTTAGGAATACAAGAGCGAAAGATATGCCATATGGGCCAATCTAATGGTTCACTCCATCAAACATTTCATTTGAACTGTGGGAGCCAGTTCAATGTGTTGGGGTGTGTTGTAAAGGAGTAGTGCAGCTGCCTCTGCAACATCAAAAGTCAGGAAGGCCTCCAAACACCTCCAACCTCTCTTCGACAACCAGTAAGATATTGGACATTCACAATTTTTCCAAACCCTTCTTGAAGCTATTTGCATTTCTTGGCTTGTTCAACTCTTTGGGAATAATAAGTTCCACATGTTTACCACCTGCTGTGTGAAGAAGTACTTCCTTTGGTTATTATTTTAAATGACTGCTTTCCAGGCTTAAGTGCTCCCGTACCCAAATCCCCTTCCCAACGGGTTACAGTCCCCGGGATACAATGTCTGTCTGGCTGAGAGCCCCTGGCACGCACAGTTCTCATGCTGTTGAGGAGCGCTTGGTGGTAATATCTACAGAATCACAGCAGGGGGAAGCATGTACCCATGGGATTGCTTTTGGGGTGCAAATGCTACTTAAGTGCTGGAATAAAAATTGAATGTGGCTTTCCCCCTCAATGCCCTGACAACTGGAAAAAGTGAAGCAAATATTACCATTATGAAACTTTTGCCTTTTCTGTGACTATGTCCTTCTGAAAACCTTCACTGTTCTAAGAAATTCCATGCTAGTGCAAATGAAATAACTACAAAATCATACTTGCGTGAATATGCTATTCTGGTTTGAATCTTTTCTGGCGACTGACCTTGCTAATGCGAACATGTTCATATGCTTAAGATTAATGAGTCAATTATTTTTATACAAGCTATCCCTCATGTAGGCTGTTTTCCTTGACGTGACTATGTTAATTAATAAAAAGCATTCAATACTCCTTCTACTGAAGTTTGTGGTTAATCAGGTGCAATTATCAATAAGGTTATGGTGAATATCTGTGTGCTCAGGCACCTCTAATGAAAATAGGATATACTTGGCTATGAAGAGAAGTGCTTAAAGTTCCTCTTCAGTGAGTGCTTCCAGAAGGAAATAAGGCTATGGATCTTCGAAGACACAGGCTGCCATTATAAATATAGTTGTGTTTTTAATTAAATAAATACTGAAACGAATGTGATTGAATATGAGATAATCCATTCATGTGGATATTATTTCACGTCATGCCTTAAATTAATGCTTCCTGGGGCTTGGCCTGGCTCTTGCTTGTTGAAGAGTGGAGTGTGCAAGTATATTCTCCATAAATACACAAAGGCCTGCATGCTCACAGTCTACCTGCACAAGAACTCTGAAATGGCAGCATTACTTTACGAAAGTCTAAAATAAAACAACCTCAAAGTTACAGAGAATTTTAAGTAGCAATTGTTTATATCATCAATGGTTTCCTTGCTCTATGGAAGGTTGCAAAGGAGTAAATTTACATAAAGCAGTTTGCTTAGTGATGGGCATACAGTCAGCAGTTAGAATGTGAATCATCTTTATTATTATTATTACCAATGTTCCTTTAAATATGATCTCTCTCAGCACTATTAATATCTGATTTGATTTTTATATCATTTGTCAAGGAAACAGCTCTTATATGAAATGAAACGTGCTTGACAACAGTTATGTTTTTAGGATGAGATGGTTAAAACAAGAGTTTCAAGACCCTTGTGTTGTTGGTAGATATCAAGCCTTTAAAAAAGAGAGTAAGTTAAATTGATGACTTCTTGGACTTGTGCATTCTAGGATGGACAGGTGAATTTAGTGAATGGTCAGTTTGGCTTAGTTTAGGTTAGAATACAACGGATTTCAAAATGTCACAAGTTTTTGAGACCCTGAGAATATTTGCAATTACTGAAATGTCATTTTCATGAGCGCTATTTCTACAAGGCTATTTTTACATACATACAAAATAAATGGCTGTCATCAAAGTTTTGCTCTTGGCTGCTGTCATTGAAATTATCTTAATTAAGGACAATGATTCATCACCCAGGGAGAGCTAAGGCATGGCATGCTTGTGGAAACAAGACAATTTAATTCATTCTGAGGTGTAAATGACTGCTACTAGAACTGTTCCTGGTTGCACTTCATGATGGGAAAGGGGAAGAGAGAGAAAGGACACTGAGAAGCTAAAGAGGAGTTTGGGAAGCTGAGAACAAATCTCATGAACTTAATAAGACCAGTTCATTATATCTCCAAGACAGCAGGAGTGCCAAAGAGGATGGATAGCTTCCTGTGACGTCACTCACTCAAAAGGCATTGACTGAGGCCCTGCTCTGGGCCAGGGAATGTGCAAGTGCTGCAGCTATAACAATAAGGTGTTGGTAAATCTCCTGCCATCAAGGGGATTACAGTTTGTTGGATGCAGGTGGGACAGACGTATAACCAAATGAGTGCATTAGGTAGAGCAGCATAGCAGGGCACAGTTACAAGAATGGTTGATTTACAGGAGGCCACAGTGGTGTGTTGCAGTTTTCTTGCATCAGCTCATGAGAGCTGACTGTGCATATCTCTTCCCACCTATGTGCTCAGTGATGTCATGTCGGTAGCTTAAAATCAGCCATGGTGGGAGTATTTATACTACGTAAATTGGCAAACACTCCAAATGAGCACCCCCAGCCCCCCAACAGAGAGCCTGTTGTTAAACATTTACTAATACACTACTGCCTGGGGATGGGGAGGGGGTATGTAAGGAGAGATATTATAGAGAAAGGAATTATTGGACTGAATCTTGTAGAGCAATTAGAAAAATAGCCATTATTGTCTTTTTAGGAGAGGGATTTGAGTGGTTTTTTTGTGGGAAGGAATTTTTTTCTGAGGAGATGGGGAAAAGTGGGACTTGTATCAGATATATTTCTGATGATTATAAACTCTAGCCAATGTTTTAATCATCAATTGCTCCCTGAGGTCAGATCCTGGGTTTTATTTACCTTTGTGTGTATATATATATACATGTATGTATACAACCTTGCACATGATGAACAGACAATAATTGTGTCTTGTATAAATGAATACATGCTATTCCTCAAGCCTCCTCAATTACCCTACCTGGATGAGGTCAACCATTTTCACCATCTGTATGTCTAGCATTGTGCTTGGCATTCTATATAATTTTATACATACATTTTACAGGAGAAGAAACTAAGAATTGGAAAAGTGAAGAAATTTGCTCAAGGTCCTGGAGCTCATAGCAATAGAAGCAGTGTTCAAACCTAGGTCTATTTGTTTCCAAACCCCACATTTTTTCAATTGTCCCATATTTCCTTTCAAGTCAGGGCCATCTGTTACATGTGGATGATGAGTGGAGACATAAGTACTCCAGGAGTGAGCGATCATCAGGGACTGTGGACATGAAGTAGATGGTCTTTAGCTTGAAAATTACCAGTTTGGGTGACATTGCATCCTCTCTATTGGACTCCTTTGGTGACATTTGTGTTAGCACCTTGGCTGATCTATGATAACCTTTTCCATGGACTCTTTATCTGAAATGCAGCTTGACACACTTATAGAGTACAGCAGAAGGCTGAAGAATGAGATTCGGATTTCTTTTCCAATCCCACCCTCAATTCAGTTACCAAGAAAAGATCTTTCAGATCAAAACACTTTATCTCCCCACCCGCAGAAAAGATGTCAGACAAAAATGTTTAGAGATAATTTTGGATGTGGTGCACTTGAGTACTGCATCCCAAGACCAAATCTGACAGATATAAGGTTGAGGATTATCTATAAAGTCAAAAATGAAATGCTAAATTTTTGTACTTCAACAGCTTGCTTCATGCTACTTAACTTAGCCCCTCTTATGACCCCTGAGAGAGACTGTACACTATTTTTATTTCCATTCTTTAGACTAGGAAATTAACTCTTACTCCTTGAATCATAACATGAAGTGACTCACTACTCGTGGGTACTGCATCCAAAATTCCCACAATGGTGGACGAGAATACAGAAGTAAATTTGCACAGAGCTGGATTTTGCAAGTGAGGGTTTAAGAGCTGAAAAAGGGTTTGTGTTTAGATATCACCATATCATAAACATCTGTAGGGTGTGGGACCACGCGGGTAACTTCTGGATAACCAGTAGTTAAAGGAACAGCAATTAGATCCCCTTATACTACCCTGCACTAACAGAGTTCTTGGTTGGAAACAACCAAAGCCTACTCCGGTTAAATTAAGGAGAAAGAAGCGCTTAGATAGCTCAGGGAATCCAGGAAGTTTGGACAACAGGTTCAGCCAGTAATCAGGGAGGCAAGGCATGGCTGAGACTCTGTCATGGGAGGATCCTGCTGAGGATACTTCCATTTTCCAGCTGGGGACTCTCCACTGCTGCTGGCATCACAGTCAGACGCTCATCTGGATGTGGACACTCAGCTGGATTGTGTCTCCCTTAGACACTTGCCTCCCTCCTTCTGGATCCTCTAATTCACCACAACCACTGTGAAATATCTCCAACTGATTCCACACTCTTCTTTTAAAGATCTATAGGAGCATGGGGTAGGAGCATCTGATTGGCTAGGCCAAGTCACATGGCCACACTCTAGCCTCCTGGGAGAAAAAAGAGGGACTATCTGTCTTTCTCTAACTTCTTCAACAGGAAGTGAACTCTG